>NC_083641.1:23751772-24499897 GCF_963576545.1 Limanda limanda | reverse complement strand
TTTTTGCAAAGAGCACTGGGGGCTATATACTTATGTAGCATTGAAGGTAATTTGGTTAATATTTAATATAGACCAAAAAATTGACATAATGGAAGAACGCTGGAAGGGAACTGGGATTTATAGGTTCCAAGAAAACAGCGTTGCCATATAAACAGCTCTTGTGAGTGCCAGTTCAGTTTCCATTCTGACAATAAAAAAAAAAAAAATGAAAGACCTAATTATTAGTTAATGGGATTAAACAGTGCTGTGTGGTTTCTTCCCACTGACGCATTTCCTTCAATCCTCTTTTCAGACTGATTTATTAAATCCAATCGTTGATAGGATGGGACGATAGCAGTTTACGCTCTGGAATGTTTCTTTTCCATCTAACGTGGAACCAATTTACAGCGTGTCATGTACGATTCCACAACAAACACTGTGTATTTATTGAGTAACTA
The DNA here is from genome assembly GCF_963576545.1 of Limanda limanda. Classification (NCBI taxonomy): domain Eukaryota; kingdom Metazoa; phylum Chordata; class Actinopteri; order Pleuronectiformes; family Pleuronectidae; genus Limanda; species Limanda limanda. The sequence goes on along the minus strand of NC_083641.1, from coordinate 24,499,460 downwards.
TTCACTGTGGGAACTGTGCTGTAGGATGCAATGCTAGACTATCCAGATCAGCCCTTCAGCTTACTAAACACTGTCAGTAACGCTGCTGCAAATTTGATCAACAAAGCCTCTCCATCTCCCCCCCCCCCCTTCCCTTTTATGGCTCCTTAAATTTTCCCCCATCTTAGAAGAAATTAACTTTTATTAAAACAACGTGTCACTTGTTATTATGGCGCTCGTTTCATCGAAAGGAGAGAAGTAATAATGTTGTCGTCTTTGAAGACACTCGAGCTGGCCATCAAACGAAGTGTAAAGCTATACGCAGAACAGGAATTCAGCCCCTCTCCCCATAGTCCTCCTCTGATTGTGTTACTTTTATCATCCTTATTATTTTTCCTGGCAGCCGAGTTTCAGATTAAGTGTGATTAATGTGAGCAAGCGTGTTACTCAAGTCTATAAAAACCTCTTGTAACTGGTTTCACTTATTCCCAGTGAACGCTACAGAACAAGAAGTCGGAAAGGGACAACGTCTGGTTTTGCTTTGCCCTAAAATCCATGAAATATTTTCATCTTTGTTTTGAAAAATTCAAAACTGAAATCGCCACCGGGCATCTCAACAAACGATTAGATCCACAGACGTCTTCTTTTGTCCTCAAATACACATGCAGTGTTTTTTTTGTTTTCTTTCACCGCAGGTTCTCAGCATTAACAGACAACCCTCCAACACCAATTCACTCTCCTTATCGTTCAACTCTGTGGAGGAAGCCAAGCCCGGCTCCGTCATTGGCTCAGTCCGCCTCCGAGACAGAGAAAGCCTAGAGGAAGGCGAGGTGACCTACACAGTGGTTGGGGGAACTGACCGAGATGGAACCTTCGTTGTCGACCGTCTCACCGGGGACGTTTATCTGGCTCGCGCCCTCGACTACGAACGAGACGCCCACTACACCCTGCACATTGAGGTGGATGACCTCTCTCAGGACCCCCCCAGCAGCACCCTGGTCCACCTGGACATTGACGTAGAGGACAGCAATGACCACACCCCTGAGTTCCCCGAAGACCCAATCACCATCGTCATCTCTGAGAGTATGGAGCCCGGCTCTTCTGTCTATACTTTCCAGGCTGTAGACAAGGACGGCAGTGGCCCCAACAGCGAGGTGAGGTACTCCATTCTCCAGCAGTGGCCAGACACCCCGGGCCTTCTGCACCTCGACCCGTCCTCCGGGGTTCTCTCCTTGGGCCGGGAGCTTGACCATGAGGTCACCTCCAGCCTGATCCTGGTTGTAAAGGCGACAGACTCGGCCCTAGAGGTGAGCCAGAGGCGCTGGGGCTCTGTCACAGCGAGGGTGTACGTAACGGATGAGAACGACAACCTCCCAGTGTTCAGCTCGCCGACGGCCGTCAGTGTGATGGAGGACCAGCCGGTGGGCTTCGTGGTTTTGTACGTCATGGCCAGAGATGCAGACCAAGGGGAGAATGGTCGAGTGACCTACAGCATCGAGTCGGGCAACACTGGAGGAACGTTCAACCTCAACCCGAACACCGGTAAGTCTGGGCCAAGGCTGGAGGTAGTTTGTGCTGTATACTGACTCAACAGTCGACCGGTTTTCACTCAGGGCGAAAATTGTTGTTTGCTTTGTAAACTACAAATACGTTATATGTTGCTGAAATTACATAATTCGGCAGGTAGTGGTAAGCACCTTTGCAGCAACAAGATTCCCTGTTTGAATCTCGGCTTGTCTGGGTCCTTCTGTGTGGAGATGGCGTGGGTTTCCTCTGGGTCCTCCCACAGTCCGAAGACATGCAGATTGGGAGCTATGGTTAATTGGAGACTCTAAATTGTCTGTAGATGTGAATGTGGGAATGAATGTCTGGAAAAGTTGGCCCGAATGTCACCTGGGATTCAGCTGCCTCTGTGAATCTCTATGGATAAGTCAAATGGGTGGACGGATATTTTGGGATTTTATAGAATTATCATATTCTCTCTTATGAAAGCATTGTTAAAGTCATATATGAGAGAACTAGTTGGATGTGTAAGGTTCCCTTTTCAAAGTTTATTCATATGCACAAAGTTTCATTTTGAAATGTCAATGACTAATACATATTAGATATCAACATGTTGACAGCAGCAGATCTCAATCTGTTGATTTCCAGTACCTGACCTTAGTTTAATCGATAGAGAAAAACTGCATCAGTTCAGATCCCTCTGGGTCTTTCCATTGGCTTTTTAATGCAGTTATTCCACCTCTGAAGTGAACTTTACAGCACATGTGCACTCCCCTTTCCATGTGACCCCCAACCCCCCCCATAAGCACCAAGCCCCCCCCTCCGTAAACACTCACAAACATTTACAATCCTCTGCTTACTTCTAAGTGCAGCACAACTCTTGCTTCACCTCTCATGACTTATTTCTCTCAGTTGGAGACCAGACAGACAGAGCGGCCTGCCAAATATTAAAGACCCACGGAGACACACACATACATGTGCAAGCACACGCATGCACACACAGCCCATCATCTGTTATTGTGGATCTATTCCCATGAAAGACCAAAGAGCCTCCTGCTCCGGCTTCTGGGAACCATTAGAGAGGGGATCGGTTACGCGTGTTTATGTGTACGCACGTGTGTCTGTGTGTAGGCACGCACATGTGTGTGTGTGTGTGTGTGTGTGTGTGCTCGCATGAGACCCTGTCACTTACTCAGCACTGACCTTGGGCTATTTGGTCCTGTGGGCTTTGTTGTGGTGTTTGAGACACGTGTCGGCGATGGCTCCGCCTTCGCCTTCAAGTCGCCAACCGGCGTGCCCCCTGGAGCTGCTCAGGGATGGAAACATTCAGGGGCTGTCATGCATGTCACTTCTGGTTCAGCCCCGTGTGTGCACTCATCTTGAAGTGTTTTCACGCACACTGGTTATTTGTTAGAATCATGACAGAGTTAATCCTCTGAGCACCTGGTTTGCTTCTGTTTGGGGGTCAGCGACCAGAGACCTGGGACCATCTCCACTCTGTTTTCATTTCTGTGGCACCACAGTTAACCACAACAGAGAGAACCATCCAGCTATTAATAGGAGTCTATAATGTCATGGCGTGAGACATACTCTCATCACTCATTGTCAGAGGGGAGGTCATTAATTTCACTTTCTGTTCAAAGGGAGGCTGGACGGCTGATCGCCTCTCTACAAAAGGCGTTCAGGGATTAACGGATTAGATGTTGTTAAAAGAATAAAACCTCTGCATTTAGGACAAGAAGGATGTGTTTGTTGTCGGAGTAACCTCAGCTAACCCTGATACTACAAACCAAAGTGTTGGCGCCACAGACCACATAAGCTTAAGATGCTGGAATTGAAAACATCCCAAAAATAAAAAACTTTCCCCTGTTTCCCACTGCTTTGTTGGTCCTGCCCATGTGTTATCAGTGACCAGGGGTACGACAGGATCACAGCACTCAAAAGTTTGTGAAAATACTCCTGCCTGTAACTCTGACCAGATTAAAAGCTTGGGGGCAAATTATCTCAATCCAAGCAAAATACAAAGCAAAACAAAAAAAGTTAGAAACCACAACAGTCCGGGCCGACTCTTTCTTTAACAGTTGCAGCCCGTTTTAAAGCATGAAATTGAAATTGAATCAATGCAAGTTCTACCCTCTTAGGGCAGGATAATGAAAAGGCAAGGGTGCCCCTAATTTCTACAGAGCACGGCAGGCCTGGCCCTTGCGTGTCTAGAGCGTGTGTTTACTGCTCTGCTCTCGACGGCTGCGGCATTCCCCAATGGAAAATCTCGTAAACTGTGGCCAGACCGTCGGCCTGTTAGAGCGGCGGTGGTGGTGGTAGCACTCAGGTAGGCAAGACTGTGTGTGTGTGGAGCAGATTAACTCTGATTTGGCCCTCACACGGCAACTTTTCACACTCGCTTTTTATACCGCTCGACTACACACAACCGTGGAAAGTGGTGCGTTTTATTGCCTTTGATAGCATGCCTTTATACCGTAGCTGTCGTGTGTAACTGCCTCTGGGAAAGAGACTGTAATGAAGAACACCCAACCACACACGCACACACACACGCACACAGGAAATCTCTCCTCACGTTTCACCCCCCGATTCTTCTCTCCGCAGGCTCTCTGTCTATCTTCAAACCTCTGGACCGTGAGGAGCAAGACGTCTTTAACCTTACAATAATCGCAGAGGATCATGGGGCGCCGCGGCATTACCGCAACAGCCAGCTGCTGTGCGTCCATGTGATCGATGTGAATGACGAGGTGCCCTGGTTTGAGGAGAACCAGTACGAAGCCCAGATCTCTGAAAACCAGCCTCCAGGAACCAGTGTGTTGACGGTTTCCGCTTCTGATCTGGACCAAGGTGAGAAATAAACAACTTATACTCTCGTGGTTACTCCAGCTTTGGTTCATGTTTGCCTTTTTTTTAACCAACACTTGCAACGACTTGGTAATTTACTGTTCAAAGCAAGGTTTGGATAAAACAAAAATCTAAATTTTCCAAACAAGGCTTTAGGGATATAACTCACTTCTAACCCTTGTTACGTTAAATGACTGTTTTTGATGCGAAACAGGTCCTAAGAACATCTTGAAACCCAATCATGGAAATGCTGATTATACAGCGTGTATAGTTACATGTAACTGAGACATCTGAAAAAAAACGTTCGTCCAAATTTAGCCTGATCTTCTGAACCACAAATTACCTGAATCATACATGTACTGTTGGCTCCAAATGATGTTCTAAGTGGTCTTACCCTTTTAGGCCCGATCCTACGTGTGTCTGGATTAAGTGTCAAGAGATACCGAACTGTGCTGCTTCAGCAATTACTTAAACGCCTGCAATTACCGCGCGCCTTCATATGCTAACGTCTGTAACGTGTTCACATTACAGACGTTAGCAGTTGTTTTTAATTGAGGACTACACAGGAGAATGGGGGGGAGGGGGGTGCATTCCCCTGGAGTTAGTCAGAAGGGCATAAAACAGAAGGATTAGAAAGTTTTGCTCCAAAAGCAATTAGTGAGGCAAAACAGGTGAGGTTGCCAGACAACTCTGTGCTAGCACGCAATCTGGCATCCAGACACCTGAGGGTGTGCCGGCCCTGCCAAACGCTGACACGGGTAAAATAATGACCAACAAACAATTAACTATACATGCTATTGGCGAGAGACATTTAAATATTATCCTAAGGCTTGATCTTGTCAAGTGTAAATTAACTTTTTGAAGTAATTAATTGATTTGATTTCCTTACAATTATAATGCTTGGAAATAAACTACAGTCACTATGTGTGTTTTTCTGTAGGAACCAATGGGAAGGTGACGTATGGCGGTATCTCAGTGGACGTCTTCCACATCAACCCTGTGACGGGCATCATAACAACCACTGGGCCGCTGGACCGGGAGGTCCAAGAATACTACACTGTGACAGGTACTGCTTATGACTTTAACATACATACTAAAGATACATATCACAATTATTTATTATCATTATCGCAATTAATGTTGTGTTCTTTATTCTGTTTTGTCAGTTTATGCAAAAGACGGAGGCCTCTTACCCAACTATGCTAAAGCGACAGTGAGGATCAGAGTCCTCGATGAGAATGACAACGTCCCTGTGTTCGGACGTCTCTACTACAGCATCGAGTTGCCTGAAAACCTGGAAGCTTTGCCTCTGTTCACCCTCAGAGCCACGGATCAAGATGCAGGAGACAGTGCGGAGATAAAGTACAGAATTACAGGTGAGAATTTGTTTTAGATGCGCTCGCGGCTCTAATTCTACAATTTAACATTTGTATAACTCAGGGCAATGCTGCTGCAAACTCAGAAACTAAATGAATGTTTGCTTCCCTTGCAGCTGGAGACCCATCTGGAGACTTCCACTTGGACGGGCGATCAGGAGTGCTGTCCACTTTGAGGCCTCTGGATCGGGAGAGGATGGCTGCTCACACCCTAACAGTCACAGCTCAGGACCAAGGCCACCCTCCCCTCAGCAGCACCACCACCGTGGAGGTTACCGTGCTCGACATCAACGACCACAGCCCCCAGTTTCAGAGCAGCAGCTACACTGCAGACGTTTCAGAAGACGTTTCCATTGGCTCCTTGGTCCTTGAGGTGAAAGCCACCGACCTGGACACGGGCTCAAACAGCCAGGTGATGTACTTTCTGAGCCGTGGCTCCCAGAGTATGTTCATCATCGATGAGAACACGGGCCGCATTATCACAGCAGCGCCGCTTGACAGAGAGAGAACCGCTTCTTACACCTTTGAGGTGTGTGCCACCGACTCCTCCCCAGCGAACCCACGCAACTCCACTGCTCAAGTGACCGTCTACATTCAAGACGTGAACGACAACGCTCCCTTTTTCATTCTGGACCCGCTCATTGTGAACATCTCCGCCACTAGCGTGTCTAGCCGGCGAGTGCTGGCCACCATGAGGGCGGAGGACAAGGACTTTGGGGCAAACGGCTCAGTTTTCTATCGTTTTGCAAACCCTGTGAGGGGCTTTACCATCAACTCGCTGACAGGAGACATCCAGGCCACGGAGAACATGCAATCTCTGACCCAGAGCCAAAGGACTTTGATCATTCAGGCCATGGACCAAGGCAACCCGGCTCAGTCCTCCCTCGGAGTGGTTATCATTTACATACGGGAGCAGAGCTACAGAGGGATTCGTTTCTCCCGCACAGCTCGAGATGTCAGTCTGCAAGAGAACGCAGCCAAAGGTGTGCATGATGTTGGACAATTTCCACCTTTTACCTCTTTTTTTTTAAATTGAAAAGTAGAGTTAAAATATTTGACCCTGTTTTTAACTTTGCAGGTACAGTAGTAACACAGACTCAGGCCCAGTACCCTGATGGCTCCCAATCTGGCATCAGCTACAGTCTTTTCAGTGGAAACAGGAAGCAGTCTTTTGGAATCAACGCCATCACCGGTAAGTGCCGAGACAGCAGCACCGACGACAACATGATGTACTCTACATGCACAGTGACTCATTGTTATTTTTGTGAATTAGGTGAAATATGGGTCCAGAAATCCGAAGTCCTAGACTATGAGGAGACCCCGAAACTCCGCCTTGTGGTGAAAGCTGAGACGGCAGCCTCCAGCTCCTACATGGCTGTCAACTTAATCCTGCAGGACGTCAACGACAACTTGCCACGCTTCCAACTCCAGAACTACGTAGCCTACATCAGAGAGGCACAGGGATACGATTTTCCCATTATCCAGGTGCAGTAGCCGGCCCCCCCACACGTTTATTATGCTTGGCTGTGTGAAGTTGTTGAACAAAAAGCACTCAAGCCTCAGAAACCTGGACAGCTTCGGTGGAGTAGAGAAATGACCTCATTCCTTTGACTTTGTTCTCAGTGTCTCTGCTGAATATATGAAAACCTTTTTTGTCTTGAAGCCAGATCCATATAGAACTTTATGTGAACTCTTGACTTGCATGTCTGAATTTTACTCACTAGTAAATCACTACTGTTGAATACTTCTACATTATTAACAGTGGGTTGCTATTTTCTTCAGGTTGCAGCAGACGACCTGGATCAGGGTCAGAACGGTCAGGTGACCTACTCCATCAGGTCGTCGACCCTGAGCGGCTTGTTTAAGATCGACCCGCTGACCGGAAGCATCACCACAGCAGCCATTATGGACCGAGAGATCTGGACGCAGACAAAGTGAGTTTGATATACTTTTCTTGAGGTTCTTCTCCGCTTACCATTATTATTTATATCAATTGTCTCTCTGTTAGAATAGATGTTTCCATGTTTGCCCTCTCTACTCTGAAAATGCTTTCACGTATGGAAAAAATGAGTTTATCATGTTTATCATCAAACTTATATAAAAAACATATTTCCCCTTAAGCTTGTTTTGTTTGATTTATTTTCAATCTGATTATTTTTATTATTTTTAATAGAAACAATGACTCTTATATATTGTATTCTAAAACAAAAAACAGGCGGATCTTGGTGGGGGGTGGAACAGTGTGCAGCCATATGTTATTCGTAAAGTCACAGACACTGACACAGATTTTGTGGCACTAGGCTGGTTGTTACGGCAACAGACCGGGGATCCCCGCGGCTGGCTGGCTCTGCCACTCTCACTGTGATCATCATCGACCTCAACGACAACAGTCCCATGATTCCTCTGCATCGAGAGATCCATGTGCCCGAGGGTAAGTCGGCTTCACAGGGAAGTTAGTCCAGCGATCTTATCGGGAAGCCTCACGTCACTTTCCCCGGCAGCTCACACAGCGCAGCTCAGTGAGAAAAGTCTGACTCTGTTATGAAACAAGTTTTTGCCAAGTTCCTCTGTTCATTTCCTGTCTTTTAGGTCAATGCTTTTCCAGAACAGGATATTTTTTTTAACACAGAAAAAATCTAGAGTCTCTACAACTTTAATATTTCTTCTTCCTCTCTTGTCTTCCCGCTTTCTTCTCACACATACAGACACGCTGATTGGCACAGTCATCACCACGGTGACAGGGAACGACGTGGACTCGGGGCCGGCCCTCTCCTACACACTACACCTGGATACAAGCAGCCAAGGCCTGTTTGGAATTCACCGCTACGGAGGAGGAGTATCTCTGACCGGCCCTCTGGACTTCGAGGAGCGGACCTGGTACACGCTGACCATCCGCTCGTCCGACTCCAGGCATCAGAGCGAGGCCAACCTCACCGTGCTGGTGGATGATGTGAACGATAACGCCCCCACCTTTACTCAAGACTTGTATCAGGTGCGGCTACATCCACACATCTGTCTGTACAGCACTGGCATGTTTGTTTAATTGCATCTGTAACGGCTATAAATATGTCCGTGTTGTGTTTTTATGAACAGGTGACCGTGTCAGAGCACCTCCCAGCAGGCAGTGCTGTCGTCACGGTAACAGCCACTGACCGAGATTCTGGGGAGAACGGGAAGATTACCTACAGGGTCATGTCATCAACTAGGGGCGTCTTCTACATTGACCCAAACAATGGTGAGATCACTGTCTGCACATTTATGTTTGTTCATAGTCATTTTCTGACCAGAGCTCCCAGTAATCATGGGTTATTCCCTAAAGCTCTACTTATGTGCACATTTGGGGTTTGGAGATAAGCCATTGCAAAAGATATTTAATGATTTTGTTCATTAAAAGTCATTGAAAGACCAGATTTCATGTTATTTGGCTCAGCTGTTTTGCTTGAGATAGCATCTGAAATAAGTGTGTTCGCCTCAGGTTATCCTGTCTCCTATTCTCAAGTGGAATTCCTTTGCTTCGAATAATATTCCCTTTTAAACAGAACATGCTCTAACCTGTTTGGTAATAAAGTAAATTCAACAGCTAATCACCCTGTGTATTGACTGGCATTGCTAATTAAGGTGATGAGGTATAGACAGACGATTTAAATGAAGTTGCTCTTTTCGTTCTGCTTCCTCACAGGGACTTTGTTCATCAACCAAAAAACTGAATTTGACCTGGAGAATCCCTCCATCCTGGTGCTGATTGAGGCGAAGGACCAGGGCACGCCACCGCTCTCATCCATCGCCACCGTCCAGGTCCAAGTGTCTGATGTCAACGACAACACCCCCATCTTCCACCAGTCAGAGTACAGAGTCACTGTGTCTGAAGACGGCCTTCCTGGATCAACTGTTCTGATCTTAGAAGCTGTAGACGGAGATTTGTCTCGGGACAACTGTGGTTTCGATTTCGCTATTGCCAGTGGCAACTCGGGTAATGCCTTCCAGATTGAGAGCAGCGTGCGCTTCTTGGAGGGCCAGGGCTTCCAGACGGTCGGCAGCCTGATCCTGGTGGAGGAGCTGGACTTTGAGGCGGTGCCCAGTTATAACCTGACTGTCGTGGTGTCCGATCGAGGAATCCCTCAACGTAGCTCCAGCGTGCCTATCCTTATCAGCGTTTCGGATGCCAACGACAACCCTCCAGCTTTCAGCCGGTCGGAGTACAGCGTGGTGCTGAGTGAAGGTGCGGCAGCAGGGACAGAGATTTTGCATCTATCTGCCACAGATCCAGACTCTGCTCCCAATGGAGAGGTGCAGTACTTCATAAGCTCAGGGGACGAGACGGACATTTTCCAGGTGGACCAGTGGACCGGAGCCTTGAAGCTGCAGAGACCTCTGGACAGCGAGAGACAGTTGAAGCATATCATTGTTGTTCAGGCCACTGATGGCCAAGGGCACTATGCTCTGGCCCCAGTCAGAATTGAGGTGAAGGACATCAATGACAACCGCCCCTACTTTCCCCTCAAACTTGTAACTGCAAGCATCAGGGAGAATCAGCCCCAGAACGCCTTAGTCACCATGCTGCATGCAATCGACCATGACAGAGGTGTGTTTGGACAGTTGAGGTACTACATGTTGGACAACTCTCAAGAGGGAAGAGACGCATTCCTCATCAACCAAACTTCCGGGGAAGTGCGGACTCGCTCCACATTTGACTTTGAGAAGGTAACCTCCCTGGATTTTGTGGCTGTCGCCATGGATGCCGGCAACTATTCTGCCAGTGTAACAGTGCAGGTCTATGTCACGGGGGAGGATGAATATGATCCTGTCTTCACATCCCCGGAGTTCCTGTTTGAAGTGCCTGAGGGAGCAAAGAAAGGTCAGATTATTGGCAAAGTACAAGCCAGAGATGAGGATGGAGGCGTGGACGGCATTGTTCTCTATTCCCTCGCAGACAGTTCGCCTTATTTTGAGGTCAATAAATCAACAGGAGCTGTCTCCTTAAAGATGGACAGCTATAGTTCACATACGAGTCGCTCTAAAAGAGACGTGCGTCTGATGACACTGGACGTGACGGCTCACAGCCCTCTGGAGACATCACGCAAAGCTGTGGCGAAAGTTTCCGTAGACGTGACCCACACGTCCTTTGGTCTCACAACAGACATGAACATGCTGCTCATCGGTGTCATCGCAGTTTCATTAGCGGCCATCGTCATTCTAACCGTCATCGCCGTGGCTCTGTTTTGTGTGAAACTAAGACGTCGGAAGAAGGAGAAAAAAGCCAACAAACGAGCACCGACATGTGGCACGATGCTGCACAAGTTCGAAGAAACAAAAATAACGGCAAATGAAATGATTTACCACCAGGCCCTTCCAGGATACACAACGAGTCAAAGTGGCGGTGGTGGGGGTCCGTTCCCCCGTGGTGGATCGCTGGATCCCTCCCACTCCAGCGGGCGTGGCTCTGCAGAGGCCGAGGCAGCGGATGATGATGAGATCAGAATGATTAACGAATACCCACGAGTGTCGAGCATCTCCTCATCCATGCAGGAGCGCATCTCAGCCCGGGGGCCGGACTCCGGAATCCAACAGGACGCAGACCAGCTGTCGGACGTGTCCTGCGAGCCGTCCATAGACTGGTTCAAAGGGAAGAAACTGGGCAGTCTGAATAGTACTTTGTTAGCCGGCCAGGTGCCAGTGTACAGGGACGAGGGGGGAGGGTATGTGGGTGTGGGACGGGGACTCAGCATCTCACATCCTAAAGACTATACCTTTCCAGAGGATGGGAAGCCAGCTGTGGACGGCTCCCTAACAGCCATCGTGGCCAGTGACGAGGAGCTGAGGGGAAGCTATAACTGGGACTACCTGCTTAACTGGTGTCCCCAGTTCCAACCCTTAGCCAACGTTTTCACTGAAATAGCGCGATTAAAAGATGAGACCGCTCCCCCTCAGTCCCGCAGGTCATTTCATCACAAAGCGAAGCCCGAGTCGAGAATCGACCCCCCGCCTCTCATAACCTCTGTGGCCCACCCGGGGGCCAAAACTGTTCCTACAAAGCCCGCCGTCACGAGGACGTTCCCACACTTGTCTTCTTTCCGACGATCTCCCATCAGCGCTGAGGGGTCGATCTCCTCGGTCGCCATGTCTCCCAGTTTCTCGCCCTCTCTGTCTCCGCTGGCGGCTCGTTCTCCTGCCATCACGCCCTTCAGCGTCTCGCAGGGACCCTCGGCCTCCATGATCAGCGCAAACGAACACCATTTGGAACACAGCGAGGAGGCAGAGCTGAGGATTTGAATTCTGGAGTATGAATAAAAACTGAGGTCAGTGCTGGCCCGGACCTATTCTACTGTATGACCACAGGGGCTGCAACTTGAGATGAGTCAATCTCATTCTTATTCTCCAACTGCAGAGAACAAGTACAAAAGGTTACATTAAGAAGTCCAAATAACTGAAGTTGTGGTGCTTACTGGAAAAACTGAACTACATGACTAACAGGCCAAAACGGACCTTGCCTTTTGTGAATGTGTGGGTGTGTGTGTGTGTGTGTTTGCGTGTGTGTAAGAAATTCCTTATTCCTCTGTTGATCAGTGTTAATTTGCACATTCGAATAGGGATTCATAGATGATGTCAATATTTTGTACAAAAGCATTGTCTATATTTTTATACTTACATGTGGTTTCTGACAAGAAATGGCATTGAAGTGTCAAAAAAAGGTTGTTAAAACCTCAGAATATATTTCTATATTTGTATATTTGTAGCTTGTACTGTATACTTGTTTTGTACTGTATGTTTTATCTCCTGTAATTCTTAACCTTGTGGTTTTAAATGAAGCTCTCCATTAATGCTTTATGAGTTGGGATTTTTCTTTTTACAGATTATTGTAAATATTTATAGAAGAAGAGGCATCCGTGTTTGACAAATGAAACATCAGTCAGAATAGCGCTTTGTGTGATCAGACTTTCTCTGGATCCCGTATTTGATCTCATATCAAAAGGTAATCATTGAATGTGAATTGTTGGAAGAACATTGTCTCGGTCCTCGACACGTCACTACATGTTTCTGCAGAGGATGATGAAGCTTGACGTCCGATGATTCCGTCCTTCAGGTTCTCTGGCTTTAATTTTCTCACCATGGGCCTTACTGCGTTTTTCCATTTTGCATTGTGAAAGAAAATAACTCTCACGAGGCAGAACGATGAGCAGCTATGTATGTAAATTTGCTCCGTCATCAGCCTTATCATCCCAGAGAATGGAAGCAGGTCTCAGTTGTTTCTTTAACTCATCTAATTTGTCAGTAAAATATAAAAGAATCCCGTTTCACACTCTAAGGGCACAGTCACACGCGAATGCAAATGCAAAGCATAACCAAAGCTGAACTCCAGGTGAAGCCACGCTGCGATTTGCCTGGCGACTGGATGCAAATGTATAATTTGCCCACTCGCTCGCGCTGACTGGAAGTGAATGGGAGGCTGAGGATCATCACTGAAACATTGGCTTATGTGAGCTTGGGCACTAGATCAGCGATATCTTGACACTAATTTCTGTCCTGATCATTTTAATTGTATAGATTCACAACCAAACTGTAATGAATGTTTTTCTTATGGACTACAATTCACCCCAGCCTTTCAAAGGCACTAAAAACAATACTGTGTGGATGGAAGTATGTTTAAGTGCATCTATGAATGTTCAAACACTAACAGAGAATGTTTCCTCGTCAATCAGAAGAAGTTCATGTCATGTACATGTTCAGCCATAATATTTTTTAACACAGATGCCTACACCATAAATGTATTCATGACCGGAAGTGTATTTTTGGCAAAAATAAAATAGCATGTAAATTTGTATTAATAACTACCTAGAGCTCTGTCTTTGCTCTGTCTGTTTGCTTCTTATAATTACTGTAAGTATTTTTCTTTTTCCTCAACCCCAGTTTTACACTCGTATATTAAGCAACACTAACATTTTACAGTAGTTTTATTTATTATAAAAGGTAAACCTCTGACAGATTTGGTAAATTATTTAGGAGGACGCTATTTTGACCACGGCCAAATACACATGAACACTACCTATCTGATAGAATGAGGGTACCGTTGTTGTTTGTATAGTTTTTTTTAGCATTGAACAGTTTTACATGCCACTTACATTTCCTTTCCTGTGTGTATTACGGTGCCATAAAGACGAGAAATTCCTCCAAATGTTCTCATGTGTCGTTTCGAAGCCTGTCCAGTTTGAGCAAAGTGCCTGATTAAAGTACTTATGTGAACACGTCGTCCTCTCTGTCGCATCTTTCTCTGCTCAAAGTAACGGTGAAAGCTATTGCATAATAATCCATGAAGGTGTTTTGGAAATTTCAGGTGAAAGATCCAATACCCAACCCGTGTCCTACCCCGCGGGCTTATGTATCGAGCTCCTCTGAACACTGATGCTCCGCTCAACAGTATTTTCTGCAGTTTCAAATGCAGCTAAAGCCTCCAGCACTACTCTTGTAACCTCAGGCTTATACCTCTGCATAAACATTACAACTCAAACCCCCCCGAGTCCCAGGGGCAACAGGATAAATGGAGAAATGCAATCCCTCCATCAGCCTGCAGATCAGTCCCGGTGTTGTCCCGATCTTAAGAAAACATCTCTTAAATGGACGATATTGGATTTAATGATAGCCATTAAGTGTTATTTAGAACTCGATAGGTGTGTATGATGAAACTCGATCACAATACGAAAACCATTTGCCCTCAGATGCAGTCATTAAAACAGCCATGAAAACAATTATATTATATTTTGTCTGACATTCTGAAAGAAATGTATCTCTCTTTCGCTCACATTGTGAGATTGTTTTTATAGTATTCTTGTTGTTTTCTAAGAGAATAGTTAGTGGAGAGTAATGTGAAATATTTAATGTGTGTGTGCAATTTGGGGCAAATAAATAATAAATATCTGGATTTAGTAATTTCAAATGTGGTTTCAGTGCCATTCTAGTTCTACCTTTGAGGTGTTAGTTCAAATTATCTCCATATTAAAATCTAATACCCCTCCTGAAATTTTGGCAACAAAGAAAAATCTGATTTGCATTTTGCTTTGCGGCTCAGAATTAATTATCATGTTCTACCGACGACACCAAACTCCAGGTCACATCTCAGGTTCTTTACATCTGTATGAAACTGTATGTTTATGCATGAAGTTGACATTCTCCCAATTATTATCCCTTCTCTGTTACTGTTTGTGCACTTATCTTCATTATGCTCCAGCGTGAATATCAGTCCTCAGCTGTTTTCTTACTAATTTCTCATGGAACATGTAAGAGCAGCAGGGGTGAATACAGAAAAGAATTTAAAGAAATCCACGTGCCAACAAACAGGCTTTATCTTTTCATCTCTTTTCAACCTCTGTGGTTGTGACTCAATTCTGGCTCTCAAACGATACGGTGAAAATATCGCTTGTTTTACCCCGGTGAACTTTTCAACATCACAAAGTTCAAGCAGGGTAATAATCCAAACTTTTCCTCCGGAGAAATGCATTTATCAGAAAACTGTTTGAACCTATTTTATGATTAATGCATGGCAGTAATGTTTCTAAATAGTGTAATTTTTTGGGTATCCGCTCCCACCTGCACATTTGCATCATTCCCGTCTCGCCCAAGGCCGGACGGCGCTGCTGCTGCCTGATGAAACCGAGCTGAAACCGGACCGGCAGTGTGTTCCCGCTGCGAGGCCTGCCTCCAACTGGTTGTGCAGCTGAAACCCAAACCCTGTAGTATCCTGAGCAATAACATAAACACCGAGGCGAGTTCATGTTGGTGTGTGCTTTTCGTTCCCGGGCTGGAAATATGGGCGGAGATGGGCCAGATTGGACAGTTCTGCTGATGATACACACGGGCCTTTCCTCCCAGACTCAGGTTATGAGGTGAGCGGCATGACCCAAACCGAGCACCTTGGATCGGACGCCAGTATATACACAACAGAACTCAGATTATATATGAGTGAGAGGGCAAAAGCCAAGTCATTACTCAAAGATTAAATTAAAGGCTGCGAGCTAACCAACTGAAATCTATAATTTTCCCGTCAACACAAAGTGGATACGCAGGAGGCTGCTCTGCTAACATGCAATCATCAGAGCCGGGCGGCGCTTTTTCCCTTCGACCGACTCGACCTCTGCAAATCTCTCATAGAGCCGTCACAACTGTCATGTTTTCATGATACTGAAAAGTACACTCGCTGTATTAGTTCACCTGGATATTTATTTCATCTTAGCATTATCCAGACTATTTTTCAAGATCACATCAACCGATTCACACAAAGTTAACAATTGATTGAGGAGAAACACCTAAATCGCAGCAAACAGCAAAATTACAATTATTGCAAAGTGTATTCCCTCTATGTCATGAGCTTTAGGTTGTGTCTATGGTATAAAATAAGCTATAAGATGCAGAGATACTTCAAAAAATGATGGGGAATACCTTTCTGATCAACATAAGCTTTGGATTTAGTGTTGTTGTTTGCAGACACACCTTTTTGTTGACCTTCTCTTTTGACTTGGAGTTTGGTGAAAATCCATCAAAGCTATTTTGTACAGTTTTGTATATGTACACACGTTTGTATACTTTTTGTTATACGCCTGTAGCACAAGCCAAGTGCCAGGTAAGACATAAGACTACCAACAAGTTGCTGTTACAATTTGAAAAAGATTTCAAATAACTTCTGTGTGTTCTTTTTCAACTTTAGGAGGTAGTGTCTGTTCTTGTTGTAATAAAAAACGATTGCATCGCTATGATCAAAAAGAACACGACGATAACAACCAATTACAAACACCATTATTTACCTTTAAATGTTTTAGAAGCAAACTCATTTGTATTCAACTGCTCAAAGCTGCGTTTTCACAGAGAAGGGGCTCGTGCCTTTGAAATCCTGAAACCTGTTGGAGAACAAAAGTGTTGTTGTTCACATTGATCAGTTCCACACTTTGATCAAAGAATATGGTAATCTACTCATTTCATGCATTGTTGAGTAGTTTGCCTTTGTCACCGGTGTAGCCGCCTCCTGGATAAATGCAATATTCTCTGTTCTCACGCATCAAGAGGAGAATGACTTGTTTCTGCTCTGGTAACGTCCTGTTTCCTGTCGTATATCTGAAGGGTTTCATGTTGCTCAATAATTCATGGGCTGCTAGTTCCATCAAAAAGCTGAAGGAGTTACGTAACTACATGATTACCTGGTTCCACATTGGTAAACATCTTCTAGGTTTGGCAAATCCCTTTTCCTTGTTTTATATTTCATTTAAAAGTGGCTAACTCTAGGATATATAGTTTAAAATATGCATCCATTTAGTATGCAGTGTAGAAGTCACACAAAATGTGTACCTCAGCCCTATTTAGTCACATGCTGGTCTTGAATTCTTTCAGACCAAGCTTGATATCTGGCAACTTTAAAATTATATCAGAAACTTATACAATCAAGTGAGCAATTTTTATATCAAAAAATATATTTCCTTCAGGTAGATTAGTTTTCCCAGTGAGCAAGAAATTGTTTTATCTTACCAGGCAGCAAAACAGGTTAAACTTTTAATATCCACCAAAATGATAATGATCTTTTAATCATTTAAAATTGCCTTCTCGCATCTAACAAGTCAAATATGTTTTATTTCAGATAAGTCGGCTAAACAACAGGATCGTGTGTTTTTATTACAAAAAGCTAATACTAGATAATGTAGCATGTGTTGTGAAAAGTCCTTTGACCTTTTTGCATAGTTTAAAATGTTTAAAAAGTAAATTGTCCATTCTGACTTAAAGGGAGACATAAATCTATTTGATTGCCGAATTATCGTCCCTTCACAATCTTCAGTGTAGAGCTGAACTGGAGATCAAACCACCAGCAAACATAATGACTGGACTTAAACTGGTCTGATTGGTGAAAAGTACTGATCTGATGTGTTTAAAGCTCATTTGAAAAAAAGCACAGGGACTCAGGATGGGGACCCCCATGTCACAGGTTTCATGCCTGCTCGTCGTTAAAGGGTTCCAAAAAAAGATTAACCCTCACTCAGATGTTCCAGTAAACTCTCGTGCTCCTTCGCAGTGGAAGGCCCGTGCAGCCTTGAAGGCATAATGACTATAACGACTGGAGGATATAATGGTTTTAACATGGCTTCTGCAGAAGAGCTTGTGCATCGAGCCCTTTTCAGTGTCATGTGTTCAAAAGCGCTTTTCTATAACGAAGGCACCAAAATAGGCAGAGCTTCAAAGACGGTTACCCAGGGCCTGATAATGTCTCTCTCGTTCTTAATCTCGTCAATGATCTCATCTTGATGACATAGTGTATGATGATGGATGCAGAGATGAATACCAGCTGCAGAGATCAGTGGGTACGGTGGAGTGGATGGCAGTGAAGGAGGTGGCCTGTGGATAGAAGGACCGGGGAGTCTTTGCATTGGCGATGTGAGCTGCTGTGTCTGCAGGCCGCTTGGTGAGGATCAGACACTTCTCTGGAGAAGCCCCGGCTGCCGTCCAGCCGAAATGAGGCCAGAGCAGAGAGAGGTCTCTGTGCTCAGGCTTGGATTACCCATAAACCCCTCATACCTGCGGCTTGCACGGAAGTTTCTCCTCCTGGTTCCCTCAGCGCACAGGGCCAGGCTCCAGGGATGCTCCATCCTCAGCTTACCACAATCCTTTCTCCAAACACTCCATAGAGACTCCCTCCGCCCCCCCCCCCCCCCTTCGCTCTGTTTCTCTTGTCTCGTACGAGTTGTGTTTTTTTTCCCCGGCCTTTTCCTTCGAGGTCTTGCCAGGCTACTTGCGTGACTAGAGGGAGAAGGGGAAAAAAAAGTTTCGAAACCCATTGGCACGCAAGCCCCAAATCTATTTTGGGGAGAGCGCACTTTTTTTTCTTTCTTTGAAAACAAAAAAAGCCACAGGGAGAAATAGGCAATGCCGGGGTGAAGGGGGTCTGTTTCTCATTTGGCCGGGGCCGGCCTCCTGTCCTGCTCCGCCAGCGTCAGAACCACAGCGCTGTGGGGAGAGAGGGCGGCTCAGTCTGGGGAGGAGAAGTGTTTTTCCTGCGAGAGCGCGGCCAAAACTGCGGACCCTCATCTTAGCCCTTGTCACTTAGCAACCATCCCAACCTGCTTCCCATTACTACACCATCTGCTTGCGATTCGGGATTTGCTTTGTTTTGATTTGTTTTTCGCCCCCTTTTTAAATTTTTGTCTGAAATTAAATCACTGCATTTCAATTTGCCCTTCATTAGTAATTCATTTTCATCAGGGCATTGTTTGCCGGGCCTGCTGCGGAGGCATTAGCTGCAATCCACACCGCGGTTTGATTCCCTCTCTGCAGCTGTGATTTGTTGTCGTTATTGTGCTCAGCGGTTTTCAGGAGGAGAAAGACAATGACTCAGGAATTGAGTAAATAATGAATGAGGTGTTTTCCTTTTTTGGAGAAATCGGAAAATCTTCTTCACTGTTTTTGTTTTGATTGTCAAGCTGTAAATTTTAACAAAGTAGGGTCACAACAACTGGGGCTGTGATGCTTTGAATAAACATCGATGTTTTCGCACCCGTTCCTTTGAAGCAACTGTCGCGGCTGCAAAAAAAAAATCACAACGACGACCTTGGCGGCGACTAAACGATCGGTTATAAGGCGGATTCAGATGATTCAGTAAAACAAAAATTCCGTCCCCCCGATTTATTTCACAATGGCGCAATTAACATAATCTTAGCATTATTTAACAACTGGCATATGTTTTCTTTTTGGGATTCTTAATGAGGCTGTTTGTTTATGCCAAGTTAAGATTTCATTGTTCTGGTAAGAGGAGCCTAAGAAGATGGCATCTCATCTGAAAGAAAAACCCGTAATAAATTAAAAACAATGATGATGTAAGTGCTTTTCAAGTCTTTTATGTCGACCTATTACGTCTGACAAACTAATCTGAGATTATAATGACAACAGTTGTAATTATACCCATTTAGGCGAAAGATGCTGCAGTCTGTCAGGCTGACGGGCCAAAACATTATGGCATGAATGAAAACGGAGAGCTTTGTGGTTGTGGAGGATAATGACTCACAGCAGTGTGCTGCTGCGCTGATGATGAAGTGTTTCCCATCACTGATTCTGTGATGGGAAATTTCTCGTAGAGACTTAGGGAAAAAAACCATTGTGCCTTCGACCGATTCTGTCAAAACAAAACCCTCTTTTCCTATATTTCAATAAACTGTGCGGCAGCAGAGCACATTGTTACATATCCAGTCGTCCTAGCCCAGTACAGTGGCTCCTTGTTATACACTTGAAAAGTCGCAAATGCAGTGTTGCTGTACACACTCTGAAATCAAATATACCTAATGATATCAGAGACACTGCTATTATTCCCTCAGGGGTTAAAGTGGTTGTCGTCTAACAGGAAGGTTGGCGGTTTCGATCCCTTTCTGCATACAGAAGTGTCCTTGGGCAAAATACTGAACCCCAAATTGTCCCTTCTCAGAGAGGAACTGTATGAATCTGTGTGTGAGTTGGGGAATATAAAACTGTAAAGCACTTTCAGTCGTGATCAGGAATAGAAAACTGCTTTATAAATACAGAGCATTTATTTCCTAGTGTGGTGAGCACACGACCGACATCCCAGCTGTCAATCATGAAGCTTCAGACTGCGTTTAACCATCAAATAACAAAAAATGAGCACTTAAATATACAGCAGTGGGATAAGAGCCACCTGAAATGACAGGAAGCATCTTTGTGAAAAATACATCATTTTTACGAGGACCTTTTTGCTTCAACTTCAGATGTTCAAGGTCTGAGATCTATTCGTTCTTTCTTCTGCATCATATGTAAATGAGCTTCTCCGTCCTCACTTTCCAATTCTCAGCTGCTGCCAACTTATCTGAATAATCGGATTTTTATAAGAAATATTTCTTTTCTTGGAGCAGGATCAAGTGAATCAAATCAATCAATCCTTTGCTATCGGAGAAATTGAATTTGATTAAAAAGATGAAGAAGAGTACTCTATTGAAATTGGATTATGATGAGAGACAGAGTTAGATGCCCCGTGACAAATCATCTGTGGGACCATTTTTTTAAAATGGAATCGGTTTTTTAGGTCCAGAACCCAAAACTCTGCAAGGTCAATATGAAAGTCATGGTTTGTTGAGGTTTTAAAGACAAAACGTTTGGGGGGGAAGCATTACCATCACTGCCACCTCCCTTTCTGATTGTAGCACAGGTCAAAATAAGAAACTAAGTATTCTCTTCTTGCACAATGTAGTCAAAAGGATTGCTCAAAAACTACCGAACTGATGAAATCCATGACATTAAGTGGAGGGGTGGGGAATGACACCAGGAAGAACCCATTAAATGAACTCACTTAAATTTAGGAGCATATCTGGATAAACAGGCAGCTCCAGGAATGTATTTTATTTCATATGGTGATTAAGTGAACTTGTTTTCTTTAGTTCAGTATCTCTCTGGGTGTCTGGCTCAGTTTAGGGCAAAACCTTTGGAGACATAGGTTGAGTAACTGAATGAAAACAAATCCCAGCTCCACTGACTGAAAGGAAACGCTGGTAAGTGTAGCTCTGCTCCGAGAAAAACCTGCAGGCAGTTCTTGGGAACTTGCATTTATTGGAATCTCCGAAGTTTCCCCACATAATGATCAGTCAAACGACCTCTCCTGTCGAGTATACAGGTGCTGAGGGAGAAGAGATTATAAGATATCCAGGTGGAAAGGAGCCTCATATAGTGGCATATAAACATACCTGATAGACAGTTTCAGCCTGATAAACCAACAATGAAGTCCAACTGTTGTAACTGAGGAACTCGGCGCTCAACACTCGCTTTAACAGATACCTCTACCTCCCAGTACTAAAGGTCCAAGGCACATAAATCTAGGACTATGAAAACACTCGCTGACAGGCATAAGTAAGAAGACCAGGAGAAGGCATGATTTATTTTCATCTCTTTTCTTATTAAACTATCATATGTGACACTGTAACATATTTTACTGTAAATTATTAGCATCACAGCGCCAATGCCTTCTGCATTCAGGTTTAAGTTTTAATGACACCAAAATATGATCTTGGGTATCAATCAAGAAGGGTTGAATCAAGGGCGACTGAAGAGGCCTCGTGATGAGAAGTGAGAGGTCTTCAAATATCCACAAGCAAGTCCAGAGGATCTTCGTTCAATTGGAAACTTGGAAAATTGGAAAAGAAATTGGTCAAGACTGAGAAATTTCACAGACATTTTGAGAATTCTGTGAGCAAATTCACTAAAGTAGACAGACTATGGGAATCTATATCGCAATCCTTCCCAAGGGGAATCAAACTGTGGCTCCTTGTGCACAACCTGCTGACAGTGGAAATCAATGTATGTTGCTTAGTCTGGTTCAGTGTAAATCAGCACAGGTATGATCTCTCACACTGGTTCCCGTGCAGCAGACAACAGATTAGTTTACTGCCGCTGTCGTCCCTCCGACCCCCAAGAAACCTCGTTGAGCTGTTCTCTCCATCGTGCTTTGCTTGTGTTTCATCACCCTCCCTTTGCTTTGCATGCTTTTCTCTCTTTACACACGTGTACGCTCACTGACACGCAATCACACACACCCCTGCCTGTTCAGATATCATGCTAGCATAACTCGTTAGCGAGATCACACCTTTCCTTTGGCTTCACACTATCTCGCCTTGAATCTCTGGGACAGTGCGACCTGTCAGTCACACACTCCACTCCACAAGCCACGTTCATGGTGACTTTTTGTCATAGCTGTGATGGAAAACTGATATTTATGAAGGGTAACATGGATTGTTGAATAATAGTACTGTTTTTATTTAATTATATAATGTATTCAACAGTCTTGCAATAACGGTTTTCCGTACTTGGATGCAAACTTCCCTGTTCCCCCTATAAGACTGTATGTAAAGATGGAGATTTTAGCTCCTCAAAAGTGAGGCTAGACATCTGTATCACCCCCTGGTGGCTGGCTAAAGAATAGGTCATAAACCCCACCATCTCCATGTTAGCAGATGGGACATGTGCCAGGAAAAAAGAACTGATGATGGTTTCTTTCACTTTTTAGCTCTTATCACACTGTTGTATGTTCAAGTGTTGTATCTGATTAGTTTGGTTTTAATTAGTTAGTCGATGCAGAAGTACGTCATGGTTGATTATCCCTGATAATAATTGCTTACTGTATATCTGCTAATAACCAAACCTGCTCCCAGAAGTACACACCATGGCCGCTAAACCAATTGTGAATAATTTATATGTTTCTGTCATTTTATTGATTCTCTCCAGTCACCTGATTAAGAACACAACGGAATCCCTCAAGCTAATTAACCCCCTGACATCAAAATACACTATTCCTGGCCATTTGAGTTAAAACCTGACCAGCAGACTGAAGAACACATTTCTGGATCCTTGTTCAGACCTGTTGCCCCTCCAGGGCCTGTCTTCTAATACGTGTGTTTCTGCTCTGTGTTGATGCCACGGAGCACAACAAGGCACGGCTCTGTTTTTGTTTTCTCCCGCCTGAAGGATTCCAGCATGGTCCCACCAGACACCAGCGTAGATGCAAGTCTTGAAGTTTTGAACAATGAAACTTGACATACTTAACCTCATCAGTCACTAAACACATTCTGTCATTTGGGTTTTAAACTTGGCAGCGTCGAGAAAATAAATGTGGGGTACAATAATAAAGTTGCAGCCAAGGGGGCAACAATAATTTATGATGATCCCTGATGATGTTTATATCAAACACACACACACACACACTCTCTATTGCTTTGAGGATTATTATGGCACACACAATGAATTGAGAACATATGGCGGTGCTTAGCTGCCAAGTGTTTTTCTTTTCTTCTTTTCTGAGGGTTACTATCCTCACAGCACAATGAGAAGTGGTGAGGCTGGTAACACTGAATGCGGATGCTAGCCTAAAGGTGCCTAGTCACAAAGGAGCTGGTGATTAGCATGCACTCCCACACTGAAGCGCTTACATTTCGTTTATTGTCACTATCAGTTTTATCCAATGCGGCGCAAAAATATCCTAGCAGTAAAACTTTATGCAAGTTTCCACAATTAAAGTTTGACACCAAACTGCACAATGATTCCTCGAAGCCTTTTCAGCAGAAAAACAGATCAGCCTACAATTACTGGGCAGAGGTTTCTTTATCCCGCTGCTCTCGGGAAACAAGAGCTTTGTCTGTTTTCATTCTAATGAAGGACTGAGACACACGTGGGATGCCAAGCGATTGCAAGTAACTGTAATTAACATCCTTTTGTTCTGCAAAAACAAACTCTTCTCTCGAGCCTGGATTCTGTGGACTGGGCTCTGGTAGCTCCCTCGCTCAATGGGGACTTCACTCAAACCTTTGTGTTTACCACCGACAACCTGCCGCCCGTCTCTGTGTCTCTGTGTCTCTGTGTGGTCAGACGCACTTTGAATTGGCTCTTTTTAGATTCTCTCAGAAACAGCTTTTTGCATTTGGCCTGTTTTGCATTAGCTTTGAATTTCAGACCAGAACATTTTCACCTCACTTTTATCCGTGTCTCTTTCCCCTGCAGCTGGCCAACTTATATTGTGCGACTAATTGGACCTTTTCCACATGTGTCCTTTGTGGGCGCATGTTTCAACTTTGCGACCATGTTTTCTGTCATGATTAAGAATCCCACATCGCTTTACAACCCATTAAGAATTTAGATTTAGTTGTTGGTCTGGCTGTGTAATGACCTGTCAACAACATTCTGAAGTGATTGAAGGTTCCAGTCTGGTGTTTAGATTTAATATCCTCCTTCCTTATCTTTTCTACATACACCTTTCTGATCCACTGTGAAAATCACCCTCAATTTCTGAGTCCAGATTTTTCACTTTATGACCATCTAGGATTTCATCTTTGGCAAAGCAAAATGAAGTGATCAATCATTCCCCTTAGAAAATGATTTGAGGCAATATGGCTGCTGGGTGAATTGCTTATGACCTTGGATAAGGATTTCTCTATTTCCTGACATTTTAAATGGAAACTGGGCCGAGTTTCCGAAAACTTTTTCCGCCTGATTCTTTGTGAACTTTGTGCAAAGCCGTGGAAAAAAGTTCAGCGTTACTTTCATCACCACATGGCAACACAGAAAGTTTTACGACCAGTGTGCTGCTGCTTATTTGTCAGTGGTCTCACAAATGGCTCCAGAAGCCACAAGTCTTATGAAATAATAATGAATAACAATGAAACATCACTAAAACAATATAAATCCGACAGCGAAGGTAAGAAATTGGTAATGGCACAATCTATATGGGAGTTTTGAATTAAGTCAATGCATTGAAGTGATCGTCTAGAGGAAAATAAACAGAAAAGCTGATCGTAATTAATCCTGGAAGCATTTTCAGGCCATTTCAATCTGAATCACCTTTTTTTATATTCTGCATAAACAGTTGTTTCATCTCAAGCAGCACGATTCCGTCTGCACGCTCGCTCCGCGGCTGGGTCAGCAGCAGCAACCTCTTTTCTGCGAGCTGTTTATATGTGGGTGTCACAGATCGGCCTGAAAGAACCTCTCTAGTCTCTGTTATACAATAACGCCGCCACATGCGCCATTTAAATTTGTCAGTGAGCTGCTTGCTGACTTCAGAGGTCACAGTGAGCTCCGCCTAAGTGTTGTGCATTTATCGAAAAACACTAAAAAATCTAACTTTGCTTTGATGTGGAAAATAGGAGCAAAATATTAAATGTCGACAAACGGGAGTGTAGGTGTTGATGTAAGCGAATAAATGTTGAGGAGGAAAAACAACCGAACTTCAGTACATGGCACACATTCTCTCTCCGCTGAGAACTGCTCCTCCAGCACACGCTGAGACATTTCATATCCTTGTGAGGGGCATTATGGGTGTTTGATTCCCTCACTTTGACAATGAAAATACACCAATCAAGCTTGGCTGTTAAACTAAAACCAAAACTGTGGTCATACATGAAGTCTTAGTTTATTTTGTGTCAACATGTGTCCGACGTGCATTTTGAGCTGGACAACTCCAGCACTTTGTGGTTAATTTAAAAGTTAGAAATACCAAGAGACATCAACTTCATCAGGTAAAGACAAGGGGGGAAATCTTTCTTCAAAACCAGTAAAGCAAAAACAACCACACACACTGAGTGTACTGAGTTGTTGCTGGTTGGCAAACACACAATTCAGTGTGAACCCTTTACCCTCCTGTTAAGTTTTTCATTACATACTTCTTCTTACTTTGTTCTAAACACAACCTGGTTGACCAAAAGTTAATAAATATACATTTTGTGAATAAGTAAAAGATATGACATTTAATCATCATAGTTTTTCTGTCCAAACTCTTCAATTTAAACGGAATAAATGAAAACCTGGGTGTGCAGGATATCAAATATGGACAATAATACAAGTTATAATGTACCTTTCGTGGCAGAGCACATGGTAGGATGTTGTTTTCAGATTGTCTCTGCTTCGTGTCCTTCATGGAATGTGTGTTTCTTCACTTTCCAGCTGTTGCAGCTGTGCACATGTACAATATGGTAACAATACTTGCAGACCAGCAAAAACACACTGTTGTGTCTGAATTCTTGGGTGCCATTCTTCATCTGTGGCCAGTCCAGTTGGTGGACTTGTGTCGTAAATCAGCATCTACCCAGCGACAGCACGGTGTGAGTGCTGGGAGCCAAGCAGTTTGAACTTCACTGCTCCAGCCGAGCGCCTGGAACGTGCCCAGCTACTGAGAGAACTCAGAACAAGAGCGAGCGATCGACTTCAAGTGGAAAATATTTTAGCCTCCAAGCGCATCTGCTTTTACTTTGACTCCACATCTAAATAGATAGTGGCTCCAACGTGTGCATGATTATGTGTTTTACACCGCAATTCACTTCAAAAATATTGATGTTACGGTGATTTTTCTCTCGTCATTATGAAGCTGTTCACTGCTCGGAGCTCGGAGTGACACACTCAGCATCTCATAAAAGTTAAGGCTCAAAATTGCAAAACGTTTTAGTGCTCGTAGGAAACTATTAACTTTGAAACTTTAAACTCGGACAAGAATGTCATTGATAGCCTCAGATATCGCCTGCTTGTTGCTTTGAGTCCCGTACAGAGAAGTAAAGCACATGATGACTGGAGCTTAATCTCACTCGTAATGCATATACATATGGATTATATTAAACATTAAAGTCATAATTTAACTTATGTCTACTGTGCGTCTAGACCTAACCCTGACCAACTCTGCTTTAACAGCGTGTTTAATATTGTAGCTATACGATGATGAATTATGCTTCTGAGATGACACACCCAACACACACACACACACACACATCCTTACAAAACTAAATGGACGGAGTTATGGATGAATTAAATTACGAGTCAATACAATCAAGTCTTTGTTGTGTAAATGAGCATCGAACCAGCTGATTGGTTTATCCCTGCTTGTGTTGGACTCAAAATGGATAATGAAGAAAATCAAACATTACACACAACAGCTGGACAACATAAACATACATAAAGGCTCCACACAATATGCTTGACTACACATGCAGTCTGATCTATTACCTCGCTCAGTTACACGAGAATTTATGCCAATAGAGCTTTTATCCGTTTTGTCGTGAACAAAATGAGCCATGACCAATACTAGCAACTGCATATCCTGCAATAATATGGGTCAACGAGGTTTCAACACCAGTTATTTGGTAGGAAAGCACAAGAGAATTTTGATGTTGCCCTATCTGGAGAGGCCAAGAGTGTCTCTACAGCTCAGCCTGGATCACGTAATTATAACCACTACCTGTGGCATCCGCACTCGAGTTAAAGGTCCAATGCGTAAGATTTGGACAAAAGGGATCTTTTGGCTAAAATTGAATGCTAGTGTGTTTCCCCTAAATTGTACAAAATTTTGGTTTTCTTTACCTTAGAATGTGCCCTTTTATTTAGATTTTAGACTTTATATTTACATCTGGAGCGGGTCCTCTCTACTAAACTAAACACCTTCTGAGTTTCATTTTCTCTTTCGTGCTTGCAAGGGGAGGGTGAGGTGAGGGGATTTCAGCTGCAACATGCAACTTCACCTCTAGATGTCACTAAATTCTACAGGCTGAACCTTTAAGTTACTTTTTTTTAACTCAACATTCATTTTAAAACTCACCTCACCTACGATCCTCCTGTGTCTCCTGATTAGACCACACCTGCCCAAATGTGTCACACACGTGTCTTACTGTCTCCACTTCCCTTTTGGTATTTAGTCACTGAGTTACTCTTAGTAATCTGCAGTTTGCCTGAGTTCAGCTTTCTAGCACTTTATTAGAGCAGTTTGTATGTTTCTAATCCCTTCTAGCTATTAACTGATATTTTCCACAATAACAATATTAAAATTATTATTCCTTTCCCACTGAGGTACTATACTTGAAACACTTGTTTTCTGACACATGATGATGTTTATTCACGTAATTACACCTGTCCCATTTTCCAACCTTCCAACAGTTTTTCAGCCCACAAACCAGTGAACAAGCCTCAACTTTAAAGGTGGATTATATGATCTCGTGTGGGATGGCTGCTACCTACATATTTCAGAATGGATGGGGTTTGATCATCGTGATGTATATTTGGCAGGACTAGAGAGGAATGGAATTGATGCTGTTCCTCCCAGGTGCTGCTGCAGAACATAGATCAAAGGCATATGTCAGGAAAAATAACATAATAAAATTATAGAAATGAAACTAAAACTATAAATAATATAATGTCCTGTTCATTAAACTTTAAACAGGGATTCATATTTAATGATGGCAGACTGCTAATTGCTGTTCAGGCTGTTGGTGGAGAGGTCTGCCTGAGCTCTGTCCATGCAAAGTAGTCTGTAGAGTCAGCTATTTCTGGACGCCCTGCAAAACTGAACTGTAGTGCAGGACACTCATCTGTCTTCACAACTCTTTGTGTGTCCTCTTCTATTATTTAGCTCTCTAAGTAAGTCCACTCAAATTTATAGTGACCAAATTTAAGATTCTCAAACAGCCAGCCATTGAAACAAGTTCTCTGGGATTTTAGTTAGTATGATTTATGATTGTGTGAAGAAATTAAAGTTTTGTACATTTTGGGGTTTGACCCTTGAACAGGACGTTTGAATCCAATGGAATTTCTGCACATGTGGAAAGGTAAAACAATCTGGATCCAACATGAGTGTATCCTGATCCAGGATTAGGGGTTTTTGGAGTTGGAGATGAACTTCCTAAAGTTCTTAAAGGCCTCAGTGATCCTCTCTTGGATTGCGATCATGAGAAAGTGGTGCTCTGATTTGCAAGTCTGTTTTAAAACTTGAAAAAGTGTCCTACGGTATTCACAGAAAGAGAGATGAATCATCAGTCTCCTGATTAAAAGGTTACATGTACGAGATTTTAAACATTAATACAGCGGCCAAAAGCTATTTTCTAGCGTAGGGTAATGGTGTCCTGAGCAGAGAGAGAAGTCACACTCCCTCTGTTTGTGGTGTAATCTGAGCATCTTTGTTCTTTATTGTGGTAGCGTGTCATTGTAGTGTGTTTTAGTATGTTAGGCCCTCCACACATTTATAAAGCAAGATGGCAAAGTCCATTACAGCTCTCAGGTGAAAGCGATCTTCCAGAATTTCCTCCGCTGAATAAAGCACATTGCTTGGCATAAAAAAGCTTCCAATAAAAGCACTTTTCACACTGGACAAAAAACCCACTAACTCCCACTAACATCTGGCTTTTGTCTTCAGGGTCAAATGAGTAGCGACTCTGCAGTAGTCACAGGTATTTGTCGGCCCCAGCTCCGATCGGCACTGATGTCAACACGGCACCAGGGTGGAGCCACTAATCTTTGCCCCTTTCCAGCGCTGTGACGTCTTTTAGATTACTCAAACAGTGGAAACACACCTGCTAACTGCACACCGCGGTGCCGTTAAACCAAAATCACCTCATTTAGCAGCCCCAGAATAAGTTTTAAAGACACACATTTACGTACATCACAGGGAGGCTCAGATAGTGAAAGACGGACCAAACAAGAGACAGTCTGCACACGGCTGCCTGGATTTGCTTTCTTGGGGCTTTTCTGTAGAAACATTATTCTGTTGTGCTCTGGTTGTGAGTTTATGGATCGCATTTACTTTATAAACATATGTTTTGTCTGGAATTCTGGTGCTTGTATAACATCTACAAGAAGTAAATATCATAGCCTATATATAACTTTATTTATTGATACCTGTCGAAACGTGAAGAGGATTTCAACAAATTAAATAAAAAGTCTTTCATCAATAATTCACCAACCCTATACATTTAAAGGGCACATTTTTACTCTTGAGCCTATTACAGGTTATATGCACTCACTGAGACTATGTAGATTTTGACCGTTCCCAAGATCGATCTGCTGCTTTGTCAACAATAAAAAATAAGGACATAGCTTCTAAAGAGCATCAAAAGATATATTTTCTGTCGGACTAACCACAGTTATCCAGCCGACATTGCATTAAACAGTTGTTTAGACAAACGTTTCCAGAACGGTGGACGTCCTGCTGAACGGTGCATCACTCATAGAAACCACAAGAAGAGAGATGGCTCACAATGTTCTCTCTGTCCAACTTGAACTTATATGTAATTTTACAGACATAATTCATCATTTTATTATTGTAGCGTTACATCAATGCTTTGCTTATAAAATGTACATGTTACAGCAGCAGCTCATGAACTCAACAGCAGTGAGTACTGGTCAGCTCAGCAGGGACAGTTTGGTGTTAAAGAGCGTCCGAGAATATATAGAGAAGCATTGGATCAAAGCACCGATCTTGTGATTAATGGAAGACCTGTTGCTCTGCAGGGAAACATAATAAAATATATATATATTTTTCGTGACATCTTTTTGTTCTTGTCAAAAGTGCTGTGTAGGGAAAACAAAAAAACAATGTGCTTATTCAGCTGCACAGATTCAGAATTCAAGAGTACAAAGCAGAGCTACAAGGAACTTTCACACAGACAAAAGGGGAGATTAATGGAGCTTCCAGCACTGGTGACATTTTTAATTTTCCCAGTTCTTAAAATATATCGAGTGTATCATGTTCCTCAACTTTTTTAAAAATTTAAACAAATTAACATTATACTTATTTGAATAATGCAAAGCAGATTATACTACTGTTCATAAATCGATTTCTTAGGAGCCTGGCAAAAGTGGCACATCAGGTGTTTGCTCAGTGCCAACAGACCCAGGTAGTCGAGCCATTAAACCAACACACACACATCTGTGAAGCAGCTTTTACCTTAATGAGTGGCAGCTTTAGTATTTAGTGTGTAGGGCTCTGGAAGAGGTACCAGGTGGAGGAGAGGCGAAGGACCGAGCTGACGGTGACAGAGGGTGAAAGCAGATCCTCATCAACAAACAGCGCTCGACTCCACATCTGCTTTATCACACTTGTACTGTTGTGATTCGAAGGGCAAGACATGTACAGGTGCTGTTCCACTTACTGCATACCAGAGGAATCGTGTCCCATGTGAAAAGAGAAGAAAGGGCAGCAAAGGTCAGATGTGCTACTGTGCGATGTGCAGAGGTACTTCTACAACCTGGGCTTCTTTGAGTCATGAAGCCAAAAGCTTTGTTACCTCCACCAAGGAGGTTATGTTTCCACCCCTGTCCACTTGTGTGTTGGTTCGTTAGAGTGGCAGTTCGTAAGCAAGATTACATAAAAACAACTAAATTGATTTGTATGAAAAAGGAAGAATGGGACATGGGCCGAAGGAGAACCCATTAAATTTTGGTATAGATCAGGGATACAAGAGTTTTTCTTTTTTCACTTCTTCACATTGGAAGAAAGGTTGTTTTTGAACATTTTCATTGATTTCTCAATTCTTGAAGATCCTTCAAATCCCCTTCATTGTAATTAATGCATAATGGAAAATATCTTAGAGCATTAACAGTGAGGTTATAATATTATTACAGGTGACAAGACGATAAACTTTGGGGGTAAAAATTCCTAACCCCTGTGCATGTTTTTTCTCAGGAAGCCGAGCAGAAGGATTCAGGAGAGACTCTACGTCCCAGATGTAGTTAAAACGCTTCTCACTGGCAGAAAACCACCGAACTCGGCTGAATACTGAGAGCTCTGAATATTGGATGGATTTAATGAATCTCTTGTCAGAATTGTGACCAAGATATTGAAAAGAAAAAGCCTGGTAGAATTAAGAAACATGAATAGTGGTGCCCGCACTTTCAGTAAAAGCAGATGGATGGATCTTTGGAAAGTCTCTGCCGAGGTGCCCTAAGTGACACTCTGCTTTACATCCTTTCAGCCAACTGAGACTCTGTAAGAGTCTAACCCTGCCTACATGTGTAATGGGTTCTACAAAGTATGTTGTGTGAAGATGTGTTGCACAAATAGGAGCATTTTCAGGAGCTTATTAACACGATCACTCGGCTTTCAGAGCGACACTGTATCCACTCCTCTGCCTGTAAAATACGTATATACATGGTATTAACCACAAGGAGAGGTGACACATCTATTCTATGTAAAAGTTTACGAAACAAAGAAAGCCAAAGATACTAGCGCTGCCATCTTGCACTGGAGTCTCATGGAGCCACAGTATCGAGGTCCCACCTATTCACACGCTAGAGGTTAGCAAGTAAGCTGTCCATTATTATGTTTCAACCAGTTTTTTACAGCATCAAGTATCTTTTTAAAACCAAATTTACCGGAAGTTGACACCAGATCTCCAAAGAGTACCTGCAATGCTAAAAGCTGACTTGTACTTTCACTTTTAAATCATGTCCCATGTCCCATCTGCCAACACGGAGGATGATGGGTTTATGATCTATACTAAAGCCAGCCACCAGGAGGCAATCAAGATGATTTGGATTCACTTTGGTGGAGATGTCTTGCTCATCATATTCACATACGGTCGGTGTGGTAGCAACACTTGATGTCTATAGGACCTTTATTTGAAGATGGGACGATTGTTTTGACAGTTGTGACGTTCAGGTTTCATCTTTGTAAGATGTTCTCATGAGTTTAGGTAAATAGTGATCAACAGGCATTCCCTGCACACATGGAATGATGCTATTATTGAATGTTTTCAGTGACTTGCTTATTTGGGATCTTTGGAGCTATAACATTGGCCTTAATATTTCAAAACTGCATGTAATACAAATCTACTTTTAAACTGTGCTTCTATTATAATTAACTTGTAAATGTTTTTTCCTATAATCAAGGATCCCCTTGCCCTCCCAGAGCTCTGAAGAGGGGAATCTCTGTTTGAATTGCCTCCTCTCAGGTTTCTTCCACGTGAGCACAATGGAAATTTCTATAAATATTCTGTGCAGTTGAAATTAACTTTTCATGGCACACTGGAATCGAACACATGGCCAGTGAGCCCATTGGGATCACCCCAGGAGAAAAGAGGACGTTCTAGGAGAGTAGTGCTTTTTCCTATATCCTAAACCAGAACTGGAGATATGGTAGTCGGAGAAAAAGACCCTGGTCATGTTTTTTTGTTTTGCTCATATCTTTCATATAATTTGCATTAATAACATGTAATCATGGTTGCAGATACTGTAGTATTTCCAAGAAAACCCATATTCAAATCATGGTTATTGGATCTGTTAGAATCAAAAGTTCTCCTATCTACCATTTATCCCATAAAAATGTGGCTGCATGTCCACAAATCACCATGGTTTGTATAGATTTCATACACTATATTTGTCTTTATGCACACAGTTTTTATGACATTGCCGTCCATAGCTGGAGAAGCTGCATGATTACAGCTGGAGCGCAGTGTGTGCAGCAGCCTGAACAAATGTGAACTCAGCAGAATGAATAGGAAAGTTTCAAATGTTTGTTGTGTCAGGAAATCATCAGGACAATTATGTTCCACATGAGTAAAATAAGAAAACTTGTTCTAAGTACTTTGTTATTGAAAACATTGTTCTGCGTTTGCTTGCTATTTGCAATTTAACTGACTGTATACTATCTTTAAATATGTATATATAATGTACATATCTTGAGTTTATTTTCATGGAGCAGTCCAAATTCATGGTTTACGAAAAAGCTGGAAACGAGAATGAGTGAAATCGCAAGATTAGAGACCTGCCACACAGAAAATTGCACGGCATCGTAAGTAAACAGTTTAAAGAAACTAAACATGCCCTTTCGTGCGTATCCTGACCACAGCCTCTGTCTGCAAACCAAAGGTAACCTTCATGAAAACAAAATTAACAACTGCTTTAACACTTCGGTGAAAATGCCAACAAGGCCTCTGTGGGATTTACGATTCTTAAATTGCCCCAACAGTTTATTTGCGGCCCCTGTAATGGTTGTCCCTCTGATTATGAAGGTGAGTTAATTTAAAACATCAGAGCATTAGCACAGCCTGTGTTTTATTGGGGCCACTGCTCTCACGCCATCCACCCCGGGTGGATGGTGCACTCTCACCCCCAGGCCGTGTGCACAGGGTTCAGGCTGTGTATTGTCAATCAGTCTTGAAAACTGAAAACGACTTGCACTTTTGAAATGTCTTAGATGTCACACTCACTGAATAATACCCCGAAGTTTTGTTTTTGTTTTTCTTCTCGTGCATTCAGATACGACTTCCCCTCAGTTGTTTGGGACTTAATTTAAATGCTCTTGACAGCTCTATATTTATTTCTGAATGAAGGGTTTCAAAAGTAAGAGGATAGAAGTGTAAAAGGGGAGCAAAAGAGTCTTTATGTCAACAGTGATACATTCTGTCAATCAAAAACTAAATGTTTTGTGTTATAGCACTTTGACATAGCTCTCTAAAACATCCATTATTCCACACAGACCCATGTCTGTGCATTCTCTGTAGATGAAACCTTTTTAGAGGGAGTGATATTCAGTAATGGGGAAGAATATAAATATGCGTCCTTCCTAGTTATGTGTTGTCTTCTCAGACAATCTCTAATTGACATCGACAGCATCCAAGGATCCATTATTATGATAAATTGCCGTTTCTCTGTGAGACCATTGATTGAACCACCAACTGGGAAAAAGGTTGACAGATTGTTTGAAATGGCGTATTAAAGACACTGTGTAAATGACTTCCATATGCTCTATAATTTAAAAATTGAGCCCTGTTTGTAATTCCCATGGAGTTACAGATGCAGGCAGCATCGCTCTGCCATGTTGTTCTGGATTCCCCTGTCTCACTCCAGCCCTCTTGTTTGCTGCAGCAGAGCACAGGGGACTGTGCGAGGATAAAATTGCCGCCCAACATCTGGAACCATGCTTAATGATCATTAAAAAACAAGATGAACTATTCTGCAAATTGACAGGGGGAAGGGTACACTGCGGTCGAGATCTCACGCTCTCCTCACATGCACACCCTGGCTCTTTGACAGTTAGTGCAGTCTCAAAGGAGACCCCGCCTTAGACCTTTAAAATTCAATTTGGCCTTGTTCTAAATTTATAGGGACACTAAATTTACATTACCCTGTGTGAGAAATTTGTGTTTTAAAATTTATATCCAGGGGTAAAAGTAAAGGGAGCTCGGCAACTTGTATAAAACCCCCCATTGCTACCTTTGTTAAAGTATAAAACTGTTACAAAGCTACATCTGTGATGTTCATCACACTAACATGGTGAAACATAAGAGAACTTGTGAATAAACTCCACTTTAATAAACCTTAAGTAGCTCATTACATCTTGCGACTTTGTGCAAGGCTATGTAGTTGCTAACTGCTGTCCACGATTTCCTTTACCTCCTCTTCACAAAAACAAAACAGCTATATTTAAAATTCAAACCTCGGTGACTGCAGACCGGTTGTGGCCCATGAATAATGTGGAGGTCAAAGGTACCGGAGCTAAAGGATGTTGAGTCAGTCCCTTTCTTCAAATAGTAAGTCAAAACATACACTTTCAATTATTCACTCGCCAAACTGGAACCTAGGTAGCTGGCCAACCATTGAAACCTTCAGCTTTGAGATCGGCTATAGCCTTGTGCTTTACGATTTTAGTGACTTCAGTTCCTGCCCTCTGTAAAAAACATGTTAATACTGACTGACTCGTGTGTTTTATGATCCAAAACATGTTACGGTGTTTGGTGAAAGAAGCAACTGTAGCTTTTTGTTCCATTAGTCAAGGGTTGGATTCTTAAACGAGGTTAATTTAGAATCACAAGCTCTTTTCAGACAGAAACTCTGCAAAAATGTCAGAAAAATTGTGTCACTACATTTTCCAGTTGATTTTCCCATATGAAGGAAAGACCTGGAGTCTGGCGTCGGCCATGAATCGTCAAAACTCTTGAGTTTCATTGTCTTTCGAAGTGGACATTTTCATTTGCATCCTAATGTCTATGGCAGCTCCCTTTCCTCCTAAGATATTTGTCATAGTTTTGTTCTCTTTCAGTTTCATCAAGTCGCCCGACTCACTGGGAACTTTCTGGACATGGGCCTTACTCCGACATTTTCCATTGATTACATGGGACTGGCAGGAGAAGTTATGGAAAATGTCCAGAGCAACAGATTTGGATTTTTGCATTCTCACTTACACAGCCGGAGTTCAGTGTGCGCGTGGAAGCAGCTAAATTCTGTACAAGGGATTTTCTAAATGAACTGGTGCTGTCAATAAAATATACTAAGTCGTACTTACAGTTAAATATTTAGAGATAAACGGCCTTGTTACATACACACTGCACTCAGTATAAAACAGATATACTACAATGGACTAGAGATTGTCAAACATTGTCAGACACTCCAGAGAGAGAAAAACCGAGTTCCTTGAACTTCTACATTCTACTTTAGTGCTTCAAGATATAATTTATGAATTGCATGGCTGCAAATGTTTACACACACGCGAAAGAATACTTAACCCTATACTTATGTCTGTATATGGTGCACCACATATCCCGTCCAACATTATGCTCCAAAAATCTATGCATTTTGGCAGAAGGATCAAAAGCAGAAGTATCATGTCAGGCAAATAGCATTTGACAAGCTGATTTGTAGATTACCGGGAAAACATGAATAACCAAGCTTCATCGTTTTCCATTTTGTTGTGTTTGATCTCTGGGAGGCAGTAGTCAAATTCAGTCATGTACGATAGTTGGAAAAAAAGAAGGATGAGTGCAACGAGGATGAAGAACAAGAACAAGAAAGGGGCCAAAAGGGAAAAGGTTTGTACCAACGTGACATCTTAAGATGTTTGGAAAATCTGGCCCGTGCAGGAAATCAGCACATCGAGGATAATTAACTATTTTACAACAGGAATCAATCGTGTGGCGGGTGTTAGGGTTTGGTTCTGCTCATGATTTCGAGTGATTACAGACAAAAAAACAAAAACACATCTACATTTGGAGACCATGTGCTCGTCGCTAGCATCCGTGATTGAAACAAATGAGGCAGATAATTGGAAGTGTGGTCACTTTACCACCGGGGTGAGGCCCAACTCCAGGGCGTCTCACATCAGAAAAACAAACGAGTGTATTTATACAGTTTGATTCCAGGAGATATTTTGCAATCAATGTAGCAGGAGACGCGACTCCGATGATTAACACTCACAACATGTGAGGAGGGGCCCCTGGGGCTCCAGGGAGTCTGTGATGGAGAGTCACTGTGTGTGTGTGTGTGTGTGTGACAGGACGGGGCTATCCTTTGATCTTCTTCTGGTTAGTGAGCTGTCAGCACCACCCTGAGGAGGGAGGAGGTACTGCAGCTTGGGTGGAGAAAGCAACGTCAGCACTGCACTACGTGGAAGAAAGAGCAGGAGGAGGAGGAGGAGGAGGAGAGGGGATGGTGATGCTCCGTTAAAGGTATTATCCTTCAAAATAAAATCATGCATGCCAAGTATATGCTTCGGGCCTCATTTTTTTTAACTTTAACGCCATAAAAATGTGATCTGATTTATTTTTAATTAATTTGACATGTTAAGCTCAACCATGCCATCAAATAATAGACAAAAAAAATGACACAAACTTTTATTTTGAAGGGAGGCTAAAGCTGCTAGCAGGCTGGATGCAGGGATTTTCAGACCGAGGTGAATGGAGGCGGCTGCTCGGTTTGTTACGGGACGAACAAACATGGATGCTTCGGTGACCGGACACTGAAGACAACCGTGGGGTCATCACCGGAGAAGCTAGCCGACGTGTGGAGGCTGCTGCCCGGGTTGAAGGACGGCAGGAGTCGGCTCCAGGCATCAGGGTCTGCGGCGCTACACTGGTGAGCAAGCTAGCTGTCAGTTAGCCGCCACATCAGCACCGTGCTAGCATCAGTGTGTGTGTCTGTGTGTGTGTGATTGTGTGAGTCTCATCTGTAGTGTTGCTGTCTTGCAGAGAGACTCCATCATGGCAGACAGCACCATGAGCAAGGCAGCCACCATGGAGATCCCCATCAACAGCAATGGAGACACGGGGACCCTGGCAGAGGATGACAGCCTGGAGCAGGTCAGTGTGTCTGTGTGTGTGTGTGTGTGTGTGTGTGTGTGTGTTTGTCCCATGTTGTCTCCGTCCTCCCAGGCCTGTTCCCACACACAGGCCCTGCACACCAACAATACTGTAGATCACCAGGATCAGTGTTTTTGCAGCCAGGACTGATGCTGCAGCTGAACACCCCTCATCTAACCCTCCTCTTCCAAACATGTCATAAAAACTCAAAGGATATTTAGTTTGTCCAGTCTGGGATACTGTTAACAACATGGTGGACCCGCCCCCCATGTAAATATAAAGCATTTAAATACAAAGGACTCATTCTAGGGGAAGGTAAACAACATTTTGTACAACCTAGATGATTAAACACTAGTGAAAGCATCTCGAGGATTATTTTATGTTCAATTTCTGCCAATAGATCCCTTTTGTCCACATCTTACACACTGAACCTTAAAGTTAAATTACGTGTTTATGTTAATTGACTAAAGATGTCTTTATTATGTTTTGCCGTTAAGGTATTTGCATATTTATGTTTACAGATTGATTCTTTACCTATTTTAATATTTCATAAGATCAAGATTGATAATGTGTTGATCTGCCTTTGTGTCGTTTTTTTTGTTTACCTTTACCTGAGTCTGAGGCCTTACTGGCTTCTTATTGGTTAGATCAGTCACATGAGAGTGAGAAGCAGGAACTTATCCTTTTGTATCTTAATGAAAAATCTGCCAATATGAGCTTTTCACATTTTCAGTATCAGCTATGATGTTAGGCCATATTAAAGCTTTTGATTTCTCAAATAAACACTGCAGAAAAGATGTGATGCACAGGGGATCTCTGCTGTCCATGCAGATGATTAAAACCATATTTATGTCAAATATTTTGTTCATCCATCAGGATTTGCAGCAGGTGATGGTGTCCGGACCCAACCTGAATGAAACCAGCATTGTCTCAGGAGGTTACGGAGGGCCAGCAGGGGGCATCATTCCAACCAGCTCCATCAAAGGTACTGGAACCAAACCCCTAACTACTGTCCTCTCTCCTGTTCCCAGTACAGACAGATCACTGGTCGTTCCACTTCATGTTTCTATTACCCCCCCTTTCCGCCCATTCTGTGTGTTGTTGGTTGCAGGGTATGATGACCAGGACTGTGTCACTGTTGTTGCAATCCTTCCTTCACAGGGAGGCTGTTGTGTAATGTCCCTCAAAGGAACCACAAGGAGATCTTTATCCTCCCTGTATTTGAATGTGTCACTAGAGCGCTGCTGTCCTCCATGATTCCTGGTTTACATTACAAACATCCATATCCCATAGGGCCTGCTATTCACTACAACCCCGACTATCTGGACCGAAGACGAGTCCCTGCACCAGGACCAGGTGGCTGTGTACTCTCACCACCGTTTTTTGTTTTTTTTCTGATTTAACCTTTACATGTTCGTCTGTATTGGCAAACCCCACCCCTCCTGTAAAAGGTTTTTGAAATTGCCTGACCTAGGGGGTTGTTTTCAGTCTTGCTTGTACCTCCTCAACTCTGAGCTTCAGCAACAAGACATATTTTGACAGGTGTCAAAATGAAGGATGCACTAACTCGATAGTACCGGGCTGTGACTTGAAATGTGTTGGCGTCCATCACGGATGTCCTCTTCTGTGAAAAATGCACTTTGGATGACTGTTTTTTTTGTAATTGCTTGGTACTTACCTTTCATCCCATAAAGTCCATTTTCATTTTTTCTCATAAATCCTTTTGTTCTGCATGAGCAACCTGCATGGTGGATTATCTCCAAAAAAAAACATTTTAACTCCTACTTAGTATGTATCCTCCACCACGGAGACTAACCTTCACCTTCTCAGTTGACACACTCTGCTGCATATCCTCTACCGCCCGGCCATCCTCACCCTTTATCATCGCCATGCTCATTTCAGACATTCGCATGAAAGCCAGGGGTGTGGGCTTGCCTACGAGCCAACCTGCAGCCGGTCGACTTGCCCAACACACAAACCAGCATCCAGGTATCACCAGGGCCTCATGTCCACACCGACCTCATTCATTATCACGACTCAGAACTCTGCTGTGTAAACTTTTAAAACGCACCTTCAGATTGACATGTTTTTGTTATTTCTCTTTTAGGGTCATCAAGCCACAACCCGAGTAGTTCAACTGAAGAAGTCACCCGAGGTGTGGCAGTGGAGAAAATAGATAGTTACAAGAAATGGGGCATAAACACATACAAGGTATTTGGGCACTTTTTTGTACATGCTGCCATCCTTAATTATTTCATATTTGTTGTACTCTTGAGTTTATTCCATCTCTTTCCACGTCGGCTGCTCAGTGCACCAAACAGATGTTCTCCGAGCGGTTCGGCCGGGGCTCGAGAACAGTGGACCTGGAACTGG
Source organism: Limanda limanda (assembly GCF_963576545.1). Taxonomy (NCBI): domain Eukaryota; kingdom Metazoa; phylum Chordata; class Actinopteri; order Pleuronectiformes; family Pleuronectidae; genus Limanda; species Limanda limanda. Next base: position 24,459,055 of record NC_083641.1, on the reverse strand, counting down.
AGGCTCAGATCGACGTGTTGAGAGACACCAAGAGCAAGTATGAACACGTCCTGAGTCTGGCCACTGCTCTCATCAATCACTTCCAGAGCATGGTGGAGACGCAGCAGGCTTTAGGAGACAGCTTCACCGACCTCAGCCAGAAGTCACCAGAGCTGCAGGTACGGTAACGCCAAAGCTCCCCGTGTGACAAGAAATGAAAGCAGATCTGATAAGTATGTAAAACCCCTTATTTGCTCTGCAGGATGAATTTGGTTACAATGCAGAAACCCAGAAGCTGCTGTGTAAAAATGGCGAGGCCCTCCTGGGCGCCATTACCTTCTTCGTGGCCAGTATCAACACCCTGGTGAACAAAACAATGGACGATACTCTGATGACCATCAGGCTGTATGAAAATGCAAGGTAACGCACCAGGACATACCATTTAGTTATGGAAAATAATCTGAATTGGTGCTTGTGACAGCTTTTCTCGTTGTTCATATGCAGACTTGAGTTCGATGCCTACCGCTCAGATCTGGAGGAGCTGAGCTTGGGCCCCAAGGATGCAGCGGCCATGGTTCGCATTGAGATGGCTCAGCACGATTACCAGATACACAGAGACAAGTATGAAAGACTGCGCAGTGATGTCACCATCAAACTCAAGTTCCTGGAGGAGAACAAGGTTTGTAGTCAACGCTTTTCCTTTTCTATGTGAACAGCCTGTTTATCTAAAGAGAAACCAACTCGCATCATCTTAAGAACATTGTCATTACAAAATGTAAGTTTAAGGTTTATGTTTTTATTCTATACTCAGACAAAGGAGGAAAGGGAAATAAAAATACTCACTGATTTAAGTTCTTGAAGTAATCCAACATATTTTTCTGCATCAGTGAGTCAAGTTTCTCATCCTCCCATAGCCATCTGACAATATACCAGCATTTGATTGCTTCCCAAAATGTTGGTCTGGTTGATGTGTTTCCCAGCAGCCACTAATCAGCCGAGTCGATTCCTCGTTCTCCTCTGGCAGTTTGCTCTGCTCTGACAGTCTGTGTTTTTTAGCTCATCATCTGTGACGGCCATAAATCAAGTCTGTTTGGCAGATTGTCTTTCTGGTTATTAGTCAGATGGGAAAACTGGTGCAAATCTTAGTGGGGGGGGGGGAACAAAAGTCCACTTATCTGCACTTCCTGTAAGACTATAAGAATTAACGTTCACTCATCATGAATTAGAACATGTTACCCCATCGTTAAGAAACTCCTGCAGCTTAAAGTGAAGTAATCAAACACTTTCAAAGATGATTAATATCAAAAATATCGATATTTCATTATAGATGTTCTCTGAGTGACTCACTAGCCTAACCACATCATAAGGCTATTAACAACCCATCATGCAACATTGTAAAATGTAATTGCTGTGCTAAGAGACACTGATCCTGGACCACAGTAAAAAACACGTATTAATACTAATAACTCTGTTTTTTTAAGCACTTTTCAAAACAGCTGTTACAAAGAGCTTTCCAAAGAAGCACAAATGAAGAAAACAACAAAAAATAAGACTGTTTTATTTTGATATTGTTTTTTAATCAATGAAAAATAATAATAAACATGTGAGACTTTCATGTCTGAAGGTCAATATCATCTAACAGATGTAACTGGCCTGTGCTTTCTGGTGGAGACTTAACCCTGAGTTCCTAATGTCTTTTTTTGTTTCCTCCCCATCTAGGTGAAGGTGATGCACAAGCAGCTGCTCCTCTTCCATAATGCTATCTCAGCTTACTTTGCTGGCAACCAGCAGCAGCTGGAACAGACTCTAATACAGTTCAATGTGAAGCTAAAGCCCCCGGGATCCGACAAGCCGTCCTGGCTGGAGGAGCAGTGAAGAGCGCTCCGGGCTCGGCTGTGTGACGTGTACAGTGACGAGCTGGTCAGTGAAGAACGTGACATTGTGTTTAGATGGACAAGAGGCAAGTGTATAAAGGAGTTTATCGTAGGATCAGTAGCGGCCTGTGATAAAGCAAAAAACCCAAGGGATTGTTTTTTAATGTTTTCCAGTATCACTTATTTTACATAGATGGGGAAAAAAGGTCTTGGTTGTATTTAGAACTTTTTGTTAAGTCACAAATTGACCTCTTTTTACTTTGTTATTATTTAGGTACACAATCATTTACATGTATATCTCTTATTTATGTAAAGTATAGTCTACTGTGGTGGTGATGCCCCTTTGCTTTTTTTGCACATGCATTCTTTTCTTTGTTTTTTAATGTTGTCTAAAGCGTTATATTTAATATTTCAGATTAAATCCCTTCGGGAGGAATTCCACAAATCACATCAGCAAGTTAGTGGGATAATGTCAAAAATATTAATAAATAAACTCTGTATTTAAAATCATGAGTGTGCATGAATTTACCATAATCCTCAAGTTTTAGTTGAACAGATTTAAAGTTATCGGAGTATAACGCTGTTTTTCAAAGTTATCCCACTAAATTGCTGATATCACTTTGTGGAATACCTGCCTGACTGGTCAGTTTACAGTTTACATGCATAGAAGGGATAATATATATTGTCAATATAGTGATTTTTCTTTCAACTAAGACACAATCAATGAATAATTGGATCTTCCTAAATGTTTGGTACCTTCAGATAAGTGTCTTGCAGAAGTATCTTTTTTAATGCCAGTGTTTACACGTGGAAACAAGCCTCAAAAACTCAAGATCTCAGTTATCATAAAGGAATCCAAATTTAAACTTCAATAGCCAGTGTAAGTTTCTCTTTGATCATGCCAGTGTTTGAGGCTCAGGTTTTAAAATCTCTGGTTTAGAACACACATAGTGAGAGGGAAAAATGAACACACATGATGGCATGCGTGACAATTTCAACGTCTCTTCGTTGACCGAATGTATGCGTACAGCATTCTTGTTTTATATTATTTATTTCCCGTTTGTTACGCTTACTTCTGCTTTTTAAGTTCCTATTAATTAAGCTGGTTGTCTTTGTCTTGTTCTGCATTTCCAATAAAGTCTGCTGGATGTTTGGTTTTGTTTCACGTAAACGTGCGGTGACACGATTCTGTATCTTTGACGTGGGACGCTTTCACAGGAGAATGTACAGAGAAGAGTCACAATGTATGTAAAATGTATGTATATGGCAATACAGTCTGATATATCTCTAAAATGTCCCTGACTGAATTCATAATGAATGAAATCCTGGTTTGATGATTTCCTCTTCGATGTCTGGTTAATGATTTGAAGGCTGGGAAGCACCTTGATCACTTGTTCAGTGGTTTTACTATTGGTTGAAACAGGAAACTACTAAAGTTGCCTTCAGGAGAGTGCGTCCCTCTGCCAATGACCCACAGGCACGTTAAAACTCAATCAAGCTGCACAGACTCTCAGATATAAGTCCCTCAGTTGGGGTTATTCACCATGATCCATGAATTATCCCCTCGGAAATCTGTGAAACTGTGAAAAAAGCACCCAAAAAGACAAGAAGTTCCTACTCAAACTGTAATGGGCTCTTTCTTGGCCCATATCCCGTCCTCCTGCCAATTTTCATGGAAATCTGTTCTGTAGTTTTGGTGTAATTTTGCAAATGGACAGGGGTGAAAACATAACCTTCAATTGGCAGAAGCAAGAACAGCCTTTTAAATAAAAATAAATCCACTTGATCAGTTTTTTCTCCACAGCAATGAAAAGCTAAATTCATTAAAAAAATTACTGAATTTAATTAAATGAATGTAAATGGGATATGATCATAAAATTGTCTTTCTAACATTATTCTGTCAAGCTAAAAAACCTTTTAACAGTATCACTAAACAAAACTTAGGCCTTGGATGGAAATGCTTATTAGTCAAACACTTGCTGGTCAAACACCCTTTACACCCTGTGACCTGTTTGCATTAACAGTTAATGAACTGACCTAGTTTCAGGCATTGTGTGCACATAATGAATATGTGTGGCTCCATTGACAGCACATTGAAACCACTGGTGCTTCCAGCTCCCAGTTTCTCTTCACACACTCTTCAAACTGTGGATCCACTGATGCTGAGTTTCCTTGAAAGAAATTCACTCGGGGATCTTGCATGAGACACAAGTCGTTTGGCCAAATTTACAGCAGCTTATATGAGACGGATGTTTTTGTGTGTGCATGTGTGTGCAGGTGATGATTAAAGCATTATAACAACATTAAAAACACCAACATGAACCTGAAGATGGTGACTTTTCCCTGCTTCTCTTGCAGTAAACGCACTTGTAGCTGAATACAACACAATAGAACACACACTGCACTAATCTGCAGATGAAAGCATTCCTGTATCACTGACATGCTCAGTGAATACACTACACATGGACCCCTGAGGTCAAAGGTCTCCTCACATCACCTAGAATAAAGCCACCCAGTCATTATGGATCCACTCTGTAATTTTCATATTATTAGCGGTTTTATATATTTGAAATATATTGTGCAAACGCTCAAATTGTACATATCTTTATTTTTATTTTGTATATATGTACTTTTATATTGTTAACACACTGTTCCCTGATTTTATATCTTAGTTTGTATGCTTATTCACAAACAAACCACACAGCAAATTCCTTATATGTGTGAAAATACTTGATAACTTAGATTCTGATCAGACTCTCCATCACTGTGTCAGCAGCACATTTCTTCCTGAAGGGTTCAAATTAAAATTAAGCATATCTGCATTTGTATTATTGTTTTAAGGGATCACTCTTCAACTTCTTTTGTTATTCGCAGAAGAGGATCAGGGACTGTAGCTGAAACTGTTTCTGATAATATGGATCCAGCTGATTTGCACACAAACACTCTCATTCTGAGGCTCTTATCATTGATGGGTCAGGGTTGAAGAAGCGCTTGAAGGTAATTGACTATCCCTCAAAACAGCTAAAGGCCAAAGTGACCAAGAGCAGCAGCAGCAGCACAAATTCAATCCACTACTGTCTGATCGGCTCAAGTGAATTAATGTTTAACCAAGAATCGTGTGTCTTGTCAATCTTTTTCTCACCAAACATGAAAGTAAATGCAGCCGTTGACAGATGATTACAGATGAAATAAAGTATTAAAGGAGCCATCGGGTGTTTTGTGTGTTGCCCGAGTTAATTTATCAGAGAGCAAACGCCTTTAAGAGATAAATTGATTCGTGTCCCTATCAGTGTGGACATTAATCGGTCTATAATCCAGTGGACTGTCCACATAACAGCCCCCGTGACAAGCTGCACAGAAAACACAGCCAGCAGATGACTCCAGTTTCCCAGAGTTCCTCCTGCTCAGGAAAAGGTGTGGAGGTAACCTGGGCGTGTCACTCTCACGCAGGCAGTTTCGACATCCAGCTTGTTCCCCACAGTCTGATGTCACCCTTTGCGTTGGAGGACTGGGAGCTTAAAGCAGGAAAAGAGGGAAACTCCACAGGATCATTACCAGTAAAGGTAAGAGGAATGTTTTAACTTCTAGATCTCAACAAGATCGTGATTTTACTGTAACAAGTAGTTTTAGTTGTTGTTTAGTTGAGTCAGTAACTTCAGTAGCTGATCTGACCTCATTATATTGTCACCCTTGTATTTATACTCTTTCATGGCTGTGTTGTTGACTTTTTACTTTTTTACTTGTTACTTTCTATGTGTTCTGACTAGCTGTATGCTAAATAAAACCAGTCTTTAGGATTAAACCATACTTCTATGTAATGTTTTTATCACCAAGCTTCAGGTTTATCTAGCTCACCAACTAAGTTTAACATTCTCCATAGGAATAGATTAGCTTAAATGAAAATGAAACCTGTCTTTATGATATGAAATGACACTTTAAACAAATTGACATTATGTTTTTAATCAACTAAACTAATGGTGCAGCATATTTATAACTGAATTTAACGTAGTTAATATTCATTTTTTAACAGTTATCCAATCTATTTTATGATTCAGGGTAATCATAATATCATGATGCTTTACTTATTTATTTATTACTTTATTACTACCTCTCTGTGGCTGCTCAATTTCATGTTTTAAGTATTATATTTAATTTACTGACTTGTTTAATATTTAGCTCTATTTCACAATATTTCAGAACATTACTGCTGAGCCTTTTCATTTTGCATCGTTTCTATTAACGTCCATATATCAACAAAACTTGTTTCTACAACATTAAGCAGTAATTAGTAATTAGTCATTACTATGGAGACAGGTTCATGTGTTCATAGTTGTGGTGGACATGTCTGTAACTGTGTCCCCACCCTGCTCTGTCTCTTTCAGTCTGAATGCATCATCCTAACTGAAAACATCCTGGACACAACGGCTGCTCCGCTCTCCTGTAACAACAGTCATTCAAGAGCAGCTTATTCTTCACTTCAGAGGCTTTAATCTCTTCTGCATGTTGTGCGCTGATGTCTGCATCCAAAACCCTCTGAGAGCTCTTCCCCAAAAGATGCAACCAGGAGGTCCTCCCAGTCCGCCCTCTCTGCTGGTACCAACTCCACCACCACCACCACCACCTGCTCCGCCACCACCGCCTCCTCCTCCACCACCACCACCACCACCTGCCCCTGGCCTTCCTCCACCCCTAAATGGCCTGGGCAATTTCAAGGGGGGGCACCGGCGCTCCAAGATGCGCAATTTCAACTGGGAAACTCTTCCCAAACACACTGTGGTGGGAAAGCACAACATCTGGACCACGGATACGATTGACGGGGAGTACAAGCTGGACACGGATCACATGGAGGAGCTGTTCAGCCACAAGCAGAACCAGCAGCTCAAGGCCCAGAACCGCCAGAGTCTCAGGTCACAACCGACGGCCGGTGCAGGAGGGGAACTGGTGAGCAAACCAGAGGTTACAGATGTGACACCAAGCTGAACCAGAGCGATGCTTATACCACAGTGAAGTGTCTGGAGTGTTTGTTGTGTAACACTGAGAAATTGAGCTGGATTGACGTTTCACATCGGCGTGAAGTTGAGATAACCAGGAAACTTTCTTCCAATGTTTGAAAAGCTAAAAACCACCTCTGCAGAAAACTCTGTGTAGACGTGGATAAGCATCTCCTCAGTTGAGCTTATTTAGCATTTGCCATGACTGGTAGAAATTCAATAACAGTACATGATATTAAGTGTCAGGTTTGTCTTGGGAAGATCATGTTTTTATTTAGAATCACACAATACAAGGGTGGAGTCTCAATATTATTCTCCTCTGTTTGCTAAAGGACGGTTTGTTTGTGTCCTCGTGGAGCGCTGATCTGTTCACTTGCCTTTTAGTCTCTCGTATTCAAGCCACTGTTTATAATAATCTACATTTATTGCTATTTAACCGAAAGTAAGTCTGCTTTATGGTTTCCGGCTTATCTTCTTATATCCGTAACTATCATAAATAACGTGAGTCAGTCTTAACACCTGGGTTAAAAGTATTTTACTTTGACCTTTGTTAATTTGTCAAGAGAGACAATAACAAATTGTAGCACTGATGCAAAAAAAAAAAAAAAAGTATCTTAGCCCCGATTGTTCAATACAATCAACTCCAAGAACTCTTAACCTTTGGAACCGACTGTCTGTTTGGAAAGCAGACGTCTCCGTGGTACAAAAACCACAGTGAAATTATCTCCGCCACTGACAAGCTGATTATAACCAGGTCTGTGTCTGCTTCTCCTCCCAGGTTTCCATCCTGAACTCCAAGAGGAGCATGAACATTGGAATTTTCCTGAAGCAATTCAAGCGGTGAGTCACCGGTGGTATGTTCATAAGGTGTGATGTCTCTCCGGCGGTAATCAAACAATGCAGGATGAGGCTCACGCAGTTTACTCTGCAACATTGCTGTCTAATGCTCAGTAAAGCCTCAGTGCCGACGTGTCCTGACAGGTCTGACACTCTGCAGCTCCGACAAGCCGCCTCCCCTTCATAACTTGCAGATCAGTTATGGAGAGGTATTGTAAAAGTATTGCCGAAGGCTTGTGTGCATGAAGCAGATCTGCAACAGGAAATGGAAAAACCGCCCTGCCATTGTAAACAGTGACCTTATGAGGAGCGTGACATGTACAGAAATCCATCAGCAGCAAAACAACATGGATTCAGACATAAATTAACAATCTAGGCTAGAAATGAAAAGCTAATTTCTTATACAGAAGTAGATTCAAGGTGCTGAATTAAAAACAACACAACATTTAAAGAGTTTTAAACCAGGAAGCACAGTTTAATACAAATTTCAAAATAAAAGAGATTTAAAAGAGTAGAATAAAAAGAGAATTTAAAAGCTGCAATGGATGGGGCCTTCCAAAGACCATGAGGCGGGTGGTTCCAGTGCTGTGCTGCATAATGACCTACATGTAGTGCTTTTACCTACTTTCCTCCAAACATGTTTTTCTCCCAGTGTCCAAGGATATTGTACATGTGTGTTTCACCGTGTATTGACATCAGAGTGCCTAAGGTGTTGCAATTTTTTTTGTTGCAAGGATTTTTGAGCATGTAGAGACTTGTCGCTGTGTTCCAGACAAGCGAGTGTGGTGTTGCTGTGACACACACTCCTCCTGAGATGTCACAACCCCGGTGAAAACCTTAAATGACTAAAAGGTCTGAATCTCTGTCTCTCTCCCTCCACCCCCCTCCACAGGCCTCTGAAAGACATGATCCAAGACATCATATCAGGCCGTGGTGACAGTTTCGGCTCAGGAAAAATGAGGGAGCTGTGCAAGCTACTGCCAGAGGACGGAGAGGTACTTATGTCAGCACCTCATTTGTTTCCAATGTCGATGTTACAAGATTAAACCTGGTTTTAAGATTTGTTGTTTTTCTCTTGGAATGAACACAGGTCAAGCAGCTGGTGGCTTTTAAGGGTGCGGACTCGACTCTCCCTGAAGCAGATCTGTTCATGCTGAGGCTGGTGAGGATTCCAAGGTGAGCTGCCTTGAATGTAGTCTCAGGTATGTGTTAAATATCAGTTATTGTTTATTAATGGTGTAAACTTTGTGTGTGTGTGTCAGTTATGAAAAGCGTCTCAGCAGCCTGGTGCTCAAGGAAGAGTTTTTCCCCCTCATGGATGAAATGAGAGAATTCATACGAACTTTGACGGCTGCTGGACGAGGTACTGTATTTCATGTTTGGTTTTAAATAAATAAATAATTGAAATAAAAGAGTTTGGACGTAAAATTTACTTTGTGTTTCTTCTTTTTAGAGCTGTTGGAGTCTGATAATCTCCATTCTGTCATTCGTCTGGTACTGAAGACTGGAAATTACATGAATGCTGTAAGTACAGTATAATATTATTAATTATAATGCTTTGGATGACTTCCTTTTGTGTTTGTGCATCACTGAGTCTCATTTGATTGGATCCCAGGGAAGCTACGCAGGCAGTGCCATCGGCTTCCGAATGGCGTCGCTGCTGAAGCTGGTGGACACCAAAGCAAACAAACCTGGAATGAATCTGATGCATTATGTCGTGATGGCAAGTGGCTTTTAATATTTTGATCTGATTGCATTGAGGCTGTTTTTTCTCTTTGCATGTGATGTTCATACACGTTGTCTTATCCACCACAGCAAGCTCTGAATGCCGACACGGCCCTGCTTGAGTTTCCAGAGCAACTCACAAACATCGTGGCTGCAGCGAGGTGACTCATTTCTCCAAATCTAAAAGCACTCATCCTTTTTAACTCCACCTTTTTTAAAATGTATTATTGTGAATCAACTTTTTTCATTCTTTCAGATTAAATAAAGGTGAAATTGAAGCAGAGATTGCACGACAGGTGAAGAAAGTACAAGTTGCCAAGGTGGACACCCTGAAGCAGGAAGACCTAAAGACACAGATGGAGGATTTTCTAAAGGTGAGGATGCCTCCTGTTGGAGTTTTTCTGAATTGTAATGGTTGGTTACATGTGCTCATATATTTTTTTCTCATTTGGGTTCCATATAGGAAGCTGAGGTCTGCTTGGCCGAAGTGGAAATTGAATTTCAGGAACTGCAGTCAGTGAGCGATACTGTGGCCGATTACTTCTGTGAAGACCCAAGCAAGTTCAGACTGGAGGAATGTTGCTCCATTTTCAACTCCTTTTGCGAAAGGTTCCTACGGGCCGTGCAGGTAAGAATATCTACTGGCGTGCTATCATCACCTGGCTGAAAAAATCATCTGATTGATCCATTAACTTTGTGTATTTCTGCAGGAGAACAAGGCACGAGAGGTGGCAGATGTGAAGCGGAGACACAGAGACAGATTACAGATTACTGCCAAGCGCAGGTCCATAGCTACCTGTTCCAGCAGAGACAAGGAAATGGACGGTGTCGCATTAGAGTCCGTCCTCCAGAACCTCCTCACCAGACGTGGCTCCCGCAGGAGAGCTGAAAGACCCTCGTCAACTCTAGGAAGCCCGATGAGCAGCAGCCCAAACAACGGGAGCTTATCAGAAATTACCTCACAAACAAACCTCCCCCCTGTGAATGAAAAGGGAAGCGGCTCATTTAGAGCGCACCAGATTTTCAGAAAAGAATGGAATTCAGCAGCTGAAAGCACGGGGAAGGTTTCACAAAGCAAAGCACAGTCAAACGTCGAGGACAACAAGGCATTAAGTGTGATTCCTCAAGAAGAAGAAGAGATGAAAACTTCCAGTAAAGAGGAATCTAAAGGATTTACAGGCCCGGCCAATAGGATCCCCAGCACTTCCTCCTCAGGCAAACATTTGTCAACCACCACTGATGATGATGATGATGATGATGATGATGATGATGATGATGATGATGATGAGGAGGGCATACAGGATAATAATGAGGAGGAGGCCCAAAAGTTGCGAGAGGCATCTAAAAAAGTGTTGCACTTTCAGAGGAGTCGTGGCAGTTCCTCGTCTGTGGACCATTCTCTGGAAAAACAGAAAACTCCTCGTCCTTTGCTTCGTCAGCGCACCTTTGATGAGGAAACCGATCGGTACCCTGGAGATCCAACCAATGATGAATTGATCCGTTTTCTGATCAGCCCCCCCGCCACCCCAAAACGCATCTTGGGCCGCCGCCACACACTGCCCACCAAGGTCTCTCCAACCGATGAAGAGCAGGATACTCCGTTTGATCTGTCTCCAATCAGAACTCCCAATACTGCGAGAGCAGAGTTCACTGAGCACAGTCCCCCAAAACAAGTGTTTGTTTTTAATGAGGCTTCTCCCAGCTTTACAAAATCGGACGCTCAAGACTATAGTTTGTCAGCAGAGAAGAAAAACCAGCCGAGTGTTTCTACTGCTCATACGACACATGAAGGGCAGGGGGAGCGAAACCACGAGTTGACGGAGCCCACAGGAAACCACGTGCAAGGAAAGAACAGTGAAAATATCGCCCCAAAGAGCTCGTGGACTAAGACCGACACGACTGGACTGTTTCTGAGCTTTTTCAAACGTCTTGGAGACATTGGCAAAAATCAGAGCAGCAAAGAAACGGTTCAAAAGGGCTCTGGTGTATAGACTCGGAAAGATAAGACATTTAAAGCCAGGGAGGCGAATGCAACCATGGTGCTGCTTGTGATAACTTCATCGTGCTGATGGTGTAGTGTTGTGATGATGGGCCGTGAGGTTAGAAGAAGTGAAGAAGAAGAAGGTGGGTAGAATTGAGAGAAGGTTTGAAGAAGACAGAGAAGGTTAGAAGAAGACAGATAAGGTTTGAAGAAGCCAGAGAGGGCTTGAAGAATTGAGAGAAGGTTTGAAGAATTGATAGAGAAGTTTGAGAGAAGACAGAGAAGGTTTGAAGAAGCCAGAGAAGGTTTGAAGAATTGAGAGAAGGTTTGACAAAGACAGAGAAGGTTTGAAGAAGCCAGAGAAGGTTGGAAAAAGTCAGAGAAGGTTTGAAGAAGACAGAGAAGGTTTGAAGAAGTCAGAGAAGGTTTGAAGAAGACAGAGAAGGTTCAGGAGGTTCATTATTGAACGGTGCTGTGCAGAGGAAAGGTCATTGTGCATGTTGTACCACTAGATGGCAGAACACAGCAGGAACAGGGGGAAGTGTTTTTGAGGAGGGGGGTTGTTGATTTCCAGACAATATGTGTATTGTCATGTAAACAAAAGAAAAGAATGATGGAAACGCTCACTGTAAAAAATGGAGTCGTAACTTTGTATCCACGGGGGATAATGTTTCCTGAATGGTTGAATAAGTGAGTTAATACTATCAGTGTTTCTAATATTGTAAAAATGATTGCCGAGCATGATAGGAGACAATAATAATAGAGTAATCAAACTGCATTAAAATCTTGGTTTGATTGTTATTTTTGATACTTTGATAAACATGTACTGTTTGCTTGAATACAACACTGTTATTTTAATATTAACGTTATAAATATCTATGTTTTTTGGTCTCCTCCCTCAGCTGTTTTTACAGAGGCACATGTAAAAAAAAGTGCAGAAGGTCGTTGATGCTTTCAGGGTCTGACTCAATCCAGCCATTGTTGCCGTCTTAAATGGGGTCAGTGTTACAAAGGCAGTCTGTATCCCAGCACAGCTGAACCGTGCACTGTCAGTGGCAAAGTGAAGGGTGCGGATTTCAAATTGGTTTAAGGGCAAATGCCCCCTGCCTTCTGATGATGGAAAGTACCAGCCTGTGGTTATCCACACACTGATCGTGATCCACGATGCAGGAGCAGATCCGAGGGGTCGCTGAGGTTAGAGTGATTCAGACTGATGAGCTTTTATGGGACGTGTCCAGATTTTTGACTGAAGTGCAACAACGACCTTCTGTGTTCTCATTCAAACTGGAATAATCTGAATGTTTATCATATTTATTTGATGAAAAAATATTTATAACATGCATGAACACTGAAATTACAGAGATCCAAAGAGAATTGTGACCAAACTGTGAGTTGTCTTTCTTTTTTTACTTTATAAAAACCCACAAATAACAAAGTGTCGGTACAGGAGATACTTTAGGCAGCTGCAGTTTTCACCTCTTATATATTATCAGATATAAAAAGATCAACTACAGACTTACACAGCTTTTTTTTTAACAGGTTTTGACGTGTGTTGACAGCGAGTCCAGGAGACATTTCAAACGCCTGCTCCACTCGTGACGAGCTTTCAGTTCAATTTAAGTTCAGGAGAAAACAAAGAAGAGTTTGTGCGACGTGAGACAGAAAATCCTTCAAACATCTTCAGTGTCAAGCAGCTGCTGATGAATAGCATCTCTCGACGTTATTGGGTCAGCTCACCGTATTTTTCGGCGACGTGATAACAAGGTTATGTAAGAGGGCGCATCTTATTATGTTGCATGATCATTTTTATCGTTACATCATCCTTTTGGAAAAAATCCACGCCTCCTGTTACACATGCTGTTTGATTTTTATAACATCTCCGTATCTACTACCCAATAATTTCAGGTTATAGCATTTTCTACTTGAGGTGTTGCCTCAGTAGAAGCAGCTATGAAGAAAACAAAGAATATTAACCATTAAGAAACGCCCACTCAATTAAGACAAATAATACTTTCTCTTGTGAATATGTATATCATACATCATTCGGCACAAACCATTTTTCTATACAAGCTCCTGAGTGGGAGCGTCACCTGCAGTTTGAATGGTGTGACCTGCTCCCTGCTGCTGCCTGTCTGGCTCTGGAAGCAGCAGCAGCAGCAGCAGCCATCTTAGCTACGGCGAAGGAAGCAGTCGCCATGGCAACTCCACATTGCAGAGTAAAAGCCCAGAGATGACTGTGTTTGCCCCTCACCCCCGCGGCAAACTCCCCACCGCCTGCAGTATCACACACACACAGACACACAAACACACAGAGCGCATCCTCATTACAACACAATGCAACCTTTTTTATTTTTTAATCCATCCATGCCTTTCTCTGTCATCCTCCCTCTCACAAGTATTGACCCATCCCCCTCTTCTCCCCACAATTAAAAGACTAAGCCTCAAATTAGATTAATACGCTTGAGGTAATTGCTTCATTCTTTAAATTCTCCCTCCATGCACTTTAAAGAGGAGAGAGTTTGACTCCTTCTTCTTCATTCTGAATCCAAATAGACTCATCAAGTGCCCCAGCCCCCACACAACCACCTGACTCCACCCGAATATCTGGATTGCTCCCCTGCTGATTGCAAACATCCAACCCTCTGCCCTCGCTCTTATTTCCCTGATGTCTCACCCTCTGTGTAATAATCAGCAATTCATATTCATGGCCTCAAAAAAAAGCAAAAAGCTTTTCATGCAAGTAACACAAAAGGAAAAAGGCTCTAGCCCTGAACTGCTGTCTGATTTTTTATGGTTGCGTCATCCGGTGGTATATCCCTTTTGTCTTTTGCACTACAGAAAATTCCTCTCACCCTAATAATTCAAAGCTTAAAGGTGATAAAACTGAAAACCCTTTGTCCTATTAGGGAAAGTGGGCGGTATCCCAGGAAGCCACACCCCTTTGCAGCAGGCAGCCAGGCTGTGTGAGCCTCAGTCAGTTCCCTGAGATTTCATCTCTTCTGCATATTCCCTGCCCCCCTCCATATGCCATTGGGCTCCTCGGCTCCTCCCAGCAGCTGTGTGGCCAATGCTGCGTGTCAGCCACTCCCCCTGATCTCCTCCTTTTCCCTTCTCCTCTTCCTCACTGTCCCCTTCTTCTTCTCCCAGACAGACCCTGCCCTTTCCTCCCTGTCGCCTGGAGTCTGTGGATTGTGTTGTGGAGGCTCTGGGACACTGACAATGGGAAGACTCCTGCACGGCCTGCACTGCTGACCCTCCTGCTGGGATTTCATGTGAGTACAATCCCAGCCATTCACTTCTGATTTTTTTCAGCTGTTCCCTCCATGGTGTCCTATTTCGGCTTCCTCATCCTGTGTTTGCCATTAACTGGAATAATCAGTGATACAGGGACTGAGCAGATGAATAATTGATCCATCACAATCTGCATCTGTGTGTTGCTGAATCCCAGAGGGGCTGAGGTTTAAACCAGGTTGTGATATAATCTGTTTTTATGAAAAATCAGTAAAGGAGAACATGAAGTAAAAACATTTCATTCCAGCAACTGTTGCCCTGAAGATCTCCTCTGCTGTGTTTCTTTATTGCTTCCTCATCCAGCCCACACACTTCTCCATTTTAGCTCCCAGGCAGCCCTGGCTGTGTGGCAGGTGGGCATCTCTGCTGCAGTCTCAGGGCTGGGCTCTGTAATCAGGCATACGTGCTCTTTTGTTTGGAGGATTACTGATCTTTCCCTCCTTGCTCCCTCTGATCTGAATATGCATGGAGGAGTGCACGGTGCCGGGGGTAAAGCTGTGTGAGCCACATGTGAATCAGCATGTTTGGCTGCTTGTGTCACCCTGCGTGTTGCATTGTACTGCAGCAGCAGCAGCAGAAACAGCCATTGCATCAAAAATTTTTTCACACCTCTGGCCTGTGAGTGTGAGCAGATTGTTCAGCAGCTGGTTATTGATCCGTCTTTTGTTCTGGAAGACTGTTCATCTTTGTGTCAAACTATCCCTTAAAGTCACATGTTGGACGCGAGCAGCTGGTGGGAATGGTCGGTTCTGGTCGGGCTCTGTTGGCTTTCTCACAGATACAGGGTCACGGGAAGGTTGCAGACGGTCCTGGATGCTGAACCCAGGGGAACATGTGTTACATGTCTGAGTGTGTAGGGTCGTCGGGTTTCTGTTTGTGTACATGGGCCTGGAGGCGCAGATCATATGCAAGAAAACTGTGGTGCAAAAATGGTGTTGTTGGTTTTACAGCATAGTGAACAGTGACAAATGTTTGTTTGTTTGTAGATGTTGAGTGTTGTCTGGCAGCAAGAAAAGCTCATATTGTAACTGAGAAGTGAACAGACTGCTTGTTGCCAAAATCATTTCCCTCTAGTCTGCACACATGGTAGATCGATTACTTGGTGATAAATACATAGGTTGAACAAGATAGGTCATTAAAAAGATTTATCTCCAGTTTATATTGCCCCTTTTGTAAATGTGGTACATTTTAGTGGTGTTGTTTTTGCATTTGAGCCAAATGGTACAAACCAAATGTGATTGAATTTAATAACAGTCGGAAAAAAGCATGTGTCTGGCTTCTCTAGATATACATTTCACCGTCCAGTTGATCTGTCCTGGTGGAGAAACCCACATTTTTCATGCAAAACAATAAAAAGCTGAACTGAAATGTTGGTTCTCATATTGCCACATAATAACTTTAATATTGGCCTTGCAGAATAATTATGAATCCAACATGCATATTGTGAGACTTTCGATTCTATCCTGCAAAATCATCTTTGTTTAATGTAGTTTAACACTGATCAAAACTCATTATCAGACTATGTCATTCACTTTCCTTTAAGATGGATTTTTTTCTGAACCACACTTTTATGTTTGGCCCTTTTCATTAAAGTCAGCACATTTTATTATCTGTAGCATCGTAACCTTATGTAGAAGGAGACAGTCACAACAGACCATGTAATTAATATTAAATGAGATTATACAAGGCTGCAGCCTCCCAGTCTAAAGTTTACATCAACAAGCTCAGGATAAAGCATCATGATCAATGCACAGGAAGAGAGAGCAGCTATCCGAAGGTTTCTGGTTTGATTCCAGGCTCCACCCGAGCTGAAGTGCCATTGAGCAAGACTCTAAACCAGTGGTTCTTAACCTGGGTTCGATCGAACCCCAGGGGTTCGGTGAGTCACTCTCAGGGGTTCAGCAGGGGTCAAAACACACACAGTATAGCCCGGTTCACACTAGCAATGTCTGGCCGTTTTTGTCGGCCGTCAAAAAATTGGCTGCCCACAATTTGGTAACACACAATTTTTCTTCGCTGTGTCAGATTGCAAACATTTTGTTGCTTAGTAAAAATGTGTTACACAAAATAAATTCAGGCTACTCGTATTATTCGTGACGTCACACTCCGCAGTGATAAAGCTGGTTGCAGCTGATCACGCCACATTGCTTATCTTTGATATCTGTGCTGCTTGGTGCGCTCAGTAGTTGACTTGTGGCTGTTGTGATTGTACGTTATTCAGCAGAGCCAGCTTCAACAGCAACTCTTCAGAACAACATAGCTCTCAACGATTTGGTGTCACCAAATCGTACCATACCTTATTGCCCTTGAGATACTCACACTGTTTGTTACAACGTATTTGTGCGAGCAATCCTTTTCGATAGTAGACATGAAAATTAAGAAAAGGAACAGACTTTGTTGCGAAAATGATATGAAAGTGGCACTTGCCAAGGTGAAGCCGCGCATTCCCGAACTTGTATCTGAAAGGCAACAGCAAAAGTCACATTGATTTGCAGTAAATAGTCATTGAGTTATGTTTTTGTTGGTTTTTATGGTTGGTTTTGTTCTTTGAACACATTGATTTTGTGTGCAACTGATGCATGGTTCATTTTGTGCACTAACAAATGATATACCTATGTTTTGAAGAAATCATATTTTATTGTTCCAATTACCAAAGGTTCGGTGAATGCACTGATGAAGCTTGCAGGGTTCAGTACCTCCAATAAGGTTAAGAACCACTGCTCTAAACCCTGAACTGCTTCCATGTATTTGAATGAGACATGTGACCTGTAAAGTGGTTTGAGTGGTCGATGGACTACTAGTATATTTAAAGTGGTTGATTCGTTTCATCTTCAGCAACTGCACTTTAATTCCAGCCTTATTTTTAGGGAACTACAGTTAATGTCTGTAAAAAAAGATGAACTGAACACGGGGGTCAGACAAACTGGCAGCCATTGTTACATTATAATGTTGACCTCGTTTAACATGTGAGAGGATTAATATTAAAGCACGCAACAGAGACTGGACTCAGACGGTGAAAGAAAACACAAATATCTGATGTTTAAATGTCATCACACACACAACTAAAATCCAGTTTCTTCACACAACCTGAATATTTGCTCATCGTGTTGGTAAATCATTTAAATTTCATCCAACTGAATTGGATTTTTGGGGTAGATACTTACATAAGGTATAAAGAAAATTGGGATATAGATAAAATGGCGTATAAATATATATAAAAAATTGGCAATAACAACCAAGATGTCATTGTCGGACCCTTATCACAAAGAAATGTAACTGAGGATTGATTTTTAACCTCAAATTTTATTATAAATAAAAATTAAAAAAAAAAAGTGCATACATATAGAACTGGAAGATAAGATAACAAATAATCCTATTTATGAAATGTAAACATAAGTGCACATCTATTCTGTTCTGTTTAAAAAGCTGTCAAAGGCTCATATATCATACGTATGGTTCTATCAGCACTAAAACAAATTGCCAGTCAGGTCAACATGTACAGGACATGTTATTAGCATCTGAGTGATCACATGAGACGCCTCAGCAGCTCTTACTGCAGCTGGACAAGGATGCACGGGTCGTTCCTGTCTATAAAACCTGCAGTGCATCATGTTGTTCCTGCACAAACTCGGCCTGCACGCTGCATTGTCTTCTGCCGGCCTTTTGTAATGAAGGGCTCACAGAGAGAGACCCAGACACCGTCCCCTGACTCCTTCCTTTGTGTCAGTGTTGATTAAAAATTCTGCTGACCATCCCACTCCGCATGAAGTGGTCACTTTCTCTCAGGCCTCTCTCGTTAGCCGTCAGATCTCATCAACCTCTGCAGGGGAAATGAAAAGATAGAAGACGACTGCAGTGTTTGTCCTTTTTAAAATGCAACTCATTGAATTTCAAAATAAGAGCAATGCATCCTCACTTTTTAATGGTGCTCATGCACAGACTTAGTCAGCTCATTTTTGGTCAGGCACTTGTTGTTCATCAAATTTAGTCCCATCAGTCTCAGAACATCAGGAAAGAATCAAATAAACATAGAAACACATGAACGTAGTTATGCATAAGATGAATTCATGAAACCAGCTCGTTTTGTCCTGTTGAAACGTTTAAAACGTCCAAAACACAGTTTTTCTCTCCTTCTGTGTCCACTGCTCGGACTCTTCTGACTGAGGCTGATTCATTGAGACAGATTCCTTCATCGGACGCAGCCAAGTGAAGGCCGGAGCTTGTTAGTTTGACGAGCAGAGGTTTCTGTGCAGTGGGAGCAATAACTGATGACTCATCACAGGGCCGGGCACCTTTACCAGGGCCCCCCCATCCCACCAGTGGCCCCTTAACACAGAAATGTATTCCTAGAGATTCGATGCTCTGGGTTTTCATCCTCTTGGTTCCAAACCACACAGTAGCCCTTTTGGTTTGTTGTTGCTCGTACAAATTGGAAAATGTAATCGGTCACGCTTCAGGCTGGATGAGATTCCATCAGATAGCTGCGAAATAATCATCACAAGTCTCCCATTTATTCATCATGATTAAATTTACTACCAATTGAATCAACAGAATACTTTTGAACAAATAATGATAAATAGATATTTGCTGTGATGCCGATGATTTGTGACATTAGTAATGTGGAGAGTTATATTGTTTGTACTATAATGAACAAATCCGTGTCTAAAGCTCCGTTATTGTAAAATCTCACAACTGTCTCTTTCACTTTTACTCTTAAACATGCAGATATTTCTTCATTTCACTCGACATGATTCCTCAGAACGTAACACAATAAATGTTATAGCCTAGGCCAAGTGTAAACAGGAGCATTTACCTCCTCATGACTCAAACACTGGGACAGAGGACACAACAGCTGTGGATGGAAACACAAAGTTCAGTCTGTATTTAAACACTGTTGACAGAGCATCTTCAGGGGGCCACTGCTTCCTATACGTCAGGTCAGAACTTTCCCCAGATTCAGTCCAGCGAACAGATCAGAACTGAGTATCAGGGATTACAAAGTATTTAGTCCAAATAATCCTGCAGAGACATATAGATGATACAGAGACGCAGACTGGAAATACCAGACGAAGCTGAAGGTTTCACTCAAACACAGGAAGAGGAAGGGGAGAGAAAAATCCTTTTTATGGGCCCTGAAGTGCAAACATCCTGGATTCCTGGACTCGTCACAGCTCAGGAATGAAACCAACAATCTGAGAATTAATAGTTTACAACGCATCTTCTGCCATTTATCATGTTTCAGAGAAATCACGTCATAAAAGCAAGATATTAATAGACATACAAAGGACTATGGGACAAAGTCACTTTGATGTAGTTTGATGGTTTTATTTGTGATTTTAAGGTTCAGTTGTATCATGATATTGGACAATATACATATTAATATAAATATAATGATTCCACTGGTCAATATCTATAACAGGCCCTGATATTCAGCAAAGCAGAACATTGCTTTATGTAAAACTACCCACTAGAGTGATGGTAATTTAATATCCGAGTAGCAAAAATACATAAAACCATTTATTTCTAGAACATTGTACCATTTTGTCAAGATATTCTACAGATGTTGTTGTGAATCGTTTTCTTCGGGAACTTTTTTCATATCAAAAATGGTGGTGTGTTGTCTTAGCGTGTTTATTTTCATGGACTGACCCCATGAAAAGAAAGGCATATTTAAATGAATATTAAATGTTTAGAGGATCCCACTTTGGGAAGAGCCTGCCTGAGAGAAGTCGATCTATTCAGTTTTTGGGTGATTCTACGAGGACCACTTTCTCATCTGTAGTATAAAATCACTCATTAAAACCCACTAGTCATTAGTCACAGGCCGAAAAATTAAATAAAATTTACAGCAAAACATGAGTCATAATATCGTGAAGGACAAAAGCTTCTGAAAGTGAGGATTTGCAGAAAGCAGTGCAGCTCGTACACGACTCGTTCTTTAAAAACAACAAGCAGCATTTTCTGGGGCAGGTGTAAAATGGGGCCGTGGCAACCTGCCCGTGTGCAGCAGAATCTGAGCTCAGGTTTTCGGTAATTCAATTTTACCATTCATATTAGAAGTAGATGTTCCAGGAGAAAGACGTTCGTGACCCAAACATTTCACCTGAACACGTCCTCGTGTGTAATCTGGCTTGTGAACGAGCATTAGCTGTTTGTTTGTCGGGCCACGTTTAGCAGGACGTTGACACAAGGTGCCGGATTTAAACCAGATTTGAGTTGATTGGGCGTGATGGTGTCTGTCATTATAGACGCAGTAATCCAGATGGCAGACAGGGCCTGACCCTGTATGAGGTCATTAAGCCACTTAACGGTAATGCAGAGTGAGAGTGTGGCAAGGGGGACGCTTTGCAGTCAAACAGACGAATTCAACCACTTTCCTGCAAGCGACATATTCCTGTGTGACGCAGATACACTACACCCCCACAGAGAGAGAGAGAGGGAGAGAGGGAGAGAGAGAGAAAACCCTGTTGCACACGGACTCGGATAATTGACCTCATCTGTATGAAGTGCTGATCATGCAGTTCCCGTGACAAAGCCTTGAAGAGGATGTCTGGTCACATGCTGCCTCACTCATCACAGCATACTGCAGATGTACTAGGTCCCTACAGCCTCTGTTACTCTGCCATGCTTCTGTCAGAGCTGTATTTTCAATATTCCGACTCGTGGATTATGTTATTTTTAGATTCATCCGTCTGTTCAAAGTATATCTTGAAATAAACAAACCCTTTAGAGCTTTGTGACAAAGGCTTATTCAGAGCTGTGATTTCATTGATCCTGATTTTTGGTGGTTTTACTTTTTGAAAGTGTCGTCTCCTTTCCACAAACGTGCAGCAGCTAAAGCAAGAGCTGCAAGTCAGCGAGCTTTTAAAGCAAGATCCTCTCTTCTGTGGTGAGGCGAGTGGGAGGAACCGGGGAGGGAACGGGGCCGGCAGGGAGCAAGGGAAGTGGAGGAGGAGGAGGAGGAAGAGGAGGAGGTGGTGGTGGTGGTGGTGGTGGTGGGGAGGGCGAGTGGGTGCTGCCGCAGCCGTAGAGGCAGTGGCGAGCTAGCCGAGCGAGGGGAGGAGCCTGAGGGGCTTTGGCTCCTCGAGCTTCCTCCTGATGTCACTGCTCAGCTGCTGCACTTCAGTGTCCATGTGAAGGGGAGGACGGCCCCTGAAGGGAGGGGGGTGGGGGGGGGGTCGGGCTGTGTGTACAGTGAAAGGCCTCCAAGACTGCACAGCGCCTTAGTCAGTAATCACTTGGCAAGTGGACACAATGAGGCCCGGCTGCCTGAGAAAATCCCCATCTGCAAGACGATTGAGGCTGAAATCAGGTCTGCTGATCCCGTGGATGCATCTTATGTGGCTAGGAGAGAGAGAGAGAGAGAGAGAGAGATACAGAGAGAGAGAGAGGAAGGAGGAGAGGACAGAGGGGAGAAGACGTGTGGGGTGGTGGGCTGTGAGAGCGACTGGAATGCCATTGTTCCAGCTCTGTGCTGCAGGGAGGGACAGCTGCCTCTGAGGCCTGCTAGCTCATGTGAGACAGGCCGTCCACATCAATGTAAGTCCCCCCCCCTACCCTCATCCTCCCCGTCCCCATAGACAGAGAGACAGACAGACAGACAGACAGACACAGAGAGACAGACAGGTGGGTGTGCATGAACTCAGCCTGCTGGGAGTCAAGGGAAGGAGGAATTTTCGGGGAGTGGCGTCTCAGAGCTTCCTGTTTCCTCCCCTTGCGTCTCAAAGAGAAGGGGCCCAGGAGGACGTCTCTCGGATCAGGACGTCAGAGAGGGGACGAGCTCTGTGTGTCTCCTGGTGAGAGAGGTGACTCACCAGGGACCGTCCCAGGTCAGATGAGGGAGCAGTTGTTTAGACGCAGCCTCAAACAAGACGTTACAAGTGGATGGATCAGTGGAACAGGGGATGAGGCTGAAGAGGTGTAGAGTCATAGGGCTGTGACGCAGGGAGAGGGGATGGGTGAGTCAATGCTACTTACTTAGAAAAGGTTTGTTTTCTTAGGAATATCTGGATCTAGACGATTAACTGGAAGTTTTGGAGCCATGAAACATTATGACATATAAAGTGCGTAAACTGGGTGTTCTGTCGATATTCACGTTATTATGATGGAGCTTTTATTTTCTTGAATCCTCCCTCAGAACTTTAATATTTCATTAGAAACTGAACAATGATGTTTTATGGTTCGGCTGTTACTGGTGTAGTGTTAAGTTCCAGTGTAGTGACAAGTCTCCAAGTGACATCCGCAGCTTTTACAGAGCAAAACACCTCAGTCAGTTTTTAGGGATGTACATTTATTATTAGATGTATTAACCATTTGTTTGAAATACGGAATAAGCTGCTCATTCATTCATTTCCTCCACCGAGGAGGTTTTGTTTACACATAAACAACTGAATGGATTTCCTTAAAACCTGCTGGAAGGATGTGTTGTTGGTCAGAGCAGAAGAGGAAAGGGCGTTCTTCAACATGTTCACTTTTTTAATATATGGATCTTGATGAACAAAATCAGTCATATTCTGGGAAGTGATGTCAATGAGTGTGTGTGTAATGTGTTGCAGCTTGATTGAATTCAAGGGAACTGTTGGCCCTTGGCAGAAGTTTGAGTTTTTACAGTAATTCAACATGTAAGTGCTTGTACTGTCATCGATGACCTCACTGCTTGAACTGTCACACAAGTCCTTCCTCTCTGAACTCTGTCAGTTGCCAATGAAATCTAGAAAAGTGGAAGTAGAGCTTCTGTTCAAGAGGAAGAGTGCAGCAGTGAGGACATGGATAGTGTCAACAAGAACAGCATCTAAAATGAACTCACAAATACAGGTTAAAAACTATCTGATGATAGAATAAAACAGAGAAATTATGGGTCCTGCGCCTAAATAAATCTGAAAGTGACCTGATTGTAAGAATGGCTGATGATCCACCTTTTGACTTTGATTCCTGACAAATCTGTTTTTAAAAGGTGGAAGACAACGGTCACAACAGATCAATACCTGAAACGTTGCTGTTGCATGAAATGCAGATCGGTGCTCTTCTCTTAGCATCGTTGATTGACCACATTAAAGTGCTATTTGTGTGTGTGACAGCTGTGTGTTTTTCCATGTAATCCTTTTGTTTGCTTATTTACAAAATAACAGATGTACAACCTGCCAGTGGCACGCACAGATAATCTGCGCTTGACCCAGTGATACAGTTTCATGTAACAGTATTTTCACCGTGCGGCAGAATCGCTGTCGGGACGGAATCAAGACTCATTATTCGGAGCACGCCAAATACAACATACACTGAACCTTTAACTCTGTAAACTCAGACATGTTGGCTCTGATGCTGCATAGTTGTCTTGGCTGAGAGCTCTGCCCTGTGGTGTTAATTACATGTGTTAATGTTTCTTACACTTCATCACCTCGATTAGGATTTTCCCTTTTTAAAGAGTCAAACAACCTCTGGCTATTCGGATGTTTGCAGGAAAAAGAAAATGGCTCCATCCTGCAGACACAGTTTCATAAGCATAAAAACGCCAGCAGATAGACGCAGGCCTTGGATCACATTAACAGCTTTATGACTCATTCCTTCCCGGTGCTCATGCTGAGGGTAAACGAACACGCCCTCCTCACCCTGTTCGAACGTTTCCTCGAGGCTTTTCTTGACCTTTGTCCTGTTTCCCTCCACGCTGTGTGTGCGCAGGGTAAGTGGTCCCCGTGCCGCCTCTGAATGTCAGTCACCATGGCGAAGCGTGAGACCGGCAGCGTCAGCCCAGTGGTCCGGCAGATAGACAAGCAGTTCCTGGTCTGCAGCATCTGTTTGGATCATTACCACAACCCCAAGGTGCTGCCCTGCCTGCACACCTTCTGCGAGAAGTAAGTCCCGGCATCGGTCACTCAAGCTTTTGTTTGCTCAGTGCTTTTCACTCATTGTGTGGTTCAGGTAGAAGCTGAGCAAATAGAAAAGAACATAAATAGTGTTTCGCAGGAAGTTCTCTAACCAGGATGCACTAACGGAACGTCTGAAGGAGTTGGACAGTGTGTAATGAGCCAGTATCATCCCACTCACACACTTCTGCATGATGTCAGGCACCAGCCACTCTGACCAGGCCGCAGGAAAGCAGACAACATTCCTAAAGGCACAAAAGTGTTGGCAGCCAATGTTGATTTCCACAGGGTCGCTTTGCAGCTATTTAAATAATTAGATTCTCAGTTGTGCCCTGTGAAAACACTCAAGACCAGAGATATCAGTCAATTCTTTAAAATCACTTTTAAAACCCATTTTTATAGACTTGCTTTCTTGAGATGTCGTGTTTTTTTACTTTGTGTTTATCGTTTTCTTTTCACCATTTCCTTAAATTTGTATTTTTCATTTATTTTTTATTGTTACACTTCTGTTTTTATGTGTTTAAGTTTTCATGTGACGCAGCTCTATATTTATTCATTTAATTTGAAAGACTACCTTGTTTTCCGACCAAATTACCTCCTTGTTGCGTTGCATCCTGATGATTTTTATATCTTATATATTTTCTTGCTTTGCTGCAAGCACTTTGTAAAATAGTTTTATAAAAAGAGCTATATAAATAGTTTATGATTACTATTACTTTCTTAAGTAGTTTTTGCACCACGTTGAACCTGGACCTTAATAATTTCTTTCCACGTCTCCTCTCTGTGCAGATGTCTACAGAACTACATCCCCCCCCAGTCTCTGACGCTGTCGTGCCCAGTGTGCAGACAGACCTCCATCCTGCCGGAGAAGGGCGTGGCGGCCCTGCAGAACAACTTCTTCATCACCAACCTGATGGAGGTGCTGCAGCGAGACCCCGAGTGCAGCCAGCCCGAGGCCTGCAGCGTGCTGGAGTCGGCCAGTGCAGCCACGGCCTGTCAGCCCCTCTCCTGTCCCAACCACGAGGGCAAGGTCAGTCGAAAATCTGAAGGACGGAGCGTGTTATACTGTCAATGAAAATCACCAAATTAACCCCAGAGTTCATTAAAAATACTTTGTTCTTTTAAAATCTCATATTAAAATACTCGGTTCTCATATTTGTTAACATTTTCAAACGGGTGTACCTACAGAACTGGGAATGTTGACTTGTCTCTTGCTCCACTGCGCCCTCTGCAGGTGATGGAGTTTTACTGCGAGTCGTGTGAGACGGCCATGTGTCTGGAGTGCACGGAGGGAGAACACAGGGAACATGTGACGGTTCCTCTGAGGGACGTGCTGGAGCAACACAAGTCCGCCCTCAGCAACCAGCTGGACACCGTGCGCAACAGGTACAATGTCCTCCATCACCGGATGTTTGTCATTGTGCTGTGAATAAATAATGCTAATTTGATATTTTTATTTATTTATTTATCTTGGCAGACTACCTCAGTTGACGGCTGCCATTGAGCTGGTGAATGAAATCTCCAAGCAGCTTTCAGACAGGAAAAATGACGCCGTGACTGATATCAGCAACACGTTCGAGGAGCTGGAGAAGGCGTTACACCAACGCAAGACGGCCCTGGTCACTGAGGTGGAGAACATCTGCAGCACCAAGCAGAAGGTCTGACACGTTTCTGAGGTTTAATCGTAGAGAGTGAGAATGTGCTGTGTTGTAGCAGAAGCAGCTCTGACTGTCTGCTTCTTGTCTCTCTGGTCGATCGCAGGTGCTTCAGGTGCAGCTGACCTCTCTGCTTCAGGGCAAAGAAAACATCCAGAGCAGCTGCAACTTCACGGAGCAGGCGCTGAGCCACGGCACGGCCACCGAGGTGCTGCTGGTCCAGAAGCAGATGGGCGAGCGGGTCAGCGCCCTGGCCCGGCACACCTTCCCCGAGCAGCCTCACGAGAACGGACACCTCGAGTGCCAGGTGGAGACGGACGGGCTGAGGCGCTCCATCCAGAACCTGGGAGTCCTGATCACGACGGGAGCCGTCGGCCACACCAGCGTCGCCACCGGTGAAGGCCTGAGACACGCGCTGGTCGGCCAGCACACCACCGTCACGGTCACCACTAAGGACAAGGACGGGGAACTGGTGAAAACTGGGAACGCCGCTCTCAGGGCAGAGATCATCTCCGCGGACGGAGCCTGCA
The DNA here is from genome assembly GCF_963576545.1 of Limanda limanda. NCBI lineage: Eukaryota > Metazoa > Chordata > Actinopteri > Pleuronectiformes > Pleuronectidae > Limanda > Limanda limanda. The sequence continues at coordinate 24,432,332 of NC_083641.1, read as the reverse complement.
CCGAGGCGGAGGTGGCGGACAACAAAAACGGCACCTACGAGGTCGGATACACCATCCGCACGGAGGGAGAGTACACCTTCTCCCTGCTGCTGTATGAGCAGCCGGTGAGGGGGGGGCCGTACCGCCTGCGGGCCGTCAAACCCTCCGACGTCCTGCAGTCGCCGGAGGACGTGAAGAGGAGAGTGAAGTCCCCGAGCGGAGGGGGGGGTCACGTCCGACAGAAGGCCGTGCGCCGGCCCTCCAGCATGTACAGCACCACCAAGAAGAAGGAAAACCCCATCGAGGACGAGCTGATCTACAGAGTCGGTGGGTGGAGAACTGGATACTTCTTATTTATGTTAAGTTTTTTATTACATTTTTATGACCTTATGATGCAGAGAATTCAGCTTTAGACTTCACACAAATTAGTTCCCTCTGTTTTCTATGGTTTGTTCACACTGACGGAACAAATGAAAATATTCTAGACAGATAGATAGATAGATAGATTACTTTATTCATCCCCGAAGGGATATTAAGTCGTCATAGCAGCCGGTATATTTGAATACAATAAAATACAATACAAAAGAAAAAAATATTGAGGTAGAAAGAATAAAAACAGAAACACAAGATAAATAGGTAGATAAGGTGCAGTGGCAAGATGATGGTAATAGTACTGATGATATGATGGTAATGTTATTGTTAGACAGTATATAAAAATAGTACAGTATAAATAGTATATAATATAACATAATATATATTTATATATAATAGTTATTATACCAATATAATAGCAGTATATAGTAATAATAATAGTAAATATAATCATAATAATAATAATATGTACACATGTATAAATATGTGTATATAGACTTATATATATACAAAGAATATACAAAAAGTATGATATATGATATGATGTATAGTAGAGGTATAAATATAAGTATTTGACTATACAATAGATAATATAATATACTATGAGTGTAAGGATATATATTTAAGTGAAGTACAGACGTATTCATGCATCTCTTGTTTATACGACAGGAACAAGAGGTCGGGATAAAGCTGAATTCACTAACCTACAAGGCATCTCCACCTCCAGTAACGGTCGGATTGTGGTGGCCGACAGCAACAACCAGTGCATACAGGTTGGTGATCAGTATTCTCTGGATCTGTAATATAAATATCTTGGTTTAGGCTGTGAGTTGATTTGTATTTTCCCTTTTTTTTATTTTCCAGGTCTTCTCAAACGACGGGCAGTTTAAGATGCGGTTCGGGGTCCGGGGCCGTTCCCCGGGCCAGCTGCAGCGCCCCACGGGGGTCACGGTGGACGTGAACGGTGACATCATCGTGGCCGACTACGACAACAGGTGGATTAGCATCTTCTCCTCGGACGGCAAATTCAAGGTGAGCGGTAACAGCCACGAGGACCAAACACTACGTTCCTTACAGAGATTCACCGAATAACCAAAGTGTCCCTCCGACTGTCGCAGAGCAAGATCGGCGCCGGGAGGCTGATGGGACCGAAAGGCGTCGCCGTGGATAAGAACGGCCACATCATCACCGTAGATAACAAAGCCTGCTGCGTCTTCATCTTCCAAGCCAACGGGAAGCTGGTCACCAAGTTCGGAGCCAGAGGAACGTCAGACCGACACTTTGCAGGTATCGTGTGCTGAAACTACAAGTTCCCTAAAGTATGATCGTTTCAGGATTAATTTCTCTTATAGGAAAAGATGCAAACATCCCATGATGCTTTGTGTTTCAGGGCGGAATGTTGGGACAGATTTACAGATTTTAATTATGTTTCTTTACAGGAATGTTCAAGTTCATTTGTAAAAATATTATATTTATTTAATGACCGCCATGTTTCCCTTTATCTGAAGTGCTAATTAATGTTAGCATGTATAGCTGCTCTCTTCCATTATGCACAAAGATTGTTAATAAAGATGGACGCATCTCCGCAGATAAACGCTCTCGACCAATCAGGAGTCGGTCTCACCTGTCAATCATGAAGTCTCACTCCCACTTTTTGATAGAATCCAAGAACAAACAAACCAAGGGGGTCAGTTTTATACCTTTATACTGCAGCCAGCCACCAGGGGGATATTGATATATTTTGGCTTAATTTTTGGGAGCTGTCATGTCGTCCATCTTTATTTACTGCCTGTGATTATGGGTATCAAAGCACAATTATTAATTATTGTTGCATTAAAATCTTGAACACAAACACCTAATCCTCTCAGTACAAGCCAGAGTGAAAATTATAAACTATGCTTGAAATTTCCCGGTTGTCCACGAACCTTTCCCTCTCACTCAGATTTAGGGTGAGAATAAATAACTGTCAATAACATAAATAACTGTTTCTAATTCATTCTAATTAACTGCTTGCATGTATTACTGGAATCTTGCAGTGAATTTGCCTCAGTCGTTGCCCAGGCGACAGTCTATTTCTGCTGAAACTCACTCGTTCTGTCAGATTTTTCACTTCTCACCTGGACCTTTTCTTTCCCTTCAGAAAAAAGTGGTGCAAACATTGCACTGGAGCAAAAGATTAGTAAATCTGGCCCAGTTTTCAGTAAGTAATGAATTCCCCGTGAGTGTGAACTGAGCAAACAAATCTCTGTGTTCTTTTTCCATGTCGATGCTTCAGCTCTGTCGTGTCCCACGTTGTGTCCCACGTCAACTCTGAGTGTCTTTTGTGTTCTCTGTGGTTTCAGTGTCCAAAAATAGTCAGGGACTTCCTCTCGTGTGTTGTAAAGCAGCCGCTGACGCATCTTTCCTTTTTCCTTCTCCTGTTTCCTCTGCTGTTTTGCAGGTCCTCACTTTGTGGCCGTAAATAACAAGAATGAAATCGTGGTAACAGACTTCCACAACCATTCAGTTAAGGTACGTGAGTTTGTCTCAAGTGTCTGTGAACTTTCTGTGTTGGAAGTATTGTGAATAAACAGCTTATAGGGAAATCATAAAAAAAGTCATTTAATTTTACATTTAGAATTAATTTAATCTGCGGAAAACATCTCCCCCTGTTTCTTTGCTCAGTATTTCCCACTTTTTATCTAAAAAAATTAAATAAATCCCACCTAATTCAATGAAGTAGTGAATGTGTTAAATGGTATAAATTATCTTCTCATAATTTTTCTTCCACAATCATGTGTTTCCATGCAACCTATTATAAATCAATAAAAATAATATCACTCTTTAAATTAAATAAACACACAGATTTACCAAATTCAATTGTACCAAATGTTATTAAACACTCACGTACACTGTCTGACTTGAACTGAGATATATATTTATGACATTTCAATCATGTGAATTAAAGTGTAAGTAGACTGAATAGCTGTGTTATCATAAATATATTTTTTTATATTCTGGGTATCCTGTTTTCCTCAACATATTGCATTACGTCTGACAGCAGAGTGTTTCCTGTGTGATTTCTCCTGCAGGTGTACAACGCAGACGGGGAGTTCCTGTTTAAGTTCGGTTCCCACGGAGAAGGGAACGGACAGTTCAACGCTCCGACAGGCGTGGCCGTGGACGCCAACGGGAACATCATCGTTGCAGATTGGGGAAACAGTCGGATCCAGGTTAGTTTCAGAAAAACACATGTCATCGAAACACACACAGTCAATTCATTAGTTAAGAACATGCCTCACTCCTCCGACCTGTCACCTCTGTGCAGGTGTTCGACAGCTCAGGGTCCTTCCTGTCCTACATCAACACCACAGCGGACCCCCTGTACGGCCCCCAGGGCCTGGCCCTCACGTCCGACGGTCACGTGGCCGTGGCCGACTCCGGGAACCACTGCTTCAAGGTCTACCGCTACCTGCAGTAGAGACCTGAGCCGTCCTCACCACTGCAAAGCACTGACACACGACAACAACCAATGTAATCCACAGGGTGCAACGACCTTCCCACTGCAGCCTTTCGATGTGCACATCAGACCATCTCCCCCCCCCCCACTCCCGGATGTAATTACGTGTCTGAACCTGAGTTTTAATCTTAATGACGTGTAGTGGAGGTTGGTTTTCTTAAAGTTGGGAGATGTGGCGTCTTTGGGACGAGTCGTGGACATGAAGCTACGGACTGGTTTTGTGAGAGAGCAGAAGCTTTCTCCCGTCTTCACTCCACAGACACGGTAGGAGGTAGAAGTATTTATGAGCCATAACTCGTCCAAATGCATGAAGTTTTCTTTGATCTCGACGCCTAGGCAACAGCACAGTGTACCCATCCGTTGCTTTTCTCATCCACTCGTAGATGCTTACAGTGAAGTGAACAGCGCTGCGCTTTCTTTAGCAATGAAATGTACAAAAATAATACTCTTTTAGGGACATCTCACGTGACATAATCACACCACCATCCGTGCATTGATTTGCTGTATGTACTGTATATACATAAATGTATATTGTGTATATTAGATCACTCGGTATGTGCTATGAATTTGAAACACGGGCCTTTTGGCTCACTGGGGGGCAGCAGTCAAGGACTTTCTAGGATTTTAAACGTGTGTACGGCAGCTGTTTAAAAATACAAAAACAAAGATTGTGCTTTCGAAACATACCCAGAACTTGCTGAATAAAGACGTGTCATATTTATTGCTAATGTAAGCAGCACAATAATCCTTTTTTTTGTTAATGTCTGTTTCAAAGGGAAAAAAAACAAACAAAATGACAAAAAAAAGCTAATTTATTTTATTTTATACACTAGTTCAGCATTTACAAATTATTTTTCTAAACGGGTGTGTGCTTTCTTTTCACACTTTTCACTGTAAAGGGGAATTCACAATCCAGCAGGAATCTGTGTTTGTGCACATAGGGAAGCAGTTTTCTAAAACTAGTGACACATTTTCTCTATTTTCATTTGGAATGTCATCCAAAATTACAGATGAATGGCTGAAGATTTCAAGAATGGTTTCATAGAATCAATTTGATTTTTTAGCCTTTTTCCAAACCGGTTTCAGAAATAACACATATCTCAGGAAATCCATTCATATCACACACAAACAATAGAAACAAAATGGTTTCATAGATTTTTTAGATTTTTTTGATGGACACGTTATGAGAAAACTGCTGACTTGTGCAAAACATGAGATTATGAAGCTATCGGAATGGAACATGAATTCTGTTTTACCATCTTTTCTGTTTGTTTTGTTTTGCTTGCACATAGGAAACCATGACAAAAGTGTTTCATTTATAAGACAATATTTACCAGAAACCTCATCCTGGATTCGGCTGTTATATCCCAGTTTCTGCCTGAACTGTATCAAGCCATGTAGAGAAAACCCTTGTACCAGTAGAGGTGTTGCTGCTCCTGCTTCTCCCAGTGTTCATTCTCTGTAATGTCAAACGAAACCCTGATGAAGATGAAGAGAGCAGGTGCAGGAAAGGACGGCAGCTTCCTGGTCTGATATAATCACCAACACCAGCAGGATGTGACCTGCCTTCACCAGTTAACTCCACCAGGAAGCTGCTGTTCCACGTGCGCCTGGTCTGTTGTTTGACTTGTTGCCAAACAGGAGCCCGGACATCTTTTATAGAGTCGAGGGGTTCCACCTTTTTAGAGACGTGTCCGAAGCATTTTAACCTGCGCTGTTTGTGTCACACCACTACAAACGATTATTGTTTTCTTTATGAATATGCACTGGTAATAAAAGCACATGGTTTACTGATGTTGTGCCTGTTCTCATTGCCTGTGATCCGCCTGCAGCCGCAGGAAGTGTTTCTGATGTAAACTGGGGGTAATGAGGCGGTGATGAGTTAAGTGCACATAATGGGTCAGTGAGAGCAAGTTTAGATTTAATCACCCTAGAATAAACAAGGAGAGAAATCCCAGAGCTGGTTGTGGGACTTAAAGTGTGAAAGTATTTGTTTGACTGATGCTCACATGGATTTAAAGATAGATATTCAAAGATCTGAATATGGCGATGGATGCATGTGTTGAAAATATAATGGAACAGATGCTTAAGATCAATCTCCCAGCGACAGCTTTGACCTTTGACATTAGTTTAGAGGCGGTGAACTACAGGGATAAGATATAGAGACAAGTCCAAAGACTTTATAGATTGCATTGTGAAAGAAAAGGAGACAAGATGCTCATGTGGATTTAAAGATAGATATTCAAAGATCTGAAAGTTGATGGATGCATGTGATGAAAATATAATCGAAGTTCAAAAGCTCAAGTCCCTGCGACAGCTTTGAACTTTGACATTAGTTTACAGCTCCAAAGACTTAGATTGCATTGTGAAAGAAAAGGAGACAAGATGCTCACGTGGATTTAAAGATAGATATTCCTGGTGGCTGCTTAAAACTAAAATCAATCCATCCAAACAACAAACAAGCAAACTCCCGAGAGAAAGACCCCTGTTTGAACTGGGATCCTTCCCACTGTACCCCCCGTGCCGCCCTGAGATGAAAAAGAAAAAAGTCAAATAGTTTTCTTGAAAAATTATTTATTTGCAGACCACGTTGTGCTTCTGGTCTATGTTACAAATACTTACAGCACATACAGTATGCATTTTCTTTAACAATAACCATTCCCAAAAAACATCCAAATGGTATATTTATATGTAATACATACGTATATACATACATACATGTGCATAAAAAGCTCAGAATGCACTCAAAAGCATTAGAGTGGGAAAAGAACAGGAGAGAAACCACAGTACATTGATACAGTGTTAAACCTAAATGAGCAAGCAACTCGTGCACTGAGGAAAAAAACAATAAATCATTGTTGGGAGTAAACATTTGATGAAGGTGTGATATCACAGGTTGCATAGAAGTTTAAATTTGTAAAAAATAAAATTGCAAACACACGCTACATTTATAAAGTAGTGATAGGAACATGTCTCAGTAGTGTGAGGTAATCAGATTTTATGGCAATCCGGTGCCTGGATCTGAAACGAACGAGGAACAGAAAAAACACTGATGTGTGGAAAAGCTTTGAGTGACGTCTCGTCTCGTGTGCACAATGTTTTAATGCAAACACGAAACAAGAATGTATTTCTGTTTGGTATAAATCCTACAGTCTGAGATTTCAGGTTCAAATTTAAATCCCCAAAACATGACGATTGTATATATTTAGATTTGTTTCAGCACTAAATCAAAGTGGAATTGAAGAATAAATAAATACATTTAAAACTAATAAACCCGGGAGGGAACTTGTCATAATGAGGACGATGATTTGAGCGTTAAAAAACATTTCATTCCCTTTAAGTGAAAGCTAATAGACGATATAGGAAATATATCAGCACAGTGAGAACGTAGCCTTGTTGTTGGAGGGATTTAGAGCCTCTGATGATCCTGCGGAACAACTGGAGTTCACACCAGCGTTTCCTCGAAGTGAAAGTAATTCCTGTTGGAAATAGAGGATCTGGAACCACTGCTATTCTTCACTGTACATTGCAGACCAGCTGTCTCAAAAACTACTGATTATCTTCTCTTGTTGAATTTAGTGCCACATGTGTTAAAATCATAATCGTGAATATTTGGGCTGTAAAGTGGTAGAAAATGCAGCAGGTCAGATGCTTTTTTCCCCAATTGCTTTCAAATCAACATTTTTTTATCTCACAATTTCAAAAAAAAATTAAAAGTAAATCCATGCAGAAACATGTGAGCACGATGAAAAACAAATATTCAATCAAATGACAAAACAATGATTCTTTCCACTCGAGTCGGACGTCGTGCTGATCAGAGAACAAAACAAAAACACATCGTGAAAACCTTTTAACATCCTGTGAGTCCTTAGGCACGCACTGAATTATAGGACCAATCTTTCTCTGCGGGTTCAGTGTAAGCGACCGACGGACAGTTGTCCTAATGCAGCAAGTCTCCCCCCCTCCACAAAGCCTCCAGCTCCTCTTGACCCACTCGGCAAAACACCAAATAACCATTCAAGTCAACAGGCGTCTTCCGTTAGCACCTTTGGAAACATAAAAACATTTTTTTTTTTGGATCAAGTGGCATCAAAAGCAAATCAATAAGTGATCGATGACGACTTGACAAGTGCCTTGGACCAGCGGCGGGCGCTGGCGGCCTCCGGGTTCGGGTCCAGTCCAGCGTGAGGCCGTGAGGAAAGTGATCCCGTCGATATTTCAAGTAGATTTCTGAATAGAATCAAAGCTCTTGTAATTTGTGTTGCTTCACACAATCTTCAAATTTTTGTCTAACTGTGAGGCACTTGCAAAAAAAAATAAACATGTCAACTAAAAGATTCTCCACCGCTGGCGTGTCGGTTAAACCTCGGAGCTGTCGCCCCCCCCGAGGCCGTGCGTCATCATGGGCTCGGCGCTGCTGGAGGTCCTGGGGACTTCCTTCTTCTCTCGCTTGGACCGGGCGAGCAGCACCACCACGATGACGATGAGAACCGTGAGGAGCAGCCCCACGAAGACGCCGATGATCAGCACGAGTCCGTCGTCCCCGTCCTCTCGCTGGTTGACCTCCCGGGGGACGATCCCTTTGGTGAACACCTCCCTCTCCGGGCTCGTCCTCCGCTGGGCGCCGGGGTCCAGTGCGATGTGCAGGATGTTGGTTCCCCGGTTGTTGCTCACGCCGATCTCCTCGATCACGTCCGGCGAGTCGTTGGCCGACCTCCTGACGCGTCCTTGACCCTTCGGAAGCAGGTCTGTGTGCTGGCTCATCACATGGTACTCCACACTCCTCTTCCCTATGCCACGGTTAGCGTTGTCCCGGGAACGAACGGTGTAGATGGTGTGAATGAACCACTCTCGTCCTGCAGACACCTGAGGGGAGCAAGAGATATTGTTTCATAAATTAGTGGTTTAGGTCATTTTTACGGTACAAATATTTGAAGAAAACCAGTTCCCCTTTTCCCCTCGATGAGTTTTGAGTAGAACGGCTACAGAAGAGGTCAATCCTCCAAGGCATTTAAATGTGGTTTCATAAAGTGATAGTTGGGCCTTGGCGGAGATGAGGACCTTTCTAGTTACAGTATGTTTTCATTACACCAGTTTAAGCCAGACTGAGTTACGTGGCCACACACAGCAAAAACTTAAATATACAAACCATATACTTAAGCATCATGTGACCCGTGATGGAATGCATGAAGGATTAGTGAAACGTGAGAATGTGGACTGTTCCTGGTTGTGTATTGAATGTGTTTATTGTACGTGACCTGTAAACTGACCTGGAAGAGAGCTGTGGAATCCATTTTGAAACCGTCGGACCCAGGTTGCCTCACCAGAGCCAAAGCGCCGGGGTCGTCCACCGCCAGGAAGGCGTTGAAAGCCACGCTGCCAAATGACCGAGCCTGAGTCTCCGGTTGGGCCTTGTCCTGGAATTGCAGCGAAGAATATTAATCTTTGAATAGACACACGGCACATGCAGCTTAATGAGAGATATATTTACTTCAGTTACTCACAATGATCTTGAATCTGTAGAGAATCGACGGGGCGTCGGCCAGACAGCCAAACTCAAAGTTAGTGGGGTTGTATTTGGGGACGTATCCATCAGCGCCGGTGCAGAGGAAAACTTTTTCTATGTTACAAATGAAGGAGTCGCCCAAGTTCTGCACCGGATCCACCATCACTCGGCTGTAAACCGTATCTCCTGAGGGGAGAGAGACACGGATCACATCACTGAGAAACACAAGTAACTAAATAAAGAAGAGCGACTATGCTTCGATGTTCACTCGAACAGCAGCTTCAAGGACTTTTCAAAGATTTTCAACATCTTGTTGCGAAAAGCAAAAACTCAGGCTCTTATTTTGGGAAATGACACCTCATTCTACTTTCATTTTTTATCCTGGTGAGTCAGGAAATAATGGGGAACATTTCTGCTAACTCAACAGACACCTTCTTCAAACAGGGATTGTTCTTTGGGCTCAGTAGAGTTGCAGTCAGGTTTGAGGATCTGAGGGAGTTGGTATGTTGTTGCTTTACCCTGTGAGAAGGCCGTGTCGCTCTCCTGTCCGAAGCCCATGGAGCCGTCGGAGAGCCACAGCGAGCGTTTGGAGATTAGGATCATCTGCGTGTTCAGACTGAACTCAGCGGCCACGGGGTCGCTCACCTACGAACACGGAGACGACACAAAAACACACAAATCATCATCATCGTCATCATCATCATTCAGACACAAGGCCGAGCGAGGTTAACTGTCTGGGACACAAGGTGAAGAGAGGGGCGTTTGATCCCAGTCAACACTTCACTGGGATCTGTGTACAACATCTACAGTAGGTCTGAATATTATATTATAACTGTGTGGAGATCACTTTGGATAATTTGACGCTTAAGGAAAATAAAAATATTGACACTACCTCTTGTTTTCAGTTCGATGAAGAGGCAGGAAATATAACTTAACATTAAACTTTCACAAAGAATAATTAACAATAAATCCTTTCAAATGCAACACAATTAAAAGACGGTGTTGAGACTAAAGGTAAAATAAGTCTCTACATCCATACATGCGGCTTAATTCATAATGTCCATCAGTGCAATGGAATAATGTGTTTGATTTGATAGCAGTGTCCTACATGTGTTTTGAAAATCATACTTTGTTTACAGCAGCGTTGGCCGTATACTTGTTTGTGTTAATCTCCATTGCAGAGAATTTCTCCAACAATCTTTAGACGAGTTCGGACGAGTTGAAGTCACCTGCTGAAAGCGAATATCCAGGTCGAAGGTCAGAGGTTCTCTGGGGTTGCACACAGGAGGGATTGTGTACTCCAGGCTGGGGGGGGATGTACACGGAACCAGCTTCACTGTGTACGTGCCCGAGTAGTCACGCACCTGAGAGAGGAAATTATGGAGAGTTAAAAACAAAACAAAACCAATTTTACCTTCAATAAAAAAAAAAACTGAATGTTTCCTCACGGCAAAATCGGAGATGAAGGTCCACTGCTGGATGGGCTGGTTGTAGGTCGGCTCATTCCTCACGAGGCTGATGTTAAAGGTCAAACCAGGGTGCTCCGGACACATGACCATGGAGGTGAGAGGTGAAGCTGAGGGAAAAATACGTCAATTGAATTATATGTATCAGAAAAATCAACATATTCATAGAAAAAAGGCATAAATACTGTAAAACAACATAATAAGAAATACCTTAAAATACCATATTTTAACTAATGAATAGAATTGATTCCTCTCCTGCACTATTGATAATGTATACATATTTATATTAACTTTAATAAAACACAAAATAAAAGTACTATAATCATCAGTACCTGGATGTCCAAACACAAAAAGGCCTCTGAACCGAGCCTCAGTGCGGAAGTTGACCACCAGGCGTCCGTGGCCATTGATACGCATGCTGGTTGGGTAGAGGGCACCTGCACAAATTTAACAAATTCACAGTTGTTCATTTAATGTGACACACATTAACAAATCCTCCGTTTTATGCTGCTGTTAAAAATCTTGCCTTGTAGTTCAGCCTCTGGCGGGCTACCGATCCCATCCCTCCACAAGATGGCAGTGTCGTACACGAATGTGAGCCTGAGCTCTGACTGCAAGTCGAAGTGCTGCCATCCACCTGCTCCCACGGGCGAGTGGAAGACGTAGGACACATGGAGAGGGACTCGTAAGGTCACGTAGGACTGGACCAGATTCAGCACCTGCAGTAAAACAAAATCAAAATCATATATCACAGAGTAGGATCCATTAAAACCCGGAATTAGGTGCATATAATAATATATCCGGACATAGGGAACACTACTCTAATAAAACCACAACTACCAGCGAATAAAACCGAGTTCTGTTCCGAAAAGTGCTTCATTAATTACAAATTGAATGCTCTGTGCTCTACATACATTAGGGAACTTAAAGCCCACTTCACCGGGAGTTCAAGTCTGGAATGTTAACTTCCAGTCGGCATCATTAAGTTCACTTACCGGTCTGTGGCTGTAAGATTTAACGTTTCCCTTAAAGGCCTCACGGGCTCCGACAATCACAGAGGAAGTCGTGCCAGTTTTTTTTAAAACCTTTTTCAAACCTAAATCAATTTAAAGATTGCAAATCAAATGTGTCAAGTACAAGTACGTGTGTCGGGTTCTATTGAATTGGAACCCCCCCCCCCTCGAAAAGAAACAGTGGTGGAAGGGGGGGGAGGGAGTGCTGCCTCTCTGGTATCTGCACTCTCCTCTGACCTGTGAGCGGTGCCTGCCTGCACTGGTCCTGCGTTCGTGTGGAGACGTGCCACCCCCCCTCACCCCCCCGTCCCCCCCCACCCCCCCTCTCCGGGCGCCGCGAGCTCAGGCAAATGATTAGCTGAGTGGCCTTCTGACACAACCTGCTGGTCCTTAATAGTTTCCCGTGGTCGTGTTAAGCTGGGAACTAAGCTCTGCACCGTGACACGGACCCTGGAACCCCCCCCCCCCCAGCCCCCCATACCGCCGATGATGACTCAGGTCAGAGGAACAGATCAGCGCCCAACCAGCAAAGGATTTGTCTTCCTTCAATGTTCCTGTCTCACAGATCCCGACTCGGTGCCTGTGGTTCAGGCTGTGCACCTCCTCACCATCTCCAGCTCTGTGCAGCGGTAACCATGGCAATGAAGTCTCCACACCGAGCTTGTCCAAGAGGTGACAGTTACACACTCTCCCCCTTAATGGGATAACAACAGGGACAAGAAAAGCTATCATGGCTAAATATGTGCTTTTTTTTTAGGGTGTTTGACACTTGGTAGTCTGATGCTTTTAGAAAATATCAGATTATCTTTCTAATAAATCCAGAAATCTCTGTCTGTCTGTTGAACGCTTATCTTGAGAACTGGTCCTCTTATCGTGCATGTGTATGGTTACTAGGAAGTGCAGAGCTGAGGCGACCAGCAGGTTCATGGCAAAGGCAACGACAGATTCTCTAGTTGTGAGTTCTTCGTGCGGAGTTGTGCGTCACTGAACTCCGTATAAAAGAGTTCAGCTATTTGTGAAGCAGCTGCAACCAGCATTCACACACCAGCACAGCCGTGGGGTTCAGTATCCGGCCCAAGGACACTTCGGAATGCATCGGAGGATCGGCTGGGGATCAAACCATCGACCCTCTGGTTTGTGGTTGACTCCTGTCTCCCGAGGCACAGTGGACCCAATTCTATCTGATCGGTGTGGACACTAATAAGTGAAGAAGAAGTCAATACTCATGATTATAGATTCACTTCCCTCACAGACGAGGTGGAGTTTACTATCAGCCGCCTGCTTACTTGTCCAGACACGTTCATCACTGTCAAGTTTCCATCAATGTGGCTCCAGGCAACAAAGTTGGTGAAGCCTGATTTCATCTTCGTTATTAAATAAACCTGAAGCCATGAAAAATGACAGAGTCCCATCAAAGCAATATAAATTCTATACCTTCAGAGGCAGAACATACTCACCCGTGCTGCAGAGCGTTAATGAATAATGTTCAGTATGGAGCCTAGCATGAGGTTTGCACCATGATGTGATCCGTGCACTCCTCCTGCACTGTACTTTATCAACACTCCACCTAAATTAAATGCAAATAAACTAACAGTGGGTTTCCAGGGTGAATGCAAATGTGGAAGGCTGCGAGGAATGTGTGCCGGGAAAACCGAGAGGGCTTTAAGATCCCAACATATAACAGCTGCTGCTGCTGCTGCTGCTGCGGCAAAGATTGTGCACTTGGCAAAACAAACTAACAGGGTTTTTATGAGGCTGCTGGTTATTGACTTGCCACCTCGACAGGACAAATAAATGGTCCTGCCAGGAAGTGAAGGAAGCAAGGGTGTCGGGTTAGTTATTGCTGCTGAGGTTAACGTGGGTGTCGACGGAGGATAATGGATGATTTCTCTGCAGGTCGGTATTTACTTAAGGTTCTTTAAAGGGAAAACCAAGAAGGTGAGAAAGCGTTTCTAATACAACTGTAAATGATTGATCAGGATTGAGAATCCAGGTGGATTTGTGGAATGAAAAGTGATATAGTCAAAGCTACTGAGTCCACATTCCTGTCCTGGAGTCACGGAGGTTCAACAGCCTGATTGACCTTGTGTCTAAAGATGACAAAAGGGGGGTCGGAGGTGAGCCGCAGCTGAAAGGTGGGGGGGTGCCTACCTGTCCATCAGTCCCAATGGTGCCTCCGCAGTCGCTGAGCAGCTCGGACATGTCGTAGTAGCTGGTGAACTCCCACAGACACGCCTCCAGGTTGAGGTTCCTGTAGAACCGCAGCGTGCCGGACCCCCGGAGGGAGCTGCTGAACTGGTAAGGGGCCGTCTCGCCGATGACTTCTGGATTCTTGGTGGCGTCGGTGAGGAAGCCGTGGCGGGTCTTGACCTCGGTGAAGTCCAGGAGGTTCGAGCAGCGGTGGTGGCCGACACGGGTTCCGTCAGGGCTCAGCGTGAGCTCGAAGTTGGAGAGGGGCCGGGTGGAGACTATGGGCAACATACCTGAGGGAGGGTACGTACAGATCAGTTACGAAGTAGGAGCAGAGGAATGTTAACCAAGGAAATATTAAACCAAGGATTCACAGGTTTACCCCAGTTGCCCCTTATACTTCTTTTTAACCAAAATTAGCAGGTAGAACACTCTAAAAAAGGGGGTTTGACTCGTTTGTGTTTTGTTTTTCCCAGCACTTCACGTTATAATTTATAGTTTATATATTATTGGCACTATCACCAATCTCTGCACCTTAGCACCCCACGTGCCCATAACTCTGTTACTGTATATATTTAATTCTATTTTATTCTATTTTGTTATATATTGTTGTTTTTATATTGTTGTTTTATGTTCAGTGCACCAATGACACCAAGGCAATTTCCTTTATGTGCAAACATACTTGGCAAATAAAAGAATTCTGATTCTGACTCTGATTCAAGATCACAAACGTGTCAGGAGCAGGAAACACAACGGTTTCAAATCGCTTGCATCTTGCACGACACAAAGAAATAAGCTTCTGTTGCACGTTGTTCCAAAGACTTAAATAACAATAAGGACACAAAGCGCTCATGGCTATTATCACGCCGACGCCCGGAAGTTCAATGCATTTCGTGGCGCGGTGCTGGAGAAGCTGCAGGTGTGGATGTCGATTGAATTCGTTCTCATTGCAGATAAAAGCCCGATTTAAGTGGGTGTTAGTGGGTTTGTTAACCAGTTGAAAAGGGGTTTAAGTGATGCTTTGACAGATGGAAATGGCTGCTCTTACCATCGATGTGAGGCATGGTGACAGTTACTTTGATGAGGTTGGGGTGGTCCGTGTCTTCGCCTCCGGTGTAGCGCAGCTTGGCAGAGAAGGGCTCGGCGCCCACTGTGCCGACAACACGGGGCTGACACATTCCTGCAAACCACACCGAAAAGACAAAGAAAGAAAAAACATCAAACAAATCAAACACTTTGTTTCCATAAAAATCCTCCACAGAAATATTCTTTTGTCTGCCAGTTTTCTGTCAGAGCAAAGACAGCGAGAACTGTGTCGGGAGAGCGAATCACCACCGCCAGCTGCTTATCGTGTTAAAGCTCTTTTTTCCACGAGCGAGACCAAACGTCGGAAGCAGCAGAAGGAGAAGGAGCTGCACTCACCCTCGTCCAAGCTGACGGACACTACGTGGCTGGGGAGTTCCAGACCTTCATCCCCGTTGGAGTTCACGGCCCTGGCAGCGCACTGGACCCTGGAACCGGCCTGGAAGTACACCGAGTCCAAAGTGATGAGCTTAGAGGAGGTGAAGAAGGTGTCGAAGTCCACTTCCCGCATCGGGCTGGTGACGCCGTCGGGGCCGGTGGGGGCGCTCACGAGCCAGCGGTAGCGAGTCAGGGTGTTGTTGATGTTCTCGCTCACACAGATGGAGCCGGTTTTGTCGTAGTCTGGGTATTTGGGATTACAGGCCTGGAAAAAGGGAAAAGACACAACAGTTATGAATGAGAACTGCACACAGCTCCGATGAAGCCGTTGTGAAAACTAGAATTAGCGAAACCAGTTAAATAAGATATCTGATGCTATAAAAACAGAAGAAAGAGTCATGATTGACAGCTGAGACTGACTCGAAAAAGTTTGAAAAGCGTACACAGGATATTTTGGCTTCATTTTCGTCCAACACAAGAAGTTGGAGGCATAGATTTATATATTAAGGCTAGATGTCTTGTTCGACGGAGCCGGACGTGCGCACATGGCGGCCATCTTGCTAGGGGGCATCTTGCTCACCCATAACATTGTGTTGGTAGTGGTAAATAACCATAACTTGCTCAATTTTCAACCGATTTTTAAACGTTCTGGTTTGTTATAAACGTCAGAGATGTAGTTATGACACAGCATACATTATTCATTTTTTTTTTAGAAAATAACATAATTATTCATAAGTATGAAGTGTCATTTACATCTCTGAAGTTTATAACAAACCAGATTGTTTAAAAATCGGTTGAAAATTGAGCAAGTTATGGTTATTTACCAACACAATGTTATGGGTGAGCGAGCTGCCCCCTAGCAAGATGGCCGCCATGTGCGGACGACAACGCAGACGAGACATCTAGCCTTTATATATAAATCTATGGGTGGAGATGCATCGTCCATTTTTATTTACAATCTACGACTGCACCCAGAAATCTCTGTGCAGACAAAGACACATCTGTGTGCTGTGGATGAGGTCTCAGGTGTGCACATCTGTAAAATGCCTCATAACAGTATTAACCTGTCTGGAAATGCACTTGCGAGACAAACTGTTAACTACATGAATCACTTGCCGAGTTGAAAAGTATTTCCTGGTCTGTGAGCTGGGACGTACCGTGACACAGATGACCGGGTATCCAGCCAGAGGCAGCGAGTCCCTGTTCCTGTCGATGTCGTCGTACTGCAGCAGAGAAACCACTCTGGGCACCGAGGGGAAGGTGACATCCGCCATGCTGTTGATCTCCTCGATGTAGATTATTGCTTTGCTCATCTGTTGATTGACAGGAAGAGGTGCGAGAAATGTCAATGGGGAGCAAACCTCTGCCAGCTTGTAATGGGATCGTTAGCCAGGTAGTTACACACTTGGCAGTTCAATGACATGCTAATTCGCTGTCGCTTTCACCTTCGTCTCCGCCACCATGTTCTCATCCGGCTTCAGGTGAACGGTGAACGCCTCCCTCATCTCTCTGACGCCGTCGTACAGAACCTCCACCTCCACGTAGTGCTCCGTGTCGCCCTCTTTGAACACGAGTTCTGCCGAGAAAAGAGATATGACAATTATATCCCCCGGCAAACGTCACACGGTGGCTGTCCTGATACAAAGCGCCTGTCAGTGTGATTTACCCTCGGAGATGGGATGGTAGTCCTCCCCAGAAGTGGCGGATCCGTCCTTGGTGTGAACTCGGACCACGGAGACCTTGGATGTGTCTCCGACTCGCAGCACTGAGATCTTCACCACGGACACTTGCCCACTTTCCTTGGGCTCGTTCACGCTGAACTTGGTCTCTCCGAACCTAATGATCGCCTCTGAGGAAGCAACGGACACAGTTTGAATCACGCTTGAAAACTTTAAACATGTTAAATCTCATTAAATCCACTGTGGTCAATTAAATCCAAAAAGCATCGGGGGGGTGATGCATAACCTTGAAATAACATTGTAATAATGCTATTTCATAATGACATCATGATGTAATATATACCATATCATGACAAGTAAATCTAAATAATATTGTCTTTTGCACTCTCTGTCTACATATTCTTACACTCATAGTATATTATATTATCTATTTTATAGTCAAATACTTATATTTATACCTCTACTATATATCATATATTATATCATACTCTCTGTATATTCTTTGTATATACACATATTTATACATGTGTACATGTATATATTACTATTATTATTATATATACTGTTGCTGCCATTATTACTATATACTGCTATTATATTGGTATAATTACTATCATATATAATATATATTATGTTATATTATTTACTATATATACTGTACTATTTTTATATACTGTCTAACAATAACATTACCATCATATCATCAGTACTATTACCATCATCTTGCCACTGCACCTTATCTACCTATTTATCTTGTGTTTCTGTTTTTTATTCTTTCTATCTCAATATTTTTTATTTTATTCTATTGTATTTTATTCAAATATACCGGCTGCTATGACGACTTAATTTCCCTTCGGGAATGAATAAAGTAATCTATCTATCTATCTATCTATCTATCTATCTATCTATCTATCTATCTATCTATCTATCTATCTATCTATCTATCTATCTATCTATCTATCTATCTATCTATCTATCTATCTATCTATCTATCTATCTATCTATCTATCTATCTATCTATCTATCTATCTATCTATCTATCTAAATAACTGTAGATTGTTTTATGATATCATTGGTTAGTTGGTTGGTTGGTGTGATCGTATATGATTTGACCTATATAAGCTTTAGGTTATGAGATATCTCATAAAATCTTCATAACATCATGATGTCTTTTCATGTGATATCATGTGATATGGAATAATTGTCGTAGATTGTCTCTCTGGCTCTATTATCTGCAGAGATATCTTGGAAACTGCTTATTTCAGACCAGATTTCTGTTGATCTCGACCTTAGATTTTTGATCGATCGGCTCCAAAAGTTAATTATCTGTAGATGTCGTCCCAAATAATACTCCCACCAGGTGCAATGGTGCAGACACGGTAGAAGCCAAGAAATTCAGCACAAGGTGGATTTAAACAGAAATATTGAAACAAACAAGTGTAACAAGAAGAACGTACTGTCTGCTTCGTCTTTGATCTTGACGAGCGTCTCGTTCTGTCCTCCGACAGATGCTCCAAAAGGAGATTCGCTCTTCGGGCTTCCCAACACGAGACGGAGTTCTTCTTCCTCCTCGTGCTCCGTGTCGTCGACGAGCAACAGAACACAAGGCTTCTCAATCTCTCCTAAAAGAAAGAGTAACAGGAAAAGACAGCGATTGACTGCTTGTGTCCTGATTATTAGAGAATCTGAATCATGTTGCGATCGGCTTTGATGAACCACCTGGTAGGAAGGTGATGATGGAAGCGTCTGTGTTGGGCCTCTCGTGGAAGTCCATCATGACCTGGGCCGTGCCCTGCCTGCTGTAGCAGCGCACGGTGGATCGGTAGCTGATGTCACCGCTGCGGTACACCGTGGCTGAGATCCTCCCCGAGTCCTCGTTCCCCACGTACACAGCATCGCGGAACTGCACCTTTGGCACTGGAACATTATTAAAGCCATAAATCAACATCAGAAATTTCGAGTAAACATCATACATCACCGTGGTTAACAGTTGCAAAAGAGAGTACATTTTTTGATTAGAAAAACCCGGATTTTCACTCACGGTCAGAGACAGAATCGTTGATGAGGATCGTGGATTTGCTCGGCTCCCCGAGGACGCCGCTCATCGGCATCCGGAGAATCAGCTCAAACCTCTCCGGCCCCTCGAGCACCGGCTGGCCCAGGTCATCCAGGATGGTCACACGGAAAGTCTGCATGGTGACCCCCGGTGCGAAGTCCAGATTCCGGCTGATCCCCACGTAATCTACACCGGCTGCTCAACAACACAACACAACACACTGCAGGTCAGGTTGTGTTTCACAGAACAGATCTGGACATAGCTCTAGCTCAGTGGTTCTTAACCTTTTTGGAGGTACTGAACCCTGCAAGCTTCATCAGTTCCATTCACCGAACCCTTCGTAATTGGAAAATTAAATATGATTTCTTCAAAACATAGGTATATATTTTGTTAGTGCACAAAATGAACCATGCATCAGTTGCACACAAAATCAATGTGTTAAAGAACAAAACCAACCATAAAAAACAACAAAAACATAACTCAATGAATATTTACTGCAAATCAATGTGACTTTTGCTGTTGCCTTTCAGATACAAGTTCAGAAATGCGTGGCTTCACCTTGGCAAGTGCCACTCTAATATCATTTTCGCAAAAGTCTGTTTCTTTTCTTAATTTTTATGTCTACCATCCTTGAAAAGGATTTCTCGCAAAAATCCGTTGTAACAAACTGTGTGAGTATCTCAAGGGCTTTCTTAGCAATAAGGGGGAATGGTACGATTTAGTGACACCAAAACGTTGAGAGCGTTGTTGTTCTGAAGAGTTGCTGTTGAAGCTGTCTTTGCTAAATGACGTACTATCACAAATTTTTTGACGGCCGACAAAAACGGCCAGACATTGCCAGTGTAAACTGGGCTATGCTGTGTGTGTCTTGACCCCTGCCGAACCCCTGAGAGTGACTCACCGAACCCCTGGGGTTCGATCGAACCCAGGTTAAGAACCACTGCTCTAGATCTTATTCCAACAGAACACGTTACTTCATAATTAATTTGTGAATGTCAGGCGGCGAGTGAGATGAAACGATATTCGCTGCATTGCTGGCAAAATGATGCTTTCTACCGCGTGGTCGATAGCCGTGAAGAGCTGGAATCTGTTGCGTGATTAAAGGAGCGCTGCAAGAAACTGGATTTCTCCCCGAGCGCAAACAGGTTATTCATTTGCCATTCTTTGAAGAGACTGGGTATTGAAAGCTCACCCTTTGCCCGGAGGCCTTTTTCATGTACTTATGACCCAGTTATGTGTGTGTAAGTGTGGACTTGCATTTTGAACATGCTGCATACGATAAGATGCTGGTTATCTTTTTATTTTTTTACAATTATAATGCAGGCTGGGAGCAGGAGATGGTGTGAATCTCTGTAAAGTGGAGGGGAACACTGCCTGAGGGTGAGAAATAATGGATGCTGCAGGGAAGGCTTGGGAAAGCAACTGGTCTTAAAGTCCAAAGCACTTACTGAGGTGCAGAACAATCCGTAATGCATTCCTAAACCCCTGTCCTCACTCAGACCACCATTATCTTCACAACACTGTCGATCCCAGGCCTGACAGAAAAGCTGTGAATTCGCCTCCTAACCCCAAAAACAATGTTGACATTCCTCAGGTCATCCGCCCGACACCCGGCGTTAACGTCTCCTCGGACGCCCGAGTGACAGGGTGACAACTGACGTCTATTGTTGAGTCTGGAGCCAGAACCTCCTGTCAGAGAGAGAGAGAGAGCTGCCGAGCACGGACACGTACCCTCGGCCGAGACGGGCTCCGTCTTCCTGGAGCGCACGGTGACGGTGCCGGCTTTGGACAGGTCGGTGCCCGTCCTCCACACCTGCACCTCCACGAAGCCGTCGCTCTCGTCCACGTGGTGGTCCGTGTGGCCGAAGTAGAAGACGGGCGCTGGGGAGGAAAAAACAAGAGGAAAGAATGAATAAGTTGATCCAATTAGGGTTGCAAAGGGGCGGAAAGTTTCCGGAAAAAAAAAAAATACTCAAATTAAACGCTGAGCAATAAAAACACCAATCAAAACTATATTTTCCCTCCACCGTGCATTCTTCCATCTTCCAAAATATGAGTACAGACGATTCCAATTGTTTGGCTAACTATTAATATCTCTGGCATTGCATTAGGTGTTTTTTTACAAACTTTTTTCTCATCTCATTCTACAGAACAATGCCACGTGCACTATCTCATGTGTGGAGACATTTCACTCCATCCAATGTAGAAGGAAAGGCTGTGTACATTTGCAAATACTGTGCAAAGACCTATGTTAAGAATGACACAACGATGCAGAAGCATATAGTCAAGTGCCAAAAGTTTCCTCAGGGCTCAAATCAGCCTATGACAAAACAAAACGTTTATATTTATGTCTGTATATGACAAGGTAAGTACAGTTTGTATAATTACCCACAACATTTCCACAATAATTCCCGTATAGTTCCGTTAATTCCCGTATATTCCCGTTAATTCCCGTTAATTCCCATGGAAAGTTTCCAACTTTGAATATTCCCGGAATTTTGCAACCCTAGATGTAATGCATAATCATCTTTTTTCTGCTGTTTCAGGACACTTGGATGCTCGCTGTAATAGCAGAGTTAAATCGGTAATAGCTGGCGAGATTAAGTCTGATTACAGGAGAAATTGAGGGAACGTTTCCATCGAAAACAGCCACAGGTAGTAATTGTAGCCTTTAAATAACACTTTCTAACTTCCTGGGGGAGAGGGGAGGGGGGGAGGGTTTCTACATCTGTGAGTTACATTCAAAGATAAAAAAAGGCCAGAGCTGCGTCTCCTGGTGTTGTTGTGGATGAGCGTGGAGGTGCTGACTGGGCTGGTGATGGGTCTGAGCCGCAGACAGGAGGCCTGACAGGAGGTCTGGAGGATGTCGAGCTCAGCTGCCAGCCTGGGCCTGCCTGACTGCAATTAGTGTTTCTATGAGGCGAGATTCCACTGCAGCCAAACTCACCCACTGTTATTCCATTTAACCCCTTCGGCACACGCTACCTCTGCACAGTGTACAACACGCTGCCTGTGAAACGGTTCTTTAAGGGCTCAGACCTCCGTGTGCACTCGGCAGGGAGCCGCTCACACTGCTTTACAGCAAGGAGCAGAAAAAAGAAAAAGGCTGCAACCAAAACCAAAGAAGCAGATTTTTATTTACAGACATTTTTCACATTCTCCTAATTGATCAAATGCATCATTGTTACGACTAATAGGAACAAGCCGCTGCTGAGCTGTAAAAAAATCTGCAGCTGTGACCAAATTATGAATAAATTAAGTCAATAGCGACAGCCATGGGAAGAGTTTGTGGTTTCCGTGACAACGGAACCTCGGCAGCTTCAGAACAGCACTTAGCTGTTTCTCATCACGCAGTGGGAAGCAGGAGGAAAAAAATAGAGAGAAAGAGAGAGAGGGGTGGGGGTGGGAGGGGATGTTGAACTGAGCGATAAATGAATTCCACAAAAACAAATACATAATGTAACTGTGATGATGTGATTTAATAAAACAAGAGCAGGAAGAAACAGTCCATCAGCGCTGCCAGGTATAATTACTGATCAGGGAAAAAAGAGTTTATTACTTTGCACGGTGTAATTAATCTTCCAAGTAATTTGCATCTTGGATGATGTTTTGATACAGTCTGCTTTGTCAGAAAGTGTGTTATTATTATATTATTATTGGTCGGACAGGATCTGATAGGGAAACAGACTTGTTGGGGAAAGCCTCTGGATTTATGGTTCTCCGAGCAGCCATCACTGCCGTTGAAATAATGTTACTCTCAGGTGCAAGCAAAGGACAGAAAACTTTTATGCTTTAATCTGCCCTGAAAGCCGAGGCAGGACAATGAGCGCTGGCATCAAGAGGCTCGCAGCTGCCAGGATTTCTCTCCACCGGCGAAACCACACAAAGATGGTTTTGGCTGCCTGCACCGGGTCCCAGCAGAAGCAGTAATCAGATCTACTAGCCTGAGGTTGGCAGCCAGGAGCTCGGGCCCTGTTGTACTAGTCCGGTAATCAGATAAGGTCTGAGCAGCAGACAAACGCTGAACTTCAAAGTGCTACGGCCCATTAACTGAAAGGTAAACCAGCGTCTCCTGGGCTGCCGCAGCCTGCGCCAGCCACAAAGCACAGCTAAGGTTTCCTGAAGTGGAGATGATCCAGATTTAGATGTAAAACAATATGAGGTGTAAAAACCCTCATTTATTCAAAAAACTAAACAAAAAAGAGGTAAACATTTAGATTTCCTCTTTACTACTAGCTTCTTTTAGCTTGTAAAATCTTTCCATACCTAAAATAAATTGTGAATAATAAAAAGAATGGAACTATTGATTTAAAAAAATGCAACCCTGATTACTCCTTCTGGGACATAAAAAATACATCACACGAGTCATTAGAAAAACCCACCATGTGTAAAGTTATGCATAGACAACAAAGCAAATGTCTGGACAGTTTCATGTATGTGAACATGAGATAAAAGTCGAGGCACAAGCAGAGACAGAGGCGTCCCTGAGGGAGCTGCTACACTCCCACTGACTGCTTGATTTCACTTGAACTTAGCATGACATTCCCACAGTGCTAAGTGGCTTCTCGGATGAGATTCAGCCGAGCCCTTGCAAACGCTCCTGTGCCCTCTCTGTGTGCTCAACTCATTTCTCTCCAGCAGCAGAAGCTCAGCTCCATATTCATCACAGAGTAATCTCCAACTTTAACCAGCTGAGACTGTGAGAAACACTTGAATTTTTCCCGAGCAGCGACCGAATCGAGAATTAAAGTCTGCAGCTTTTGGCTTCGGACATCTGTTTATATCAGAATGAACGTGAATCCAGGTGAAACGTAATGACAGGGTTACCCAGGTTATAGTGCACACGCATGTGAACCGCCCCCCTTTTTAAAACCGGCTCATAATCATACCTTCGGAGCAGGAACAAAATTTACTGGTAGCCGACAGTAAAGACTGTAAATGTGCGAGTCGAGTCCTGCTGTACAAGAATCCTCATGTCCCACGGCCCCCCGACCAAAACATCTAACCCCCGGATGCGAGAGTCAATATCAAACAGCAATTACCTCTGCAAGAAAGAACAAGTTTCTTCCGAACGCATCGCAGGCAGAAGCCCGAGCTCTTTGTGAGGAAGTGGCCGTTTATGTGCAGATGGTTTGCCGCTGGGAAAATAGGCAGGTATCGAGCGAAAAGCAGCTGTTTGTGCATGTTACTGTAAAAAACGTCGGGACAGCTCGTGAACTTTACAGTCTTTTAATGCTGAGCTGCTACAAGAAAAAAAAGTCATCGGAAGTTATGGCTCCGGTGTGAGGAGAGAGAGTGTCAGTGGCTGCACGAAGGTTGAGGAGAGGTGATTCTCAGCAGCAGCTCTGGACTGCAGCAGGTCTATATGTGCATTATACAGACATATACAAGTCCTCGTATATGTCTCAACACTGTGACGGACATATACGAGGACTTGTGAGGGCACATTCTGGGAATTTGAAGGTCATGGTTGGAATAAGGTTCATGTTTATCGTGTTGTCTCTCCATCATTTTTAAGGTCTCGGCCTTCTGTGTAAAGTGCCTTGAGATAATGTATATTATGATTTAGGGCCATACAAATAAAATGGAACTGAATTGAATGCGTATGGGTTTAGGATTTGGTCATTTACAATCTCTTAAAGCTGAACTGCTACAAGAAAAAAAGTCATCGGAAGTTATGGCTCCAGTGTGAGGAGAGAGACTGTCAGTGGCTGCACGGAGGTTTGGGAGAGGTGATTCTCAGCAGCAGCTCTGGACTGCAGCGGGTCTATATGTGCATTATACAGACATATACAAGTTCTCGTATATGTCTTAACACTGTGACGGACAGGTGTTGAGGACATTCTGGGAATGTGTCCTCACACACTCCACTCTGGCCAACCCTCACTTTCTGTCACATTTCAAATCTGAGAGTTACGCTTTAGTTTGAAGGTCATGGTTGGGATAAGGTTCATGTTCATCGTTTGGTCTCTCTATCATTTTTAAGGTCTCGACCTTCTGTGTAAAGTGACTTGAGATAATGTATATTATGATTGAGGGCTATACAAATAAAATGGAACTGAATTGAATGCGTATGGGTTTAGGATTTGGTCATTTACAATCTCTTAAAGCTGAGCTGCTGCAGGAATAAAAGTCTGATCATAATTCACGTCTCTGGTGTAAAAAGAAAAACTGTCAACGTTTACAACAAGCTCGAGTAAAAAGTGAGTTTCAGCCGCAGCTCTGTCGTTTTCATGTTTATTCAGTTGAAGGCTATAATAGAATAATTTAAATGTTCTATTAGCAAAATGTAACACCAACCTTTTCCACACAGTTTCCTGCAGATTACTGAAGCCGCTTCAGTGTTTTTATTGACCTTTTCAATTCTTACCTCCTCTTGTTGTTTACCAGTTCCTTTCTTATTGTGTCTATACTTGTTATTTGAACTGTTTGACTCCTCTTCATCTTTTTGAAATAGATTTTATTACGTCTACTTTAGTTGTTTCTTGAATTATTCACATCTACGTCGGAGAGTCTACACATCCCAACCTTCCTCATGTGATAACATCTCAAGATTAATCTTTTAAAACCCAATCGTGTCCCTACTTCTGTTGAGTGGTTCACCTTTTCTAAC
The DNA here is from genome assembly GCF_963576545.1 of Limanda limanda. NCBI lineage: Eukaryota > Metazoa > Chordata > Actinopteri > Pleuronectiformes > Pleuronectidae > Limanda > Limanda limanda. The sequence continues at coordinate 24,406,498 of NC_083641.1, read as the reverse complement.
AAAGACCTCCACCAAGGGCCAGCAGTCATATATGTCACATCATGCAACGTTAAAGACAGGCCAAGAAAGAACTCATTACATTTTGGCTTAGGTCTGAACAAAGGGACGGATCCGTGCCAAACTTTAATGGCTTCTTTCCTGGCCCGTGTCTCAAGTTCCACTGAAATACACTTGGTAGATTTTGCTGAATCTTGCTGACAAACAAACAAACAAACTATCAGGGGCAAAAAAACACAACCTCCTTGGTAATTAATCACATGAGCACGAAGCAGGTGACAGACAATCCACCGGACGCGTGTCGTTTCAGGGCACTTGCTCTCTTTGGCCTCCTGGCTGTCTGCCCTGGTGTCTGAGTCAGAGCCTGTTACCATGCAAGGGTTCACACCACCCCCGCCGAGATCCTCTCTCTGCTGAACAGACAACCTGCACAACCAGCACGGCTCCACCGAGCAGCGAGCAGACAACGATCCCTAACCACCTTCCCACCCGTGTGGACTGATAATGTGTTTCAGCTGCAGGGTCGAGCTCAAAGCACCGAGGACTGTATCCTGCACTGATCTGTGTGACTCCCCTGTAAATATTCGAACTCTCCTCCATCTTGATGCTCTCAGGCGACATGTCGGTAACAGCTTCTTTACTTGTTTTCACAATCTAGCGATAGCATCTCAGGAGGTGATATCTCCGTGTCTGAGACGATAGAAATGTGTTATCGCTCAAAGAATCTCATATTTGACTCTGTCTGAGGAGGCGTGTCAAAGCAGCGTCTCCCATGAATTATTTAGACTGTGTCGGGCGTCTCGGTGGTTTGGTTCATAATCATGCAAAACATTTTTGACACTTCTCATAATAATATAAGAGCCTCTGTAAATTGGCACTTTGCTCGGTTGCTGCATTGTAGAGCCGGATCTGCATCAAGAGTTTTCTTTCTTTGCCCATAACCACATCTTTCCAGGAGTTTGTGCATAATCCTAACTATTCCTGTGAAAAAGTATGAAAACAAAACTGCCTTTCGTAATATTGAGTTTCACAAACATTCTGTCCAGATCCTGTTATGTCTTCATAAATAGAAGTGCAGTCATTAGGTCACACTTCTCCAGATCAATACAGGAGATTAACAACTGCATTCAAAGACCAAAGAAATGGCAAAGGAATCTTTTTTTTGCCCCGCGGACCCGATTGTGTGTCACATCGATTGCCAACAAATTTCCTCCACAGGCATAAACATCGGCTCCGGTGCCGTGCAGGAGTCTGCTGGTTCTCACTGCAAACAAAGCTAATTTTATCTGTGCTCCTTATCTGCCGGGTGAAGGTGCGTTAATTAGTGAAGTTGAAAGAAGTTTTTGTTTTGTCAGAAAGAAGAAAAACACGCCTCCTCTTCCAAGGCGCTGGTCTTCACACCTGATTACTTCTTGAGGAAACTTATAAACAATCTTAATTTAGAACCACGTTAATTGTCAGATTACGATCCGAACCTTGACGTGAAGAACGAGCTGCAGCTCAGACTCGTGTGGTTTCTTCCTCCTTTCTTCTGGCCGTGCCGCTTTGATACATTTGTGCCCCGTGGCTTCTAATTTCATCACATTGTGTTGCCCTGTTTTGTTTTGAAAGGAACTTGTCTACGTGACGCATTTCTGCTTATGTCAGTAATGTGTGTTTCTAAGAGGTGGGAACCGATGGAGCTTGGCCAGGCGGCGACTTCTTTGTCCCGTGTACAGGACCCGGCTGACGGCTACATGAGCGATGACAAAGATGGATGCGGTGCACGCATTTACCTCCCTCCCTCATATACTGGAGCAGAGGAAAGAAGTGAGAATTACTTCCCTAAATTTAATACCCAGCCAGGATAGGTGCAGTGAAAGGGGGAATGAATCTAATGCTGCCTTTCTGCTCTCGCAGACAGCAGATTGGTCTTGCTCTGCTTGCCTCAGAGCTATTTACCATTTATTTCACCTTCAGTGCTCAAGTCATTTCATTATCACCTCCTTCAGGGGAAATATGAAGGTTTGACACTACCTTATTTCTCCCCACTCTTCGTGTCCCATTAATTCAGCGGACGGGAGCAACCTAAACACCTCCAGCACCAAAATCCAAATTATACTGCGGAGGTGTTGCCGCACAAACGTTGCGTGTTTTGTATTTGCAATGCACGTGTGAGTGTGTGTGTGTGTGTTCGTTCAGGCAATCAATCTGATGTCATGCACTTGTGTCTTTATAATAAGCAGCCAGCTTGTCAGACGATAGCTGCAGGCTCAGTTTCTCTCCTTGTCACACTTAACGTCTAAGCAGCGAGAATCAGAGTTTGAGAAAAACAAGGAGAAAACACAGCGAGAGGATGTTTCCAGACACGGCGGCTGTGTTCTGGTTCTTGCACCCGGCTGCAACCCTGTGAGTCTGAGCCGCTCGCTGAAAACCGATATGCACAAGAAGATTTTGATTGACACTCAGCCACGCTAACAAAGACCGAGGCAAAGAAAACATGATTACAGATAAAGCGTGAATAAACCCCGGGTGCAGACTGCAAACACTGCTTGTCAATCTGAAGCCTGTGATGCACCGAGCCTCCTTTTCTCCTGTGTCTGTGTGATAATACACTAAGGACCTCTAATGTAGACGAGGGCTTGCCACGAGGTGTGCAATCTTTAAAGTAAAAAAGAAAAAAGAATGTTCTTGGTGTATTTTAGAATTAATTGACTTTTTCAAAGCTACAGTCACAGTTTATAATAGCAGAGATACCACGGCACACTGGCTGTGTAAAGCAGAGGCAATCATAAAATAAGAGTTTGCCTTTAATGTACAAACATGAAAAAGCAGTTTATTGCTTGAAGGGGAACTGTGCCCAAAAAGAATAAAGTACACAGAGGACAGAAGTTAAAGCCTTAATGCTTTGCCTTTGACTTTCTGAAAGTACCTGCAAAGCAAACTTCTCATTCTGTGTGATATTTAACTGTGTCATTGTTTTTCCAACATATTTACACCTCATCTTAAGTTTAGGCTGCATCCAAACCAACACATTCTCATTTTAAATCAGTTAGTAAGTAGGTAAGTTACAGAAAACAATATGAACGAGAAACAAGCTGAGCAGGGATTTCTGTTTCGAGGTGGAACTGTTACTGACGTTAAGTGTTAGCCGTGTTTCTCCTTCGTTTTTGGCAGTCGTGTTGTGACTAAGGAGAACCAACCAGGAAGGGAACGTGTCCAAACAACAGATGACGAACCAAAACGCATCCCTGGAGATTTCTGGCACTAATGATGCCAGCAGAGCTTTCCAAACTTCTCTGTTTTCGCCTCTCAGGCTGGCTGGCAAACTTTAATGCAGCCACAGTGATAAGTATTCAAACTAAAATGCAGCAGTGTGAATGTCACCTTGGATGATTCAACAGATTAATCCATGAATCAATAATCTTTAGCTCTCTATGGCAGAGACAAGACGTGCAGGACTGGTTCCAGCCTCTGTTTGAATAGCTTCAGAGGCAAAACACTTAAATATGAACCTTGACCGCTGCTATGCATCCTATTAAAACCTGTGTGTCTGTGCAGCTGCTGCAGTTTGGAGTAAACACCCAGGAGCACGAGGTCAAAAGGTCACAAGGCCCCGCGCTCACACTCAGGTTTCACTGGACGCTGCTACAGGGCAGAAACATTCCAAGCACGTAACCTCCTCCACTTCCACCAGCAGGTCAAACAAACCCACTTGAAGTGTGTCGGGACTCCATTCCCAAATAACCTGTTGCACAGACTGAAACCCGCTGCTGCAGGAGCCTCGGGCACAGGAGCTCTTTACCCATTAACCTGCGGCACATGGACGTGAACTTGATCATGTTCAGAGCAGCTAGAGACTTGAGTATTTCCTGTGCTGCAAAAACACAGAGAATGTTCCTTCACTCGTGGGATTATTTCAGAAGTTGTCACGCTGAGGGAAAATGAAACCAAACAGCAGGACTAACGTCACTGAAGGAAACAAACACACATTTAATTTGAGCTTAGATTGTTATTAGCCAGCTGAATGAGCACTACACTGTGATAATGATGTTTCTATGCATTCTGGGATGTTTTCCACAGCAGGTGCAGCTATGAGAAAAAGGAGGGGACTCCTGCAAGAGGAAACTGAGTCATTTGAGCAGGTGGAGAAGATTAAAATAAATGCCAAAGAACTTCATTCATTTCCCAAAAGTCTTGATTTCCCGACTGCTTGAAATAGATAACAGGATGCTAAATTGAATAGCCCATCTCCCCCTTCCCCCAGTTATCTACTCCCAGTGCGTTTCGGTTCAATAAAAATAAATAAAAACATTTCCACTATCAGTTTCCACACGTCCAGTGACGCCTGCCTGCGATCACACAGTCTCGACTTCACAGCGGTGCTTCCGGAGATAGTCAGAGCGATAGGGAACTGAGGAATGGCCGTCAGGTGTTGGGGAACAAAGAGGCGTCGGGAAAATATGGGAGACTATCAGCCCTCCAGTCTGAGCCTGCAGATATGAGATAAAGGCTTCGCCTGCGGGAGGGAGGCTCGCACACTCAGACGTTTTCTCCCCGAGACATTGGTAGACAAGCACAAACACACACACAGCACGAGAGAGAAAAAAAAAGAAGAAGAAATTCAAACACACAGTGGAGATGCACACCGACATGTTTCCTGTCTGTCTGCCCACCTGTCTGTACCTGTTCCTGCGTCTCTCTCTCTCTCATGGATTTATGCAGCTGAAGACACCGCCTGCACCAAACTTTCTCAAGTTTCATTTTCAGCTTCAGTCAGCCGGCTCATCCGTCGCACATATTAAATAAGAGGTTGCACAAAAAGCTGCAACACCTCAAACTAAAGCAGATAAAAGCCCAGGGAGCAAATTCATGCTTTTATTCAGAACTGAATTAACAATTAGAAATGAATGGAAAAGGCTTAAATACTTGTCTCTTAAGGGCAAAAAGTGATTTACTCATCGAAGCATTTTATCTTCTTGTACCTGCACATGACATTTCACACTGTATCGTCAACTTACCGTCGTCTGCATCGGGGATGATTGTAATTGTGGTTTCTGGAAACTCCGCGCCCAAACGCCCCCCCATGGGCAGGCTGAGGCTGACGATGAAGCTCTCCTCCTCTTCGTACAGGGAGTCGTCGATGATCACCACCCGGCAGGATTTCTCCACCTCGCCTTTGTCGAAACGCAGGATGCTGTGGTGGTCCTCAGGCCGGGAGATGTAGTCGGAGTAGGAGAGGACCCTGGTGGGGACGGTGCCCGTGGCCGAGACTGAGCGAGGAGAAAAAAGAATGACAGAAAGATGATCCCAAGTGTGCCACTTCAGAATATTCACATAACTAGACGGACAAATTGCACACATATTTATATCTGTCCCATAGATATATCAGGTTAGAATAGTTATTTACTGGGAAACTGGTAAAAAAAAGAAAAGAAGAGGGTTTCTTGCAATGTTTAAAGACCAAATCCCTGGATTTCTGGCCCTTTGTCCAAATCCACTCCAAAAATTTAATTGGTTCTTTCTTGGCCTGTGTCCTATCCTCAAATCAGTTCAGTAGTTTTGGCTTAATTCAGCTAAAAAACAAAGTCAATGGAAAGAAGCAAGAATATAACCCCCTTCGAGAGGAGGTAAAAACCCAACAAAGAAATATGATTTTCTTTTTCCCTGATATTCTTTTTTTTTCATTCACATGAACTACTCTAGTCGCCTGGAAATAACTTTCTTCTTTTCTTTCTGATTAATGTACGTATACGTCTGTACCACCTCCGTTCCTTTTCAAATCTGCTTCAAGAAAAGAGCGACCTTCGCTTCCTGCCGCATTTCATCTTCCACAGAAACGTTTCATCCAACACGGATCTCGATGAGGTCGCTGTCTTTGCACTTCCATTTTTCAAGGTGATATCCGGTGACAATCAAGGCTGCGATGAGACCAGCTTATGGATCCTTTCATCTCATATCTGACGCGTCCATTAACTCGCCTCGCTCCCACCTGTGATGTGCAGGAACCCTTTCAAACGCTGTGCAGCACAAACGAGCACCAGAGCCATTAGCCGTGCTTCATTTTGACCATTTTCCTTTCACCATCTGCTGCTCAGACACATGGTGGCGGGATGATTGAAAAGCATTCAGTCCAGATGAGGAGGAGGAGAGCGGCACTCTACAAGAACACGCCATTTCCCCGAGAGACTCGCTCATATTTCTATTCCAGGAGTTTACCGCTGACATGTCCCCATTAGGGTTGTTCCCGTGTTACCTTGCTGAGTGAAGCAGATGACCATGAGCTCCTGGCTGAGGTCTCCACTCCGGCGCACTGGGACCAGCAGCTCGCCGATGTCCTCCTCGATGTTGTAAACAGCCGAGGGGATGAACACCGTGGATTCTGCAGGGGCGAGAAAGAAAAACATCCACGTATGAGATCCTGATTGTGATATGAGGTGTTGTGTTATCAGAGCTGTGTGTACTTTTATTGTCGAGGCTTATCTGACTCGTAGGAAGGAAACTGCCTGTGTAAGTGAACTGAGAGATGAAGGAACCGGGGGAAAAGCGTCAGGACATCAAACCATGTGTGACATTATTTACATCAAGAAAAGCTCTAATGCACTGGTTTGCATTACAGCTCTGCAGATAGCACCTCCGTCACGTTTTATCATAACACACCGTCTGCTGTTTATTTATCTGCAGCAAATATTGCGGCTTAGAGTCGGCTTATGCAGTGTGTGACCCCGGAGACGAGGAATGGTTATTGACCTGATCGACCTCATCTCAGGGGTAAAGCTGTCGGGAATCGTTTTAGAGAGGAGCTGGATTCAATTCAAATTCAGAGACGTCCCAGACAGAGAAAGTTTCCTGGAGGTTCAGAACATCATTATGTCTCCACAGTGTTAGGATTCAGTGCAATATATATTGAAATTTACTGTGAGCTTTCACATTGAACTGTACGGATTTTAAATGAGCACTCTAATAAACGATTAAATGCGGTTTTCCCACGGGAAGTCAAAACGGAAGAAACACAAAAGGAAGGTTTTGAATTTAAATGAGCATCTTCAAATAAAGAGTTTTATTAGAAAGAATCCAATAAAAAGTGTAAATTAAGTTTTTCCTAACTGGAGTTTACCCCGAGTTTGACTTTCACACATGTACAACACAGTGGAAGTTTCTCCGCAAGTGTCATATAAGAGTCTGTACTACTCTCTTTTCATCATCTACGTTTCTCTTTTCAGAGCACGCCATGTGAAGTTACTTTGCTCCGACTCACAGATGTGATTGGCTGAGTGGCGTCACGTGGGACGATTTACAAACGCATGGAATCAGCCTGTTTGTCTAGTTCCTGGTCTGCCAATTAGTGACCTCTGCTTCAGGGAATTAAACGAAAATAACGAGAACAAAATTGTGTCACACACTCAGTTTCAGTTAAGAAGCCTACTGGTATTTGCCAGCATTAATTGAAAGACTAAAATATAAAGGTGTGTTTTCTCTCTTTGGAAGAAGGAACAAGTTGAAGGATTTTTGTCTTTTTTCCTGAGCGGGTTTCCTGGCAGCTCTCCCTGTCTTTGTCTCCCTCTCTCACTCCGAGCTCTGTGCAACGCTCAGAGAGAGAATGAGGTCTCGCAGCATTTCAGCCATGAAATCCACAGAGCTCGGACAGAGGCCTTGTATCCTCCTCACTGAGCATCATGGTCGCCCACATTAAAAAGGTGCTGTTGAGTCAAAAAGAAAACGACCTGCACCCTTTTCCTCTCAAGGACCATGCGGACAATCGCAAAGAACGATGTGGCCACTCTTCATTTCTTGTTTCCCCGACAGCTGTCGTCAATCCGAGCCACTTGAGTTCGTCTGAAATCATTTATTTTACACAGTCTCACAGTGGCCGCCCTCGGGCTAATCCATATTTCCTCTGCTCTCGATGAGAAGTGAACAAGAAGCAAAAGAACACATTTTCACGAGCCGTCAGCGTTTGTTTCGACCTTGAGAGACCAAGACGCAGAAAGAAGAAACCTCCGCAAACCATAAACAGCATAATGACACGTATGGCTGCTGGAGTTCAAGGCGCCAGAGACGGAAATAGGATTTCACATCTCGCGGAGAGATAGCTGCCAGTTCTGTTGATTGCCCTCCAGAAACGGATGTTTTGTGAAACAAAGCTGCAACTTAACATGATAATTAGCATAAAGTGTTGCCAGCAAATTCATCCTCTTCGCCCAATGAAGCCCGATGGGATGATGATAAGAAGCATCCCTCCTTTTTACATTATGCAGCTCTGTAGCTCAGCTCCACATTTTAAGCGTTGCATCATAATCATTTCAAATGCAAGGGAGGTCATCATCATCCCTTTGACCTTGTTTATCTATTTATGTGGTAAGAGCTTGTTACTCTTTACTTTTTATCGAGCAATTTTCATATTCAACCTGGGCTCTTGGTTCTCTGTCTTCATGTGAATTGATATTGTGTTAAAATGACTGTCTGCTCTTCCCTCTTCTATCCGTCTTCTTGAGCAGCATTTCCCCAGTCAACGCTCCAAACATGAATACAGCCGAAATGAAAGTTTGAAGGCTTCCTGGCCCCTAACTGAGATCACTGCTGTGAGGGAGAGATTTACCTTTAGATACTCTGCACTACCCATCATTCTTTCCCCGGAAAATGCATTGCTTTTTTTTCCCCATTTATTGATTTTTCATGTTCTAACCCACAGAGAAAGGGCATGTACTGTGTTATTTCACTGAAAATGTCCTGCTGTCAAACTCTATTATAGCTCTAAGACCCAAGTGTGTTGCATTGTTAAGAAATAACCCCCCTCTCCCTCCCTTCCCTCCCAAAGAAAGGAAAAAAGCAAGGTATACATTGCAGTATTCGCTTTAGATTTAACCTACAAGAAATATATATATTCTCAGTAAAACATACCACTATTCCAATATTGAATAGTATAATTAGTCAACATTTGAATAAATCTCAATTAGTCTCTATTACTCACCATCATCAGGGTCCAGGATCTCCACAGTCGCCACCTCGGGGAACTCCAGGGCGGCCATCACCGGCTCGGAGAGGAGGATCTGGAAGGTCTCGGACACTTCGTACTCGCTGTCCGACAGGAGGCGGACCCTCCAGGTGGCCGTGGTCTGACCGGGGTTGAACTGAACCTGTTTTTGAGACTTGCCCCGGAAATCTTTGTCCTTCTCTGCAGTGCCATCCTTTGTGCCGATACCTGAGGGAGGACATGGGGGGAAAATGGGTTGTTATCATAATCAAGTAACATCTGCAAAACCCAATAACTCCAGATTTTCCTTATTCCTTTTAGTGCACTGGCAACCTAATAAATTAAACATTTTTCTTCGAAGTGTTGGTTTCTATTATTCTTTGTAGCCATGCGTTTTGACGGTTGTACGATATTGTCGATAAATATGATTAAAGGAGACATGCTATCAGTTTTTCTTGGGTGGGTCTTAAAGAGACAGGAGCTAAAACCAGGAGTCTCTGAAAGAGGAGATGACTCGGTGCATAAGGAAAGGAAACCTTATTCTAGAAATAACCCAAATTAAATTATATCTCAATTAAACTACTGTTTTTTAACAGGAAGATCCACACACAAGTTGGTCTAACTAGCCTTCGTTAGGGATTCAGTTTCCCAGTGTTTGAAGCGACCATGGTGGGAATAAAGCCAATTACCCCTCACGTCAGCCTGGTTTCTGTGGAAGCGGATGGAGGGTGACTTGTGTTGTCTGACCTTCAGCATGTGAGCTGTTTGATGGAGCTTACAGCCACTATAGCAGTGATACTGGCAGGATTCCTGGGGAGAGGGAGCACCGAAGCCAGTGAAATGTCACAAAGCCTCTCCGTTGTTTTTGCTAACTGGTCACACAACACACAGCAGGGGGTCTGGCAGTAGATATAAAGAACATGTCCATGCAGCAGGCTGCCGCAAATAAAAAACAAGGAATTAAGCGATAACTGGAGCAGTGGCAAGACAGGAACTTCTTTTTCTTCAGAAACACAAAGAAGAGAAAAAACTGAAATATCATATCAAGTCAACCCACGGGATCTTCAAAAGACCTCAGATTAAGGAATGCATGAGTTTCAGGTTTTTAAGAAAAATTGAAATTCTATTCTTTGATGGGAATAAGAAGTGGGCTTTGAAATGCAAGCACAGGCAGAAGGAAACGGCCCCGGCACATATGTGCTGAGATAAAGTGGTCAAGCTCGGGAAGCTTGGAGCTTGGAAAATCAGCCGTCTTCAAAGAGCTGCTCAGTGAGAATGATTTCCTCCAAACTCCGTCTGCTGCACAGCGCTGGGATTGGATGGCTCGGATCACAGGAGCAACTCGGAGGCATTGTGGCAGGTGCGCTCTTTGTAGGATCCATGACCGGTGAAGCAGCATTCCACCACTGGGCCCCTGTGTTCCCTCAGGCTGGGTTTGGGGAAAGAAGAGCTATCCACTGGCCTGGGATCAGTCGTGATCTCATCCCAGCACTGAGGCAGATGGATGGCTTGGATTGTCAGGCTGCTCTGGTAGCCTATTTATTCTGGTTAATCAAAAGGGTTATTTTGTTGCTTAAAGCATCATTGCAGAAGGGGAAGGGGCCATCTCTAATAATCACTGTAATAAAGTAATGAAGGATGCAAAACTTAGGGAGACAAGATATTGGTTGTTTGATTTGTACATAAAATATGATTTTTCTTGAAGAATGTCTGATAAAATCTCCAAAATAATTCCCTCTTGGGTGACCCCCTCGAAAACAAGATGATATATCTCATGCTGATAGCTCCAGTTAGATTAGAGTTAGGGGTTAGATTTCTGGAGATTAAATTAGATGTGTGTGATTCATTGAATTTGGGAAAAAGAAGGTTCCCCGGGTTGAATCCAAATTTGGCCTGGGTCTTTCTCCCCGTGTTTGGATGAGTTTCCTCCTACAGTCCAACGACACACAGATTGGGGTTAGATTAATTGGAGACACTAGTGTGAATGGTTGTTATTCTGTGTGTTTATCGGCCCTGTGACTCACTGGTGACCTTTCCAGGGTGAACCTGGCCTCTCGCCCCATTGTCAAATAGACATTAATGGGATAGCACAACAAAAAACTGTTTTCTGTTCAATCTGCAAATGTTTATCTTTGCCAGAAATAAAAAGGAAGAAATATTTCCATTGCAAGAACCAAACAGAAAGTGCATGATCAAATAGATTCAGCCTTGGGGCATAAACATGTATTTGCTCACTGTTAAAATAAATGCACGATATAAAAGGTTCCACCACTTTGGCATTTAGAGAGAGAAACTTTATCTCTGTGCTACTTTGAGGTCTTTGTCAAAGCAAAATGTTCCTGACTTGGAAGAAAAAAGCAGAATAACACTTTTCTTTGTGAGGTTTCCATCATGGAGGAGCCCATCGCCCTCCCTCATTCATTATCAGCCCCTCTCCCCTTCATGCTGCCTCGATCGAAAGGAAACTGCCCTGAGGAAAACAACGATCGTTTGGACTCAAAAGAACGCAACAGCGACTTTGGACGTTTTGAAAAAGGCAGCCAGAATTTGTTTTCTGGGCACCGAACGTCGAGTGCAAGTTCAAAGTGGTGCTTCTTTCATTTATAATGCAACCATTAATAAAATAGTAGCAATGCTGCAGAGAATCAAAACAAGAGATAATTATTCGAAAGATATACTGTTTTCTTGTTTAATATTAATTCGCAGAGGGATCACTGGAGCAGTCGTCACACAGGAAAAATACTTTTCCATTTTCTTTTGTTCTTGCACCTCATCAACATAAACAACAAAGTAAAAGCATATTCCTGTTCTCAAAGTTGTTTACTTTTTAATGGTATCTGCAGCTACACCTGCCTGCAGAGCGGTAGATGAAGATCTGCCTCTGGATGTGTATTTTCCTTCCACTGAGTAGATTCACTGTTCAGTGTGAGGCGCTGGAAAGGTCAGCAGAATCTGCATATCACCTCAGAGATATTTCATTAGCCCGAAGCCCAGGGGCATATAAAGCTAGACGACAGTACAGTTTATATTCTATGGGATTTGACCTTTAAAATTGGTCCATTTTAATCACTCCTCATCTACATAGACGGAATAAATGAAAGCACTAAAAAAGGCCATTTGTGCCAGTAATAAAAATTCCTTCCACTCATAAATGCTCGGCTAGTTTTTTTAACAGTACGAACAGGTATTGTCCATTTAGTTCCAGCCAGTAAATTGCCTCAGCTAACATTTGAGGTGGCGTCGTTCCGTGGCCGCCAACCTCAGGCGACCTCTCTCCTGAGCACACGGATCCCCGAGGGAAGCGTCGGTGCTATTGTGTGGTTGGAATGTAAACAATGGCCGAGAGGAGGGAGGGGTGAAAGGTCGCGACCTGTGTCACCCCGAAGGGTGTCTGGGCCAGCCTTAGAATTGCGCCAAAACATATGAAGAGTGTGATGCATGTCGACGAGTCTTTGCTGCAGGGGGGCTCGTCTATCAATATGTCCCACCTCAGGCACCGAGATAAAAAGGACTGGAAAGAATTCCAAACAACATCTTCTGAGGAGGAGGAGTGAGTTTTCATCCCCTTTGTTTGTTTCTTTATCTGAACATCAGCCATGAGGACAGATGAAAAGAATCAACAGAAGCACTCAAGTGTGGTGTCAATCTGTGAGAGCAAAGTTTATGTGACAACACGCTACAACATAAACATATAAACATTGCTCCATATCCTCATTTTTTCAATTGCAAAAGCTTTGTAGGGAAAGTTACCACTTATCTACTCTTTGCCCCAGAAGCGACAATATTAGATCATCAGAGAAAATTCCCCTGAAGGTCCCAACAACCCGAGCAGAGCCGAGTAAATCCGCCTTTTACTTTCATGCATCTCATGCTTGAAAGGGGCTGCGCAATGTTTTCAACTTGGACTCCTCACCCTCTCTTGGCATGTTTTAGAATCTTTTAAAATAAGTTTTCATAGAATATCTGCTTTTACTTTCCTTCTCTTTTGATTTGACCTCTTATTTGGAACCCATCTCAACCAGGACGCCCTGGGAGAAGAGCTCATGTATCTCAATGGCACCTTCATGTTTAACCCCTTATTGCCTGAATTAATTTCCTATTATATAAATAAATTATTATTCGTGTTTTTGGCTGTCATAGAGATGCTAACTTAAGTGGAGATTGTTAATTTCAATATAGCATATACAATAGATATAAATTTAGGTATGAGAAAAACAAGCGACATTAAGCATAATGTAGCTAACAAATTTTCCAGTCTCTGGTATGTAGATTATTATATTGATGCTGCTTTTGCTTGAAATTGAATAACAACATGTTTCTGTACAATCATTGCTGTTCCATCATATAACCCTAACCCTCGCTTCCCCCAAAACGTATTCTGTTTTGCACATAATTCAATGTTGCACACTTACTCTGCACGAACAGTTGTACATAGTCTGTATATCTGCAAAGTTATATTTATTTTGGTTTGATAAGGACAATGCACAGCTCAGGGCGGTAGAGTGCTTCCAATACCTTCCTAGGTATGGGTAGTATCTGCACCATAAGGCATTAGTGGGATACAATCATCAACTCGGCGGCACTCAGACCGGAAGGGGTTGGAGGCGAATTCGCGACATACGTCCATATGGGATAAATAAGCACTTTATATATTTCTCATTAAATATGTATTGCATTCATTTATTTACACGCAGATCAAGACCCAGATAACAAATTTACCTTTTCTCAGGAATAAAATCTAAATCTTTGGATAAATGAAAAATATTTCATGCTCTCTAGTAGCTTTGAATAATGAACCGGGCTTGCCTTGGAATGAATCAGTATTATTCATCGTAGTCAGAGGTTGTGTTCACTTACTAACGAAGGAAGTTTCCCCCAGGTAGCCTCGCCGCCGCAGCACCACCTCCAGGAACTTGACCTCTTCATCCACCACGTAGCTCTGCTTCTCTAAAGAGATCCACGCCCAGTTCAGACGGAACTGCTGGTGCTTCAGCTTGTTGCCTCCTGCAGATAAAACACAATTAGAGAGAAGGTAACCTCAGATGTCTCGCCAGCGCTCATCAAAGAAAACAAAGACGAGAAGAGTAAAATAAAAATACCCCTTATTAGCACGGTTTCTTGGATACCTGCAGGACTTGACTTCACTCAGAGGGAGGGATGAGAGATGTGCTGCCCTTATGCAAAAGAAATAGGGGTCGTGCATTCTAATTGCTTCATTTCTAATTAAGATAAAAGGTGTCTGTTTCCTGTCTGAACTGGATTATTTTATCTTTTGCTTTTGAAGTTGGATTCAAAGGCTGGAGCTACAGTACTAGAGGGCATTACGGCTACCATTTGACCATAAAGACGCAAAGCAGACACACACACATATACACACACACACAGGAATCACACAGATACGAACAGAAAATTATAAATGTGCACGCAGTGACTCATTCATAAATCAAGCCTCACATTTGGCGTTGCAGTTTCTTGCATACCGGCTAGAAGTCTGAATCATATTTCCATCGTGAGAAAAGAAAGTTCAAGACGGAAAATAACCCCCGAGTCTGCGAGAGAAAGGCTGGAGGAAGAGAATCGACCTTGAGTGAGTCAGATAATCCGCACAGCACCTGAGACATTTACACATAAGCTCCTGGACAACTTCTCTGAATATGTAGCAGCAGGTGGTCCGAGATAACATCTCCCATAGGCCGAGGTCGTATGCAGCATTTGAAGGAAGCGAGGCTTGGACCCGGCATTGACCAGCATCTCTTGAAAGAAAGGTCGAGCCAGTGGAATGAAGCACAGCAGCAGGACACATCCCTGAGTCTGCTGAGCATCAATAACCCAAAGTCCAAGGGGACTAATTCAGGCAGAACATCTGATCTGAAACCCCCCCACCGAGCACAGACTGCTACAAAGAAGAAGATGCAAGGACAGGGACCACAATTGAAGTGGCCAAAGTCGAGCAACAAAGATGAGTGGGCAAAAGTCAATACAGAGCAAAGTGAAGTTCTGGGGGGGGGGGCCGCATCAGATTCGAAAAGCTGGAAAAGATTGAGTGACCCGATGTACAGCTCGGCGGAAGAAAAGTTTGGTGAAAAAGAAATGAAATAAAATAAACATCGCCCACTCTGAAGTAGGGAAAGCAACATGAAGCTGAACATCTTGTTATGGACCGAAGGGTCTTGAAGAAAGAGAGGAGGGCGGCAGGAGAGAGAGAGCGAGTATCATCCTCCTACAAAAAGATATAAAAGATTTCCTGGCAACACAGCAGAGGACAAAAAAAACTTCACACACAAAAGGGAGAAGAGGGCACAAACATCTTTTTACTAGGAAGCCTTCAGATGTGTAAAAAGACTTCACAAAAGGATAGAAAAAGACAGGATGGCTTAAAATGTGGAAGAGGGAGGTTTAAGACGACTTCAGAGTAACACACCAGTGTTGAGAGTCAGGAGCGTGGAGTCATACCTCCAGATGTGCCAGCCATCCTTCAACCAGAGCACTGCAGATATCCTGAGATGGCTCTGGGAACTAATGAAGGTGGTATTGGAGAGATAAACTATTGTGAATGCCTGGGGGGGAACTAATCCTGAAGTGAGAGGCCTCACACATTGATCCTGTCGGGCAAATCAGTCTCTTTAATGTGGTTGGAAAGATCTTCTTTCCATTACCAACAAAACCTAGAAGGGTTCATTGAGAGCGAATAACTTCACCTGAAAGATCTAATCTTGTCCTATCTCACCATGTCAAATCTGTATTTCCTGGTATTAAAATCTAGACTGTGGCCCATTTCCATCACTATTTGCTGTGTGGTTGCTTGCGCTATTGTCCATAAAGTTGTTACCTTCCATGCAGAAGGTAAGACTTACAGCTACAGTTTTGCACGTACTGTACCTGCATGCATGACGCTCAGATGACTTGTCTTTAATCCTTTAGTCTGGGTACCTGTCACTTAGAATCTATGAATCTGCCACTTAGAATATATTCGGAGAAATGTTGCCAAGAAAGTAAAACATAATTCCCATTAATTTGGATCCACAGCAACATTGTAGCACAATCCTGCTAACAGAAAGACAACTGAAACAAAAACACAAACTCCTTGGCGATTGTTACACAACGTTATTTGCAGAATTATGTTATACTGCGCTGCTTTGCTTGCTT
Source organism: Limanda limanda (assembly GCF_963576545.1). Classification (NCBI taxonomy): domain Eukaryota; kingdom Metazoa; phylum Chordata; class Actinopteri; order Pleuronectiformes; family Pleuronectidae; genus Limanda; species Limanda limanda. Next base: position 24,390,402 of record NC_083641.1, on the reverse strand, counting down.
AGAACACACAAGCAAGATAAGGCTCCAGATTCAAACTGCTGAAAAAGGAAGGAAGAGAACTGCACGTCTTCTTCTTCGACCTAACCAACGCTTTTGGCTCCTTCACACACTCCCTCCTCCAGACAGCCTTTCATTTCTCCCACGTGCCAACAACCATGACTACCTCGAGTGCTAATTATTGTTGGGGATAGTTACAACATGTCTTGGGAGCTTGAGTGGTTCTTAAAAAAAATCTCCATGCGTCAGCCAAACTGCACTTAGAAAGTTGTCGCCTGCTGCTAGGAAGGATGTTGAGATCCAGATGATTGCCATTAAACATCTGGCGCTCGTGAAAGTGGTGAAATAACAGTGAAATTGCCAGAAGGTTCCAGGGGCTTTGTTCCGTGGTTTAAGAGTCGCTGCTGTCGCTTGTGTTAGGCACAACTGAGAGGCTCGTACGCCCCCCCCGGTTGTAATAGTCAAGTAAATCTGTCACGTCCATCCAGCCGCTCCTCTGTGTCCGTTTCCTTCCTCAACGGGTACGCTGAGATGTCTATACATTCACCATGTGTATTTTATTAGGTGTGAGGGTGCATGCATTTATGAGTTTGCGTGTCTGTGTGTGTGTGTGCATGTGAAATGTTCTCTGCACCTGTTCAGGACTCTTCCCTTCGGTGAATAAATGCTCATGCAGGGTAAAATCCGGCCCTAGTGCGACTCGGATTGATGCTTTTTGACAAAATATTCCAATATCTGAGATAAAAAGAAAAAATGTGCTGCACAATGACAACAATCAATAACGACCAATAATGTAAAAGGATGCTAAAGCAACATACCTTTCCTTAATTAACCTTCATTGCAAAAGTGAATTCTAACTGGAATCTTTTTTCCCCATTAAGGCTCTTTTCTTTATTCCAAAGCCGTTTCTACTTATGCCAAAGTAAATCAACTGTAAATTAATTTGTTTGGTGTTTTGCCAAAAATCGCACCACTTACAATATGGAAATTATCGTAAAGTGAAAGCACTGAATAAATCACATGCTCAGCAGGAGAGGAAAGGTTTATGGCATTAGGTTTGATATAGTGAAATAACAAACAAGCCTGATCTCTGTTGTGCTCTTTGGAAAGAAGAGATTAACCTAATAAGATGGATGAAGAACAAACATTTCAAGGTAAAACTATTTTTGGCACAACACAGCACTTTCCAAGCAGCAAACACTGCACATTTATAATTGGACTCAATAAACTATCTAATACTTAAAGAAATCCCTCTGTCGTATATCTCGTGAACCGTTCATTCCATCAGCTTCACTCTTGGCGTGTCTATTGTTCGGAAAGCAAGGGAGTGCCGTGTCGAATTCGGTGCGATTAGGACACATGATACATTCAATATTTATAAATAGGCCACCCACCGACGGCAACAACAAACTGATTCTCCAGTTTGTGCCTCTGCATACTGAGCCAGGTTTCACCGAACTCTGAATAAACAGGTGAACAGCTGTGTGGAGTCCAGCAGTCGGTCTCTACTCCCCGCAGCTCAATTACTGCAGGTTCCGACAGAAAGGAAGGTGGAAACCGAGGAAAACAGCCGATTCAAAACTGACAGGAGCAGGACAGGCACTGCAGCGGCTCTATCAGCTGGTAATGGAGACTCTGAAAATGTCTCTCAAGTGATGATTATAATAAGTTATACATTCTTGGGGTCTAAACCACAGTGTAGGATTTGTTTTGCTTCCTGTGTGTTCCACATCAGTCTTCCCGGAGACAGGCGACCTGTGTATGACAGGACCCCCCCCACTCCACTTGGATTAAAGCCAGCCGCTTGGCACGTATGCCACCGGTAAACACGGCATGTGTGATCTCTGAGTCGTGAAGGAGCCTGTCCTCCACTGAGGTAAAGGCAACAGAGACACTCTCTGCAATTTATAGGACTCCACACGCTAGCACGCACTTTGTAGGAGTTATGGCAAAGCAGATACACTTGATCTCGAGGATAATTCTCGAAAATTAACCAAATAGATCATAATGCGTCTCGGGCAGAGAATGTTCCAGGATTGTTTATTAGTAGAATTTATCTCGAGTGCCTCTTGTGTTTCACTAGCAACAGTAAAAGGTGACTTTGTAAAATTCTTCACATGGCAGAGAGGAAACAGCCCACGCATTAAACTAAGCCTCAGAGGCTGCTGTGCTTTTCAAGATGAATCACGTCAAACACCTGTTTGTCTTCAGCAGTATTCAAACAAAAAAAACGTGGCTCTATCAATTATTTATTTTTTCATATCCGGCAAGAGTGCGTCCCCAAACCTGACGCTTTCAGACATCAAGAAGAAAAAGGTAAAAATCCATTTCACAGTTTACACAACAAGACATATAGTCCCGGCATCACTTGAGTAAATATTGAGTTCTGAGGCCGTAAAGTGGCGTTAAAGCTGCAGCGGTGCGTTCAGAGAGCCTGGGAGAGGAGGTGCTCAGCTCCAGAGAACCACTTCACTCCTCCAGATTTCTTTCTAATTAAGATAAGCAGGGGTTGGAGTATAAGTCCACTTCAAAGAGGCCCCAAGGAAAACACCAGAGTTAATCTTTAACCAGCCCTCGGAGCACTGAGAAAGAATTTAGTGAACAATATCAGTATCTCTCATGTGCCGGTCTGTACAGATACATATATTATACAGTGAAATCATCATACTCCTCATAACAGGATCCTGGACGTCATGTTTTTATATTTCTCAATATATCTTCAAACTTTATTGCTACATCTTTTCATACTCTCATAATAACAGGAGTCCTACAAAGTCCAACTCTAATCTTCTTCAGCCCTTCACAGATTTACCCTGTAGTGTCGGTCTCCAGCTCTGAGTAACAGTGTCGTCAACGTTTCGGGCCTCTGCAGTTTTCAACCACTTGACCGTGACCAGTCTTGTACATTAACCTTTTCACACACAAACCCATGTTCACTTCATGGAGCAAACACCCAGTTCTCTCCGCTCACATACTGGATGTGTGATGACGGACAGAAAGCTTTTGAGAGAGGCCAAAAAATGCGAGGGGCCGAACTGTGCCAACTTGGTGCCCCTGTCTCCTCCCTGCATGCATGTTGCAGACAGCCCTTATTTGGTCACGGCCGAGCGTTGAGGGGCCACGGTGCCCCATGGACCCTCATCTGTTCATTCAGCCGGGCAGACAGACAGGCGGTGCTTTGCCCGCAGAGCCGGCAGCGCACTGATTAGTCCGGATAATTATGGACCCGCCAGTGAAGCCTGTTCGATGGACACAATGCAGCTAAAAATACTGAATGATCATATACTGCACCTGGACTTTGTGCTAAGAGTTTCCAAACTGAAACATTATAATGTCACGCAAAACGCTAAAGATAGATGGATAGAGATGTCCAGCTGTGCACCGGAGCAGCGAAGTGCTCACACTCCAGAGATTCTAGTTCGATGTGAAATGACACAAAATCCATTCAGATGCAGTAAAACAGAGCAAACTGTTGGAAGAAAGCAAGGGAAGCATTCTAACTTAATGTAATAATAAAGGCATGACATCTGAACCGTAAGTGAGTCTTGTAGCTTTATTAAGAAATCCTAGTTAAATAAATTATCTAAATCTGTATTGTATTTTAATTCAATGAATGAAATTGATCTATCAATCAAGCAACCAACCAAGGAATTAACTAACTAAACAAACGACCAACCAAGCAATCAACTGAAAAACCAACCAATCAACCAACAAAACAAGCAAACAAACAAACACACAACCAACAAAAGTATAACGTTCTATTATTAGTGCTACACTACACAAATACAGTTGAAGGAAACTGGAGACCTACACTGCAGCACACTGTGCTCTGAAAAACTAGCAGGAAAGAAATAATAAAAGAGGAGAAACAATACCTAAAATAAACATAAGTATCTGAGGAAGAAAATCCCTCTTGCCAAAAGATTGTGAGCCTATTTTAAGTGTGGTTGTTGAGTTTTTACAGCAGCTTAGTAAACTGTGGTAATTCTTTCAAACATTAACTTACCACTAATACAATCTCATAAACGAGTTTTAAAATAATTAAGCTTCCAAAACGTTTGAAACAAATATAAACTGCCTGGTCGACAGAAACAAGCCTTTTTTTCCTGGATTTAACATATTTCATCTTATTTAGATTTCCATTTTTGCAGTGCAGCAGGTTTTTGGACCACTGCGGTGCTCGTAAATGCTTTCCATTCCACAATGAGCACAACAACCAGTTAGAACAAGCTGTATGTTTTGTAAATATTACACATTACACCCCTTTCATTGTCTTCCAACTGCATGTGTCACATGACTCGTATGGTCCAATCCTGATCCAGGGATCACGCCTGGACTAGCAGGCTGTAGTTTAATTAGCTCTAGATGGATAATAACCCTGAGATAGAAAACCCCCTGAGCACAGCCATGCCAGCGGCAGTGTGGGAACATTTTGGTTATGAACCGTACCATGAATCTGGAGAATCATTACACCACTAATGTACAGACAGCTCAAGCAAAGATTCAGCTCTTGATTTTGTCGTTTAACGGGGAAGAGCTCTATCATTATGTCATGTTAATTGACTTCATTGTCTAAATGCCTAAATCGATGATTTGCAGGAACACTGTTTTAAAATGAGAACTCTCCCCCAGTGGGAAACTGCTCATTTACACTTCACATGCGTCATTTGTTTACGTGCAGAGAGATATTTAATAATGCGGGTGATGAAAATGCTGGATAGGGAGTTTTTGTATCTGCACTGGGAGCCACAAAGTCTGATGAGGCAGATTTAAGAGCCCCGTTTAAGCCGATTCTTTAAAAATAACTACACTGCTCGTCAAAGCTCCAAAGTCTTTACCAAACAACCGTCTTTGATCTCAGACCTGAGCCGCTGTAGCAAAAGATGGTTATTGTATTTTTCTGTTTAGCCAACATTTTCATCTTCACCACAAATTACTGACAGAATGCTTAAAATTAAAAGGTATATGGTTGTATGACTAGACAGAAGACGACTCCTGTGATATGAGATAATCCTCCGTTCTTTTGATCTGGGTAGAAATCGCAATCCAATTCCTCCCTTTCCTGAAATCAAAATACCAAAATATCTGTGATATGTTCTCAACTATTGATCGTGAGGTTTCTCCCTATTCTTAAAAAGCATAAAATCACGAATTTAAACCAAAATTACGAGAAAGAAGGGGTGGGGTTGATTTATGATACATAAATATTAGGGCTGGGCAAGTTAACTTGTTAATTACGAGTTAACTCATCACTTATTTAACTCAACTAATTATTTTATCTCGCATTAACTCAGGTTTGATTATTTATTGTTTTATTGTGAAAGTCAGGCTTTTATTTTGTGAAAGTCTGTTGCTGACTGCTGCGGAACCGGAAAAAAGAAAAGAATTGGCGGATAAACAACCATGGATAAGGGTACGGAGCTTTTACATGGCCATTTTCATTTTAAAGTCCTTCCAGGCGGCGGAGTCGACAGAACCAAAGTTATTTGTAGCCACTGCCAAGGTGAATTTTCTTATCACCGGAGTACTTCCAGTCTAAAATATCACCTAAATGCAAAACACACAGTTGATATCAGCAAATCATTCAACGAAACAGCGAGCGGAGCGAGGCTTCGGCAGACTACGTTAGACGCAGGGAGGAGTATACATTTTTCATAACGAAGAGGATAACATTAATGCCCTGGCAGTGGCATTGAGCTTTAACTTTGTATTTGCCTTGATAACATTGTTAAGTTGAGATTTACACTGAATATTTTATTTAACTGCTACTGTATTAAATGCTGATGTTAAAAGTGTTTGCACAACAAATGTTATGGCACTTTCGTTCATATGGCAGAACATTGAAAATAAAATTGCGCTATACACTACTTTTTTATCATTATTGGATTTTGCGTATACAAATGTGATTAATCGTGATTAATCAGGGAAATCATGCAATTAATCGTGATTAAAACTTTTAATCGTTGCCCAGCCCTAATAAATATACATAAATTATAATACATAAATCAACACTGTTTACCCCTGAGACTCCAGAAGTGTTTTGTGGACTCAAACACTTCACCCACTGCTCCATCAGCATAGTGGTCAGTAGATAATGGCTGAATTACAATTTTTCCCTGAACTATCCCTTTAAGGAATAGATAAGGATTCACTTCTGTGATGAACTGAGACATTTCTCCGTCATCGCAACTCTGTTACATGAGCTGTCTTTAATCCTCATAATGTACCAGAGCATACCGGCATACTTTTCACCTCTCCAATTAAGGGAAAAGGGGGATATGATAATCCTGTTGAAGGAAAGAACGCGCATAGCAGAGCGGAGAGCGCGAGAGAGCGATACGGTCTAATCGCCCTAAGCCTTGTATCAGCAGCTACGAGTGGGGAGTTGGCCGCGGCTAGAAAGATTTAGAACTGTTGAGATTTCACAGGCACTGAAGCCCCTTGTCTTTACCGGGGTGCAGCCGCTCTAAATCTGGTCGCTCCGCAGGATCCACTCTGGCTGCTGTCGCCTCAGCGTCCGCTCTGACGCCGTGGTCGCTCGGAGGAGATATTTGAGGGTGTGAAAGAAAAGGCCAAAGGCTCCTCCAGACAAAAGTGCTGGGTCAGAGTGCCACGCCGGGCTTAGAGCAGAGGAAAGGGCTTTGCTCGCAGCAGGTAAAGTTCTGTGAGATTAACATCTGAACCACAGCTATAGAAGTGATTTAACTGTGTGCACTTTCCAAATGTGGAGCACAATGGCTGGAATTACTTTTGTCCCAAAGTTTCAACGACTACATCATGAATCCATTTCCTCAAATGGCCTCGGAAGGTGCTGGGATATTTACCTCCTGTTCACATCCATGGGAACATATTGACTTATTCTGTTTGAGGGAAGAACAAACTCTCTTTAGCCTTTTTTTGGATCCTATTTTCAACACTTCAACAGAGCAGAAATAACTCCAGTGATTACATTTTCCCCTTTGTCAGTCTTAGACACGCAAAAAACCGACACACTGACAAATAACTTCCCTAACTGACATCCGCAGAAAGGCATTCAAGGTAAAGCACTTAAACCTTGCAGTATTTGATTTAAATGCCTTTATGAATCAGAAGGAGTCCTTCAATATGAAAGTCAGTGAGAAACCTTTTATTAAGCAAAGAGCAAAATAACCTTCTTTGCATTCCTGCACGCTCCGCCTCTAATTCCAAATGTGCAGCACAAGGTTGTTGTGCTGCGACTTTCCTCCAGGGGTCACAGAGTGAAGGAGCCCCCCCCACGGGTCCTGTGTGGCAGGAAATTCCCAGAGCTCTTATAATCTCGGATGGGGCTCCTTTATTTCTGGCCCAGGAAAGTGGAAATACTGTACAATGTGATTGTTAGGAGAGGTCACTCCTGTCCTGCGAGTCCCGCTTCACGCTCCACTGTCCTTTCACACTGCCACAAATGATGTCATTAGTCACCTCCTACACAAAACCCTCACAAACCCCACACATGAGCACTCTGCCTGCAGCGTTTTTAAAGTTGTTGAGGACCAATCGAAATCAATTTGTTGAAGAAATATGGATCGTGTGAAAAAAACAGCTCAATACAGTGGATCTTTGCCGGGGTCGATATTTCTCAGTGTCTAGAAATGACACCTACGTGCATTCAAACGAGCATAATCCTATTATTCTCGCCCGGAAACACGAGTTGAAACAGAATCTGTCCCAACACCTGAGGATGCACAACTCTGCAGAGGACCCGTCTGTCGCAGGTTTGCCGATTCCCCCCCGGGGGCACAGGGTGTCCCTGCCAAGCGCCTGAGGTCAGGACTTCTCCCTGATCATGGCTACATCATTAGTGCTGGAACTGGTCAGAGGTGGCTGGGCACAAGTTATTCTAAAGCAGTTCTTTACCCCTACAGTTATGAACAGGATTCAGAAAGACCGATTATTTTTTCCTCTTCAACATTTACTAAATATGGTGCAATCTGGTGCAATCTGAATCCGAAAAAATTGTTTTTCTGACCTTGCTGCGAGGGAAGACGGGCACCGCACCTGAAAACTGAAAAGATGAAACGTCAAATGTTCTCATATCTCAGCGCTGGTAAATAACGAAATCAATTAACCGACCTTGAGTTTGGGAACAGGTTGAAAAGAGGTTTATAAACGTGGTTTCAGGGGGGTTCGCTCGTCTGGATTGTGAAGGTGAGGTCAGACAAAGTCCCCCTTGATTGCCCTTGAATAGCATTCCTGTCTGTCAAAGAGGATGCAACCCCGAGTGTCTTAATTAACTGTCAGCCACACGGTTTAGAGAGCAGAAGCCCCCCCCCACCCCCACCCCCCCCCAACTCTCAATAGCAGAGGAAATAACAACAAAGGGATGAATTAGCAGCTGCAGGGCTTTCTGTCGGCGCCCGCACAAAAAGTTCAATGTGGATTTAAAAGAGAGTAAAAAACGGTATGAACAGTTTGGATATTAAGTTAAATATAACTTAAGTAACTTTTGCAACTTATGTGAACCTCTGAAAAAAGATAAGTAAGGTGCCTGAGCCTTACCTGCCTCAAACCTGCACCTTAACCCTAAACCTAATCAAGGTTAATTCTCCCCCAACCCTAAACAGGGTCTAGTTTACATTTTTAAAGCATGATCTGGCCTAATTCTTTTACTCTCTTGTTTTGTAGAGGAAACTATCCCAACAATTTACTTTACCCCTAACGTTTAAAGCTTCTAAAGCAACAAAACATCCCATCATACTCTTGTAGCATTCATTCTGAGGGCTGTGTTTTATAACCCATATAAAAACACATTTAAATTGACTAGATCCAGGTTTGACTGGAATCAGCACACTCACCTAAATGTGCCTGATATTTTTCATCAAGGTCCATGAACATTTTTTAAACCGGCCTTTCTCTCAATGTTAAAGAAAAGTGGAAAATGATCCGGATCTGCACCAAAGCTTAATGGGTTCTTCCTTGACCTTTACAACACCCTTTCATTAAGTTTCGAGGATATTGTTTTTATGTAATCTTGCTCACAAACCAACAAACCGAAAAACAAACGGACAAAACCTCCTTGGACGAGACAAAGAGCTCCTCTATGGAGGAACACCACTCCACACTCCATTTGAGACTCCGTGTGAGATTAACACACATCTTCTCTGACATGTCAGACACTGACTCGAGACGTGAGCTCAGAGATCCAAAGATCTGTCTCCTTCCCAGGTCCTGAAAGGCTCACATTGTAAAAACAGCATGTATTTAATGTATGTCCACTCTCCACTGCTGCTGCTGCTGCCGGTGACCGATTGTAAAATGAGCAGAGGTATCGAACTAACAAGAGGAAACAAGCAAAGGTGTGAAAATGTGGGAGAAAACAAAGCAACCTAAGGATGCAGGATGAATGGGCCTGACAAAGAGAGGGGGCTGTGCTTTTTCTTGACCCCTGAACAAACAGTGTTTGCTCTCTTGTCAGACCGAATAATGGCGGACTGTTTGCTGAAAGCAGCAGTGTGAGGCCCTAGAATATAAAACCCCATTCGAGGCCCACGGACTCATGAGCTCCATACTAATAGAGCCGGGTGTTTGTTGGGGCTGTTCTCTGGGCTGGTTTCACTTCCGACAACATGTTTCTGCTGCATTTCACAGTTGTTACTCGCAAATCCTCACATGAGGGTAAAATGCTCCCTGAAAAGCTGAAATGGTAATTCCTAAAGAAGTGTTAAACGACTCCTGCTCCTTTGTTTACGGCTGGTGAAAAGGAGAACTGTGCACAAGCCTGCATGTAACAGATAAGCATGCAAGTCTGCGCTCATGAAAGGAGTGGAAGGATTTAGTGTTGTTATTGTCTCCCCCTTGTAGTATTGGACTGAAGATTTGTCTGCACAGAGGAACAAACCCCGGTTTTCCAAAATATGCACAGGTAGGCTGAAAGAAGATTGCTTTTGATGTTGCTTGGCAAATTTCATTAAGACTCTCAGACGGCAAATTGGAATCAATGCACAAAGAGTTTGGGGGGGGGATGTGAATGTTAAAACAGAAACTAATTCAAATAACTTTAGGTGAGAAAGTTGGAGACTCTGGTTGTTGCAAAGTCATGAATACACTGAATGTGATGGCCATGCGAATATCATTTAAAATCGTATTTACAGTCACCACACTGGATAACATATTAGATTTAATCCAATTACTCTTGTCTGATTTCCATGTAGTATACTTTTCAATTCTATCAGCGAAATCCATCTCTTTTTGAAATACTACAGTGCAGTTTATTGGAGTGTAAGTGAAGTCTTCAAAGAAATTACTTTTGCACGGTTTAACAAGGTTAATCCACAAAAAAATGATTATTTTCATTATTAAGGGCAAAAGTTTGGCAGCTCATTCTAACAACTACGCTGATGCAATGGTCCAATGGAAAAAAAACAACTTTTTACATATAACTAAAAAATGATTGGTTGTGTTAGTGATGTAATGAAGTATTTGTATGTAACTATGTACATTATACTGTATATAATTCATCGAAGTTGGATGTGTAACACCTAGCACAACACAAGAGGATCAATACTAAGCTTTCTATAAGGAAACAGACCACCATGGACGACTTCACGCTCTGGCTGTAAACCTGTTCTCCCTCTGGGGACGCTGGGAGTAATGGCTGAAAAATGGAGATCAGCTCAGGTCATGAGGCTTAAAACCTCCCAGGAAGAGCAGGTTATTTACCTCAGAGCCCAGGAGGTCACGCTTGTGTCTGTCAGTCTGTTAGTTAGATTACACAGAAACTACAGAATGAATTTCCATGAAGTGCACTGTGAGATTTTCTTTCAACATTTTCATTGATTAAGAAAATCTGGCAAAACCTTCTTGGAAATCAAGGAAAAAATGTCCAAACAAGCCAATTACAAAGGTTTAATAGAGATTTCCACTAAGAGTTCAACCCATAATTTAATGTTGCACAGGAATCAATGTAAAGGTGATGTCAGCATGAGGGAACAGCCGTGCTCACTGGTGGAGACAAGTGAAGACAACAGCGAGGAGAGTTCCAACCAAACCAAACAACCCAACGCTTTGAACAAATTACCAGCAGATCAAAAGTGTCAGAAACCATCAAGAGAAGCTGACGTGGAGCTGCTCTCCGTGTCGGAGCTGCCTCTCGGGACCCGTCGTGTTCAAAGCTGGAGCAGATGCACAACCGGGTGGGAGGAGCCCAACACCTGGACCCCCCAAGGAAACAAGTGAATCAGAAGCAGCAAGTTCTGGTTTCACCGACGCCGAGAACAATTAGATCTGAAGGACAGAAGCTAAAATGTCAAAGCGGGAGAACACGGAAGATGAGCTGGATTTGCATAGTTGCTCCATTTGTGACATTCTGAACTCTCGCACAGTGAATGCCCTTTAAGAGAAAGTTAAATTGAATCTGTTAGCCGAGTGTCCCAGAGGAATCTCAGGACCCGGCAGACTTTCCCTGTAATGATTCACAATGTGCTGGAGGGGAGCAAACCCAGCTCTTGCATACGGCTCATTGACCAGTGATAACCTTTAAAGTGTTACAGAACCCCTTTTTTTTCCGTTGCAGTAATTGCAATGGCGTCAGGCAATTACTTAGAGATTTAAGGAGCTAAATGCAGCTGCTGAAGGAGATTGTCCGGCTGTCTGGACCCGTGGCCTCTCTCTTTGTTTTCCTTCTTTCCCGTTTGCTTGTTAATATGTAACTCGTCACTCCGAGCCCGGGTCCTGGAAAACCGAGATAAGTCCAGACATGGTCGAGTTAACTTCAGGCATTCCTCAGTTTTCTTTGGGGGAGGGAGGGTTGATCCAAGCCATGGACGTCTTCTGTGGTTGTTGCAGAAAAGTTGTTTTGTACTTGTGCACTGCAAAAATGGCCACTCCAAAAATAAGCCCAAAAAAATTAGTACAAGTTATTTTTTGCTTGTAATAAGCCAAAAAATCTGCCGATGGAACAAGTCAAAATTCGCTTGGTAAGATTTCTTAAAATAAGACTTTATATTTAAGCCTTACAAGATAAGAGTGATCTTGGAATTAGCTTGGAAAACTCATTTTTAGCTATATTTTACTAGTATTGTGATGTTTTGTGTCTCATAATAAGCTTGTTATGCTCAAAAATAGTATTTTCCCCTCAAAAGTAGCATCTTTTTTTGTCATCCTGTTTGTTTCAAGCGTATTTAATTAATTTTTAGTTTTATAATTGTGACACTGTACTAGATTTAAGTCCACTACCTACTTGAAATAGGATTAGAAACTGGCATTTGAGAAAAAATGTCTTGAAGTTAGTATTCCTGACTCGTTTTAGACTGTTTTGCCATAATAAGCCGCAATTTACCATCCTGTCATCATCTCAAGTGGTATTTACCTTACCTTACCTCTACAAATTCAATTCTGTTCTAGATTCAAAACATTAACTACTTCTTATAAGACAGAAAAAATGATAATGCAGGTTAACAAATGGACCAGCTCAAAAACAAAGCGTTAGATAATTGCTGCCTGCGGCTCGGCAGAAAGAGACCAGAGGACTCCGATTGATTTACAGGGGGCCGTCTACAATTTAACAAAAAACGACTCGCTTTACCAGTCACTTGATGACAGCTCTTTCAAGGCGTTCAACCGGAACGCTTTTTTTAAAAGTTGACTTTTTTCACGAGATGCGCTGCAGATGCTTGAGGGGAACACGAAGCAGGAGACAGGAATGTTCTCCGACTTAAATAAACCACACAGTTTGAGGCCGTCACATATTTTTAGAAATTTTGCAGAGAAGTGGGCCGCTAACTTCCCGCACGGCGCCTGTCGTCGCACACACTCTCTCTGTGTTTGCTCATCGTCGAGTCTGGGGGAAAATATCAAAAAATAATAATTCCTGCTCGTATGCAGATGAGGCGGCGTGCCTGCAGGGCTCACCTGCTCCTCGCAGCTTGTCAACGCAGGCGGCGTTCAGAGGGAGAAGTGTAAATCGGCTCGTTCATCCCATCGCTGCAGGCGACGGGAAGCAGCTTTGACGCCTTGCCCCCCCCCCCCCCCCCCCACCCCCCCACCCCATCATTACTGGAACCAACAGAGCACTTGTATCTTTCATCTCCTCTGACTGGCTCTTCCCCTCCCATTCCTCAAACAGATGAATTCTCATATCCGGGGCCCATCAGACTCCACTTATGGAGAGCGGAGGGGCGGGCGATGAAGGTGTGTGGGGGGGGGGGGGGGGGGGGCGGGGGGGGGGGGGGGGGGGGCAGCTCGATCCACACACAGGATCCCCAATGGGTTTCATCAGCACCTTTTCATGTGATGAGAGCCGTGATATCCTTCAGACTCTATAGCGTGTATTCGTCGGGAGTGTATGAAATGAAAACCTTCCCACGAGAGGCCGATTCAAACCGGGTAATATTTCAGAGTCTCTCTCTCTCTCTGTGCTGTATACATTTTCTTGGCATGCTGGAATGCCAGTGATATCAAAACAAAAGGTGGTGGTGTCTTCTCTCCGTGCCATCGCAGCTAATCAGGAGACACCGGCTTGAAATCAAATACCAAGCGATTATTAATTAAACTCGCTTTTAGTCGATGCACGGTATTTTTCCGGTGCCAGCTTGGTCTGTGATTATTGTCTCTGACGTGGATGCTCACTGTGTGGGTCTGTGACTGTTTGTGCACGGGGGGGGGGGTGTACCCTCCGATCCTGAAGCCCGGGCTCAGCTGGAGAGAACTGTGACACCGGAGCCGAGCTGTCAGAGGCTTATCACGCAGCCCGGCTGGAAGGAGCAGCTCCAGCACAGCGCCGGGCTCCAGGGGCCAAAAGCACATTATCCAGAGTGATTTTTTACAAAGTTGAACAAAGAAGAAAAAACTCTGCCACAGTAGGGGGGGAAGGAAGGAGATGTCAGAGCAGCACTGACTGTCAGACTTCCAGCGGTTTTGTGGGGAACGTCAGATTGTCCTAAAATGAAATCCCATCCAGCACGTGTGAGACACAAATGCAATGATCCTGTCAGAGAAAGAGATTTTGAATTTTGCTTCCATCATTTCATTTAGCTGAAATCAATGTTTATGCATTGTGCAAACACAGTGAAGATGTATAACACAAATTGATCTACCTCAGGTTTGTGAAAAGTTTTGCCTCTATATCAGGTGTTTGTCATTCTCTGTCCATATAGAAGAGTTTAAAACCACAAACTTCACTCAGGAGCAGAAATCAGTCTTTAAACTTTTCGATGTTCTTTAAAATAAAGTTTGAACATATCTCCCCGGTCCTACGAGAAAAGCTGTATTCATTTTATACATGTTTCCATCAGGCTTTCTGAATCCTGACTGTCTCCAGCACTGATATGTTCAACCTGCACCCGCATCCACAAAAGAGGGATTTTCTCGAGAGGCGTCACTTGAACAACCTCAGTTCTGCTACACTGATATCCTAAGGCGGCTATGACGACATGTATCATCATCATCCTGAGAACAAGCCCGGGCCTGGGCTCTCTATGCTTTTGGGAATTTGCTTTAGCTTTATTAACCCCGGCTCCGAGCACTTACTTTGGCAGCATATTTAAACAGAGGAAAGGACTCATTACAGAGGGTTTCCCTTCTGTTCCCCTCAGAGGAAATGAGGGCAGCTTACTGTGGAAGAATCTTTCACCCGAATTATATGTGATATACAATCGCTTTCAACATTTTTAAAGATACCCTGTAAATGCTGCCGCTCGCCAAAATCATTATCTCTCTCTATCACACTGTTTTCAGTCCCAGCCGACACATCTGACTCAGCAGAGGAAGCTTTCCTCACCGAATGTGGTCAGTGTTCAGTTCTGACTGTTTGGCAGAAATCTGCAGTCCAGAGAAGAAAGAAGCTGCAATGAAGGAAAAGGAGCATCTGCTGAAAGTGATCCAACAAACACGAGCCAAGGAAACACACAGAAAAACCTTCACAGGCGAGTTTCCTGCCTAATTGAAACCTGTTTTTTTGCTTACTCGCCTTGTAGCACGAACCAATCGTTAATTATGTCTTTTCAAATGTTTCCCCGAAGAAGAATTACACCGGTTCGAACCTGTTGAACCTCAATAAACTCTTCACCCTCTCACGGATGAGAACAGGTTCTTCACATGTTTGGTTCCCCACTGCAGCGGATCTGTCTTTACTCTGGTAAATCACTGGGTTTCACACATGCACATTAAACAAGGATACATTTTCCGACACAGCTCGTTATGTCAGATAATAAACAACAATAAGCGGAACTGCATTACAGACCCACGAGAAGATTATAACTCAAAGTTGGCGGCTGAGGACACAAGGGACCGGTGAGCCGCGTAAATCACTCTCCATCTAAAACGATTAGCCTAAATCCTCTTTGTAATTCACTTTTTCGTGGCCGGGAGAAGCAGCTGTTACCCCGGAATAGCTCTATAATCATCTCCCAGACGTTTTATCATAACAAACATTTTTTCCATCACAATAAAGTGACTACCTGATCATTTATTAGCTGCAGCACAGACGGACTCTGAAGGTTAAAAAACCTAAACAACCCTCAAATCTCTTGAAAACACAAACCACCGGACCGGCTGTGTAATTTGCCGCAGCTTGCAGCCTATTTTCATGCATATGATGATTCATACCACCGGCCGGAGGAATGTTACCTCCCTGCAGAAGAAAAGTGGAGGAGAGACAATTTCCATTAATAACAGGATAGAAACACACGGTGGAAGTGCAGAGTCATCTCTCTCTGTGATGGGGGGGGGGATCACAGCACCCACAGAGTCTCCACTAACCTCACGCAACTGCATGTCGCTGCATGTTGTGTTCTGGTAAGAAGAAAGATAATCCCATCCAACCTGGGATTAGACCAGAGGGGCGGCGGATATGGATTCAAGTATGCACCCGGCGTCACGAGCGATTACGCGCTGATAACGTGGAAGATGAACACGATGTACAGGGCAGATGGAGCGGCGGGTGTTTGCATTTTACTTTTTTTTTAACTTTTTATATCTTGTATTTTGCTTTTTACTCTTTATTTAACTTTTTATCTCTTGTATATATATTTGTTTTATATACAGTTATTTCTTTCTTTTGTGAAGTACTTGTTGTGTTTTTATGCTTTATGTTAAATGTATGCACCTTTTTACCAAAGAAAATTCCAGGTAGGTGTAAACCTACTTAGCAATAAATCCTTCCTGATTCTGATTCTGATGTGTGAGGTCGGGGAACTTCGCGGTGACCTGAACTTATCTCGTTACAGGAAAACAAAAAGGAATAACAAACAAAACATGCTTGTTGAGGTGGGAGCTGCAGTCGGGCATTGGAAACTGGAGGGGGGGGGGGCATTCCTCTCGGTTTCAGGTGATTCCTCAGTAAGGCTGCACCCCCCAACACCCGCCACTGCCAAGGCCCAAAAGCCCTCTGATGAAGCCATATTAAAATCTGAAAGATCTGGATTTACCGGATTAAATTAGCCTTTAAAATCCATGATTTACTCCAGGAGAATTATTGACAATGTAAAAAAAAACGCCTCTGACAATAACCAGATGTTGAAGAACGTGAACAAAAAGTAAATCCGTGTAAAAATAGATGTGTTCTTTCTTGGCTCATGTCTCGTCCTTCTACCAAGTTTCATGGATATTTGTTGGTGGATTTTTTAACAAACTAACATATAAACAAATCCAAAAACAAAGAATGGCCCCTTGTGAAATCAGATTTGAATTCACTTCATCACGATATGGATTTGTTATTCTGTGAGAAACAAAGTAAAGTGTTGTTCCTGGACCTGCCCCGTAGCTCAGTCTGAATCTGTGACTTCCTTCCCGACCCGAGTCCCATCCTCCCACCAAGTTTCATCAATATCTGCTCAGCACTTTTTCCCTCACTAACCAATAAACACATAAGCGGAGAGGGCTGAAAACATAACCTCCAGTCAGGACTTTGATCTGCGTTGTGCATTGCAACACAAATCTGAATTAATTTACATCCTCGACGCACTCTACATACCAAACAAGTCTCACCCGTCCAGTGGGGAAACCCGAGCAGAGCTTTCTCAACTCGCTGTGGATTTTGACCCTTTTTAGACGGTTTCTGCATTTCTGTGACACTGAGCAATCAATAATCTTTCGGTGCCTTCTTCTTGTTTTCGGCGGAAGCGAAAGAGAAAAAAAAAATATTAGCTGGCGGTGAGTGCCTGGAATGAAAAACAAAAGGGCCACAGTGGTGTGTGTCTGTCAGTGGGAGCGTCCCTGCTTGCTGACTGACTGGCTGGAGGCAGACAGGGACTCCGCTGCACAAACAACCGCCTGGGAATGTGTGTGCTCAGGTAAGCTCACCTGAATGCACCCGAATCCTATAAGGGGGCCGGTGGGGAGTGGGGCGGGGGGGTGCTGGAGTCTGCTAAAACACGGCAATTACCTGACTTAGAACGACAGCCCCCTGACCAACACACACACACACACACTCACACACATTCCTGTCACGTTCTATACGAGACACTTTCTCAGTAATTAAAGGGGATTTGGGCCACACACACACACACACACACGCAAACACACACAGACGCACACGCACACACACACACACACACCTCTGAGCGTGATTTCACTGTCCAGGTGTGATGTTTCCGCAGAACAAATTAATGTGTGTAATTTCCGTCCTCTGTGATTATTCATTCAAAGCGTTGACAAGCTCGACAAATCGCGAGAAACACAAAGCGGCGCTGAGAAAATAAGCCCTGTCATCTCCTGTTCTGGCAAAGAGACTTAAATGCAGCTGAAAAGGCACCAGGGTGGCAGGGTCCTGGAATTAAAAAAGAAACAGGAGACAATCACAAGGACATGACTGAAAAGTCCAAAACCTGTAATGTTATTCACGATCTCAAGCAACGAGCTGGGATATTTTGAAGTGATTTCAGTTTTGTTCTAATGTCTGTACTCATCATCGGTCAAACATTTAAAAATCCCTTCACTAATTAAAAAAAGATAAGCATTTTGGGATGTGGTCTAATTGCCATCGTGTTATTTGCGGCCATAAGCCCATCTGGTGTCTTTTCCTTTAAGTAGCCATGTTGATTTAGAGGAAACAGCAACTTCTCCTCAAATCTAAATTACATGAGCACATTTAATCCCGCTGAACAAAACAATTAATTTAGAGAGTTTATCAGCGTATTTTAATTAGCTAGAAAAGGTCATTATTGCAGCCAGTATTCACATATGTTCACCACTGTGCCAAACAATGGACAGAAGTAGGTCGGGTCCGACACAGATTCCAATCTGGGCGTCTGAATACACCAGTTACAGTTAAAGTGACACCCCCGAGCTGCAGATGCATCGCTGCCAAGAAGAGCTCAGAGCTGGTGTGTGGAGCCAAAGACTGTTTCCTGTACCGAGACCATCCATCAGCCAGGGAAACTCAGCTTTAACAACTGAAACAACCTGTGGTGAGATGTCAGAACTGCTCTAGGTTTGAGGATGGAGTGTGAGGAACGGCGCCGCAGTTTCCATTCAATCCACCTTCATGCCAAGAGTAACTTAGTGGTGTTGCTGTAATGAGTGCAGGTTGGAGCCTGCAGAAATCCCATAACAGTCGGTTGGGTGGAGCAGTCGACTGACACGGGAGAATAAGATCCTGTTTGACACCGGTCGGAAAAAAGACCTGAATAATTTATCGAGAAAAATCCGGTGACATTTGTTATTTCGGCTTCTGAAGAGAAAAATAGTGAAAATATATGAAGACTTCACTTTGGCAACATGTCTGTGAATCAATATTTTGGGAAATTCTACAAATTGTATGACTGAATTTCAAAATGCATTCCCTGTGTGCACTGTACCTCAACCAGGGAACTTTTCTATATTGTAATAATGCCATTTCATAATGACGTTATTGTGATATATAATGTTAAAACTTATTATGCATGACCTAATTTTCTGATTTAATTGTGACTTCTTCATAACACCACTTATTATATGATGCCATTTGAAAGGGCGTTTTTTTCTGATCAATATAATTTTTTTATTTGTATTATAATTTATTGAAGTTGACCTTTAACCTTTGACCAATTAATTCGAAAATATAAAATAAGATATCCTCCCAAATAATGTTCCCACTAAATGAGATGAAAATCTGCTCATGTGTTGTTGGGTTATTTTGTACACACACACACACACACACACAAACACACACACATGCACACACACACACACACACACACACACACACACACACACAGTGGCAAAAACAACACCCTTCCCCTGCTCAATCATCATCATCAGCTGCATTCATGGCTGCAATCTTGTCTATTTGCAATACTTATAAAAAAAAATACATACACATACTTATGCAAACAGATTCAGTTGAACTTGTCAGATCAGCAGTCAGCAGCAAGTGCACACGTACACTTAAAAACCTCAGAGCACATTCACAGCTCATCACAGCTGCTCGCACAAAACCTCTTGAAATCCCACCGAGCAGCTGCGACACGGAAAGTAACTTTTCACCCCCGGAAAAAAAAAACTGCCAAGAGCCGTTTGGTAAATTTCCCAGTGAACTCGAAGTGAGGAGGGGAATGTTTTTCCACTGCCGAACATGACAGAGTGCAGCTGTGTGCCAGTGTGCAGCATTCAGCTCCGCCCCAACACAACTGTTCAAAGAGCTGGAGGCTCCGTCGGGGGATTTGTGGGCAGCCACTAGTACGGCTTAAATGTTATTAAAAAAATGTTCACCGACTGCCTCAGAAGCTGAAGTGCCGTACACGTCGAATCCTCACGGACGGGTCATCCGAAGAGAACTCCTCATCATTTTTGTCAAGGTGCCACAATAAAGCACAAATCCAATTTCAAATAATGTTCTTTATAGACTACTAATCCCTCTGACTGCTGCAAGTTGTGGATTTTTTTGTGAGAGCACCGAGCGTCTGTAGAGGACACACTGAGATATGATCCTCTGGCCTAAAAGAAGCTGAAGAAATGTGAATTATTTTTAAATCTGATTGCGAGTTGTGGCAGATAAACAACCATTATAGGATCTGAGTATTTCACCAAGCATCAAGGTCGCTAGAAAGAGAAGGAAAGTGACAGAGAGAGACACAGCCGCTGTTTTCTGTGACAAACAACCTGATTCAGACGGTAATGAAGGGACTGACTTAAACCTAATTCGACCACAGAGGATCTTTGCATGTGCTCGCCACTCGCCGGCAGCTCAGGTGGACGACTCGCCATCACTTCCCGATGAGGAGTAAAGTCCCTTGCACTTTACTCATCGCTCATTAGCTCCTCCATCCCCCTGCTGGCAAAGACGTCCCCCCATTACTCAAACCGGAGCCGCAGATTAGTCCCAAGTTGAGAAATGAGAAAATGCTTACAGGGCCCCACGGAGATGCTTGTGGGACAAAGAGAGCCCCCACCCCCCCCCCATTAGAGGGGTCCATTGTGCTCGCTCATCACCAGTGAAGGGGAGCAGAGAGGACACACCGTCGGGCACGCTGCTTCGGCTAATCGCTGATTACTTATATACACTAACAGGAAGGGCTTCGCTAATTGTTCCACTAATTACTTACTTGCTGAATGAATCATTACTTTCCCCACCCCGGATTGCCCTGGGTGAGAGAGAAGCAGTGGGGGGGGGGGTCGTGGATGGGGGCGCTTTAAGACTGTGCCACCTGAGTTGTAAAGCAAAGTGAGACTGATATGAATGCTCGGATACAAAGGTTAATAAGCATGGAAGCTGTGACATTCACATTTTTTTGCAGAGCCCTTGGTTGAATAAAAACCAACGGAGCACGAGAGAAACAAACGTTGTCTATAAATAGTTCATTCCACTCGACTTCTCGTTCATTTTGGGCCCGTTTTCTCATTTACGCAAGCTGAAATATGAAACCGTTCAAAATTACGGTTTGATGAAAATCTCTCATCTGTGCACAAACCCTTTGCTTTGTTCTCCTGCTAATTTAGGCACATGCAACCTTCTGCTTGCTCCTCTCAGAGAAATCCGGGTGTCTATAAATAAACTCGAGACGCTGAAACAAAATCCAATATTTCGGCCTCAAAGCTCGACATGACAAGGACTCAATGCAAAAAACCTAATGGTGCGGGAGGAGGAGAACTCCAGAGATGTTTGATTAGATATAACTCACCATTGTCCTCGATGGAGAAGTAGAAGTTGTCGTTTGTCGGATTGTCACCGTCCCTCAGAACGTAGCAGATGTTCATCTCGTCAATTTCAGCTGAAAAAGAGACACACTTGCATGAAATCCAACATAAAAATCCGTTTTGACAAGTAGGAAATAACTCATGAGGACCAGAGAGAGGCCGTGTGATGAAGTGAGCAAACTGCAGAGTGTTGTGGTGACAGGAGAAGAGAAACTGCCTGGTAACAAGGGCTGTAGATCTACTTGACTCCTGAATGACACCGAACATAAAGAACAGCTTGACTCTTGCGGCTCCATCACACTGTTTGTGTTTGTTGCTGAATGAGATTCTTTACGGCGGCGGATCAGGAAGATTGTGAAGTTTACAGCCCGTTCCATCTTCAATATTTGATGGTAAAACTTTTCCCTTCAAAGAGACGATGCATAAACCTGCATTGCCACAATTTTCAAATGCCCGAGAGATAGTGTCTTTATTTACCATCTGTTTACTCTCGTGAAGACTCTTGAAATATTGAACAGGCCTCTTGGGGGGAGAGCGTCTCACTGTGACTCAGTGAATAAAAAACAGAGGATATCGACTGTGCACCCCCGGTGTCTGTCTGGATAGTTGCTTTGAGCCAGAACACCATGTCTCCCTCCCTTTGAAACATTTATATTTCATCATCTCTGTAATTGTCTTCAGTTAAGAATATTTCTCTCCTAAGGTTCGAGTCACACAAAGTTCTTTTTTGAAAGTGCCACACATTAGACACTGCTGGAAAAATGGACTCTGGCACATTTCATCTCTGTTGATAGAGTGAAAACTAAAACCTATGTGTCTGCTTGCAGCATTTTCACAGCAGAGTCCATGTAAAATAAGTTTTAAGACTCAAACAACTCTGAGAATAAACATGTGAAGTATTAACAATGTCACAGAATAAAACAAGCAGCTCGAAATGCAGTTATCTTACCTTGCGTGAACGTGGTGATCGTGACATTTCCTTTCCCGAGGTTGATCATGTACCCGTGTGCTGGGGCGACCGTGATCCTAAAGGTCACGGAGTTCTGCAAACTGTCTCTGTCCTCGGCTTTCAGGGTCTTACTGGTGATCACAAACCCCAGATGACCTGACTCCAGGACCCGCAGCGTTGGGGCGCCCCTGTTCACCACAATCTGCGGCACCCCGTTATCCACCGGGACGACGCTAATCTTCATGACTTGGGGCCTTCGGGTCTCGAACACAGTGTCGGGGAAGACAAAGAAGTCCGTGTGAGTGCCATCGGTGACGGTGAAGGAGAAGCTGTCCTCGGCGCTCTCCGTGCCGTCGTGCTTGTAGCTGATCATGTTCTCATTCAGGTCCTGCTTTGTGAAGGAGCCGACAGGCCGGGTGTTGTTAAAGAGCAGGCGACCATGAACTGGGATCTGAGTGACTGTGAACTTCAACAGGCGGTCAATGGTGTCTCTGTCCTCCACCGTTAGCTCGAAAGGCGTGATGAGCTTGTTCTCGCCCTCGGTCACCAGCAGGCCGTGCACCGTCACCACCGGCTTCTTGTTGTCCACGTCGGTGATGGAGACGCGGAAGGTGCGGAACACGGGGTTGTAGCCGTCGGTCACTTCGAATTCGAAGCTGTCCATTTTCACCTCGTCGTCAGAGGTGTGCAGGTAGTAGACTTTGTTGCCGGCCAGCTGCAGCTGCGTGAAGGAGGAGATGGGCATCCCGGGCGTGTCCGTGCACTCCAGGTGACCTCTCACTGGAGCTCGGGTGATGGTGAAAACCAAGTGTTCATCTGGGCTGTTGAGGTCGCTCGTGCTGAGGAGGTCTGTCGTCAGGGTAACCCTGCCGCCCTCTTTCAGGGAAACGCCTTTACTGACCACGTCTGGGAAAACCATGTCGATGCCGCCCACCGTCACATAGAAATATCTGTCGATCAAAGGGTTGATGCCGTCTGTCACGTCGAACTTGATGAGGTCTCGAATCCCCTCCTGCCCGTTGTGGATGTACACGATGAAACCCAGATCCACTTCGTTCTGTGTAAAGTTCATTCCGACTGTGATATTTTGCAACATCCCCGAGGGAGTCGTCCACTGCAGATACCCCTGACCGGGCCCGTAGCGAATGATATAAGTTAGCGTGCTATCCTCAGAGTCCAGATCAGTGGCTTTTAGAACGTTGCTGTCGATGACTTTCACGTCACCGATTTCAATTTCAAGCCCGTCATTGATCGCCATCCTCGGGGTTTCGTCGTCCACGGGGATGATCATAACTATGACGGTTTTCTCCACGCTGAACTTTCCGTCCATGAGAACGATATCGAAGCTGTCCTCCGTGGTTTCTGAGTCGTCGTGCTCGTACACGATGCTGGAGGCCTCCCGGATCTGATCCAAGGTGAAGTTAAAGACGGGCACGGTGCCCGTGATGAGCTGATTGAGAATAAATCCGTGCTTCGGGGGTTTGCTGATAATAAACGTGAGCTGATCCGTGGGGAGATCTGCATCGGCGCCGTTCAGAATGGGAGTGTCAATGACTATGTTCATTCCCTCCATGACTACAAACTCTCTCATGTAAATCTCAGGCTTTTCATCATTAGAGGGGATTATAGAGATCGGGAAAAAGTGCCTCTCAGAGAAATTGATGCCATCGGAGCATCTGAATGTAAACCTGTCCTCCACCGGCTCCACTCCTTTGTGAATGCTTTGAACATAATAAATGTGATTGCGGCTGATGTCCTTGATGGTGAAAGCACTAATGGCCGTCCCAGACCTGGATTTCTCTGAGCCGGGGGCCGGGGAGATGTTTTCCACGTAGCCTGAAGTCGGCTGTACGATGATCGTACACAGGAGGTCGTCGTTGGGGGTGTCGACATCGTTAGCGCTGATGTGGAGAATTTGAATGACGTTCTTCTCGCCCTCGACCACGGTGAACTGTGGCCCCACGAAGAGCTCCGGAGCCTGGCTGTCCAGGGGAAGAATAGTCACGTGCACTCGGACACCTGTGATCTTGTTTCCTCCGACGGTCCACTCGTCAGACATGTCCGTCAGAGTGAGGTTGAAGAAGTCCTCCTTCGTGGTGAAGCCTATCTCCCCGCTGGTGTGAGCATAGACCACGTGGCCGTTGATAATATCCGCCTGGGTGAAGGTGCGAGACGGGACGCCTCTCACCAGGATTTCACCGAAGAACGGCGGGTCCTCGACGATGAAGGTCAAACGAAGGTCATCCGTGTCCTCGTCTCTTCCCTGAATGACATTACTGGTGATTTCCGTGGCTCCGTTTTCCAGCACGTCTATGTAGGAGCCGATTGTGCCGGCCGGGAGACTTATAATCGGAATCTCATCATCAATCGGCTTCACGGTAATTTTGATGCTAATTGGGACAACGTGGACGCCATCACTTACATCTATCTGGATCAGATCAACTGTGGATTCATCCCCGTTATGGATGTACGTGATTCTGCCGTTTCCAATATCCTGGAGGTTGAAAGTGTTTCCTTTTGTCATGTCGGTGAATGTGAACTGGATTTGGCCGTGCAGCGGTGGCTGTGTGACGGTGAATATGATCTGACTGCTGTCGGTGTCTGTGTCCGAGGTGTCCAGCTCAGCGCTGGTGATGATGTGTGTTCCGCGTTCCAGCACAGTGAAGCCAGCGTTGGTTATTTGAGGCGGCGTGTTGTCCACAGGCTGTAAAAATATGGTGAAAACTCCCTCTACGCTATTTCCAGAAACATCCTCCACGGCGAACCTGAACTGCAAAACATGAGTGGTGATTCCCAGCTCAAGGTCAGGTGGTTTGAAAGCTATTTTGTGGTGGTTGATTTGCGCTTGGGTGAAAGTTGTGACCACAGTGTTTGGACTTTCAGTTAATACCAGAGTCCCCAGCACCACGGGGTGGTTCTCGTCCGTGTCCGTCGGCGGCTGGATGACCACGTACTTCAGGTCCCGGTCCTCCGAGTCCAGGTCAGAGTAACGGAGGAACTTTCTCCGGAAGTGAGTGAGCTGATACTCGTGCACGGTCATCTGCAGAGTGGTGCCAGGGTACAGCTCGGGTGGGAGGTCGTCCACAGGGAGGATTTTGATAATGAAGGAGCTCTCACCTGATTGGTTCGGCGGGTCGTTGTCGTCCTGGACCCGAAACACAAACTGATCCATCACCGTGCTGGTGCTGTGGGGCCCGACGTGCTTGTAAAACAATTTACCATCGATGATATCCTGCTGCAGCCACTCGCTCACTACTTTCTCGTACATTTCATCATCGGTGTTAAACTTCCAGGTGGACGGGTCCTCGGGGGCCTCGGCCTGGCGCAGCAGCACCTGCCCGATCCTGGAGAAGGGCGGCTCCGTGATGAATTTGATCGTAGAATCCTCCGAGTCGATGTCTGCTGCACTGAGCATGAGCGAGGACACCGGCATCATTTGGTTTTTGAACAAAACCAAACCGGTGTTGGCGTTGATGATGGGCGGCTCGTCATCGGTCGGCACCACAGTGATGGGAAACAGGAACTCCACCTCATTCGTGCCGTCTGTCATTCTGAAGATGATGTTATCGCTGTACGTGTCACTGCCGTCATGTTGATAAATCACCACTCCGGCGTCCAGGTCGGTCGGGGTGAAGAACTTCCTCCTGGAGCCCAGAACAGTTAATTCTCCGTGCCTCAGCCCGTCGATGACAGTGATCTGGACTTTGTCTAAGTTGTCCTCGTCGCTGACTTCCAGGTTGTGCGAGCTGGACAGAGGCCTGGACTGACCTTCATACAGTAACTGGCCGGCGTTCCTGGTCACCACGGGGGCCAGCGTGTTCATGGGCTTAACAACGATCATGAAAGCGAAGGGGTCCGACACGGCCCCCTCCGTGTCCACGACCTCAAACTCAATCTGGAAAATCCGCTCAGTGTGTGAATCCACAGCGGGGGGTTTGTAGGCGATTTTCAAGTCTTTGAGGTCCCCCTGGTAAAAAGAGGTGATTGGTAAATTCCTATCATCCGTGCTCACTATGTAGCCCTCCTCAAAGGACAGGGGGGAGGTGATGTTGAAAATTAATTCATCATCTCTAGACTCAACGTCCTCAGCTGCCAGCATGTCTGTGGTTATAGCCGTCATTACAAACTGGTCCACTTCCATCATCATCATGGCCACAAAGCTGGGTTTAGGGGCCGTGTTCTCCTCTCCCTCTCTAATCCGGACTAAAATTTGGAAGAATTCCTGCTTGAGCAAATTGCCCTCCTTATCGTGCAGCTCCACCAGCATTGGAATATAATCTCTGTTTGGCGACTTCAAAGCAAAAGTGTGCTGATAGCGGATGTTCATTTTAATAAATTCATCACAGTCCACCATGGCTCCCAGTCTGTCCTCATCCACAAGTTTCCCATACCTGGGCATCACACTGCCACTGGAGAGAGAGGCGATCTTGCATTGTTGTGCACTTCTGTCAAACGTGAACTCTAAGATTCGCCTGTCAATGGGGTTACTGGTTCCCAGCAGCCTCTCCACGGTGAGTGGCATGTTTTTGGTGAGGACCTCCAGCTGTGTGAAGACCACCTCCACCTCCATCATGAAAGGGATGATGATGGTGTCAGTCTGGGTGTCATACCTGAGCTGTAGGGTCACCCTGTCCCTGGGGGGACTCCTGGAGCCGAAGTGGGAATACTTCACGTCGTTGGGGCCAAATTCGCAGGGGAACTTTTTCGGGGACAGGTGCCCGGGCCTCTGGGACAGCGGGTCATTGTCCAGCACCGTGATGCTGCATCTGTCCCCGGGCTGGACCTGGACCACCAGGTCGTTGATGGGGTCCACGAACACCGACCTCCCGAAAGGAACGCGGATCCCATTGTTGGCGACCAGGATGGTGTCCTCCGTCAGCTCGGACCTGAGGGCGTAGGATAATCCGTAGCTGTCAAAAACCTGCGCGATCGCATCACCTGTCAGGACCACGGCGAGCAGGAGCAGAGCCGTGCCAGGCGCCTGCAGATGTGGGGGGGTAATCCGAGCCATTTGTGCAGAGGATACACACGCAGAGGAACTTTACGCATAGACGCGCAGTGCCAAATTGCGCACCGCGGGTTTTAAAGTTGCAAAGGAAACGCGTCCGTGCACGCCGAGGTGCACCATGCTCCCCCCACAGCAGCCGAACACTGGCAACTCAAACTTCTCTCTGCTGCTTTGTTGGAGTAAAGGAGAGTGACGCCCCCCCAGCAGCCCATTGGCTCACATCTCCGCAGGAATTCGCTCCAAATGGACGTGGCTTCTGTCATTCTGTGGGCACAGGAGACTAGTCCGCGTGGGCTGGACTTCATCAGCATGAATGATAAAGGAAATACAAAAAAGGATGTGTGGATAAGGGGATGTTTGGGTGTGAGGTGCCACTTGCAGCCTGGGGAAACTTGGAATGGATCAGAAAGTGTTTTATTATATCTGTTTTTGCAGGTTTCTACTTTTGCATTTCTCTAATCCGAGCTGTTCGTTCACTCCACACTGTTACTGGAAGCACAAGTGCAGAAGCATGAGGGAGTCTTGAGTGACAGTGTGTCTGGAGAAAAGCTTTGTCTCCCTCTAGTGGTTTGTGCCAGTGAGGTGGAAGGATACTGTGCACACATACTCATCATCTCAGTGGAGAAACACACACACACACGCTTACATATTGTTTCCTTCATTTCTCTTCTCTTTTCATGAATTACTTATGCTTAGACAGTTGCATGCTTTTGGATTAAGGAGTGAAGTCACTGTAAATGTTTTATTTTATGAGAAACACTGCATAGATACTTTGAGCTGATGCAGAGGAAAAACACTGGCAGAGGCGGATCTAGGATTTTTAGGGGACATAGAGGGGCCACAATTCACACAGAGGGTGTCCAACATCCATGCACAATTCCTCAATTCAGTCAGGTGCACATTTAAGTTATTCATTTGTTTGTTCTACAGTTCTAAGCGGATCTAATTTGAAACTTGTTCCTTGTTCAACCACATTGCATTATGTCAAAAAAGCTTTGAAACAAAAGGAGCCAGTACCCATGGCCCCCAATCCTGGATCCGCCCCTGAACACTGGAAACAACAACACATCCTCTCCTCACATTTTATCCTGCAAAAGTAAATCACCATCATCATCAGAGACGTGTAATTTATATAAAGGAAATACATTTTTGTACGTGGACTCATCAGTTTCCATTTGAGAAAACATTTTATGATATATTATATATTGATTGAAAAGTGTCCCAGTATCCAGCTTTACAAGCATGATTCAAAAATGTCTATTCACCAGAGTCATGCACAACCACACTGTCCTGCCTCCTGTGATGTGTCTCTCATCGCACACTCGGGGTCCTCCAGGTGTCAGAGCTTCCCCCCCCCCTCGAGCATAGCGTCTCTCCTCTGACTTCCTGACAAGCCCGGTCATGAGCCGGCCGCTCATCAGGAGAACCATGTGCGGGTGGAGAGGACACCCACGCAGGCATTGTGCAGCACAGCAGGGCGGGTCACCATGACTCAATTGTATTCAAAGTCCACTTGATTTTCTGGCACAAAGGGAACAGCCACACGTTTGTTCAAACATCACAGAATATGAATCAGTGAGAATAAGAAAAGAATTGTGTTTAAAGGGGAGATGAAGTCGTGAAAAATCAAATGCAGTCGCAATACCCAGCTTCCCATCTATGTTTGATCAACCCCACCCACCCTTTGTGTATATTAGATGTACACACATGCCGATGCTGGCATGTCAGTGACTCTAAACATTGAGCTTTGTGCCGCTTGGAAGAATTTGACTTCCCCTCTGATCCCTTTCAGTCGATTTTCATTCCGAGCACGAGCCCGTGGGTGCAACCTTTGTGTCCGCACCTACCTATAGCTGCACATTAGTGCCACGCAGAGCGTCTCCCAGCTGGCATGTGTTGAAACCAGTGCACAGAAGCTGCCACAACAAACCAGTGCGGTTGAGCTGCATCGGACAGTGTTGACAGAGTGCAATTATAAATATAGCCGAGCAAAGGCAGGGCATGGCAGAGCCCCTCGGCCCTGACAGCTCCTAGTTACAAGAGAAAATGAAAAAGAAGATGAATAGAACTTTCTGACAGCAGCAGTGGCAGTGAGGGAATTGAATCATACCCGAACCTTCAGGCTGATTTTAGGGGGCGAGGGGAAATTTGATGATATTCTGTCACATCACATTTGTGTCCAATTTATAGTAAATGACCAAACCTTCGGAGAAGATGGAAACGTCCGTCTGTAGAGGAAGTGGAGCTCGCAGTCCCCCCCCCCCCCCCCCCCCTCCTCTTCTGCAGGTGATGTATTGTCGGGCAAAGATAGATGTGGTGCAGACGGAGGGTTTTGGAAACATCAGTTCAGTTCAGTGTTCATCAGAATAACAATAGATTGTTTTACTTTGCTCACTCCTTTAAAGTTTCCCGGCTGCTAAATGCTGACAGGAACATATTCAGAGCTGTTTGTTCAGGAGCTCCTTCACTTCTTCTTTATGGCCACAGACTCAGTGTGTGTTTCACTTGGTGGTGACAGATAAATGTGCTTCTCTCAGCAGTTCAAAGACACCGGCTGCGTGGAAGGAAAGAATAAAAAGTGTATTTACATTGGATGCATCCATAAGCGGAAAATGATCCTGTGTCGCCTGCTGTTCACAGCACGGCTGACTTTCAGTTTCCTCCCGACTCATCGTCCTGCCTTGTCTCACACACACACACACACACACACACACACACACACACACACACACACACACACACACACACACACACACACACACACACACACACACACACACACACACACACACACACACACACACACACACACACACACACACACACACACACACACACACACACACACAGGCACCGACATGTCAAACACTGGAAGCCTTATTTCCCCGCTGTCGGTGACACCGTTGTTATTGTAACCGTGTTAACAGAGATATACATCAAGTTTGGCGCCTTGAGCTCTGAGGAGTGACATCATCAAGTCAACCTGAACACGGATAATGAGGTGCAGCGGGATGAGCCATCTGTGTGTTCAAATCTGAAGCCCCTCTCTGAATAGCTGCTGTATTGTTTCTATGTTTGCAGAGTCTTTATTAACGTCAACAACAATGTTTATTTGCTCTGTTTGCTTGTGTGATATTTATTTCAGCTACGGAACTGTTTCTGTCTGTGTTTAATCAACCGATGATGAGTGTTTACCACCGAGCTTAATTGGCCCGTCAATCAAGCCTCAACAAATTCCACACACACATCCATATTAGTTCCCTTTCTCACAATGTTGAACATATTTTATAACTGGTTATGAAATGGTCTCATTTGCGTCTTTATGACCTACATACTGTGGCAGAGAGAGCTCAACGCACTGCAAATTCAGAAAACAAATGCTTATAGAAAAACACGTAAAAATTAACAAAACAACTTCATCAATTGGACAACATGCACTGCAAAAAGTCACAACACAGGCGAATACAGAACTGGTTGCAAATGTCGAAAACGACATTGGGAATGTTTCCAGGGGACCCTAAAAAGTGAGGAACCTGGCTGTAGTTCAAAGGTTGTTTTTGTTTTTGCATATGTTCTGACTTTTTGATGTGTCGTCAAATTGATGAAGATGTTTTCGTAATACGTTACACATTTTTTTCTATTTGCATGTGTTTTCTGAGTTTGCAGTGCGTTGAGCTCTCTCGGCAAACGAACGTTTCAGGGAGAGAGTTACCATTAACAATTCTTAAGGTCAGACCAAACGCTTGACAGCAGTCAGGCCGGAGAAGTCGATGTGTACATTTCCATCCGGCAAACTGTGAGGAGCAAGCTATCGGTTGAAAAGGAAGCTGGAGGAGACTTTAGAGATTATTATTTTTGACGTGGCATTTTGTAGTTATGGCTGATGCTGGGCCATCCATCTATACATCTATACATCTTTATATCCACTCATCCATCCATACATACGTCTGTTTATTTGACAGGTATAAACATATATGTATAATAGTAAATATAATTGGGCGATAAAATACCTATCCATTACAAATGATAACTTCCATAATGCAAAGCTTCATGAATATTAATCCTCTCATCACTGCGATCGTCGCTGTTTGTTCTTCACATTGTCACAACAGTGTTGCTCATACTCGTCTTCTCTAGCGTCGCCCGACTGTTTGTCTCAGCTGCTGAGGTGACTCCATTCTAACAATCGCCCGGAGTTAACAGGTCTATTTGTGCCGGGGCTTATTCCCCCGGAGACAATGTAACCCCGGCCTCACTGATCTCATCAAGGCTATTTTAGTTCATTACGTATCTGTCAGGATCAATTCTTCTGATGATTGAAGCTGGAATGCCGGGGCAGCAGCGACTCTGATGTCCTCCCCTATGGAAGCAAATTGCTCACTGCATAGGAAACACCGGTTGGGCACCCACATCCATCTTCCTCAGCTTCCACGTGTCTCTGGGGACAACAGCAGAAGAAAGAAGGGGCCGCAACCAGTCGACTTGAATCATATTCGTTATTTGCTCTCACGTATTCCCCAGGTGCACGTGGACCCGTGTGTTAAGACGATAACATATGACCACAGCAATCAGACTGCGATTGTGTCCGATAAGATTTATTCACAGCGAGCGCACACTACAAATAAGTTCATCAACAAAGTGCACGACTGAAAACAAAGAGGAAATACATAGATTAAATCAAAGGATAATTGAAAGGGGAGGGAAACCAAGTGTGTGTGTGTATGTGTGTGTGTATGTGTGTGTGTGTGTGTGTGTGTGTGTGTGTGTGTGTGTGTGTGTGTGTGTGTGTGTGTGTGTGTGTGTGTGTGTGGTGCTGATGTGACTGATGAACATTATTCACCTGTCGTTCCATTTCAAACCTCAGACGCACTTTCTTTTGTAGAATTCTCAGAGTGCACAGCACAGCCCCAGTTTGCCCCTTCACCCACATTCATATACTTTGCTATCACACACCATCTACACACTGCAGGCACAGCCGCCGGGGCCAATTTGGAGTTCAGTGTTTTGCCAAGGACACTCTTGAATGCCAGGGGATCGAATAAGGTTAGTGGACAACCCGCTCTACGCCCTGAGCTACACCTGAAACTTGAAATCAGAGAGATTCAGAGATCCAAAGGGTTGTCTATATAACTTTTTTCATGCTGTGACACAAAAACAGATACAGAGATATTTTAATAAAGTCTGTCACAGTTGAGTAAATAAAACATCATAAGGTGATGTTCAGCTGTTAATGTAGATTTTAGATTGCAAAGGGAATAACAGTCAGTCCTAGAACGGTGAAAAAACAGCATGATGGCATGAAGTATTATTTCAAGGAGCTTGAGATGTAAAACATATAAATATATAATTTTATTTTAAAGTATTTGTTATCTTGGTTTTTCCTGATTGACAGAAGAACAACTGCAGCACTTTAATTATGTGCTGTGGTTTGAATCTGTTGTTCACCTTCCTGACTGATGTGTTAGAGTAAAAAATACGGCTGTAAAATTGGATCAATCCATTACACTAACTTTTATTTTAACGACAAATTGTCCATAATAGGATCAGTTATTTTTCCTTGTGTTTATTTTGCAATTGCATGGTTATGTCCCTCCAATAAAGTTGATAATAATGTAATAATTAAGCGTCTGTGGAATCTCTCATTAACATATTATTTTTTAAATAATCTAAATTGCTGCACTGACTAAAATCGATTCTGGTTAACTTGTAATTCATTGTTGTACCAAAACCTTAACAACATGTTTCCAGCTTCTCCACCAGCCCGTGAAGAAGAAGCTGCACCGACCGAATCACTCTGAGCTGCTACAGAAATCAAGGATTCTGTCTGTGGGAGCAATTAACTGCCTGATGTTGTTGCACTCTTGTAAGGGCAGAGTGTTACAGAGAGATTTTAATGAAGCACGATGTGTAATGCCGCGGCCGAAAGCCTCTGATGGCGCAAAAGCAATTGTAGGGGCACCGGGGCCCAGTCACAACTGCCTTCATTAGATTCTAACTAACCTGACTGATACGGCGGCGGCTAAGGACACCGGCACACATTTATCCATTCATCCGTAACTGCAAACTGTGTCTTTGACTTCAGACTTTCATACGTTATTAAAAACCGCAAATCTCTTGGCTTCCCGCGGAGGCGTGGTCGCCTGCAGGCCAAAGGTTACATCATTTAATCGGATTGCCGGCAGCCCCCCCGCAGGCCTTCCTCCTCCTGATGAGTTTTAAAACTGAGAGGCACTTAAAATGTATGCCCACCCTGCGGGCTGAACTCATTTATACCGAGCCAAAGGGAAAGAGGAATGAGACTTCACCTGGTGGGAGCCACCGTGTGACATCTGCACGTTGTTATGGTACCAGCAGGAGAATTGATTATGAGATTTCAGACGTGATTATTACAAAACAGAAATCCAAACTGTGCCGAGCGTGACCTTCTGCACCGGCACATATTTATTTCAGAAGTCGGCCACAAACATTTTAAAATTCCATCTTTTATTTATGAACTCAGTGTGATGTTTGCAGCTTAATGATTGTTTCATGTTGTTCTTGTAAACTCTTTTTAACATCTTATGTACAATCGCCGGTTTTTAGACCATTCAAATATGAAACAATGAAATGCTTTAATAAATTAAGTCTCATTGTTTGTAAATTAGTAATTGAATGTGCAAACTAATTAATTTAGGCTTTTATTGTACAATTAGTTATTAATTAGTGAAATGCTTCATCATTCTTCCCTTGTCGCTTGTGATCCTCCCTCGTCTGAAACAAAAATAGCCCTAAAAGCAATTTAATTCGACACAATAAGAATGATGCTCCAACTTGGAGTGTTTCCATTAAATCTGAGCTTGTGAATCTTGTGATGTAGTGTGTTTTTTTATAGCGGCTTCTAATTTCTCTCTTTGTGTGGTGTGTTTTATATCCTCCTCAACCCCTTTTGTGTTTCCACTTTTCTGCTGAGCTGAATGAATCTTCCTTCTGCTCTGTTTGATCTAAAGTTGGGAACCAAGTCAGCAACAATATCGCGGAGCTCCGATGCCGGATGCTCGTGAAAAAGCTGCACACACTGCACATGGGGGGGCAGTAAATGCCTCCTCTTGCGGCGCGTTCCACGGTTATCATTGTGTATTTTATCAAGATTTATACAGTAGAGACGGAGCCCGGCACATTCTGTTGGAATTAGTTTGACATAATGACACTAGCTGCCTGGGACTGACAGCGTCTGTGTGGCTGCCTCTTGTTCCAGGGTTCCAGGGAATGTCTCAAATATTTCCGAGGTCCCCCTGCCAGGCTGTAATTGACTTAATCTTACCATTAGCCCCAAGTCGCCCAAAGTCAGCTGTCATCTGTTAGAGTTAAGTGCTGTAACAAGGTGCTTTTGATGCGTCCTGATAGATGTGAGTTTTAGCTATGAGGCTCAGGGCTGATTTTTAACCCCCAAGCGCCCAACACTGCACACAAACACACACACACACACCAAACACACACCGCCTGCTGACAGCAATAATAAGCACCGGCACACTAACTGACAAACTCCGGCTGGTTCTTGTCAGGTGATGGGATGTTGCTGATCTCATGGAGTTTGGTAAACACACCCGCTGCAGACGGAGATAAACAGAACCTATAACCTCCACGCACCATCACCTCTCCACAGGCAGCACACCTCCTCCACAAATCCCCACAGTGTTTGGATATAAACCTAATCGTGCCTATCCTGCAGTTTTCTATTTGACAGGAAGCCAGCTATTCAGGCCCTTATAAATTATAATAACTGTGGAAATCATATATGTGGTAGTTCTGACACTGCCAGAAGGTGGCAACATCACGTTACACTTCCTGTTTGTTGGATATGATACATTTAACATATTTAGACAACAGTTGAAGGAAGTTAGGAGTCCAACAACAAACGAAAGATGTAAAATGTGCAATTCTAACAAAACTGCTGTGTGGAATTATCAATGGATTTGAAATTTCAAGTCTGTTAAGTTCGATAAATTAATATGAATCTAGTGAAAAATACAGATTAAACGTATCTGTCAGTATCAGTGAAACCTTTCAGATGTGGGTGAACTTGTCGAGCTGCATCCTGCCGCTGCGTTGTCTCTCTCTGCTCAAAGACTGGCAGCTCTAATTAGTTCAGGACCTCATCTAATGACTTTGAATTTCTGCTGCCAGCTTGACTATTGCATCAGTGTACATTTTTAGAAGCGGGGGAAGAAACCTGGCCGATGCTCAGTACATCAAATTGACTGAGAGCTGGACCGTAATGCCCAATGAGTTCCCACACCCACATGCTAAGTAAAAGACAGATGAGCTCCAGTGTGCTGGACGTGCAGCCAATTAATGCACAGTACTGAGTTTTGGAAAACTACAATTTCAATATAACATACTTTAAATCTTTAAAGCTCATATGCAGAAGCAATTAGCTCAGAAGAGCTTCAACATATTCAATTTAAAACTGTGGATAACCAATCGTGAGGCTTTGTCCCAGTTCCTCTCCCTCAGCCCTTTGCTGGGAGGGTCCCCTCTGAAAATCTACCCCTACGTGTTTATGGGGGTCCTGAATGTTGAAGGGGTGTTTGAAGGGCTAGATGACCAAGACCCCTACATCACATAGAGAAATAGAACAATACTACCCCTTCATGGCAGCTAGCAAAATTAAGGAGTCCACGTGGTCGGGGTAAGAGGTGAATTGGGTCAGTCTTCACAAAGCATTATAACCTGTGGCATGATGATTGATTGAAAGCTTTGGAAGTCAGACACTGTGGCTCAGTTTCAACCCCGGAGGACTGAGTTTGTTAGTATATCACATATATAGAGTATAGGAGCTAGATATGGAATGATAGAAAGTATTTATATTTTTTAAATACAGCAGCCGTTTCTTGATCCTCTTTTTCATTCTCTTTAACTTTTCATTTATCAAAAAATGCTCTGTTTTGTTTTGTCTCACTTTCAAAATATATTATTTGTGTATACATTTTTGTGCCACGTTGTTGAAAAATATTCTCTTGCTTAGAAATCTAAAAAAACGATTTATCTCAACCAACATAATCATCATTTATCATAGTGCCAGCATGGCTCTGTTCATATCCAAGTTCCTATCTTATACAAACAAATTAATATAAACCCCAACCCTTCTGCAGAGCGAGCTGGCAGCTGCTACATCAGAAACCTGATCTGACGTTTTCCACTGAGAATTCACAAACTTTATCTTTTTTGGAAGGGGGGGGGGGCGGGGGTTTATAAGTGCAATGCAGAATTTATCAGCGCTGCACGGCACAACAAAGTGAAAGTCGTCGCATCCTTAAGAAAAAAGTGAGCGCAGTAATCAACAAGACCAGGAAATAGGTCAGAGGACTCGCTGGCAAACAGCAAACATCATTAACAAACATTCGGCCCAGATTTCTCTGCTGAACATAAACCTTTGTAGGAAGTTTATACGATTCGCAAACAGCTTCCCCCATTATTCCACAGAATCTTCTTAGGGAGTGTTTTTCTCTCCTTAACACGAGGGAAGAGTCAGAAGTCTGCAGCTGCCACCAAACAGCTCGACTGCACAGAGACGATATAAGAAGAAATACCATTAGCTGTCTGGTGTCCTTAGAAATCTGTGCACCTCATGAGACTCCTGCAGGATATTCTGGACGGGAGGAAATCTCTCTCTGCCCTCTAGTGGCATGTGAATTCCCCGAGTCAATTACTGTGTCATTAATAATTAAGGATAAACCCGCAAATGTTACTGATGTAAACATAAGAAAACAGCTCATTTCAGGCCAAAGGACGTGGTGGTCTTTTGTTTGCACTCGTTCCAGGGATAGTGTTCTGATTGAGGATTCACCAACACATCCTGCTCTCGAAGGCTTTACCACAGAGCCTCATGTTCGCAGCAGATGCATTTGTTATGTTACAGTCTGGAGCAGGAGAAGGAAGAGAGGTCACGCTCTGCAGTCGGGTGTCAGCTCACTCTATTAAAGACTCACAGGAATCATAATGCAGTACATGAGCTGGGGATACGACCGTGACCTGCCAGGGCAGAGTTGTAACCGGCGCTTCACCCAAGGAGAGTGTTTCCTCTAAATATAAACAGGTTATGTGGGAACAGCGGTGACTTCAAGGCCTGTTTCAGAATAAAAAGAGACGGCTCGATGCTGCTTTGGGCAAAACGCTGCACAACAACTGCTTCAGCTTTATATATTCTCTGAATCAGAAAGGCAACATGGGACATATTATTTTGATCATACATGAGGATCTCAGACTGAATCAAACTGGATGAATTCCCTCATTTGAGTAGTTTTGATAGTATTTTAATTATTCATTTATTTTTGGCTTCAATGTGGATTGATGGAGGATATTCGTAATCTACTTTATGATATTTCTCCAAACAAAATGACAGTTTAATTCATATTTCATTAGCCAAGACACTTGAAGTAAAATGTTACCTAACAGTAAACTAATGGAATAAATATTCTTAATAGAGGAAAACTTTAAATATTTAAAACTAGAGCTGTAAATGAAACAAAAACAAACATGTAAACTTTAGTTAGCACTTTGAAAACTGAGCTCCAGCTGCAACAGGAAGCTTTCATACATTATTCATGTTTAAATTTGTCCATTTGCGGTAATAATAATCTTTCTCGCTGAATGCATTCACAAAGCCATAAAGTCTCATTAATCATAAGAGCATGAATAAATACACTCTAGAGCAAAAAGTTCCAAACTCTGAAATTAAATCATCTTTCCTTAAGCCAGTGGACATTTAATCAATCTACAGAATGGGATGTGTTATGTTGTTATGCAACAAGGCTGATTCGAGACATTTGGTGCAGCTGTATGAAACCATGATAACCAATCTAAGACTATTGATAATTCCAACTTGAGTCCTGGGAGCGAGAAATCGCGTTGAATCAGGGGGAGAGCGATACATCTCATCACATAGTGTCCTCGCACACACACACACACACACACACACTATGTGTCACACATCTCAACACATGCTCACTACAATGAATACCGTGGAGAGGAGGAGATGCTGGATGTTTTGACAGTGACAGTAACTGATGGAAGTTACAGTTTTTCACAGTTGTTAACACACAAAAAGCAAAAATTCGGCACAATTTGCACAACATTCACTTAATGTACCAATAGCTTGACCCAATTTGGCACTACTTCACACTCCCTTATCTCATTAGACTCTGACTTTCCTTCTTTACACTCTGATTTCAATTACACATCACCTTGTTGTCAAAACACTACACACAATGTTCAGTTGTTGCACACACTTCTCACCCTAAAATATCAAAGCATCAACCTACAACACACAAATACTCAAATCTCTAAACATTCAGGTCTGTTGAGCAATTTGCAATCAGGATTGCAGCATAAAAGTGCCTTCAGCCTCTGTTTTGTTTGATGAACAATAGAATAGAATAGAATACAGTGTGCTCACAGTATTTATATTTTGCAGGACTGAAAGAGAACCACACCGTGGAGGAAGAACACGCATGTTCACAGCCGAACAGGAGACTGAAATTGTAGATATGGTTCATGAGAACAACGCTATCACACTCAGACAAATAAAAACTAGGATCCTGGCTGACCATGCTACATTTAGAAACGTCTAGACCGCCATCCTCTCTACATTGGACCGTATTCTTCACAGGAATGCCATGCGGAGGAAACATGTGTACAGGGTCCCATTCAAACAGAACCCAGACGCATCGAGGAGTTACGGAGAGAGTTTGTGCTTGTTAGTACCAAACATTCAGCACTGACACATGCATGTATTGTACCTGTAATCCAATATTGTTCCTTTTCTACAGTGTCTCACCGTAGCCCACTGTGTTGACCTCTCTGTGTCCATACTGTAACTTGCATTATCATGCTGTCTGTTTCAGTACTGTACTGTTCTCTGTGTGTACTGAAATAAACCTTTTTGTGTGCTGTTTTATGTTTGACTATGAAAAAAGTAGGCCTACACTGAGACAGTTTACAAAAGGAGAAATGGCTAATTCTCCAGAGTCAGTCATTCATATGGTGTGTTCCATTTTGATGATTGTGTTTTCAATTTTGCACTTCAGTGTGCTGTAAATGCTTGGAAGTGTGTAAGCAAATGCTTAGTTGTGTGTTCTCAATAAATGGCATGTGTGTGTCATTTGAAAACATGGCTGTGTGTACCAAATGAAAACACGAGTTCCATTTTGAAGGCAATGAGTCATCTTGCAAAGGGAGTGTCAGGTTTAGCATTTTGTGTGTGAGGTTTTCAGTTTTCTGTGTGCAGTTTTGAGAAAGCCGTTATTGTTTTGAAAAACGTGTGTTAACAATTGTGAAAAACTGTAATTCAAAACAGCGAACAATGTAAAAAAGCTGGAAACAGTAAAAGTCGAAACTTTTATTGTTGTTCAAGAATCAAGTCTACAACACTGGAATCAAATGGAGTTAAAATGTCCATACACATGTTTCTTCTTTCTCTTTGAGGAAGATCACACCAGCAAACTACAGACACCAAACATGTTTCCTATGGAAAAACAGCTGGGACGTACTGTGTTGTTTTTGCCTACAGATGTGGTGGAAAAGAGACAAGGTTTCATAGCAACTGTGCACACTCAGGCTGGACAACAATCTTCATATAACAAAAAAAACTCACTTGTATGTGCAATAAGGCAAAATCCAGAAAGGTTACAAAGGTGGGATAGTTATTCTGGGGATGTTGGACTTGTGAAGACCCTCGGGGATGACACACTGGGAAAGAGGTGGTTGTGGAAATGTGGGAATTAATTAGTACACTTGATCTATTGCATTGCATGAGGGCAAATATATTACATTCTACATTACTTCTCAGTAAATCACTGAGTTCATTGGTTCTATATAACAGTGAAGCCTCTGTGTGTTTGTGTCCTCTCTGCACGATACACTGATGTTTATGTCTTGTGGTTCCCAACAGACATCACATGCACATGATGCCTGCATCACTGGACCTCCTCCTAACCTGCACAAAGTTTAGTGACGTAGTTTTTGTCAAATGTACAGCATTTCTTCAATTTTCTGAGGCACTCCACATCACTGCAGCTTATCAGGCTTTTTATGTGACTGGTTTAATCTTGTATTTTTTACAGAAAAGAGACTGCAGGCTAAATTGAAATGCATTAAGGCTCATAACCTCCTGCGACCCTCACAGAATGCGAGACAATGGATGGAAACATGAACCTCCTAAATGAAGAAGGAAGAAGGACTAACCTGACAAAGTGGCTGAAGTCAAGCTGAGGTCACAGATTCATGATGTTACTTTAAAGCATATATATATAAATATATATATATATATATATATATATATATATATATATATATAGAGAGAGAGAGAGAGAGAGAGAGAGAGAGAGAGAGAGAGAGAGAGAGAGAGAGAGAGAAAGAGAGAGAGAGAGAGAGAGAGAGAGAGAGAGAGGTAGAGGGATAGATAGATAGATTGATGGACAGACAGATAGATAGATAGATAGATAGATAGATAGATAGATAGATAGATAGATAGATAGATAGATAGATAGATAGATAGATAGATAGATAGATAGATAGATAGATAGATAGATAGATAGATAGATAGATAGATAGATAGATAGATAGATAGATAGATAGATAGATAGATAGATAGATAGATAGATAGATAGATAGATAGATAGATAGATAGATAGAAGGATGAATAGAATAAGAGACAGACAGTAAGACAGAAAGACAGGCAAACAGATAGATAGTTAGAAGGATGGAAAAGAGATAGATAGATAGATAGATTGATGGACAGACAGATAGATGGATAGATAGATAGATAGATAGATAGATAGATAGATAGATAGATAGATAGATAGATAGATAGATAGATAGATAGATAGA
This sequence comes from Limanda limanda, assembly GCF_963576545.1. Lineage (NCBI taxonomy): Eukaryota > Metazoa > Chordata > Actinopteri > Pleuronectiformes > Pleuronectidae > Limanda > Limanda limanda. The sequence continues at coordinate 24,349,513 of NC_083641.1, read as the reverse complement.
TAGATAGATAGATAGATAGATAGATAGATAGATAGATAGATAGATAGATAGATAGATAGATAGATAGATAGATAGATAGATAGATAGATAGATAGATAGATAGATAGATAGATAGATAGATAGGTAGATACATAGATAGATAGATAGATAGATAGATAGATAGATAGATAGATAGATAGATAGATAGATAGATAGATAGATAGATAGATAGATAGATAGATAGATAGATAGATAGATAGATAGATAGATAGATAGATAGATAGATAGATAGATAGATAGATAGATAGATAGATAGATAGATAGATAGATAGATAGAAAGGATTTACATATAATCAGAATCCATGTGTATTTTTTCATTAGCCTCCAAAATCTTGCATAAAAAACACGAGTGATAAAAGGATTTCTTAACTGTCAAAATACTGTAAAACTAATGAAATGACGTAGGATAATAAACTCTGGTTTCCTTTAACTAACAACGCACTTGTTGGACAAGCCCCGGGCTTCTTGCTGGGGGCTGGTCCAACAACATGTCCGTGAAAAGAGAGCGGAGGGAGGAGAGGAGAGGAGGAGAGGAGGGAGGAGAAGAGATTACACGACAGGACAGCGTCTTCAGAGGAGACGCCAGTGAGGGAGGAAGATGAGGATCCAACCTCCAGGCTGCAGCAGCCTCCACTTCCGCTAAAATAACACAAGTGAGAAGCAACAGGAGGACGGTAAAGTTTTCTCTTTCTTCTGTGCACGATTGTTTCAAGCGTTGGTATTTGATCATATGTTTTTTACAAAGATTCACTAACTGTTTCCTGCTTTTATCTGAACTGCTGATGAGTATTTCCTGTGATAAGCAGATTTAAATCATGTTTCAGATTAAACTTGTGATAATACTAACTAAGACATTGACAAGAAGAGTGTTTGAAAAAGAAAAAGTTTTTAATCTCTGTAACAACATGCAATCAATGAACTAATAAATCAATTTCTTCAGCTATTGTTAATATTGTTTTGCTCTGTAGGTGGATGGATGGACACGTTAATTATTTAAATGCTTTTATTTTGAACAGCACTCTGTTCTACATTGCATGAAAATAACTTTACAAATAATGATTGATTGATTTTTTGGGGGGAGCAAACCATTATCCATTTTTCCTTCCGTGTAGCATTAGGACCTACATTTTAAGATTGCTCTTGTTCAGATTGTTGAACCGTAACATGATCATTACAGCTCTCGGCTTAATGTCATTTAAAACCCAACAAGGTGCAGTTTCCGTCTGTGTCAGATTCATCTCTGCTGACCTCATATTTCCATATTTACTCTTTGTCTCTTTTCTAAAGTTGACTCTGAAAAACTGCAGCAGCAGCAATGTCACAGCTGTATTACGGCAAAACTGACAGCTCCTTGTACAGGGACAGCATCCCCCTGCGGGTCGTGAGGGCCGAGTCCGAGCTCTCGTCCCTGGAGAAGGCCTACCTGGGGGCAGTGGATAAGGGCGACTACGCCAGCGTGAAAGAAGACCTGGAGGATGCTGAGATTTATTTCAGGATCAACATTAACTGCATCGACCCCCTGGGACGCACGGCCTTGCTCATCGCCATCGACAACGAGAACCTGGAGATCATCGAGCTGCTGCTCAGCTATAACGTGTACGTGGGGGACGCCCTGCTGCACGCCATCCGCAAAGAGGTGGTGGGCGCCGTGGAGCTGCTGGTCAATCACAAGAGGCGTGGGGACAAAAAGGTAGTCTCCACCATGATGACATCCCATGTGCAGTGATTGCATTCACAGTGTTGTTCAACTTCAGATAGAAAAAACTTAGAACCTCACGTGACAGCTATAGCTAGTGTCCCACTGTCAGCCACTGATTCTAGTCCGACTTACAGTATAAAGTGATTTATGTGATGTTTTCCGGTTAACTGTCCTACTCATGGGGTGGCACGGTGGTGCAGTGGTTAGACTGACGGCCTGATGGGCCTCTCTTGAAATAGAAGAGTCCTAAGACATGCAACTTAAAGACCCTAAATTGCCCAGAGGTGTGAATTTGAGTTTGAAAAGCATCCAAGATGCTGGCGACTTGTCCAGGATGAACTCCGTCTCTCGTCCAATGTCTGCCAGGAATATCTCCAGCTCCCCGAGACCATCGTAGGATAAGCAGTGATAGAACTGAAATCACGGAAACATGCTGAAAAGATCATTTGAATCTGCTTGGATGTGACAGGATGACTGGAATGGTTGTTATTTAGTTTAAAAACTGTGTAATTCTTGTTTTTTTGCTTGAAAGATGCAGCTCGGATTTGATGTGCTGCTGCTATAGCGTGGTGTATCAGGCATTTTGAAAAAAAGTCCCGTTCGACTTCCTTGTAAATTTGTTGTTTTTATTTCTCGACACTGCTGGTTCTTCCTGTAATGGACTTGATTCTGTGATGAGAAGAGAAAATGGTGTTGTTGACTCCAACCAGGAAGATAATTTGAGGACAGCTCAACCACAAGCCATTAGCTGTGGGCTCTCTGTTAGACAAGATGGGTCAGGCACCCAAGATGAAATTTGATCCAATCAAACTAATTCAAACTAGCTGTTTCGGTCCCTGTGAGAGGTTTATAAAGCTGTTACTTGTTCCCTGTGAATTTATTCTTTTGAATTTAGTTTGTTTCCTCTCTTGTCCTCCTGTACAGGTTCCACCAATCCTGCAAGACAAGCAGTTTTCAGACTTCACCCCGGACATCACTCCGATCATCCTCGCAGCCCACACCAACAACTACGAGATCATCAAACTGCTGGTGCAGCGAGGAGTTTCCATCCCGCAGCCGCACTCCGTACGCTGCAACTGCGTGGAGTGCCTCTCCAGCTCAGACGTGGACGTCCTGCGTCAGTCTCGCTCCCGTCTGAACATCTACAAAGCCCTCGCCAGCCCGTCCCTCATCGCCCTCTCGAGCGAGGATCCCTTCCTCACGGCCTTCCAGCTCAGCTGGGAGCTGAAGGAGCTCAGCGATGTGGAGAACGAGTTCAAGTCAGAGTACGAGGAGCTCTCCCACACGTGTAAACAATTTGCAAAAGACCTCCTGGACCAAACCCGGAGCTCTAAAGAGTTGGAGACAATCCTCAACTACCGAGATGACATCAATCCCCTGCTGGATGACAACAATGACCTGGCACGACTTAAACTGGCTATTAAATACAGCCAGAAAGAGGTAAGCTCTTGATTCATCATCACCATCCTTCTTTTTACAAAACAAGATCAGAAAACTACTCCAATGTCTCGGTAAACACAGGTTCACAAACAGAGCTGACAGCTTTTCAGTCCTGTGATGAAGCACCACGAGGAACAAGGAACAACATGGACTACAAGACGACCGGTGCCAAGATGAGCCGCAAATGGCCCGAAGAGGGTGGAGATGTCCTCTGGGAGCTTAGAGCTACATGTAATTGCCAGGCTGGCTCTTAAAAACGCATTACAGTGGCCCTTTCAGACGGTCCCATGACATTTGGATAATTGGCGATAATGATGGAATAAGTGATGAGCACTTCCCTGAAATACAAACTCATAATATTTTAATTAGGGAGGAAACCTTTTACAGTCTTTTAACATATTCTGTGGAAGTGTTTTTTTTTCCCAGGATGCAACAACGACTTCCTGTCATTTATCATGAAAATGAACGATTAAATTTACACTTGGTGATCACACAGCGGCTGCAGCAGAATAAGATGCACAAGGAAATACGATTTAGGAATAATTTATGAGGTTAATCAAGGATTACACAAGTGGATGCATGTAGATGATGAGGATGACAACATTTAGTATTACGAGTCGAGATTGGAAGCCTTTGGTCTCAGTCTACCTCATAAAATGTTAACATCCTGATTTAAATCCAGGTTTGCTTGTTTGTTTTGTTGTCTCCTGCACAACAGGCGACAATAAAACTAAACGCTGTGTTTCAGCCAGTTCATTTTATTTGTTCCACTCATGAAATGAATGAAACCACCTATGTGTTGTTTGTTTTGCAGTATTTGCAGCAGGAAAGGCTCACACCACCTTTGTACGTTCACGTTTAGTCTCAAGCATTTAGGAGTCTGCACGTAGAGTTCGGGCTTTTCTGTTATGCTCTATTTGGATGAGACAGTTGGGAACACGAGAATTGGAGATCAGCTCTGTGTGCCACCACTGGTCTCCATGGCAGAAGGGTTTTACAGCCGAGTTTCACTGACTACAGTGGGAAAGGGGTTTATCACAGATGGGTGATTTGAACAAGGTTTCTTTGGCCGGTTTCAGACAACATTTAGCTATCTACACTGCTGCTAATAAATACACCTGGATGTGCCACGATGGAAACATGGTAAAAGATAACATAAACCTGAGATTGATAACACAAAAATGTTTTAAAACTAGATAAAAACTAAACACTGTTGGCTCTACATAACAGTGAGAAACCCCTGTTTGTAGTGAACTCTACTTTAAGAACAAAAAAGTGGGCGGAGAGACTGGGATTTCATTGTTTCTCGTGATTTAATATAAATTTCTTCTTGGACTCACCTGCTGTGTGATTTGACATTTTTGCGACCTTAAATGACCTCAGATTCAACATCTCTTCACACTCTGTAACAGAAATGTGATCAATTAACAGCATAAATGTTACAACATCTTATATGTTACAAATTAAGGCCCATTAATAGAATGCCAAATGAAAAGTTGACAAGGAAAAAGCTCAAATCTTTGAGGATTACGTTCGGTCACATAATCAGAGTAAGTTTGCAAATGAAAAGTTTCTTGTGACAGATTTAAGACTTGACTTGGGCTCCACTCCAGTGACTTGAGGAGTCCCCCTGAATGAGGTCACTTCATGAGTCAGGCTGACATTTAACAAGCATTTAAAGTAAATTATAAAATACACTGACCACCAGATGAATGAGAGAAGTTACAGAGTTAAGTTCATGTCAGACTTGGATCTGATTGGAATTGGACTCTAACCTAAAGTCAAACATGTTCCACACTGATTGCAACATCTTCCAATTGCTGGTAACATTAAGAAGTAAGTAAAACGAATATGGAGCTGTTAAGTGTTCGCTCTTCCCTAAGAGCATGGATTGTGGCCAGAAAGCAGTTGCATGAGTTTCCATTGTTTAATTTTTTCCCACTAATGTCAACAACACACTTCTTCAAGATGAGCTCTTCTGAGGAGTTTTCGTTCTAAAGAAACAGCATCAAAGTGCTGCAGTTTAATTGACTGCGTAGACCACCAGCACTTATTGATGGCAAACATCTCCTTTAATTCATTTCTGTCCTCTCTGCTTCTCGTGTTCACTTCTGCTCTCGCTGTGGAATATTACAAAGTTTTCTTTGTACGCAGATGTTTTCTGCGAGCTGTTATAGTAAAAAATAAGCATTTGAATACTTTGAGTAGAAACAAAGTCTGACTACTTGCTTTTATTTTTGGAGCAGAATGCCATCATGAGGTTATTCATCAGTAGGTTTAATGACTTAAATTGGAATTACATATCTTGGTCGCACTGTTTATTTGACATCATGAATTCTAATAATTCTCGTTGATAATTGAGAATCATATGACTGGAGAACTTTCAGTGCTGTTCATATAAAGTCCTCCAGTTTAGGATGATGCTTAGTGATAGATTGGTTTTTCATTCTTTAACAAGCGCAGCAGAAAAATCCCAATAAATAGTATATCTATCTACAGTATGCATGTAAGGAAATACAGCAGTATTATGTCATATATACAACACTTATCTTACCTTAACATACTGTGCAATAATTATAATATTATCAGATGACTTAAATACCCTGCCATTTAATTATTTATATTATTTAGCATACTTGTGCTCTTTGCACCAAAGTTACCTCAAGTTAGGGTTAGTCTATTTACATTGTATTTAAGAACTTTAAAAAATAATTTAGATGTAAAGATTAAATACTATACATTGTCCTTATGATTAAGCACTATACAATATGTTATCACAGGGTTAATGTACAGACGCACGTGACCACAGTCTATGATTGTAACATGTAGACAAGGTGATTTTCACTTTATAAATCTGTCCTCAGACTATATCTGGTTGTGCCACCGTTTTGCCTCCAGTCACGTCGACGACTCACAAGCACAAATAGGAAACACTGAAGAAATCAGAATCTGCTTTGTTACTTGACGTCATCCACCACAATTTGATGCTACATACAATGTAGAAATCCATTTCACTATAATGTGGTCAGGCTAAAGTGATCGTCCATCACCGGCCACAGACGTCCAGCACATGTTTGTATTCAATCCCGAGGGGCAGAGAAGATGTGTATGGGAAACAGATTCCACAATAATTTCTTGACAGAGGATCACAGAACAGAGGATCTCTAATGTCCCCCCCCCTAACATCTTGAATTCCTCTTGCTCGGGGTGAAGAACGGTAAAACATGTTTTTTCCATTCCTCAATGTTACCTTTGCTGAGGATAAGCAGCGGGGGGGAAGCTCTGGAGATTTTATCGTAACATCATGTCTGCAGCAGTTTGAGACTACAGGGGAGAAAAGCATGTATTTTACAGCTGTCTAATGGAGAGCTGTTTTTGTCAACGCACGTCCTTCCAGTGCGTGTAGGAAATGTCAGCTTCCTGTTTAACGTGGCCGGACAAACGCGTTGTGTTGAGTTTTTGACGCTTGATGCAATTGTCACGACAACCATCACGGTTTCATGCCTGGGAAACAGTGCAGCCGGCTTTCATGCTAACGTGCCGTGCGTAGCTGTCAACATAGACATATATAAAGACTAGATGTCTCTTTCAACGGAGCCGGACGTCACCACATGGCGGCCATCTTGCTACGGGGCAGCTCGCTCACCCATAACATTGTGTTGGTAGTGGTAAATAACCATAACTTGCTCAATTTTCAACCGATTTTGAAACGGTCTGGTTTGTTATAAACGTCAGAGATGTAGATATGACACTGCATACTTATGAATAATTATGTTATTTTCTAAAAAATTGATATAATTTACGCAGTGTCATAACTACATCTGATGTTTATAACAAACCAGACCGTTTCAAAATCGGTTGAAAATTGAGCAAGTTATGGTTATTTACCACTACCAACACAATGTTATGGGTGAGCGAGCTGCCCCCTAGCAAGATGGCCGCCATGTGGTGACGTCTGGCTCCGTTGGCCGGCAACGCAGACGAGACATCTAGCCTTTATATATGTCTATGGCTGTCAATGCCGATGAGAAGTACACAGGAAATAAAAGCCACACACAGATGATTACACACCACGTTAGCCCACTGCCTCCACTTTCACATTTACACGTTTTGATTGGCTGGAGCTTTGCACTTGCTCTTGACGTCACCAAAAGTTTCGAAGGTCGGACGACTGATGAGTCATTTCAGGAGCTCCATGAGCAGAGTTTTCTGTGGTACTTAAAGACCTTATATAACACACCAGAGGAAAGACACACAGGGGGGAAAGCCTCACAAGCCTCCTCTAACATCATTTATCTCTCTTCCTCTCAGTTTATCGCGCAGCCCAACTGTCAGCAGCTGCTGGCGTCTCGCTGGTACGATCAGTTCCCCGGCTGGAGGAGGCGTCACTGGGCGGCAAAGCTCCTCACCTGCATCTTCATCGGCCTCCTGTTTCCGCTGCTGTCCATCTTCTACCTGATCTCTCCAAAGAGCTTCTATGGCTTATTCATCCGCAGGCCTTTCATCAAGTTCATCTGTCACACCGCCTCCTACCTGACCTTCCTCTTCCTGCTCTTCTTGGCCTCGCAGCACATATCCACCTCACAGAAGGACTGTCAGGGCCCCCCACCCACCATCGTGGAGTGGATGATCCTGCCTTGGGTGCTCGGTAACAATAAGCACACACGTGTACACCAGCACTAACCGACTGCTGTTTTCTCATGTTATTGTTTTGCTTCTGCACACATTTGAGGAAAGTCAATCAGAGGCACTTACTGCAGCTGCTCGATAATGAATGTTGACCACTTGTGTTTTTCCTGTTTGAGGTTTTATATGGATGGAGATCAAACAGATGTGGGATAATGGTTTCCAAGACTACATGGACGACTGGTGGAACCTAGTGGACTTCATAATGAACTCCCTGTATCTTGCTACCATTTCTCTGAAGCTCGTTGCCTACACACAGGTGCTGTATATGTCAGGAAGTAACGTATTTCAGTTTTCAGATTTGCAAAGTTTATAAAAGAGTTTTATTTCACATTAGAAGACAGATATGTTTGATCCCACTGGTACAAGCGATACTATGCAACTTTTGAACTTTAAAATTGGCTTCAGGCTTTAAAATTAGTTTGATGGTTCACCGATTTGGAATTAGTAGGTTGGACTGCTTTTATTCCCACTCCTGTAGGAAGGTTTATTAAGTGAGTGGGTACAATATCCTGCAAGTAGTGCATAACTGGCAGCCTAAGGCCTTCTCTACACCACTTCCAATATTATTACAGTATTAGAGGTCTTCTAAAACCAGCGTTAATCTCCAATATTCTGTGAGGAGGTTAAAATTATAACAGATTTGGGGTTTCAGCGAGCAGGGGATTGTGGGTAGTATCTAGCCGTAAATTGCTTGTAGTCGGAGGGACTATTAAGTCAGAGTTAATCAGAATTATTTATCATGTGTGGCTGCAGAGGGCGTTGTTGCTCAGGAAAAGTTACATAGTGTTGCTTTAACTTATACACCAGTCAAAATGAGGAGAATTTAAATGAATGGGATTGCTGTGTGTTCTTGTTTTTTGAAATGGAAAAATAAGCTTTGTTACCTGTAATGCAAATAGTAACTAACATCATTGTCACTATTTATTTTTTACAGTACAGAGGGCCCAAACCCAGAGACCAGTGGGAAATGTGGCACCCGACTCTGGTGGCAGAGGCCTTGTTCGCCATCGCCAACATCTTCAGCTCTTTACGCCTCATCTGCCTTTTTACTGCCAACTCCCATCTGGGGCCCTTACAGATCTCGCTGGGTCGAATGCTCCTGGACATCCTCAAGTTCCTCTTCATCTACTGCCTGGTGCTTTTAGCCTTCGCCAACGGCCTCAACCAGCTGTACTTTTACTATGAAACAGAAGAAAAGTTGTGCAAAGGGATTCGCTGCCAAACACAGAACAATGCCTTCTCAACGCAAGTCCATAAACAAATCGCTCCTGAGAAAACTGTGATACTAATATTTAATATGATTTTCCTTCAGCGATGCACAATGTGACTTACGGTTGTTTGCTTTTCAGGCTGTTCGAGACGCTGCAGTCGTTATTTTGGTCCGTGTTTGGCCTGATTAACCTCTACGTGACCGATATGGCGCCGGATCATCAATTCACTGAGTTTGTGGGCAGCACCATGTTCGGCACCTACAACGTGATCTCCCAGATCGTGCTTCTGAACATGCTCATCGCGATGATGAACAACTCCTACCAGCACATAGCTGTGAGCGCACCGGCCCGCTGGTTTCACCACACTAATTTGTCTTGTGTACCTTCGCGAAAGGTTTTGATAAATTGTTTGTTTGTTTCTCTTTCAGGATCATGCTGATATAGAATGGAAATTCGCAAGAACAAAATTATGGATGAGCTACTTTGAAGAAGGGGGGACTTTGCCGTCTCCGTTTAACATAATACCCAGTCCGAAGGCAGTTTTTTATCTGATGAGATGGATAAAGAAATTTTTATTCAGGAGACAAAGCAAAAAAATGCATGATACCTTCGAAACATTGGGGGTAAGGAGTTTCCAGAGATCTGATCTATATTGTCCCCACTGTATAGAATACAGTTATTTACCTACTATTCTCTCTGACATTACAGCGAATATGTTTATATGCATTGTAAAGAATAACTCATCCTACCATTGGAATCAACAATATGTATCTTTACTTTCAGAGACGCGCGGCTAAAAGTGTAAGATCAAACCATCAGTACCAGGTACTGCTGTCTTTTTAAACAAATAAATGAAGGCACTTTTTTATACAGCTTTATTTTGAAAACAAATCTGTAGTTTTTATCTATAAAATTATGTTTTTCAGGAGGTTTTAAGGAACCTTGTGAAGCGATATGTCGCTGCGCTGATCAGAGACGCCAAGACAGCTGAAGGTTTGACAGAAGAGAACTTCAAGGTAGAACTACATGGTCCCAAAACATTGTTTTTACACTGCTGTGCACTAGCGTTTGATCTGTGGTTCTCAATATATTACAGGAGCTGAAGCAGGATATCTCCAGCTTCCGCTATGAAGTCCTGGGAATGATGAAGGGTAAATCTCAAGGAAGGGCAAGCTCCGCCTTAGCCTATCCTGGAAACCCTTTCAAATATTCTCCCAAATTCCCCATTGATGAGCCGGAGCAGAAGATGTTTGAAGTGGTCATCCGCGCCCAACAGAGCGGAGCTTCCAACACCACCGGCTCTGACAGGCTATCCAACGGTGCAGCTCTTCTGTCCCCTACAGGACAGACTCAGGACGAGGTGTCCAAGGATGTCTCAGATGAGGGGTCTCATAACTTTGAAAAAATATCATTGTCACCAAAAGATTCACTGGGATCTGGGGGCAAAATGCGATTTCAGATCGAGAAAGGCTTCCAGATAAGGCAGAAGAAAAAAAAACTGCCTGGTCCCCATAATTCTGTTCAAGACCCATGAATAATTCCCTTTGGTAAAAATCCATGAAAATAAATGTCTGGATCGGCCTCCATGTCCGAATCTAGTTTCTATCGTGACCCATGTCTTTTCCATCGAGTTTCATTAAAAACCGGTGTGGTATTTTTTGGCTTAATTCTGCTGATAAATACATGTTGAAACGATTTGTGGACATTTAAAAGCTGGTACAGATGTGAGTTTTTAGTCTTAACCTAATTTTAGCCTTAATGGAAAACTAACAAAACTTTGCGGCGGCTGCATCAACGGCATAATGGCCCATTCCCCTCAGCCGGCCCATGACCAAGGGACAGCCAGGAACAGCTGGTAATAACCCAGAGTGTCTGAGACATCTGGAAGGGGAGTGGAGCTCAGAGACGTGTTAGTGGAGCCAGGTCTTTAAAAAAGAATCGAATATATCACTGGGACGAGATGGTGATGAAAACATATTAATGCAACATCTTCCAATAATCTTTTTTCGAGATTTCATTCTTTCTCTTGCCAGTTTTGAAAAACGTATATTGAAATAAAATCATTTTCTCAGGGTAAAGAACATTGTAGTTACCTGTCATATTCAGTTTATTACCTGCATCTTGTCATGTACACAACATATGTTATTGCAGATTATATCACATGCATTCCTCTCCGATTGGCGGAATATGAAAATGCCGAGTGCCGATTTGATGCTCAGGGAATTTGACACAGGTCTGTTATTCATGATTTACTGTGAGCAGCTAAATCCAAAGAGCGACCCCACCCTGCTGCCTGTCCTCAGCGCCTGCACCTTGAACTGACTGTGATATGCAAAAAATCTCTGTTTCTAAAAAACAATATTACTCCTCATACACTGCCAGTATCCATTTTTTATTGATTATACAGCAACGAAAAATAACCCTGTGTTAAACATGTTTATTCGTATATGTGGGAACTAATTGAATATGTAACTTGGATACATTATCCAGCTGATAAATACGCAAAGCAGCACCAAGCTAATTCAGAAAAAGATTGTTTTTACTCCAAAGCGATCTCCTTTTTCTATAGTGAGAAAAGTTCTGTTGCTGATTTATTCCTCAACCTCCGCTTTACAACCTGGAATGCAAACTTGTATTGACATTACTCTCTGATCAAATAAAAATCAATGCCGATGTAAAAAGGGTTTCTAACTTTTCTGTCTCGTGGTTCTCCTCAGCAGCTTGTCGTTCCCTTTTCTCCCTTATTTGTTTCATATCCAAACAAAGCATAGTGACCCTGGGAACTAAGATTTGAACGGAGACTCGAGGAGAAGCAGGAGGTCAGGAGGCGAAAGTTAAACTTCTGCATGAATTCACTTGATTCACTGCTGCGATGTTCCCTCTCAAAGCTTTGGGTAAACAGTTTACGAGCCTCTTGATGTTTATACAATGGTGCAGTTCCTAGTGGATGCACAGTTTACATCAACATCCTCCCTCTGAGAGAGTTCTCTTCTGTTTTGTGACTCGTTCACAAAGAAACACAACTCGATGCTCTTATTTACAGTTACTCACATCTTGTTTGTCCAATCAGGTTGAAGTTAAGAGTATAAACATCAAATGGACCTGGAAGAAAGTAGGGAGAGTATTTACAAACTCACTGTAGTTAGTCTTTCACTGCCTTTAGTTTAAAGAGGTTGTAGTGGAAGTTTTGTGTAAAAGCCTGTTGTTAATAAGTAAGTTCAGATGTAGTAAGTCATTTATAGTTTGTTCTTTAAAGAGTCCGTTCATTATAATACATTACAATATATACTCCTTTTTTTTATGGAACATTATAGGCGATAGCTTATCCCATTGGGTAAGAGGTGGGATGCACACAAGGTGTCAGTCCCCGACTGAACCGGAGGATGCTAACCACTGCACCACCATGCCACACTTGATATCAAACTCCATTTGTAAAGCCTTTTCCCTAAGAAGTTACAAAGTGCATAGCAGGAAAAAGTGAAAATTACAAGAACAGGAATTGAAGCTATAGAAAGATGATAAGTTAACAGAGAAAAATACAATTGTACCTGCAAAATATATAAATAAATGTTTTACATAGAGATTTTAAAGACGCTAATGATGTTTTTGTGTCTCTATCAGTAAAGCCCTGGTCACCCTGCCTGGAATAACCAGCAGAGCTCCGCCCAGAGACGTGAGCCAGAAACCATTAAAATTAAATTTACATGTCAATGCATCACAAACAATAATCCACTAATAAAACACTGACAGAGCTCGTTCTGCATGAGTGTGAAGACAATGAAGTCACATTACATTTTTATTTACCTTGGCCTAAAATACGGGAAAAAAAACAGGCCTGAGGCAATAAAACATTAATCTCAGTTATCAAAATTCAGGAGTATGATATAATACTCACTGATGATGTCTGTTCCAGCTCTCTTCAATTCTGTTGTGAGTCTGTGTTCGGGAGGATAATGAGTCTGTGAGGTTTGTTTTCCTACTTATCAGGCATCAAGCCCCCTCTAGTGATGTGGGAGAGACCAGTGCAGTCGCTGTGGTTCCAACAGAGACGTGTGAACAATGACTCCGGTGCATCCGCTGTGCATCCAGCTGTGCATCCAGCTGTGCCGCTCACACTCTCAGAAACACCCAGTTTACTTGTGATGCAGTAATTACTGTACTGCTTTGTGGCTGCAAGCACACCATAAACAGTATAGTTACAGTTTTCCAGTTCGTTAAAGGCATCCTATAGAAGTTTACTCGTGCTGTGTACTTGCACAGATATGCAACTTCACACCTTCATGGATGCTGCAGGCAACCCGGGGGGGGGTTCCTGTTACCATAGCAGCCAGGGGCAATTCACACTATCTTTAGAAACGCCAATCACAGGCTGTTTTGGTATTTGTCTCCACTATATCTGTATGAGCCCAATTTAGAACGAGCGGCGGCATTTTCCCTTTCATTTCAACTTAAAAGCAGCTCAGAGGCAATATACAAAGACAGGAATCCATACGTGGGATCAAAAGTTGCTTCATCCATTCTCTGTGGCACAGGCAGTGTGTGTGTGTCTGTGTGTGTGTGTGAGTGTGTGAAGGGACAAAGACAGTTCCCGTTCAAAGTGTTAATGTCACGTTGCATTTATTAAATCACTGCTGTGAGTTTGCCAGTGCAATTATTTATCCAACGCGAGCAGGGTGCAGACTCTTCACTTTGAGAACTGGCTGCTCGCTGGATTCTTCAGATTGTAAAGTTAATGTATTCCAGTCTCTGGGATTTTTAGGAGAGATGAAAAGCCTCAGTGGGGATTTTATGCATAAGCGCTTTTCTAAAGGCCCTTGACGAATCCGGCTCTTAAGAGGCTTGCTGCATTGGAAAAGTGTCACTTGCTCAATGAGGACGAGATTCGCTGAATGATTCAACTTCGGATATTTTGTATTTTTCAACTTCTGCTCACTTTTTTCCGTCCAGCGACTCTGCAGGCCACTTTCCTGTTCACATCTGGAACATCTGCACGTAGGCTGAACACCATGTGGTGAATGAACGGTGATGAAGTGATGCCACCTGGGTATGTTCGGAGTAACAACACGCCCTGGTGAACCTGAACTATTTTCTCTTTTACAACCTTTTAAGGCTTAAAACCGAATCAACAAAGTCATGTACCAATTTGTAGGTATCAAACTTTGGCCATTTTGCTGTAAGTATAAGGAGTAATCATTTAAAAAGAAATTACAGGACAACATTATAAAGTAGATGCTTTAATAATTCATAAGCTGCAGCCTCTTATCTTTTTCTCCAGTTCTAGGATTTCATATCGTGCATGTCTGGGCCATTTCACAATAATTGTTTTCCTGAGACTTTCACTTCCCAGAAACTGTGTTTTGTTCTTGTTAGTTCTTGTGCTTCAAGTGTTTCCAGTCAGAGTTGGATTAATGGCTCAGGTATTGTAGCTTCAAAAGGAATCATGATACATGTCAGTTGATGTTCAGGAAACAAGTTCAATGTTTTTTGATAAAGAAATGAAAATATAACATCAACGTCCAAAACTCAAAATTGAAATCAGCATGTTTATCTATTTGAGGCTTTTTGTCTTAGCTATTGGGATCTGAACTCAACCTGAACTTTTAAAATCCTTTAAGAATCTTTTATCTCTGAGCCTTTTGACTATTTACCTCATTTACGAATGTTTATTTTACTTTTTTCTCATATGTAACATTCAGTCTCTTATATTTGTGTTCAACCTTCTCTTAAATAGTTCCTGTTGTTTGCATTCAATTCTTAATTTTTGTCTAGTAAAGCATTTTGTATCAGTGTTTTGAAAGGTACTTGAGACTCACTACTCTGTGGCAGTTCAATCCAAACACAATGGTAATGCTGTGAGACCCGCTGTCCGTGGCCCGTGCTTCCACTAGGTGGAGCAAACCACATTCTAAAAAATACACTATCAGTGCTCTGGCATTTGTTCAGTGTAAAGATTATGTAACGTTTCTTTGTTTTCGGTCCAAATAAATGACACTTTTAGAGACAAGCTACAGCTTGATTCTGCCTCTCAACTATTCCATCTGCTAACTGTACATACCTGATGTGGCAGCCGGCTGCAGGGCTCGCAAAATGCCAAAAGCTACTTTGTGCACTGATAAATATATTAACCCAAGAAGTTTGCTCAAAGCATAAGATCTATAACAATTAAACCTTTAAATTCTGACCCTTTTAAAACTAAATGTGCACTTCAAACACGTTTTACCTGCTTTCCCTGTATATCTCAGGTGAAACAAGTTAAATTGTATTTGTGCTAAAGTTGGAGTTTTATTTCAACAGAAAATATTTAAACCAAACATGTTTTGTGAGAAATGCATCAATCTCTGCTGATATAATCTGCATAAAACACAAAACATTCTGTAAATGCTATTGTGGCCCCACTTTTTAAAGGGGTCCCTGCATAAACAATTAAAAATATAAGAGATTGCACCACAAATTAAGATTTACAGACTCACAATTTATTGCACACAAGTGATGACTCATTTCTGGGTAGACGTACAGTAAAGAAACGTCGTTTTGGGAGGTCCTGGGTGGTCCTTGCATCCACTAAACCCTGCCATCCTCCTTGAGTGGAGGGAGCGACTCCTGCTATATAAACTCCCACTCTGAGGCTGCAGCCGTTACTCTGGGTCTGGAGGGGCTAGCTGACAAATCCAGGATGAAGCTCCTTTTCGTGGCTGCCTTTGCCCTCGTGGTGCTATCGACGTTGGACCGGGCCGACTCCTCGGCTTATGACAAAATAGTCGCCCACAGTCGCATCAGGGCGAGAAAAGAGGGGTAAGCTCATCAATATTTCATCAGGAGAATTGTTTTAAGTATTTTTCTTTCTACACCTCTGTGATTATTTCTAATTGCAAGCAGTTGCATTGAACTTTGAGGATTAAAGGCCATGAGCAATTATATTAAGTCTGCACATGCTGTATTATTTAGTCATATTTGTTTCACATCAGGTGTTTCTTTAAAGAACTATGGTGGAAAGGTGGAAAAGCTGCAGAGATGTATTCAAATCCTTATTCACATCTGACAAACTAATCTCATAACCTGCAGGCAGAGATCTCATTATTCACATTTGACAAGCAGCAGGGGATAGTTGATTCACAGTCTGTTGTCTCCCCCCCGACAGAACGTCTGCTGGACTCACACAGTTTTGCATACAAATAACTTTCCATCAAACCTGAACTTAAGCGATTTACCTGCTGACTCACGCTCTGTCCCCTTTTCACCCTCAACTCTCCTCAGACCCAATGTCTGCGCTCTCCAGCAAGTCATGGGCACCAAGAAGAAGTACTTCAGCACTTGTCGTAATTGGTACCGAGGGGCCATCTGTGGAAAGAAAGCGTAAGTGTTGCTTCGTGTTTCAAACGTGTTACACGCAAATCCACCTCACTAAAAATGTATTTTAAAAAAGTTTAATTTCCCTTCGGTATCTGCTGCCTCTTCTTTTCCTTTTCGTTAAAGGATTCAATGGAAAGTTCAGAGTTTCCATAGAGGCAGACATCTGTTTTTGTGCTTTGAATTTAATTGTTGCATAAAATGAAAAACACATTTATAGATGCAGCCCTAGTCTTTGTGTTTAAGGCAATTCCCATTTGCTCCAATAAACTGTAAGTCAGGGTTTTCATAAGCCCGGGGTGTTGTTGGATGCCACTGCGGTGAACCACTGATTCCAAGATGTGATGTGGCTGCTCTGTGTTCATGAATGGAAAAGCGTTCACCTCAATCATTCGAGACAACCTCCTGTTTTTTTTTTCTGCTATTGTTCCAGCGCTCTCAGCACTTTTTCGGGTTTTTAACATGGATCTGAGCCATCCCTGTTTTACAGTCTGCTCTCCCACACACACTTAGTTTGCCCTCTATGTTTGCATTATGTCAGAATCATGCCCAGCGCTCTGAACAGGCTGAAGTGAACAGCCCAAGGAATTTGATCTGGTTCAACGGGAGTCTGACACGGGACCAGGGAATCAATCCAAACATGGCCGGGGCCAAGAAGTTGAGATTCAGACAGTAAAGTGATTTATGCATCGAGACATTGTGCTCATGCAAGATCTCCTGAGGAACCCTGGGTTACGTAATATTCTTTCAAAGCGGATCTGGAGACAGGAATATTCTCATGTGTAGATAAAATGCACTTAGATTAGTTAAATTACCAATAAACTGATCTTGTTTTTTTTTTTAATTAGATATTGCTTTAATTGATCTTAGATGCACAAATAGTTTCATACAGAATCCACTTGCAAGCATTGTTATATTGATAAGATAACATGAATACGTTTTGTAGTTTAAAGCTGTTCTGAAACCGATTCCTTCTCCAGCTTCTTCAACCCAAACTAGAAAACTCCCAAAACCCTCCCGTTTTATTTCATCTTAATTTTTCAGTCAACATTTTTTATGTCATTTAAATTGGAGCTGACTTAAGGTTTTGCCTGCTGCAGAATATCTCTCCATGCATGTTTGACATCAGCGTCTCCATAGTTTTTAGAGCAAGCAGGACAACACATCCGTCCATCTATTTGTCCAGCACTCCCTTCAAGCCAATCAAGCAGGATTGTTTTCATCAGGCTCCATGATTTATTTTGTAGGGAATCGATGAAAAAGTTTAAAAACTCCTATCTTGCAATGTTCAAAGAATTATAATAAATCTTGGATCCATACCAACATTTAAAGGGTTGTTTCTTAACCCAAACCTCATCCTTCCACCAGATTTTGTATAAATTTGTTCTGATATTTTTGTACAATCTTGTTCACAAACAAAGGACAGAGGTGAAAACATAACCTCTTTTTATTGAAGGTACAAAACTGGAGGTTAAGGTTCTGACAGAGTCCCTGGATTTAAACAAGGAAACTACTTGAGTTTAAGGGAAATTAGGGAAATAAGTACTTAAAATAAGAACTTCCTTAAGGTCATAGGATCTTTGTCATTGTGGTTACTATAATAAACACACCGTTAAGGTCCTGGCGTGGTCATAAAGAAAATCCTACTAACGGTCGGTTTCACACAGGAAATTAACAACAGTTGCCTGTGAGTAAGTCCTGTGTTTCGTCGAGCCGATTAAAACCCGAACCTCTGAGCAGCGCAGACTTTTTTGTTATATGTTCGAGGTTAGCGAAAGTTTACCGGACAATAAAACGTTACTATGGGTCGTAATGAGCCTCCTGCACAAGCAACCTATGCCCATTTCCACAGGAGCACAGTGTCCGTCAGGAGCAAAGAGTTTAATCCCAAAAAACGAGAATATTATTTCTGTTTCTAACGCAGCTCTGTCTCCAAGTCAATATCGTCCAACCAAACTGCCCATTAGCCATTGGTTGAATTGGAGTGAAGCCACCGAGGCCATATATTATGTTTGACATACCTATCTTGATTCTCAGCGGAACAGTTCCTTTCGCGGAAGACGCTGACAAGTCAAAAGTTTCCAGCTCCAGGGCCAGCCACAAGTGGCTTTGTGTGGGAAAGCAATGCAGAGCGGCTTTTCTGCTGACGCCGCCGCACTGGGGCTCGTGTGATCTCATCCCAGTCGCTCCAGCTCCATGCAGCCTCCATTCACATGCAGCAGCGAGAGTTTTCAATTAGCCATGAACCGGGAGCCCTGGTGTAACCCTGTCTGGGACATCAGCAGTGGACGAAAGCTATAAACAACCCTCTATTGCAGATTTGTGCAAATAATCATCACAGTGACTATGTTTGTAACAATTATATTCATGTACAAACGGTTTTAGGCTCAAATTACAACAGATCCCCTGTAGGTGACTTTTCTTCTTTGAGCACACCACAGGATAAAGAATATCACCTTACAGGACCTAAGGACTTAAGGGGGATCTGTCTCGACACCTTGTTTTTTCACAAATGCAACTTTATACTGAACGTGTTAGCGGCGACTTTTATCAGATAATTTGTCTTAAAGCTTCCTGACAAAGTCCTGATTGTCTACTTTTTTCCCCAAATGGCAGAAATTACAGCACATTCCTGGTGTGCAAGAAAAGTCCCGATAAAGATAAACTGCTAAAAGTAGACAAATCCCAGACAGCTTGTACAACGTGCATCAATCTTCACTCTTGTAGATGACTGATTGCAGAACCAGTGCACCCGTACACTCCCACAGGCTCATATTAGAAAGTGAACAAGTTGTAAAACATAAGGACTCGATAATGTTCATTCTATTGACGTGATTATTTTAATCGCACAGAGCAGAGAAACTGGTAAAAAAGTTGCAACGCAGTTTGAGCTTATAAACTATAAAAGCAGGGGCAGTCTACAGTAATGAACTTCCCATGCGGCCAACTCAGGACACATGTGGTATTATTTATCCCTTATATGGACATATATGGTATTCTTTAGGCCTTGTGGGTCTTTTTTTTTATAGTTACATACCTTTTAGTGATTTGAAGTGAAAAGGATATCGCCAAATGTCAGGAGCTGGAAACAATACGATGGTTCCAGCATGTTGAAACCTGCTGACGGAAGGGGTATAGGCATGTTTATATCTGGCAGCTGCACACTGAATTTTACTGCTTTCCTGCAGACTACGGGGTCCAGTGCTGTTTAAGTGGAGCGGAGACGCTGCTCCTCTCGTGTATTTCAAGCAGCGAGTGAATCTTTTCTCATTCGTATCTAAATTGTTTAAAAAAGTCTGTTTCTTTAATACACACTGTCACAACCTTTAAATTATCCTCGTGTCAACCAGAATTTCCTTAAAACTCAACTCTCATTATCCCGCAGCTTTTCAAGGGCAGATTATAAAATGTTCCTGAGGTTAACCAAACGTCAAGTCGAGTCCAAGCTAATTGTTTAGCTTCAAAGACGAGGTCTGGGCAGCACAGGCCCACTACTGTAATGGCAGCGTAATCCTCACGGCTCCCTTTCCATTAGGTTTTTGGCCAAAGCCGCAGGATCACATGGACTGTTTGAGGAATGAAAGAGATAATGAGCAACATCTGGAAATGATGAATAGACCAAATAATGATTCAGGGCAGCCGTAGAAAATGCATATTTCTTCTATCTTCTTTGAGGCGATACCCATTATTTATGATCTGTTTTCTCTTTCCTGCAGGATAGTGCTTTACGAGTGTTGCCCTGGGTACATGAAGATGGAGGGCTCGCGTGGTTGCCCTGCAGGTATGTTGTGTTACGTGCAGTCGATGTATGAGGGTTAGAGGAGGACATGCCCACCAACTGTGGAGCAGCTGTGCGCTATTTCTGAAATCCGACCAAATAAAACAAGTAGAGGATGCCGCAGCATATTGTCAGCACATGCAGAGTCTGCCTTCCAATGCACATGTTTCTTATCTCTATTTCCAGAAAGACAGGCTGACACCTCCTAACACTAACTGTTCATCTCCTTCTCAGTGGCTCCTATTGACCATGTGTATGGCACCTTGGGTCTGGTGAAGGCCAGCTCCACCCAGAATTACGCCGATATTTCGAAGCTGAGGCCCGAGATCGAGGGACCTGGGTCTTTCACCCTCTTTTCCCCGAGCAACGACGCCTGGGAGGCATTGGATGAGGTGAGAAAACCAAATCCGAAGCTGCACGTCTCTTCCTGTGACGTGTTAACATCTTGTTTTTTCTCACCTTACAGGCGGTGAGGGGTGCACTGGTCAGCAACGTCAACATTGAGCTGTACAACGCGCTGCATTACCACATGGTCAACAAACGCCTCCTAACCAAAGATCTAAGGAACGGATTGACTGTCCCCTCCATGTACAATGACCTCGGTCTCCTTATTAACCATTACTCCAATGGGGTGAGTGAGATTATTATTCAGTGCCTTCATAGTTCTTCTCACATCATGTGGTTTTAACACAATAACAATTGTGCGTTACGCGCAGATAGTGACGGTGAACTGCGCCAGGCTTATCTACGCCAACCAGGTCGCCACCAACGGAGTCGTGCACGTCATCGACCGTGTGATCAGCGCCGTCGGAAACACCATTCAGGACGTGATCGAGGTTGATGACGAGCTGACAACTCTGAGCGTAAGTACGCACGATTAATGTGCCAAAGTTAATTTTCATCTTTAGTAATGAGCGTAATGACGACAGACTGAAACTTGAAGGACATTCAGTAGAGCATATACCTCCTAGTTCTTATGGTATAACTACAAAAGAGGAAAAAGAGGTTGTTTGAAGACTTTAAAAACATATTAAGAGACAGTGGGAAATTTAAATCTGTGCCTTATCCCCTAAAAATGTAACAAATAAAGGATCCACCGCTTAATCCAAATCTGCACAGAAATGTAATCGGTTCTCCCGAGGCCTAGGCTCCATCCCTCCACCAAGTTTTGTGGAAAGCGGTTTAGTGATTTTTGCATAATCCAGCTCACAAATAAACCAACAAACAGACGAGGATGATAAAACCTCCTCGCTGGAGGTAACAAACCTTTAGAGCAGCATCGGAGGAACACATGCAGAAGGGTACAGATGTTGATTTAGGTGCTTTAAATTGGACTTTTGAATGGGGTTGTATTGTCTACATCCTGCAAATGTTTGACTGAACTTAACCCTGCCCATGAAATCACCGTCTAGGATGTGGCTCATAGCGCCGGCATGCTGGAGAAGCTGGGCCAGCCAGGACATTACACTCTCTTTGCCCCGACCAACGAAGCCTTCGCGAGCCTCGGCACCGACGTGCTGGAGAGACTTCAGAGCGACAAGCCGGCCATCCAAGGTAACCCTGACTCGGGGCCACTCACAACACTGAGCCAGCAACAGAGGTTTTATATTAGCCATAGTAACGAGGACTATATTTATATTTAATGATGAATAGGAATATGGAGGAAGCGCAGTCGTTTGCTGGCGGCACGTTTGCCAGACTTCGTTTTTTTTCTTTCTCATGTTCAATGAACAAAAACATGAAACCACAACGGGTCTGGAGCTTACACACTTTTGGCAAACTGTGCATAACAAAGCTGTGTTGAGGAGAAATAAAAATAACAGTTTCAAGTAATGCGTCATGCTTTGTGGACGGAAAGTCAAACAATGCAACACATTATTAAACACGTCAGGGATAACTGTATGTTTTGAGAGTAAGTCAATATCAGTGGCCACATTTGCAAGAACTTTATCATGATATTCATCAATTAGAAGAAGTTAAAACCTTAAGAAACGCATTAAAAAGTGAAGGAGAAAACCACAAGAAACTGCAGAATCTCAGCATTTTTAACTTTTGTTTCTATTAGCGTGAACACTGACAGGCGGGAAGCAGCTGCTTCATTGGGCAAGCTGGTCAAATTGGCCACTACACAGTATTTTTTATTAGCCCCCAGCTTTCCATATGATCCGAGATCAGAACGTTTCACACAAAGTTTAATAGAGCTGTGAAGAAATCACGAGTCTTCTCACTCAAGGACCCAAGGGATCCAAAGGATGTTCAGGTTCTCAGGACGTTACAGCCTCAGCTGCAGCCTAACATGGGAAAGATCATAAAACAGCCCGTGCAGCGCAACTGACCTATATTGACCCAAACATCAAACTACTGTTCACCTGAACCGCACATTCATTTTAAATCTCTGCCTGGTTCTTTCAGCTCTTCTGAGCTTCCACCTGCTGGACTCCGTGCAGTGCTCTGAGGGCATCATGGCCGGCAGCTCCTACGAGACTCTGGAGGGCAACAGCATCGAGATCGGATGTGACGGTGAAAGTCTGACTGTCAACGGCATCAAGATGGTGCTCAAGAAGGACATCGTCACCACCAACGGTGTCATCCACCTCATCGACAAAGTGCTCATGCCAGACTCAGGTTTCCATCTCCTCTTTCTTCAGATTTAAAGGGCTTTCACATCTGACTTGTTTGATCTGGACCTTCAGACTTTAAAAGAGGCGTAAAAGCTTCCTCAGACCAAAGTACAGAACAACGGACCAGAATGATTTTTTTCGGTCCAGTTCTTGCAGTTGATTTGCAGTGTGAAAACACTTTTTCAGATAGTTTGGACTTTTGGACAAATTTCAGGAAGTTACAGAAGCATTAAACAATAGAAAAGGAAAAAGAAGTGGAAGTGTCTCGCAGGATTTCTTGAAGTCTTTGTCTCTGATGACATAATAATAGTAATAACATAATAATAATACAATGGTGGCAACAAAATTAACTGATTCATTAATTTTCTCCAGTCAAACAGAAGAAAACCTTTTCTTCTATGCACCTAATTCAAAGCAGGGAATTTAAATTGCGACGACATCAGACACACGCCCGTCTACAAACCAATCAATGTCCAGTACAGGTAGATGCAAGCCACATAAGTAACGACCATGCAGTACCTATGTCACACACATTTCTTAAGTCCACTCCCTAAATCAAAATCCGGATCAAATGCAACAAAGATAGGAACCATGCTTCAGACTTTCAGGTGTGAAATTGCTCTAATTGCTCCTGGTTTACCGCAAACATAATTGTGTTTGATGTTTTCCTGTAATCCATCATCTAATAGTGCAACTGTCCTTGTGAACTCTAAGCCAAGCAGGTGATGGAACTGGTGGGAAGTTCCCAGTCGACCTTCGGGGATATGGTGTCAGAGCTGGGCCTTTCCGCCGCCATGAGACCTGAGGCAGAGTACACGCTGCTGGCTCCTCTCAACGCCGCCTTCACTGGTGAGTGAACCAGTTGCTGGAGGCTAGGAACCAGTCTGGGGGGGAAAAGAAGGGGAAGATTTTCTACTTGTAATTACGTGCTCACATGTGAATAGATATGTACACAAGTGGAGCTGCAGGGAGGTAATGGATTTACTGCAGGAGCTTTCACGGCATGTAAAACCAAATACCCCGGAGAACAGTCCTGGACTTCAATTAAAAGGGAGTGTTGTTTGGTTTCTGCAACAGCAATGTAATGTGCATTTAATCGAGGCAGAATACTTTATATCTCTCTCAGCGTTTGGTTCTCTGGGTGTGAGGAGTGCACGAAGAGGCAACAGCTGGATTTAACAACCATGAATTGGAACCGTAAAATCTTGGATGTATGGTATCCTACAAATCACGAGACGGGATTCGCAGATTATTGTACACAGTCCATCTACAGAAATGTGCAGTAAATCAGGTCTCTGCTGGCAGATGTTTGCAAACAGGTGGAAATTCGGACGATGCTCCTGAGGATACTTTGTCCAAAATAGCAGGAATAGAAACATATGTCAAATTTATCTTGCTGAGGAGTTTGATGTCAAAACTCACAATGTTGGTGGTACAAGGGAAAATATAAACCTTGTCCCTTTTCTCTGCAGATGAAGTGATGTTCATGGATCAGAGTGATCTCAAGGTCATTCTGGAGAGTCACATCCTGAAGCAGAAGATCGGTCTGGGACAGCTGTACAACGGCCAGCGGCTGGAGACCATCGGGGGGAAGTTCCTGCGAGTCTTCATCTATCGCACGGTGCGTCCTCTATTCTGGAAATCTGTGGCTGGCTGCCAACCAACACACACACTACATGCATTATCGCTGTCATCTGACCATCAATCCTCCCGTCTTAGACATGACATCCATCCCTGTTGCCTTTAACTCGTGGATTATTTCTGCAGGCTGTGTGCATTGAGAATTCCTGTCTGATCAGGGGAAGCAAGGAAGGAAGCAACGGGGCCCTTCATCTCATGAGGATTTTTTTGAAGCCGGCGCAAAAATCCATGTTTGAGATTCTGACAGAAAAAGGAGGGTTCAGGTACGTGCACAGCGACGTATTGAATTGCAGCCTTGTTCTCCAGACTGTGTTTTTTCTACATCTTTTCATTGAACCCACATGGCACGCATGCAGGGGACTGAGAAAGTGCTGTTGTTGCAGGATGTCAGCCCCTCGGGTGGTGGTTTTGTGCAACAGCTGAGTTAGTGTTTTCTTCTCTGTGCCGCAGGATCTTCTTGTCTCTCATGGAAACTGCTGGTTTGACCGACCTGCTGCATCAGGAGGGAGACTTCACTCTGTTCGCCCCGAGCGATCAGGCCTTCGCTAGTCTGAGCGAGCGGGACATGTCCATGTTGAAAGGTTGGTCTCCCGCACTCCCTTCATTATTTTAAATGTGTTCCAAGCAGTGGTGGGAAGTAAGGAAGTAGAAATACTTTGTTTCTGTACTTAAGTAGATTTTTCACATATCTGTACTTTACTTGAGTATTTCTTTTCCTGACGACTTTTTACTTTTACTCGTTACATTTGACCAAAAATATGTGTACTTTCTACT
This sequence comes from Limanda limanda, assembly GCF_963576545.1. Classification (NCBI taxonomy): domain Eukaryota; kingdom Metazoa; phylum Chordata; class Actinopteri; order Pleuronectiformes; family Pleuronectidae; genus Limanda; species Limanda limanda. The sequence continues at coordinate 24,324,274 of NC_083641.1, read as the reverse complement.
TCTTACATTCTCAAACTGGCTCGTTACTTGAGCAGCGGAGGTTGGCACAGCACGCCTCTATGCACGGCGCACCTCTCTCTCTCTCTCTCTCTTTTTCTTTCTCTCTCTCTCTCATCTAGGGTTCAAAATTTGTAAAATTAGAAAATAATTTTTCAGTCAGTTGAGATAAATCTTGAGGAGAAACATTTTGGGTTGTTTTGTGTCTGTATAGGATTACTATATAAAGCACTTTGCATTTTTAATTTTGGTACTTGTACTTTTACTTTTGATACTTAAGTACATTTCAACACCAGATACTTTTGATACTTAAGTACTTTAAATATGAGCTTTAAGACTTTTACTCAAGTCATTTTCTGATGGGTGACTTCTACTTTTACCGAAGTCACTTTCAGGTAATATATATCTGTACTTTTACTCAAGTATGGCTTTCAAGTACTTTATACACCACTGGTTCCAAGTTGCCAGCGGGGAAAAAAATCCCACAGTTTGCTGTTTTTAATTCCAGAGGACGTGAACGCTCTGAGAACCATCCTGCTGTACCACTTCAGCAACGGCGTGTTCATCGGCGGCGGTTTGGAGACCGGGGTGACGAACCTGCTCAAGTCTCTGCAGGGCAGCAACCTCAGATTGATGTTTGTAAGTATTTCCCGCTACAACACTTCTAAAGGGAGATAAAAGCTGTAATTTTATTATACTGGGAAATTATTTTTTGATTAAATGCTCCTCCTCACTTCTGCAAAGAAATTATTTACCAGGAAGCGTAACTCATATTTATTCAGGTTCGTGCAAGCCCTTTCATTCTGTGGCGCTTCTTTGTCTGTAATTGATTTATAACTGTCGCCCTGCAGGCAAACAGCAGCATTCTCGTGAATTCTGTCCAAGTCCCCGAGTCTGATGTCATGGCTACAAACGGAGTCGTTCACTTCGTCAACCAAGTTTTGTATCCCGGAGGTAAAACTTTCACACGTTCTTAATACCCCCTCTTTCTTCTGGAGATGCGCTGGGTGTTTTGTTTGAGGTTAACGCCCTGTGCCTTCTTTTCCAGATATCCCAGTTGGAAGCCAGGATTTCATGATGCTGTTGAAGAGGCTCATCACCTACATGCAAATCAGGGTGATAAATTGTTCTTATAAAAGCTGAGAGACTTATTAAAGACAGGGTTGTTGTTTTTTTTGATCCAAAGAATCTACAGCTGCTTTCAGACATGCACTGAAGTCAGGATATTTTCCTGGAATTGTCCAGAGGGGATGAATCAGACTGGAAAATGTCCTCAAATTTCGTGGCAATGACTTTTCTAACTTGCCACAGACGTGAAACTGAAAGAATACAAATATCCCAAGATCGAAAAAAGGTGTCGTAGAAGGCGCAGATGTCAACTTGGAAAGATGAGTTTCGAGAGCTTTTGGCAATAACCTGGCGTCGGTGGAGTGTGAACACAAACACTGTGCTTTCTGCAGATGACTTTAAATGTCGTGTCCTCCTGCACGTCTCTGCTCAGATGAAACCTCTGGCCTGAATGTTCCGGACATTTTTCTGTTCTGACCTGATCTCCAGCTGTGGCTCATGCGTGGAATTCAAACTCCAGAAAATGTCACGACCTAATTTCCACGGACGTTTCCAGGAGGTCATGTCTGAAAGCAGCTTTTGTGGAGAGTCGTTCTCATGGTTTTAATCAAGGGTGTCCCAGGGAAGTTTGTTGTTTGCAATTCATTTTTTCGGCCTTCTATTAATTATGATTACCCCTTTCTTGTTTACAGTACATTTCCGGATACAAATATCAGGAGATTCCCCTCACATTCATGAGTAAGTCTCAATAAAACTGAGTTTATAATTGCTTTGTTTTCACTTTATTTCTTGCAATATATTATATTTTCTTTTATCACATTCTTCACTGTCATTGATGGCTTTATATCTCCTGTTTTCACCAGAGAGGATCGTCACTCGCGTCATCCAGGAAGGTACAGTAATGCTGAGAGTGTCATCATCCTGTGATTCCTAATCAGCACAGTCGGACACATTCGATCTGGTCAACGAAACGGTTGCATGGTTAAATATCAGGGAGGCTGGTAAATCCTGATGGTTTCAGGCACATATGCAAATGCAAGGGGACCAGCATCTTTAGTAGTGTTAATCAGAGAGAGAAGAACGTTATTTCTCAGCCAAGGGAAGGAATATTTTGATAATAAATATGAAAAAAGACACAAAATAAACACAATTTATAAAAACAAGCAGAAATCCTTTGATTATGAATCACATTTTCTGTCATAGCAACCTATCCGATCAAGTGAAAGCTCCATTTGTTTTGTTACCTGCAAACAAAAGGAAGATTCACTCTATCGATGGGCAATGCTGTGCTACCTGTAATCTAAGTGTAGTGAAACGTGTCCTTTTGTTCTTTTAAAGTTCCCCAGGTGACCAAAGTGACGCGGGTCATCGAAGGCCAGCCCTCCATCACCAAGGTCACCAGGGTCATCGAAGGTCAGCCCTCCGTCACCAAGGTCACCAGGGTCATCGAAGGCCAGGCCACCAGCACCAAGGTCACCAGGGTCATCGAAGGCCAGCCCTCCATCACCAAGGTCACCAGGGTCATCGGAGGCCAGCCCTCCATCACCAAGGTCACCAGTGTTCTCACAGGTAAATATGTTTCACCTGAATCAGTGAGGCAGCAGGTTTAAAAAAAAGAATGATTCAGAGTAAATACTAATGGACGCTGTCGTTTCCAGGCCCTGAGTACTCAGCCAGCAGTGGAACCACCAACATCGCACTAGAAGGTCAGTGAAACTAACTGAGATCTGAAAAGAGAAATTTCCAGTGTTCCATGTGATTGGCATTGGGGGAAAGAGGGTTGGTGGTTCGCTCTCTGGCTCAAATCCACCCCCCCGTGTGTGAGTGGTGTGTGAAAAGACTAGAAAAGTGATATAGAAATACAATCAATCTCCTATTACCATTTACAATGTAGAATACAATTCAGTCCCACTTTGATGTTTTCTTTTCTTTTCCCCCCAGGCGACTTCTCAGAATTCGACAGCGAAAAACTTACCGAAATCATCCAAGGTGAGTTTGGTCTGTTTGGACGCCTGCAGGGAACAATCCGTAAATAACCTGTGATTCATATTGTTTGTTTTGTTTGTAGCAGGTGGTTCACGAAGAACTGGCGGCAGAGTTATAGGTAAAAAGGAGGAGAAAAAACAAGAAGCCTGCATTTTAGACAAATGCAGTGAGGCATGTGAGATAGCTCAGGCAGTCAACTGGAGTCCGCTTTCTTACATGGCCCAGGCCTGTGCTCCGGGTGGGCCATGTAATCAGTCTCATGGGTGTCGGCCATCAGTGCCTTTCCCTAAGTGTCGGTGTTAACAAGCAGGAATGAGTTGACGGACCTGCTGCATTGAGAGCGTCTCTCATACCTCAACTCTGCATGAAGGCTATCGCTCTGTGATCCGCTGCAGCTAGCAGGCATTTGTGTTTATCTGTGTGTGTGCGTGTGTGTGTCCACACTGCTGCTGCTGAGGCTACTGCCAGCCACACATTTATACAAGGATTTTTACAGTGAGTTCCAGAGAGAGAGAGAGAGAGAGAGAGCGCACACTGGAGACTATTGCCCCTTGAACTTTATGTTATATCAACCTTTTGAACATGATATAATTATAACCTACATTCGCCTTTACGACTACATATTTATAAATAAGCCACAATTATTTTGTATTTGGAATCTGGATAACTTCTGGGATAAGAGCCTCTTTTATAACTAGAATGGAAATCGGTAGAGAAAAGGGCTCCACCAAGGCAGCCTTCAAGAAATCAAGGAAAAAGGTTGAACAACAATGTCACAGGGAGTGAAAGAAAAAGATCCTGGATCCAACCCCTGATTCGGATCCACATCAGAATTTATTGGGGTCATCCTCAGGTCCTGCCCCTAGTAGCTTGCTTGCTAATCTGGAACCTGTAATATGAACAAAGAGGTTTGGGGGGATTGATAGACAAGAGGCGGCAAATCTGTAATCTCTAAAAAAAACACAGCGTATAGATTTTACACTTCAGGTTTTCCACAGATCAGATAAACAAGGTTGTATATGTTTATTAAGATGCTGCATTTGTGTCTGTTTACGCTTGTCGTGCTGCTGTGGCCAAACCAATCAGAAAGGACCAGTGTCAGTGTCCATATTTAACTCTACTTGTTTTCCAAAGTGTCAAACCAAGCCGACTGTGGGCTGCTGACTCTCTCGCTGCTGTGCTTGCCACCGCATCGCTCGCCCGGCTCCGGGTCTGTACGCTCCTCGCTCCCCTTCTGTGCTGAGCTTAGCTGCTTCCTTGTGGAGGGGGTCGGGGAGCGATGAGATCAGAGCCTATAGATGTTCAACTTGAAAACATATTTCATGTTCCGCATGAGCCGGCTGACTGACGTGTATTTATGTTTCCACGCTTGTTTCCACCAGCTGGCAACAGGAGGAGAGGACGGGACTGAGCGTGGACGGACGAGGGACGTCGACCTCGTAAAGACCGAGTGAGACTCCAGAACCCAGGAGGTGGAGACGCTGTGTTTCAGTGCAGGGGGGACACACTTAAAATGTCAACGATTTCAAATATACTGTAAAAGGTGTATAGGCCTAACTGACAAAAAATAAAGCTATTCTCATAAACAAGTTAATGGTGCTTTGAATGTATATCTCATGTGCGTCTTGTTTGTGTGTTCAAATGAACATTCCGGTTGGAGTTTAAAGACGGAGCAAGGCAGGGTAGCAATAAAATGTTTTAATAAGCCATTAGGGGAGCAGCGCAAACATTTCAATTCCAAAACTATGGGACTTTGACTTTGCTGGAGGTGAAGGTTGAAGCTGGGAGATTTTTACTGGCTGTTTGGGAAGATTTACAAATCTCAGCATGATAGAGATTGAAATATGTGTTTTGTTTGGTTTTGACTTTTTATTGTTGCGTTTTTTTTCTTTCTCTGACTGTGAGTTGATTTAAGATTCATGTGAGTTTGTAACATTCGGTTCAATGTGGACAACGGCAGGTTTTCTCCGTTCTGTTTTCTTCCAATAAAAAAAAATCTTACTTTGGTATAAATATGTCCATTGTTTTTTTTTAACAGCATCTGAACAAACTGTTGTTTTAAGTCATTTCTAATTTCCCTGCAAGGAAAAGTCAGGTTAAGAAGTCGTAGACAAAACTTGATACCGTGTAGAAAAGGAACAAAGTTGCATAAACAAATCAATAATTCATTTTTACTTTAGCGATATAACTTTATTCGCCTGAGATGAACAATGATGGGCTTATGTTGTTAATTGGAGGAATATAAATCATACCTAAGCTGCTTCTTGCAACAATGCAGCCAGATGAAATATTTGCCTTGAGGTTTTCTATGACCTTGTGCGCAAACGTTTGAATCAGACCCAGATTCTCTGTTATTTGGCTCATGAGTGCGACTCGTTACGATTTACGACCTCTTGGACTAATTAAATAGGTTAGAAAACTAGGATCAACTGCCAAAATAGAAACACAAACATAGTAAAAATGTAAAAGAAAGCTTCTATTATTTTTTTACTGTTTATTTGCAGTTTCACAATAGACGTAATTCACAGTAATGGGCTTTATAGAGCCAGACAGCTGGTTCACAACTGCTTGAAGATGTGTTGTCATTTCTAATGTGGTGCATTTGTTTGTTATGAAAATAATAACTTACTTTTTTGCTTTAACAATTTTCATAATATATTCAGATCCATACTTTTATCTGTGACAGTTTCAGTAAATGTGGATGTTTGCTTTGCAGTGACATCTTCTTTGCACAGTTCAGACTCAAAGTTAAATGCACATGACCGACATTCTCCATCACTGACATTTAATACATAACCTCCATAATAAAAGCTGCTCATCTCGGTATCTTTTAAATCTGCGCGCCATGTTCTTCTTACATGTTGATTAAAAACGAATACAGTTCACCTCATGTTACTGATATAAAACATCTGTTTAATAGTTCAGTGCACAGAAGGAAGGGAAGTTATTGCGTCTGCAGTTTTTCTTTTATAGGTCCATTTAGTGGCTATTTTGTCCTGATATGCAATTAAGGTCATGTTACAATTTAATGTTTTGTGAGGTCTTTATCAGACTGAAGATATTAATGATATTAAAATGTCTGTTTTTAATTTGGAGGTAGACGAAAATCAAATCTTCAATTAAATTAGAAGAATAAAGAATTTCTCCTCCTGTAAATTTCCTTTTTCACATCTTATATCATCATTATGTTGCATCAGTAAGTAACAGACTCCTACAGAAACATGCAGATCTTTCCACAGAGAGAGTGAATATCTTCCGCAGTCAGCGACACACAGCCGGCAATATTTCATACATTTACAACACTGTCTGAGAATTGAGAAAAACATCTGCCGCTGGATCTTATTGCTTTTCCATGTGGCTTTGGATTTTCCACACTGTAATCGGGCCGTGATCTCCCAATCAATTGTGAGGTTCTTTATGAGGCAGCTGATATCGCCCACATCGGACTCAGATTTCAGCTCCTGGCGTGACACTGTCCACGACTCCTCACTATCACCAACATGCAGCTTGGCTGATTATCCTTAAGTGAATCCACCAGGGTGGGATATTCGTAAACTGTCTCACTGCTGAGAGACATTTCCGCTTATCTTAGCTTATCTTGTTTTTCCTGATGATTTTATAGAGCATCAGGCATAACCTACTTTTATGTTCGTATCAGACGTTTATGTACAATTAAAGTTTGTCTTTCAAGAAACGTCTCATGGCTCAATTTCCACTGCGATTAGCTCTTTGTTTTTCTTATTGTCAATTATAATGGTTTCAGTCAAATCAAATCAGTTTCTTAAAGATGAGCGGCTATTCCCGTATCTTACACACTGTCTTTGTTTTTGATTTGATGGTCAGACAGTGGCTTAATTAGATGATTTTTATCTGCGTGAAATAATTCATTTCAAATTAATTTGAAGGTGCAAAAGTTGAAAGAAACATAGATTTGCATGTGAAATTTTAGAACAAAGATGCCTTAATTTCATTCCGCATTCTGGAAAAGTCATTCCGGAATTAAATAATCAATTAAATATGCAATAATGAACTCACTATGAAGGACTAAGTTTCTAATATCTGGCCATTAGTATTGTTTACAGGAGATTTAGAGCCATGTCGATTTGTCAGACGTCTCGGATACAAATTAAGTTTTGAATGATCTGATGAAACTGCAACATGCACCAGGTTTACATATGTATTATGACAGATAGTATGATGTTCTCGCTGTAGAATACATGTATACCTCATCTGACCTACAAGCTGAGGAGTTCATGGAGTGTCTTGGTCTGTTTTTAATTAGTCCACATCAATCAAGCATACCAGGAGATACATCTGGCTCGGGACAGGCGTTGGATGCAGCTGTGTGAAAGCAACTCATCATCTGGATGCAACATTTGCCTCCACGGGGGCTGACATGTTCCTGGCACCTTCGGCTCCAGCTCAGGCTCGGATGAGTCTGCGGTGCAGGACCATCATGTATAGACTTGGCCACAATAAAACATGGGATCTGTCCTTATACACAGAAGACGGTGGAGGATAACTGCACATCGTGTTCATCGGTAAACAGTTGAGCAACGTGAGGTGTTCTCGGACTGAAGCCGAGCTCTGAGTGACGGTTTCAGGTCAGTGAAGTGCTTTGCTACCTTGTATGACTTCAGAACCATAACTCCTCACCTCAGGCAGCAAAAACCTTCACCTTTCACAGGCTCACATTCCAGCCTGTCAGCCCCGCTCCGATCCCGAGTGATGTTTTACCTTTCATTAGACACCGAGTATTAGATTCCACTCGGATCCGTGATCTTATCTGTCTCACTTCAGTGTAAACATGTGGATTTATTGTCGTTTATTGTCGTTGTTGTTTCCAGGTGACAAACAGAGTCAAGCAGATATTGACTAGCACAAACTGAATCGTTTCTGACTAAATGATTTACACCTGTTATCAGGTTTGCTATCGAATGAGGTGTTTGACTCTTGACACTAACATTATATTACTTTTACTAAGCTCATTCAATATTTAAACAATGTAGGGTTGATAGAGTGAACCGTCAATCCATCTATAATCACTTCATTTCAACAGAAGAACCAATATGGAATTTGTTCACGGTTTCCAGAGCAGAACTAGAAAACTGTTTAAATAATCATTACTTTCAAACTGAACAGTAATATTCATCAGGTGGCAAATGGTGCCTTTTGATATTGAGGGTTTCTTGAAATTCAATTTCGTTCGGTATTTCCATGGCAACGGGTTTGACTTAATTTAATTAAGTGTTTAAAGTTTTCTTAATAAGTTAGTTTGGGTTTCTTGAAATTACATTCTCATCAGTATTTCTATTAATCAGTATTTTTCAGGAGTAAAACTTAAAAATTATTAAAATATTAAGACGTAATGTTAATCAGAATTGAAGCGATTATTTTTGATATTACTGGTGTCTTAAAATTAGATATTTGCTGAAGTTAGACTTGGCCAGATTGATAGTTAAACCTCTTGACCTCAGCAGACAGATCCCACACAGTTAGTGGGAGCTGTTATGTGATGAAACTAATTGAGACCATGTCCTTCAAGTCTCCTCTGCTCGTGTCATGGGAGAGCAGAGAGCAGCTGCTCCAGATGTGAGCTGCTGTGTCCCAAAGCTGATCCACGTTATGGGACCCAAATGATCACTGGGAACTGGGAATTGATTCTGGGACGCTATGACCTATTTCAAGTCAAAAACAATAACTGGAAAAATATAACTTTCTGAAAGTAGAAACTAAATGCTTTAATCCCATTATGTAAATTTGAAAATAATTAAAATATAATACATGATAAAAAATGATATGAGCTTTATAATATGTTAGATATTAGATCATCTCCTGGTGAATCCTGTTATATAATCAATTAGAAATAATACAGTCCACCTATTGTAGTTCTCCATCCCTGTGCAATGTGTCGTATACAGAATTGGGTTCAAACGTTACATAAGCTGTCGTCCTCGGCCAGGAGCGAATGTGTGAGTGACAGAAATGGAGCGTAACAGACAACCTCCTTTATGTTCCAATCAGATCATTCATTCATTTGTTTTGCCAAAACCTTTTTTTTAGTGACTAAAAATCTGGCTTTCTTGAAATATATGTTTTATTGCATTTCCACTCCCATATGTCTCTCATTAGCCAACTAAAAATAATGATAATCAGTCATTGCAAAGCTGGCTCTGTCAGACGTGTCTCATCTTCGAGCTACATCCAAAACTTACAGACTTTAAATTTTGTTCCTCTATTTCCACCCGTGAAGCCCGGGACGTTACGTAAGATTTGAGCTGCTCAGATGATGCATGAGAAAAAGATGCAGTGAAATCGACTCCTGTTTGATTTCAAGTACATTTTCTGTGAGCACCGTCTGTCTCCATCACTGTCGATAGCTTTCCCTCAAGGGTTAATTTAAGGTAATGAACCAGGAGAAAACATGAGAAGCTAAATTCATATGGCAATGTTTGCTTTTTGACATGTAGCCCATACCTTTAGATGTTTGGTTGAGCTAAAGCCTGATACTCGCATTTGAAAATGTAACAAATGGACGTTTTGGTCTCTTCGCTTTCCGCCGTCTTTGTCTTTATCTCTTGTTCGTCAACAGAATACAATGAATCCTGGGACACAATGCATTTCTCAGCCGTATTTAAAGGAGCAGGCGAAATGGGACAGACATTCGCGCCGCTGTGATGCATTCGGTCTTTAAATGCAGACGTCTGAAGGATGCAGCCCCTGAACTGACACAGCTCACATGTCTTTAGCTGTCAGGGTCAGATGTCTAACCCAAGGACACTTCAATCAGATTGTCAGGTTAGTGGCTGACCTGCTCTACCTCCCGAAACACAGCCGTCCATGAAGAGTTGGCAAAACTGAACTTTTACACAATGTAAAAAAACAACACTTTTCAATGTTCTTCACAATCTTGGCTGAGATACTTCGGCTGTTTGAAAACAGCCTTTTGTTTAAAAATCCTTGATTCCATTGTTTGCCAAAAAAATGCTGCAAATTTACACCAGTCTTTGTAAAGCAAGAAGTGGCGTCATCTTTTTCTTCATCTCATCCATCAAATCTATTGAGATGTTGCTTTGCTGATGCCATGCTACTGGTGTAAAAGGCTGATTCTTGTTTCCAATATTTCACCAACTGGAGCGGAGCACAGCAGTAAAGATGATGAAAGCCTTCAGCTGAGCCACTATGCTGAGGATATGAAGGTTTACAGCTGCGACACTTCATCCTGAACTTGAATCTTTCCAAATGTGACCGAAAGTGAAACCTTGATTCATAACATGACTCGCTTTCCCCTCCTCATCGTTTTCTCTGAGCTGTAATTTAAGTATTTGTGGAGTTTAACAATTTCCAGCTTGGCTCAGTCCAGTGGTAGATTAAAAAAAATATGAAATGCAGCAAATAGTGATGGGAGACGATGACTGGGAAGAATCTGCTTTTCTATGAGCCAGAAACTTGCTTAATTGCATAAAAACAAAGTGAACTTGGGGGGGAAAAAAATGTGATTTTCCACATAAGAAACTTATTCAAGCAAAATGTAATGCCCAGTTTCTATGGTCTGAAGTAAAAAGAATGAGTTTTATTGATTCAAAACCAAACTTCTGCAGATTGTCTCTTACCCACATGTTTGGGCACTAAATAAATCCATATCTCTTCAGTTTTAACAGCGTCTCCTACATATGGATAAAATATTCATCTTGTGTCAGAAATTTTATTTTTTACTGGATGCGGCTCCAAAATACCAATCATTTGGCTCCAGCGAAGATGATTACGATACAAAGCAATAAAAAAAACACATGGGTTACATTATTTCTTGATTCTGACAAATAAATCCCAGTATCTTCCTTTTGAAGGACACGCACCTGCCAAATTCAGTTTTGAAATAAATATGAAACAATCCCCATCCGCCCAAAAAAACTAAATATCCACAGCAGCCTGCGCAGCTCACTAACCCTCGTATTCTCAAGTGCTCAATGGAGATCAGGTCACATCAGTGTCTGTAACGAATGAGGAATTCACGGGAATGGTGCCACACGGAAGCAATAACTCTAGATACTCTTTCAAGAACAAGCTACTCCTGGACCTGTTCCTGCTGCTGGATTAAAGTTCTGTCTAAATCACTAAGTATGGCTGCTGTGACGTAGCTTGACAGCAAATAACCAAGCAGAGGTCCGGTCCTAACACCAGTTTGATGCGGTCTTATCAGATTCTGCTTGTGAATATGCAGAGCAAACATTGATCACATTGCATCGGCTATCATCTTTTGAATTTACCTGCATTCATGTGCAGATAGCTGTGAATAGAGATAAGCTAAAATGACGTCTGGAGCTAAACGACTACAGAAAGCATCGCTGTTTGTGTTTTGTTTAGAGAAACGTTCGACTCCTCGGACAGTAAACGGTGTCCGGTGAAGGGAATGTGATCTCGGCCTGGATATCCGCCGTCTTCAGTGGAAGCCTCAAGTATTGGCTGTCGACCCCGGAGGCTAATTCATCGTCAGACGAGGGTCGATGGACTCTGAGTTTGGATGCAGTCAAACTACAACATGTCTACATGGCACCTGATAACAATTCCTTTCTTAGATTAATATGGTTTCCATCGTTTTCTGTTTAACTTTATGTGGAGGATATTTTGTTGTGTGTATTTTCATAATACTTTGTGTCGTTTTTGTTATTTATGGTTAATGTTCATGTGTTTTTATAGCATGCAATAATATAATATAATTCTTAAATTACTATATTCAGTGTTTAAGACATAATAATGACGTAATGTTTTTTATTTGAACAAAATAGCTGAAATCACAGATCTATACCGAACACGCAGTGACTTGCAGTGAATTGCACAACATGAAAATATGACATCATTTGCTTTTCGGTGTTTTCAGAGCTATATCCCTAAAGTTTCCATAGAAGTGTCTGACAGATCGTGTGCTTTTTCGACAGCTTCTCTTCTAGCCTTCGGAGACATTTGTGGTAATTATATGTTTTTCCTGAAACTTTCATCCACCGATAATTCACTTTTTCCCCCTTCGTCTCTTTTTCTCCCAAAATCTGTACTTTCCAACTCTCAGTTCTGCTTTGTTAGATTCCTGTTGAAGATGTCAAATCGAGGTTTCCTGTTGTATGATGGCATCTAAATCTAAATACTCAAAACTCACTACTGAACTAATAAGATTACCAAGAAGAAACACACATTACAGGCAGTCGGACCACCAGCAGCTGCAGTCTCGTGTTTTTCCCAAATTCCATGGCTCGCTGAAAGCACAAGAGACATCAACAGCTTCCCAAGCAGTTTGTCCAACACCGGCAGGTGGATCGGAAAAATGTTAATGTTCAATTTTCATGGAAGAGAAATAAAGTTCCTGTGATAGATCACTGGGATCCAAGATCTGGATCATCCTCTTAGTTTTGACAAATATTTGAAAAGTGCAACCACAGCACCACCCGATACAGCATCAATCTAGTTTTGTCTTTTCTTTTTTTTTTACCTTTTAAAGCAAAATGTGCAGTCGTACAATTGAATCTGTGACTTTCCTTTTGAATTATGGCTCCGCATTCGACAGCTCCTGCGTGCTGTTGAAAGGACAATTACGAATTATTCATGTTTAAAGCAATTGCAAATTGCCTTCAGGTTCAACACTCTTCACAAGCCGAGCCAACCCACACACTGAAAGATGCCTTCCTTATAAGCCCTGGCTTGCAGGACAGCGTGCATGGAACCATGAGGTTTTAACTCCTTCAGAACCGCGCAGCAGTGAGAGGAGACATGGAACTGTTATTCAAGTCTCTTCTACAAAGATATGACCCTGTTTTTAGCTTTCTTTTTCATCCAGAAACATAATCAACCGTTTGGAAAAGTTCTCCAGTTCAACCCGGAGAGCTTCCAAGAGCCACGTGGTCAATTGAAGAAGAAGGAGACCAGAAAGTCTGGGAGAGTCTCTGGAGCCCTGTGCTCTTATACTGCTCACATATATCAGACAGTGGTCTCATAGCTCTTTATTTTTACTGGATATTTACTTGAGCACCTTTGGCTTGAGTGACAGCTCGGAGGATATTTAATATTATTGGCCAAGAGCGACTTGAGCAGCTTTAATTGGACTTCATACCGAACAGACCCTGCACAGGTTTGGCTTCGTTGTCTATTTTCATTTCTCGACCCGGTGGAAACCAAAAAAAAACTAAAAACAACCCAGATGTTTCCCACTGTTCCAAGGGAGGACACGCGGCGTAGTAAGTCTGTACTCAATCCAAATTTAGTGTGGTTAGTTGTCAGTGATGCAACTCATAGGATCGATGCCAGTGGTTAACAATTCCGTAATGGTGACGAATGTGTTGCTGAGGTAACAGAGAGATCCTGGTTACAGCAAATAACAAGAAAACTTTGATTAATGGTGTTACAGGTGTTGGGCAAGTGAAATACCAGGGCAGTTGTAATGTACAGGAAACAAAATGTGAACTCCACTCGGAGCCAGGCTGTGATTTGCCTCACCAGGCCCTGAAAGTCTATTTGTCCATCACACCTCCACATCCTCACTTCCTGCCTGCCTATGCATGCGGCCTAATAACTCCCTGCCCTGGCACTGAGAGTCGGCCCTGGATGTACATGTTGATGTTTCAGAATCCTCCATTAAACATTTATTATCCCTGGATTCTGGCCCGACTCTGGATAATAACCTGAGAGCCGATGACTGCAGGGTGATTTCGGTTCGGAGGCTGCACATTCTCAACACAAAGCCAAGATTTCTGTCTGGAGGATCCAGCGCAGTGGAACAAAACGGGCTCCAACAAAAGACTATCATTTTCAAATTATTCAAAATGATATATTCTGCACGCTTGGAGCCAAGGGGGACTAAAGTTGAGATATCTCGCCCTCTCCCCCCTCAATTCTGATCATTCTTGTTCTGCGGTTGGTGAGTCCCTTCTCTCTTTATATAGGAGCTAAAGTGCTTTTTTACGTAAAGTTATTAAATCTACTCAATTATTAAATCTGTGGCCCAAACCAGTTGTAAAATGCATCTCCCTTGATATTACTTACTTTCTGCGTACTCAGTGTTTTTTCACCATGACAATGCATCAGAATGGATTTATGAGCAAATGTACAGCACGGAGCCGAGGAAACTCTGAATTATGTTACCTCGGGGGGGCTGAGAACTATCAACCACATGTGCCATTAGTGCACAGATTCACAGTGTAATCATTGTTCATTATAGTCTACCATACAAGTTTAGTTAGTTCTGCTGCTCACAGGAGTGGGGGGGGGGGCAATACCTCACTCTTTTCAGCGGCCTGCAGCGTCACTCCCCTTCCCCTCCTCCCTCCAGCGGCTTGTGGGAGCCATGAGCCACGTAGATGGGATTCCCTGTGTATTCGTGCTCCAGATTTCCACTCTGACGTTTTCCTCTCAGTCCGGCCAGTGGTAGTATGATAATCAGAGATTTGGCTCAGTGCGTTTCCTCATCACTACTCGTAGACAGAGTCCAAAGTTATAATATTTCACAGAACTAAGAAATGGAATCATTAACTATATTCAGTAACAGAGACTTTTTGTAAGAAATTCCAATAAATTGTATTTTTTATGGAAGGAAAGCACATAAATGTAAGAGGCAGGTTTTATCATTTGCAGCAGAACTTTTTTTTAATTGTGAAATCCAGGTTGAATCGAGGCCTTATACCTTAACTGACCTATATTCACTGTTTGTCTGTTTGTATATTAGCAGGATTAGAAAAACTACTGACCGATTTCCGTTTAGTGGAGGGGTGGGGTATGACCCAAAAAAAAGCCATCACACTTTGTATTGAATCCAGATAAACGGCCAGATACAGTTTTTTTCACTTTCTTTAACAAGATAAGAGATTTTTTTAACATCTTGCTTCATATTCCAGAGATTTATGCAATTGGCTGCAGATCCATGAGAGAATACTGGATCCAATTCATCTTAATGTGGTTTCACAATGGAAATGTCGGGCCTTGGCAGAGGAATGCAATCTACTAAGTGCACCATTCATGTTTTCATCCATAGCTCAAACTCAAATAAGTTCATTTTGAAATTCATTCCTGAGCCCCAAGCTTCTTGTGTAAGTACCAATGTCCTAAATGATTTATTCGAAACTAGCAGCATCCTAACTTTGAACTACATCAAACTGCAAATATCATTAAATTAACAAGTTCCAACCATAACATTTGATGAGGTTTTTGTCCACTTTTGTGTCAGGCTGCCATCTTGTTTTCAAACCAGTTAGTGTCAACTGGTCTGAGTGACGTAAAATGAGGTATAATGAGCAGTAAACCTAACATGTGTATGTGCTACTGTGAGGGTCCAGGGTCTCAGGAGGTTAAGACTGAGTCTTCATAGAGAAGATCCAGCTGGATTACAGGAAAATATATATATATATATATATATACGTTTGATGATGCAATGATCAATGAAGACCAATAAACCTTCAAATGATGCTCAAGCTATTCTAAAATTGTCCTGATGCAGCCGTATTTTACAAAGGAATACTTATTCATATTTCCCTCTCGTGAGATGAGTTCAAACAGCAGGAAGAGATTTTAAAATTCCCCCTCAGACGGATTTCCAGACCTCAATGCTTTGATGGATAATTTGTGTCTGGTACAATCATCTGCTGGTAAAAATCCAGAATACTTGAATTAGTAAACGTTTAACCGGTGAATACAAGTTTCCTCACTGAACTGATTTATTTCGCACTCTGAGTTTGCTCCCCTCACTTATGTCACACAGGCCTGCTCGTATGCACACGCCCTGAACTCCGATCTAACGTGAGCACACAGAAAAATTCCCCCCCTTTCGTGAGATCAAACAGGAAACAGCCTCATATCTGTCGAGCTCCGTGCATATAGATCATTCTGCACAATTACGGTCAAACATCCATTACAATTAACGATAAGCAGAAAATGCATCAGTCACTGGAAAGGAGCTGAAATCCGACTTTAAAGGTTTGTGGAAAATTTCAAGGAGATGACTGACGGTGGGAAGTTCAAGAGGTTGATCGTAAAAATTGATGATTTCTGAGGTAAATTATGGAAAAAAATATTTTAAACCATCTTTACTGGATTGAGAGATGAGCTGAGTTACAGCTACTCAAAAGACCACGTCATGTGACCGAGAGAAGCTACATGTTTTTAGTGCACGATGACAAATAGGACAATTGGGTCGTAAGGTTTGGACCGAGTTGTACGTGTCAAAACTTGGAATTTATTAGATATGATAAACGTCAGGTTCTCCAGACCCTAAAAAAGAGAATTGATTGTCTCAGTCGTAGCCTTGAGAAAAGACAGTGAGGCCCGAGCCACACCTCAATGCATCTGATGAATTCCTCTCTCTGTGCTGGCATGCCGAACACATCCCTGTTCTGCAAACCCTCGCCAAGTGCGCTCGGAGCCATAATGCATCGGGGGCATGTGCTGTCATTGAAGGATTATGTGTTGACGTCGTGCCTTCATTGTGAAACAAATACATGAGTTAGATGATATCCATCTGGTGTCAAAAACAGAATATGGTCAAAATATGAATTTGTACAATCTGTTTTCATCCCCTTCATTTAATTTTATGTACAGTTTGTTTGTTTTCCTATTCATCTATTAGACTAAAATGTGTCTATGTGTGTATGTTGGGAAACTTAATGTTGCTCTACATTGGATTGATTAATGTGACTGTTAAACATTTTATTACCGAGCATTTCAAACACTGCACGTCATTAATCATGTTGTTGTTTCAACACTCACTCTACACACCTTATGTTTATCATTATAATATCTATTTCTTTCTCAGGGGTTCTTTGCTTCTTGGAAAATGTTTTAACTGCGTCATTAGATTTCAGTCATTTTACCCCATTCGATGGTTTCTGATTTCCACATTTTATCAAAACCTCACGTCCTTGATGATTAAAATAGAACCTAAATAAAGTTTACCAACGATTTTCTGATTTGAGCAGCACAACACACGATACGCTCCACATTTTTTCTCTGTTGTTGGCCGCTCTGATTCAGTGGACCCAATATGTTTGGCCTCCCCCCACCACACTTTCCTGCCAATGATATTTTACTGTCTTGGGAAAGCACAGCGATGATGTTTGCATGTGTTTGTGAGTGTTCCATTACTGGCTTTGTCATTAGTACGCCTCAGCCACTTGATGTCCTGTCGCGTGACAATAAACATGCGTATATGGTACGATACATTTGACCTGAATCTATTCTCCTGGATCATGAGGATTGGTAGGTCAGGCAAAACCATCAAATATGTTCTGACAAAGACAGAACGTCACCCAGAAGCACAATATACTGTATCTGCAGCAAAGACATCACATGGAAATACAGACGTCCTCTGCCAAGGCCCAGTTCTACCCCCAAGAGATCACATTTAAAACTGCGAGAGCCAGATTTGTGATTGGAACTGCACCAATCTGCTCACATTCATATCAGTCACGTAAATACGCCAGACTTTTTCCATCAAGATCCACAAATTATTCCTGTATGAAAAACATAAAAACACACGATCACGCAACGTTTAAAATCCTGGATGTGATCCTGACCCATTCTGAATTCTTCCACTGAATCCTTTGGCAGAGTGTCCAGTAGTTTCAGCGTAATCCTGCAAATTTACAAAGAAACCAACAAACATGCACAGATGAAAACATAACCTCATCTGTTTTGTACACTCAGTGGAGTACAGATCTCTGCCAAAGCCCTGACAGTCCCCTTACGAAAACACATTCAAATCTGCATGATCTAGATTTGTATTTGGATCCTCATCAACTTGCACATACTCATATATCAAGGTGCCCTAAGTGATTAGTCCCTGGGAATTCTGTGAAAATATCAAAAACACCCAATCGCGTCGGGTTAGATAAAACGATTGAAAATCCCTTAAATCCATGCCAAACTTTAATGGCTTCTTTCTTGGGCCGTGTCCCATCCCTCCACTAAGTCTCATGGAAATCCGTTCAGTAGTTTTTTACGCAAAGCTGCAGACAAACTAACCAACAAACATAAAAAACACAAAGTACCTCCTCAACAGAAGTAATGACAACTAAGGCAAAGTTCTCCAAATGGTTTATCAGACTTACTGGGAGAAAAGCCATTACATTTGTTTGAACTGTTCCACTTCTGGCAACAACAACAAAAAGAATCTGAATGTCTTGTAGTTTTTAACTTTGAACAATTACCATTAAAGAATATTAAAATTAGGGCTGGGCAAGTTAACTCGTTTCAATCGAGTTAACTCGAATTAACTTGAGTTAACTCAAGTGATGAGTTAACTCGATTAATTATTTTATCTCGCATTCACTCAGGTTTGATTATTTATTGTTTTATTGTGAAAGTCAGGCTTTTATTTTGTGAAAGTCTGTTGCTGACTGCTGCAGAACAGGAAAAAAGAAAATAATGCTGCAGAACAGGAAAAAAGAAAATAATTGGCGGATAAACAATCGAGTTAACTCATCACTTGAGTTAACTCGATTAAAACGAGTTAACTTGCCCAGCCCTAATTAAAATATAAGAATATGGGGACAGAAGACAAACTGGGATTTGTACAGTATCTTCTACGTCCAGGCACAACAACTCTGTGTTGAGGTTTATGTGAAACATACCTTAGTTTAGTGCAAATGACATCAGTTATCTCTGAGTCATTTCTCCTGAGGTGGAGTGTGTGTACATGCAGCGCTGTCAGACCGCTGGAAGGACTTAACTCCAGCCTCTGCTGGAGCTAATAACTTTTTAACAGCTGAGTGATTTATTGAAGCAACTTTTCTTTTTCTCTCTTTACGGTGAGCGAGCGAGTACTTTAAAAAGTTTACCTTCATGTTATACTTTATCACTCCCGGTATAAGACTGCTTCAGATTAGTTCCATATTTAGAAACTTTCAAACAGAACAGAGTGTTTTTCAAAATATCGGATCTGTGTTCCACCTCGTGGACGATAGCTCAAGACCACGCAGCTTCTCGGAGCCAGAAGAACAGGATCTCTGGACTCATAAATCACTGGGCCCCAGACACGTTTTACAAGGGGCTGTGATCCAGTCCCTTTTTCTTCATCCACCATTTGGGAAGAGCTTCTCTTCAAAATAAAAAAACAGCCTCTTGAAACGTATCAGAATATCAACTGAGTGTAATTAACATTTGTAAAAGAAGGGATTAGAATGAACACATGAAGACTTAATGAAGGGTTTTTCAATACAATACCAGTGGATGCATTTAATAACTCAAACTCAACTTACTGATATGATCTCACACCTACTGACCACTTCTCAAAACAGTAAATGGGATTAATCACATGACTTCAATGTTTTTGACCAAGAGGACCAACAATACGACACTTGGTGGAAAGATGTGGTGCAGATGAGGGAAGTAATTTTTTTGGTGTGGATCCAGGAACTTCTTTCCCTTTCTTCCTTCCTCAGATAATAATTTAAGAATCTTGATGAAAAAAGTCACACACGTTGGGAACTGATATCTCTGAGTGTTTACAATATGTGGATCGAGTGAATTTAAATGTGGTTTTCACTGCCGGGGGCCTCGGTGAACATGTGCTGCATCCTGTAATCTGTGCTTGGAGGCTATTTTTGCAGCAAAATAAAAGTTACGACAAACAATTTCTAGATTTTGTCCTGTAATCACTATGAATATGAACGGTTGTTGTGACACTTTACTTGAAACCAGACCACATTTTCAGTGCCTGGTCCAGAGTCGTTTGCGGCCGGCAGTGTACTGTGTGCACTGTGGGGACAGTAACTCACAGATTATGAGGGAAACAGTGACTTAAGGTTCTGATGTCTGTTCAGAACGGCATTGATTCAAGTGGCTTTCATTAGCAGCATGCATCCGTGCCTCCGAAATAACTAAATGTGGGACACTGGATGCAGCTGCCCTGTTTTTTTATTTTTTTTATTGTCAGCTTTTATTTTTTACAGCTGCAGCAGGAAGAGAAAGACAACATGAGCTATGACTGGTTGTGTACCTTCCAACTGGTCCTGTTTACAGTTGAGGTAACGTTTGTTCCATCAACATCTAATAAATATGTTTATCGCAGGAACAGGAAATTAAATAAGCTGCACATTTTGACCAGACTTTATGGTTTTCATAATTTTTTGTGATGGCGACAGCTTTCATTGTTCTGTATCAATTTCTCATTGCCTGTCGCATCTTATTAATTACCACCAGGTGCATTGTAGCAACATGTTTTCATATTCTAGTCTTTCTAAGAAGGAATAAATATGTTAATACTGGCGACATTAATCATCTATAGTACACAAATAAGTGGTTTTCATGCTTCATGCTCAGACTGAAGGAAAACAAGATTTGAGGAGTTTGTTTTCAGTAATAAATCTTTATTAATTCTTCAGATAACACACAAATACTTAATGAAGTCTGACAGAGCTGCTTAATTTGTGGATTTCAACAGATCGTGTGTTGATAGCCTTGTGTTTTAGCAGTTTGATAAATTGAGGAAAAGCTCCTGGTTTTAAGAAACAAGCTGCAGCTGGTTTACACAGGCGAGAGGAATATGTCAGAACATTTTTAAATAATCTTCAGACCGGAGCTGTTTCTCCTGACTTCTGAACCGGCTCTGATTTCAAATGCATACCAAAGACATCATGAGGTCACATCCTCATCCATCACCAGTATTCAATTTGTTGTTATTCTAATGTTATAAATCGTAACACATACACTAAGTTATGTTATGTTATGGAACTAATATAGATGTTTGTGTTAACAAAGTAAACAAAGTACAAAAACAGGGTAGAACCCAAAATGAAAGATCCTGCACCCGAGCCCATCGAAACAGGGACCGGACCCTGTACTTCCTGAACATCACCCAGAGACCCCTTTAGTTCAAAAGCTAACTGTGAAAGGGATCCTGTTAAAATGAGCAGGGCTGCACATTCATTACAAGCATCCACTGAATCTTCCCAAAATTGAAATGACCTGAGAACTGAGGATCAATTAAACCAACAACCAGTTTCTTTCACCACACCTCCTTGGTTTGATTATTTATTTTATTACACTGACTCGTTCTGTATGAAGAATGCAAACGGGCTGTTTTATGTTATACAAGATTTTAACAGGGTGTCCTGGCATGCGGCAACTATTGATGAAAAACAGTAACAATGAAACAACAACATAGAAAGGTAATTATACCTTTTTTTAATATCTCACTAAACCACATCTATGACTCCATAGATTTAAGGTAGAATAGTCAACAACTTAAATACATGCAATACTAAATGAAACTCTGATGCATTCACTTCTATACTTGACTACAACTTCAAACAAGGAGAATGAATTCAGAGTTTGATACACTCAAATGCATAATAAACCAAAGTACTGTGTAATGTTTTTATGAGTTTATTTAAAGGAGAATCCTCCTCAATGTCTTGTTTACTCACTTTGATGGAAGTTGTGACAATATGCACGGTAGTAAACAGAAATAAGATGCATCAGAAGATTAAGAACAAGAGCTGAAATGATTGAAAAGGTAAAGTGCATTGTACTGGACGAGTAGGACACAGTCAACCAGGATATGAAGGTAAGCTCTTATCTCCAAGTGTGTGAAAACCCGTGTCCAGTCGGATCCCTGCGTTGTGAGGTTTCATAACCATACTGATGATATCAGGCTTTTCTTTAGAATCACTGCAACTAGGTGGGATTCTGCAGAAACTGGCAGCACTCACAACAACAAAACAGGGACAAGAAAGAACGTGTGATTAACTCGTCTGATTTGCCCAGTTGGTTTTTAACGCCTGTAGCCTCCTCTGTTTAATACCAATGTGCTTTAAATCGGCAATTGAATGGTCATTAGTGGCACATTTATACCAAGCTAGAGGCCTAATCATTTCCATGCTGAGACAAAAAGCTTTAATTACCAGGGTAGTAAAAACTTTTGATCAACTTGAAATCACTGCTGTATAAACAACACCCAGTTCTCCTCACTGTCATGTCTTATCAGGAGTTTCCATTTTACACGGGATTTGGCGCCCTCTGCAGGTTATAATCCGCAGAGTATTACTTCACTGTTATAGCCCATTTGTACACAGTATTATGATACTAGTATTTATTTACAGTTTAAACAAAACTACAAGCAGATAGCTTTCCATCATTGTGGAGCTCACTGTTTTAATGTTATCGTCAAGTCCTTGTCTTTTAGATGCGAGTGAACTTAGTTACATTTATTCAAAACGATTGTTTACACTAAGTCTTTCCTAAAATAATATACAGAATGCCATGGGCAAACTTATGCCAACGTCAAATGATGTTACAGTTGTTGACAGATACAATAAGAGTCAATTGCATCTGCTCACAAATACATTATAAGAGCTATAGAGCATTTCTCCAGTGTTTATAAATGTGTTTCAAGCGATTTGACGCCAAGTAGCTGAAGATTACTGCAGAAGTTATCTAGCTCTGTATCAATCGGAGGGAAATAAAAACTGCCTGGGCGACAGAATTAGACAAAAAACACTTTTAATAATACTTGTGAACATAAACACACACAAAAAACACAAATAAAAGTATTTTACACCGATTATCTTTGAATAAAGACTGGACTGATGGTCAACCAGGCTCCAGTTTCACAGAGGCTCCTCGTCCTCCAAACTCAGGATAAAGTCAAACTCCTCTGTAGAGACAAAAACAGGCTGTAGTCACAACTCGTCCATGAGTTCCTAATGAAATAAAGTGATAAAGTGCACGTTTCTTGACCTACCAGCGGTGAGGGGCTGCACAGAGAGCCTGGCCCTTGTAAAGAGAGCCATGTCCTTCAGAGGCCCTCCCTTGGCGCGTTGCTGCAGGTGGTATTTTTTCAGCTCAGACAGAGGAAGATAACGCTTCAGCATTCTTTGATACTGGACGTCGACCTGAGAGAGGACGACAAGTTCAACCATTAGGCTCATATGAACAGTGAAGAGTCAGATGTACTTATATATAAAAGTGGCAAAGGAAAAGCAATACATCTATGCATACAAAAAAAACAAGTAGTTTAATGTGAGAATCAAAATCAATGCAACATATTCAGGTGTTTGCTTCACATTAATGTCCGGGTCACTTTACCATGCTCCACTTTGGGTTGTCTGGTTTGCTGCCTGCATCGTAGTGGACATCTTTCCTGTCAAACTGAGTGTGGTCCACATAAGCTTCCTTCACAATCTAAAAAAAGGACAAACAGCTGAATATCACACTGTGGCTGTAGCTTTGTTGAGATTATTCAAAATATTCTCCAGCCTGAGAAATAGAGGGACTCACTTTCATGATTCCTGCGATCCCTGGTTCCTTACAGTTGCTGTGGTAAAAGAAGGCCGACTGTCCCTCTTTCATCTGCCTCATAAAATTGCGTGCCTGTAGATGACCGATAATGTAAATGGAGAATCCCACAGGGAAAGAAAAAGTCAGTTTGTTTTTAGCTCTACCTGGTAATTGCGGACCCCATCCCAGCAGCCGGTCTGATCGGGCAGATCCTTCAGATCCTCGATCCCAAACTTTCAAAAGAAACCAGAAGCATGAGACGATGGCAGCACGCTCATGTTTTTACAACATGTACAGACTTTTTCTGATGAGGCCTTCACGGCTCCGTACCTTCACATCGATGCCGTTTTCAAAGCGGCTGTCGGGCTCAGACTTCATCAGCCAGCAAGAGAACTCTGGAGCTTCAGGTGACTCCGATTTCTCCTTTGCCACCTTCCTCTTCCCACCAGATGGGGCTGTTTCACTTTCGTCTGCTTTCTCTGTGTTAACGAGGCAAAATAACTTATCAGACTGGATCTTCTCCTTGCTCAGTTTCATTCCCTCTCATGTACCTCTAATATGGAATGACAATAAATCCGGTGGCTTCATTTGCTTACCTGACTTTGCCGATCTTGTAGCCACTCTGGCCTTTTTCTTTGGTGGCATCTCTCAAAGGCTGTAAAGAGATATGTGTTCATGTTATCAGATGCATCTTCATACAGTCGGTTTGGGTGATATGATGATTCCTGAGATTGTCAACCATAACAGATGTTTTTCCCACATTATTACAACCATGGAAGCTCACACTTCCAGCCTGCGTGTGCTGAGCCAACAATCAATTCTGTGCAAAAGTTCTCATACAATTCAAATAATGATAGCTGTCAATGTTTTCCTAATAACAGTACCAATAAGGAAAAATTAAAAAACAATCAATAATAATAATACTTACAGAATGAGGATAGAGACCATACCATGTTTAACAATGAATCAAATCTAGAGTTTCAACCAAATAATCTGAATGAAATGTATTCATTTTAGTTGATTGACTTGATTGTAATATTACAATAATTAACAACCAGAACCCAAACCATGTACACAACACTTAAGTTTGACATAATCACAAGATGGAAGTAATAAATAAAAAAAACTCCAGGGTTTTTAATTTTGAAAATGAAACCTAAAACATTTCCAGCTAAATTAACTCATAGACGTTTTAAAAAATGTGCCAAAGAATATTTATGTATAAGTGGGTGAAATATAGTCTCATTCATATTTAGCTTGAGGAACTGAAAGCAACTTACTATCAAATATTATAAAGTCGTTTCCCTCAACATAGCCCTGATTTAAAAAACAGCACTTTTCATGAATAACAAAAAAAGCATTCGGTGTCTCAAATTCTAACTTAGTGAGCATCTTCCCTAACAAAACTGTACACGATCTCTGGTAATGTTTCCCTTCGGTACAATACAGTTTTTCCTCGGTAGTGGAAGCTCACGTTAATAGAGGATCTCTGACCAGGAAGTGAACTCTTCCCTCCTGAAGCGGTGGATTTCAGCCAGAACACGTGGTCACGAACCCGGACCGAAACAGTCAGTGCGACCGATAAACTGCAGAAGAACCAGAAGATCTCCCCGTGTTTACAAGTCGTCCATATTTAAAAGGAAGGCGGGTTTTTCTTATTCTCCTTCCTCTTCCGGGTGGCAGTCAGCCTTAAAGGGGTAGTTCACCCAAAAAGTGAAACTTCCCTCATTATCTAATCACCTGTATGATGAAAGAGTTTGAGTCCAAAAAACACTTTAGGAGTTTCAGGGGTGAAAAGTGTTTTGCAACCAAAGCCAATGCAATTGAAGTAAATGGTGACCAATTCTTCAAATATATATTAAAAAAAAAAAACATTAAATGCCTCCATACAGCTCCTGTGGTGTCATTAAGTTTCAAGATTCAAGTTTCCACAGTTTGTAGTCATATACACAACGATTACATTAAGCAGTCCCTTGCAATGAAATGCTCGGGTCACAGGCTCTCTAATGGCAATGCTAAGAATATTACAAGCACACAAAAATATATTAGAATAGAATATAAAAGTGTAAATAGAAAATAAAATATGCATATCTAATATATATATATATATAGGCTACACCTGAAGAAAAAAAAGGAAACAATAGAGCAAGTGTGTGAAATAGTGAAGAATGCAATGGTGCAAATATGCTAAGGTGTTATCCAAGTGTTCGTAAGCCCTAACATTCATATTCATTTTTTCAGCCTAAATGTTCTCTGGAGCCGAGTTATGTATTTTATTAAGTACTTTTGAGTGTTTACTCCCTCCAGTGGCCACACTGACGAGTTTGAAACATATGATATAATTGCATTCTTTTTTTTTCAATACTTTGTTGAAAAAAACTTGAAATACAACAAAGGTGTAAAAACAATTGAGCGTATGTGTACATAAAAGAATAATATAATAATAATAAAAGACAAGAACAATCAAGAAAGTACAATTTATTTTCTTACAAATAACACGTCACCATTGTACTGTATAAGAATAACAGCTGGATCAGAAGAAGGTGGAGATACAATATAAAATATTCAAGTTTTGGACGACAAACTTCAAGAATCAATAAAATGTCTGAAAAATGGTTAAATCCAGTCCACACGATAAAAGTAACTTTTTATAGAAAACTTTACAGACTATCGGGCCTTAGCAGTGGTTTAAACCAAATCAAAGTTTCATCTGGGAATGTTCCCACCTTTGTTTCTTTTCTATCTAATGAGAATCACATTATTATGAGTGACTTTGTTTTCACAGCAGAAAGTTGTAACAAATGATTCATGTTATAAATGTATCGATTTCAAACGTGACTCTACTATTGTATGAATGTGACGTTCTCATAGAGGCTGCTGGGATCAGCTGAGGGTCCAGTAGAAGAGGAGGGAGCTTCCCCAGTGCTGAAGGCCACTGCAACATCACCACCCTGGATCTGAAGGATATACAATCAATCAATCAATCAATCAATCAATCAATCAATCAATCTGTATAACACCTTTCATCTGGTTAGTGTAGTTCAATGTGCTTCACAAAACACAACAAAAATACAAATGTTGATAAGGAAGTATGATAAATATGGAATTTAAAAAAAGACAGTTACACCGCAGGTCAGGATGTAGCACGGTAACCATAGTGACAGAGAGATAACCCAATGCAGTGCTGCCAAAACAGTCACAGCATAACAACATGTATCAAAACTAGGGCTGGGCAACGATTAAAAGTTTTAATCGCGATTAATCGCATGATATCCCTGATTAATCACGATTAATCGCATTTGTATACGGAAAATCCAATAATGAATTAAAAAGTAGTGTATAGCGCAATTTTATTTTCAATGTTCTGCCATATGAACGAAAGTGCCATAACATTTGTTGTGCAAACACTTTTAACATCAACATTTAATACAGTAGCAGTTAAATAAAATATTCAGTGTAAATCTCAACTTAACAATGTTATCAAAGCAAATACAAAATTAAAGCTCAATGCCACTGCCAGGGCATTAATGTTATCCTCTTCGTTATGAAAAATCTATACTCCTCCCTGCGTCTAACGTAGTCTGCCGAAGCCTCGCTCCGCTCGCTGTTTCGTTGAGAGATTTGCTGATATCAACTGTGTGTTTTGCATTTAGGTGATATTTTAGACTGGAAGTACTCCGGTGATAAGAAAATTCACCTTGGCAGTGGCTACAAATAACTTTGGTTCTGTCGACTCCGCCGTCTGGAAGGACTTTAAAATGAAAATGGCCATGTAAAAGCTCCGTACCCTTATCCATGGTTGTTTATCCGCCAATTATTTTCTTTTTTCCAGTTCTGCAGCAGTCAGCAACAGACATTTACAAAATAAAAGCCTGACTTTCACAATAAAACAAAAAATAATCAAACCTGAGTTAATGCGAGATAAAATAATTGTCTTAGTTAAATAAGTGATGAGTTAACTCGAAATTAACTAGTTAACTTGCCCAGCCCTAATCAAAACACAAAGAAACATCCATAACTTTAACTTTCACATTAAAACTTTAGAACTTATGATGACATAATTATTTCATGGGCGTTATTACAAGAAGAGGTATAAACTCTTTAAGTGACGTGTTAGTTTCATCTGTGATTGTTCCCACCTTGTTTCTTCTCCATTTGATGAGAATCACAACCAATGTTACGATTGCGGCAAAACCCACAACCAGACGAATGTACCACCACCAATCTGTGAACAGAAAGACAAGAGCTTTAGTTTCCTGTTCAGTCCAACTTCCTGTATTTACAAATGTTGTTAACATTAAATCCATCAACACGCAGCAGCACAGAGATGAATGAGAGGTGCAGCGGATATTCAGTACCTGTCTCATTGTTGACTGGATCTGGTTTGTTCTTTCCTTCTTAAGAAAAAGAAATGTATCAACAAATAGAATTTACTGGATCAGGAGCAGTTCATCGTGTTCTGTGTTTTCTCACCTGATGACGGAGGGATGAAGGCAAACTTTTCTTTTCTGTTACCAGTCACTTCACATGTCAATGAGCTATAGTTCTTCATCTTGTGAACATAATGGGATTTTGAGAAGCTCACATTGGCCGAGCAATCAGACTCTGATGTCTTCAGGTCTGTGTTGTTTTCAGTCACATCTATATTCATATACAGCCACTTCACTTCAGTGCAGATTACAGCTGGTGACAGAAAGCAGCTCAACGTCACCTCATCAGTTCTGTTGTGCTCAGTCACTGCTGATGATCGAGACACTGTGAGAGAAAGACAACATGAGTGAAACTATGTCCATCAGAAGGATCAGAAATATCATAATCTTTTTATGAAGAATCTCTTTTACTCACCGTTGACAACAGAGATAAAAACCACATGATGTTCATCAATCTGGTCAGACTGTCTGCAGTAGTAATCACCTGCATCTTCCGCTGTGACCTCCCTAATAACCAGAGAACAGTTTGCAGCAAGACATAGTCTGTCTGCTTTAGATTTGGAAATCAGAGATGTGTCAAGCTGCCCTTTTACAACCAGGTGTGCTGAACTAGTCCTTTCTGGATAACCGTTGAACCAATTAGTAGCTCCACAGTTCACATGATCATTTCTCACATTGTCACAAGGCAAAGTGACTTCAGCTCCAGCTCTGATGATGATGGAGGAAAATTGGTCAGCGAGCACTGTGGAGGAAATGAGAGGGAGACAAAAACAGTTAAACTAAACTAAGAAAAAGACTCATATTTAAATACACTTCTGAATGTGACGATTATTGTAGACATAACTTTGTAAATTAACACAAAATGGAGCATGACTGACAAGATAAACCTGAAAAACATCAACTACAGTTTTCTCTCTGCATTTGAATGCCTCAGCCAACCAGTCCAGTTCAAGTCTATGTACATTTGTTTCCAGACTCATGAGGTCATTCTGACACTTGATCACTGAAATCGAATCCGTTAAGTTTTCATTCGAGGAGACAACTGGTCAGAATTTGAAGAAATTCAGACTTGAGATGTGCGAGAGGCCAAAAACCTGAAACCTTCACCTTTAACCACCAAATCCAACCAGTTAAACAGTGTGTTAAAGGGCAGATTAAAATATGAGGAATGATCCGTACATAAATATACACAACTACAATATCAAAGTACTCATAAATATCAGTCCCCTGAATGAGCCAGACTTGTCCCACAACACATCAGTGAAACTTTTCACTTTTTAAAAGCAAACACAAACACTCTGGTATTATTCTTATTATTTCACACTGATAAAGTTTTGTAAGTGAATTTATTCTCACCTGTAAACGGAATCAGCACCAGTATCAGATGTAAAGACATTTTAATCCGTTTGATTTCATCCATTCTTCTTCTTTCTCTTCTCTGCTTCTCGGCTCTGAGTAAAAAGTGTAATGTGGCGTTTACTTCCCGTTGATCAATTCCCCTCAGTGACACGTCTCCTCTGTCGTAATGTGCTTGATGCAAGTAGAGAAAATTTCCATCAGCTTTCACTTTCCCCCGTCGACCAGAGACTCTGAATATTATACGATGAACTAATGTGCAGCAGGCGACTTTTAGATTTAGACACTTGTCACTCATTCACATGAATGATGCAAATATCAGTAGATTCAGTCCAAATAAAGGACGACACACGTCACCTCCGGAGCAATTTCACATCTGGACTTTTATATTTTACAGGTGGTCGAGCTTGAATTTCTGTCACATGTTCATTGTTTTTTTCCTGTGTTAAAAAAAACAATAAAAAATTGCAAACTTATCTTGAAGTTACTGAATAAATGTAACTTATTCAGGTTAATATTCAAACACATGGAGCCAAGAGCTATTTTACCATTTGTTCAGGTCACATGTGCATGGAGGATTTTACTGTAATACGATTTAATAACATTATTGACTTGGGCTTCAAAATGTTCACGTGAATCAAATGTGATTCTGTGGTTCCCCACATCTTTAACTTCACTGTGTCTGAAAAGATATGAACACATCTTTCAGTGTTACGAGCATCACGGTTTCTTCCGTAGAAACGAGAAGCTGCCACCCATTTCATACTCATTTATTAGGAAAGAGAGAAATTAAGAAAGAAAGAAATGTATCCAGTCTTTATAATGAAATCTGTTGTTAACACACAAACAAAGATACAACAAAATCAGCATTAAACTCCACAAGAATCTGACTTTGGGTCTGGTTATAATGTAAAACATATTTATTTTTAGGTCTGCAGAGTCTAACAAGAGTTACAAGGAGTGTGAGTCAACCCCCTGTTTTAGATGCCAAATTTAAATAGAATAAAACTGTCTTAATTATTGAATTTTAAATGGATGATTTGAATGTGGAATAAAAGCAACTGCAGGTGAAACCAATTTTTATTTTATTTTATTTTCCAATTCTATTAAGCACAGAATTAGTTAAGTTTAAAGTTAGGTTTGAATTTCTCATCCTGATATGATTGATTTGGTTAATTAACGACAGTAGACAGAAAAGACAATTTCCCAATCCTCCTTTTCCTGAGATACTAAGATGTTTAAAACACACAAAAGACACAACCTAGACTTGTGTTGGAGACGATTAATTCAATCAATGAAAGATTTGAGCTCTAAGAAATACATGTCAGTTGTACAGCATTTCAACAAGACACAAACAATAATCCTTTTCTGTCAGTTGATATGAAACACTTGTTAGATTATGCTCACAGACATAATCGATTAGTGTTTTCACTTTTCAACATTAATTTTTGTGAAATAAAAGGGGTGGAGTATTGATTTATATTCCAAAGAGAACAGATAGATTTCCCTTTCACCTCAGACCTGAGCGTAGCAAAGCAGATTAGCTCTATCTGGCTTCACTGGGCTCATTGCATCATAGCAACAACTTCTCCATATTAAAAAACAAAAAAATTGTCATCATCTTCATTGCCACACAGCCACAGTTGATGAAACTTTTGTAAGGGTGTAAATGGCTCAAAAAATATTTAAACAGGAAGATAAAATATGCACATTAACTGTAGTAGGGATGGGCTTTTAAAGGACACATTAATGTGATTTTGTGTGGTTTGGTTAATCACTCATCCTTGAAGTTATATCACGAATCAAATTAATAAATTGTGTGATTGGATTTTATGTAGAAATTTGGATGACAATACCTTTTTTCTTTTTCTCTAATGGTGTGGATATATTGGAAAAATCCAAAACAAAAAATTTGTACCAAAAAGTGTAATTTTTTACAATTCAGTTTGGAATTTATTTACTTCTGAATGAAACAAATTGTGGAAAAAAGAAAATGCCAGGTCAGCATTTTAGTCTGGAAGTAGAGATGTTGAGAAACAAAAACACATGACCGGAAGGAAACAACAGGAAACTATACTTAGGGCCCGAGCACCAAACGGTGGGAGGCCCTATTGAAATTGAAGTGATTATTATTATTATTCAGGCAATAGAATGGTCTTTTTGAGGGCTTCAACATGCTCAGAAAGTTTCTTCAGTTTGCAATAAATCAGAGAGTGGTGAAAATGTACCTATTCTGGAGTAATTTGAAATGGGTGTGGCAAAATGGCTCAACAGCGCCCCCTGGAACCAACCCCTAGGTTTTCCCTTGACCGATCTTCACCAAAATCGGGACAACAGTGTAGCTAACCAGTCATAAAAAAAGTCTCAAGGAGCATTATGAAAAACGCAACAGGAAGCCCGCCATTTTCCATTTAATGGCCATTTTGGCCATATTCCACATTTTTACTTTGAAGTACTTGTCCCAGGGCTTTCATCAGATCAACTTCAAATTCATATGAGTGTCATCACAACAAGACAGAGATAAAAACTGATTTAAAGATCGATATTTCGTCACACGATGTGACCGTGGCGTGGCGTCAAAGTTTGAATAAACGCCATCAAAACACAAGGTTCTGTATCTCGGACATACACGGTCCAATCAAGTCCAAACTAGACATGTGAGACAAGAGTCCCGGCCTGATGACATCTACTCAGATATTATGACTTGAAATCCCAGCGCCCCCTGGTGGCTACAGGAAGTGACATGTTTTGAACTGCTCCTGGCTGCTTTACAATATACAGCTCAAAAGAGCTCAGTCAAGTCATTGGAACATAGTCAGAAGTGTGACATTTCCTCAAACTGTGTAAACATTGATGTGCGAGGAAGGATCATCCTTCACCAGAGGACACGATGTTGTCATAACTCCACTATGCATTGTCCTATCACTACCAAACTTCTCTCTCCTGATCAGAGTCCAAGCATGAACAGCTCTATGTGTCAATATTTCCTCAGGGTCATAGCGCCACCAACTGATTCGCCATTAAACAAGAAGTACTTTGTTAATCCACTCTGCATTATCCAACCGGCTCCGAACTACTGACCTGTGTGAAAATTAAGTTGTGGTAACATTCTCCAATTGACACAAAATTGCATACGCTACATCAGAGCCCCTACTTGAACAGATCTTTATGTCTGTGTGTAATAATTAGGGTTGCAAAATTCCGGGAATATTCAAAGTTGGAAACTTTCCATGGGAATTAATGGGAATATACGGGAATTAACGGGAATTAACGGGAAACGGAAACAAAAAAGGAAAAAATAGAGCAAGTGTGTGAAATAGTGCAGAATGCAATGGTGCAAATATGCTAAGGTGTTATCCAAGTGTTCGTAAGCCCTGAGATTCATATTCATGTTTTTAGCCTAAATGTCCATCTGTTATCCTCCTCCTCTGGAGCCGAGTTATGTATTTTATTAAGTGCTTTTGAGTGTTTACTCCCTCCAGTGGCCACACTGACAAGTTTCAAACATATAATCTAATAGCAACTTTTTTTTTTCAATACTTTGTTGAAAAAAACTTGAGATATAAAAACAAAAGTGTAAAAAAAATCTAGCATATGTGTACATAAATGAATAATATAATAATAATACAAGACAAGAACATTCAAGAAAGTACAATTTATTATCTTACAAATAAGACGTCACCATTGTAATGTATAAGAATAACAGCTGGATCAGAAGAATGTGGAGATACAATATAAAATATTCAAGTTTTGGACGACAAACTTCAAAAATCAATAAAATGGCTGAAAAATGGTTAAATCCAGTCCACACGATAAAAGTAACTTTTTATAGAAAACTTTACAGACTGTCGGGCCTTGGCAGTGGTTTAAACTAAATCAAAGTTTCATCTGGGAATGTTCCCACCTTTGTTTCTTTTCTATCTAATGAGAATCACATTATTACGAGTGACTTTGTTTTCACAGCAGAAAAGTTGTAACAAATGATTCATGTTATAAATGTATCGATGTCAAACGTGACTCTACTATTGTATGATTGTGACGTTCTCATAGAGGCTGCTGGGATCATCTGAGGGTCCAGTAGAAGAGGAGGGAGCTTCCCCAGTGCTGAAGGCCACTGCAACATCACCACCCTGGATCTGTAGGATATACAATCAATCAATCAATCAATCAATCAATCAATCAATCAATCAATCAATCTGTATAACACCTTTCATCTGGTTAGTGTAGTTCAATGTGCTTCACAAAACACAACAAAAATACAAATGTTGATAAGGAAGTATGATAAATATGGAATTAAAAAAAAGACAGTTACACAACAGGTCAGGATGTAGCACAATAACCATAGTGACAGAGAGATAACCCAATGCAGTGCTGCCAAAACAGTCACAGCATTTTTTTGCGTGTTTTTGTATCAAAACACAAAGAAACATCCATAACTTTAACTTTCACATTAAAACCTTAGAACTTATGATGACATCATTATTTCATGGGCGTTATTACAAGATAAATAAAAACTTGGCGGAGGTATAAACTCTGTAAGTGACATTTTAGTTTCATCTGTGAATGTTCCCACCTTGTTTCTTCTCCATTTGATGAGAATCACAACCAATGTTACGATTGTGGCAAAACCCACAACCAGACGAATGTACCACCACCAATCTGTAAACAGAATGACAAGTGCTTTAGTTTCCTGTTCAGTCCAACTTCCTGTATTTAAAAATGTTGTTAACATTAAATCCATGAACTCGAGCAGCACAGAGATGAATGAGCGGTGCAGCTGATATTCAGTACCTGTTGTCATCTCATTGTTTCCTGCTTAAGAAAAAGAAATGTATCAACAAATAGAATTAACTGGATCAGGAGCAGTTCATCATGATCTGTGTTTTCTCACCTGATGACGGAGGGATGAAGGCATACTTTTCCTCCGTGTATTTATCCTTCACTTTACATATTAATGAGCTATAGTTCTTCATCTTGTAAACAGAATGGGATTTTGAGAAGCTCACATTGGCCGAGCTGTAAGACTCTGACGTCTTCAGTTCTTTGTTGTTTTCATCCATATCCATATTCATAAACAGCCACTTCACTGTGAGTCCAAACCTTGCAAATGTCGACACAGAGCAGCTCAACGTCACCTCATCAGTTCTCTCGTGCTCAGTCACTGGTGTTGATCGAGATATTGTGAGAGAAAGATAACA
The DNA here is from genome assembly GCF_963576545.1 of Limanda limanda. NCBI lineage: Eukaryota > Metazoa > Chordata > Actinopteri > Pleuronectiformes > Pleuronectidae > Limanda > Limanda limanda. The sequence continues at coordinate 24,289,989 of NC_083641.1, read as the reverse complement.
AGAGTGAAACTATGTCCTTCAAAAATATCAGAAATATCATAATGTTTTTATGAAGAGAGTCTTTTACTCACCGCTGACAACATAGATAAAAAACACATGACGTTCATTGATCTGGTCAGAGTGACTGCAGATGTATTGACCAGCATCTTCAGCTGTGACCTCCCTAATAACCAGAGAACAGTTTGCAGCAAGACGTAGTCTGCCTGCTTTAGATTTGGAAATCACAAATCTGTTGAGCTGCCCTTTTACAAACAGGTATGCTGATCCAGGGTTCTCTGAATCATTGAAGAACCAGTCAGTAGCTCCACAGTTCACATGATCATCTCTCACAATGCCACAAGGCAAAGTGACTTCAGCTCCAGCTCTGATGTAGATGGAGGAATCTTGGTCAGCGATCACTGTGGAGGAAATGAGAGAGAGACAGCAACACTTAAACTAAACTAAGAAAAAGACTCATATTTTCATACACTTCTGAATGTGACGATTATTGTAGACATAACTTTGTAAATTAACACAAAAGGGTTAGGGTTAGGGTTAGGGTTAGGGTTAGGGTTAGGGTTAGGGCTAACCCTAAACCTGAAAAACATCAACTACAGTTTTCTCTCTGCATTTGAATGCCTCAGCCAACCAGTCCAGTTCAAGTCTATGTACATTTGTTTCCAGACTCATGAGGTCATTCTGACACTTGATCACTGAAATCGAATCCGTTAAGTTTTCATTCGAGGAGACAACTGGTCAGAATTTGAAGAAATTCAGACTTGAGATGTGCGAGAGGCCAAAAACCTGAAACCTTCACCTTTAACCACCAAATCCAACCAGTTAAACAGTGTGTTAAAGGGCAGATTAAAATATGAGGAATGATCCGTACATAAATATACACAACTACAATATCAAAGTACTCATAAATATCAGTCCCCTGAATGAGCCAGACTTGTCCCACAACACATCAGTGAAACTTTTCACTTTTTAAAAGCAAACACAAACACTCTGGTATTATTCTTATTATTTCACACTGATAAAGTTTTGTAAGTGAATTTATTCTCACCTGTAAACGGAATCAGCACCAGTATCAGATGTAAAGACATTTTAATCCGTTTGATTTCATCCATTCTTCTTCTTTCTCTTCTCTGCTTCTCGGCTCTGAGTAAAAAGTGTAATGTGGCGTTTACTTCCCGTTGATCAATTCCCCTCAGTGACACGTCTCCTCTGTCGTAATGTGCTTGATGCAAGTAGAGAAAATTTCCATCAGCTTTCACTTTCCCCCGTCGACCAGAGACTCTGAATATTATACGATGAACTAATGTGCAGCAGGCGACTTTTAGATTTAGACACTTGTCACTCATTCACATGAATGATGCAAATATCAGTAGATTCAGTCCAAATAAAGGACGACACACGTCACCTCCGGAGCAATTTCACATCTGGACTTTTATATTTTACAGGTGGTCGAGCTTGAATTTCTGTCACATGTTCATTGTTTTTTTCCTGTGTTAAAAAAAACAATAAAAAATTGCAAACTTATCTTGAAGTTACTGAATAAATGTAACTTATTCAGGTTAATATTCAAACACATGGAGCCAAGAGCTATTTTACCATTTGTTCAGGTCACATGTGCATGGAGGATTTTACTGTAATACGATTTAATAACATTATTGACTTGGGCTTCAAAATGTTCACGTGAATCAAATGTGATTCTGTGGTTCCCCACATCTTTAACTTCACTGTGTCTGAAAAGATATGAACACATCCTTCAGTGTTACGAGCATCACGGTTTCTTCCATAGAAACGAGAAGCTGCCACCCATTTCATACTCATTTATTAGGAAAGAGAGAAATTAAGAAAGAAAGAAATGTATCCAGTCTTTATAATGAAATCTGTTGTTAACACACAAACAAAGATACAACAAAATCAGCATTAAACTCCACAAGAATCTGACTTTGGGTCTGGTTATAATGTAAAACATATTTATTTTTAGGTCTGCAGAGTCTAACAAGAGTTACAAGGAGTGTGAGTCAACCCCCTGTTTTAGATGCCAAATTTAAATAGAATAAAACTGTCTTAATTATTTAATTTTAAATGGATGATTTGAATGTGGAATAAAAGCAACTGCAGGTGAAACCAATTTTTATTTTATTTTATTTTCCAATTCTATTAAGCACAGAATTAGTTAAGTTTAAAGTTAGGTTTGAATTTCTCATCCTGATATGATTGATTTGGTTAATTAACGACAGTAGACAGAAAAGACAATTTCCCAATCCTCCTTTTCCTGAGATACTAAGATGTTTAAAACACACAAAAGACACAACCTAGACTTGTGTTGGAGATGATTAATTCAATCAATGAAAGATTTGAGCTCTAAGAAATACATGTCAGTTGTACAGCATTTCAACAAGACACAAACAATAATCCTTTTCTGTCAGTTGATATGAAACACTTGTTAGATTATGCTCACAGACATAATCGATTAGTGTTTTCACTTTTCAACATTAATTTTTGTGAAATAAAAGGGGTGGAGTATTGATTTATATTCCAAAGAGAACAGATAGATTTCCCTTTCACCTCAGACCTGAGCGTAGCAAAGCAGATTAGCTCTATCTGGCTTCACTGGGCTCATTGCATCATAGCAACAACTTCTCCATATTAAAAAACAAAAAAATTGTCATCATCTTCATTGCCACACAGCCACAGTTGATGAAACTTTTGTAAGGGTGTAAATGGCTCAAAAAATATTTAAACAGGAAGATAAAATATGCACATTAACTGTACTAGGGATGGGCTTTTAAAGGACACATTAATGTGATTTTGTGTGGTTTGGTTAATCACTCATCCTTGAAGTTATATTACGAATCAAATTAATAAATTGTGTGATTGGATTTTATGTAGAAATTTGGATGACAATACCTTTTTTCTTTTTCTCTAATGGTGTGGATATATTGGAAAAATCCAAAACAAAAAATTTGTACCAAAAAGTGTAATTTTTTACAATTCAGTTTGGAATTTATTTACTTCTGAATGAAACAAATTGTGGAAAAAAGAAAATGCCAGGTCAGCATTTTAGTCTGGAAGTAGAGATGTTGGGAAACAAAAACACATGACCGGAAGGAAACAACAGGAAACTATACTTAGGGCCCGAGCACCAAACGGTGGGAGGCCCTATTGAAATTGAAGTGATTATTATTATTATTCAGGCAATAGAATGGTCTTTTTGAGGGCTTCAACAAGCTCAGAAAGTTTCTTCAGTTTGCAATAAATCAGAGAGTGGTGAAAATGTACCTATTCTGGAGTAATTTGAAATGGGTGTGGCAAAATGGCTCAACAGCGCCCCCTGGAACCAACCCCTAGGTTTTCCCTTGACCGATCTTCACCAAAATCGGGACAACAGTGTAGCTAACCAGTCATAAAAAAAGTCTCAAGGAGCATTATGAAAAACGCAACAGGAAGCCCGCCATTTTCCATTTAATGGCCATTTTGGCCATATTCCACATTTTTACTTTGAAGTACTTGTCCCAGGGCTTTCATCAGATCAACTTCAAATTCATATGAGTGTCATCACAACAAGACAGAGATAAAAACTGATTTAAAGATCGATATTTCGTCACACGATGTGACCGTGGCGTGGCGTCAAAGTTTGAATAAACGCCATCAAAACACAAGGTTCTGTATCTCGGACATACACGGTCCAATCAAGTCCAAACTAGACATGTGAGACAAGAGTCCCGGCCTGATGACATCTACTCAGATATTATGACTTGAAATCCCAGCGCCCCCTGGTGGCTACAGGAAGTGACATGTTTTGAACTGCTCCTGGCTGCTTTACAATATACAGCTCAAAAGAGCTCAGTCAAGTCATTGGAACATAGTCAGAAGTGTGACATTTCCTCAAACTGTGTAAACATTGATGTGCGAGGAAGGATCATCCTTCACCAGAGGACACGATGTTGTCATAACTCCACTATGCATTGTCCTATCACTACCAAACTTCTCTCTCCTGATCAGAGTCCAAGCATGAACAGCTCTATGTGTCAATATTTCCTCAGGGTCATAGCGCCACCTACTGATTCGCCATTAAACAAGAAGTACTTTGTTAATCCACTCTGCATTATCCAACCGGCTCCGAACTACTGACCTGTGTGAAAATTAAGTTGTGGTAACATTGTCCAATTGACACAAAATTGCATACGCTACATCAGAGCCCCTACTTGAACAGATCTTTATGTCTGTGTGTAATAATTAGGGTTGCAAAATTCCGGGAATATTCAAAGTTGGAAACTTTCCATGGGAATTAACGGGAATATACGGGAATTAACGGGAATTAACGGGAAACGGAAACAAAAAAGGAAAAAATAGAGCAAGTGTGTGAAATAGTGCAGAATGCAATGGTGCAAATATGCTAAGGTGTTATCCAAGTGTTCGTAAGCCCTGAGATTCATATTCATGTTTTTAGCCTAAATGTCCATCTGTTATCCTCCTCCTCTGGAGCCGAGTTATGTATTTTATTAAGTGCTTTTGAGTGTTTACTCCCTCCAGTGGCCACACTGACAAGTTTCAAACATATAATCTAATAGCAACTTTTTTTTTTCAATACTTTGTTGAAAAAAACTTGAGATATAAAAACAAAAGTGTAAAAAAAATCTAGCATATGTGTACATAAATGAATAATATAATAATAATACAAGACAAGAACATTCAAGAAAGTACAATTTATTATCTTACAAATAAGACGTCACCATTGTAATGTATAAGAATAACAGCTGGATCAGAAGAATGTGGAGATACAATATAAAATATTCAAGTTTTGGACGACAAACTTCAAAAATCAATAAAATGGCTGAAAAATGGTTAAATCCAGTCCACACGATAAAAGTAACTTTTTATAGAAAACTTTACAGACTGTCGGGCCTTGGCAGTGGTTTAAACTAAATCAAAGTTTCATCTGGGAATGTTCCCACCTTTGTTTCTTTTCTATCTAATGAGAATCACATTATTACGAGTGACTTTGTTTTCACAGCAGAAAAGTTGTAACAAATGATTCATGTTATAAATGTATCGATGTCAAACGTGACTCTACTATTGTATGATTGTGACGTTCTCATAGAGGCTGCTGGGATCATCTGAGGGTCCAGTAGAAGAGGAGGGAGCTTCCCCAGTGCTGAAGGCCACTGCAACATCACCACCCTGGATCTGTAGGATATACAATCAATCAATCAATCAATCAATCAATCAATCAATCAATCAATCAATCAATCTGTATAACACCTTTCATCTGGTTAGTGTAGTTCAATGTGCTTCACAAAACACAACAAAAATACAAATGTTGATAAGGAAGTATGATAAATATGGAATTAAAAAAAAGACAGTTACACAACAGGTCAGGATGTAGCACAATAACCATAGTGACAGAGAGATAACCCAATGCAGTGCTGCCAAAACAGTCACAGCATTTTTTTGCGTGTTTTTGTATCAAAACACAAAGAAACATCCATAACTTTAACTTTCACATTAAAACCTTAGAACTTATGATGACATCATTATTTCATGGGCGTTATTACAAGATAAATAAAAACTTGGCGGAGGTATAAACTCTGTAAGTGACATTTTAGTTTCATCTGTGAATGTTCCCACCTTGTTTCTTCTCCATTTGATGAGAATCACAACCAATGTTACGATTGTGGCAAAACCCACAACCAGACGAATGTACCACCACCAATCTGTGAACAGAATGACAAGTGCTTTAGTTTCCTGTTCAGTCCAACTTCCTGTATTTAAAAATGTTGTTAACATTAAATCCATGAACTCGAGCAGCACAGAGATGAATGAGCGGTGCAGCTGATATTCAGTACCTGTTGTCATCTCATTGTTTCCTGCTTAAGAAAAAGAAATGTATCAACAAATAGAATTAACTGGATCAGGAGCAGTTCATCATGATCTGTGTTTTCTCACCTGATGACGGAGGGATGAAGGCATACTTTTCCTCCGTGTATTTATCCTTCACTTTACATATTAATGAGCTATAGTTCTTCATCTTGTAAACAGAATGGGATTTTGAGAAGCTCACATTGGCCGAGCTGTAAGACTCTGACGTCTTCAGTTCTTTGTTGTTTTCATCCATATCCATATTCATAAACAGCCACTTCACTGTGAGTCCAAACCTTGCAAATGTCGACACAGAGCAGCTCAACGTCACCTCATCAGTTCTCTCGTGCTCAGTCACTGGTGTTGATCGAGATATTGTGAGAGAAAGATAACAAGAGTGAAACTATGTCCTTCAAAAATATCAGAAATATCATAATGTTTTTATGAAGAGAGTCTTTTACTCACCGCTGACAACATAGATAAAAAACACATGACGTTCATTGATCTGGTCAGAGTGACTGCAGATGTATTGACCAGCATCTTCAGCTGTGACCTCCCTTATAACCAGAGAACAGTTTGCAGCAAGACATAGTCTGCCTGCTTTAGATTTGGAAATCACAAATCTGTTGAGCTGCCCTTTTACAAACAGGTATGCTGATCCAGGGTTCTCTGAATCATTGAAGAACCAGTCAGTAGCTCCACAGTTCACATGATCATCTCTCACAATGCCACAAGGCAAAGTGACTTCAGCTCCAGCTCTGATGTAGATGGAGGAATCTTGGTCAGCGATCACTGTGGAGGAAATGAGAGAGAGACAGCAACACTTAAACTAAACTAAGAAAAAGACTCATATTTTCATACACTTCTGAATGTGACGATTATTGTAGACATAACTTTGTAGGTCACTCTGACACTTGATCACTGAAATCTAATCCGTTAAGTTCTCATTCGAGGAGACAACTGCTCAGAATTTGAAGAAATTCAGACTTGAGATGTGCGAGAGGCCAAAAACCTGAAACCTTGACCTTTAACCACCAAATCCAACCAGTTGAACCGTGAGTTAAAGGGCAGATCAAAATATGAGGAATGATCCGTACATAAATATACACAACTACAATATCAGAGTACTCATAAATATCAGTACCCTGAATGAGCCAGACTTGTCCCACAACACATCAGTGAAACTTTTCACTTTTTAAAAGCAAACACAAACAATCTGGTATTATTCTTATTATTCACACTGACAAAGTTTTGTAAGTGAATTTATTCTCACCTGTAAACGGAATCAGCACCAGTAGCAGATGTAAAGACATTTTAATCCGTTTGATTTCATCCATTCTTCTTCTTTCTCTTCTCTGCTTCTCGGTTCTTAGTAAAAAGTGTAATGTGGTGTTTACTTCCTGTTGATCAATTAGCCTCAGTGACATGTCTCTGTCGTAATGTGCTAGATGCATGTAGAGAAAATTTCCATCAGCAACCACTTTCCCCCGTCGACCAGAGACTGTGAATATTATACGATGAACTAAAGTGTAGCAGGCGACTTTTAAATTTAGACACTTGTTACTCATTCACATGAGTGATGCAAATATCAGTAGATTCAGTCCAAATAAAGGACGACACACGTCACCTCTGGAGCAATTTCACATCTGGACTTTTATATTTTACAGGTGGTCGAGCTTGAATTTCTGTCACATGTTCATTGTTTTTTTCCTGTGTTCAAAAAACAATAAAAATTGCAAACTTATCTTGAAGTTACTGAATTAGTGTAACTTATTCAGGTTCATATTCAAACACATGGAGCCAAGATCTATTTAACCATTTGTTCAGGTCACATGTGCATGGAGGATTTTACTGTAATACGATTTAATGTTATTATTGACTTGGGCTTCAAAATGTTCACGTGAATCAAATGTGATTCTGTTGTTTCCAGCTGTGGATTGAACTTAGTTTGCAAGTGGACCAATAAAGTAAATGTCTCAGAGTCATTGTCATATATGGTCACATCTTTAACTTCACTGTGTCTGAAAAGATATGAACACATCATTCAGTGTTACGAGCATCACGTTTTTTTCCGTAGAAACGAGAAGCTGCCACCCATTTCATACTCATTTATTAGGAAAGAGAGAAATTGAGAAAGAAAGAAATGTATCCAGTCTTTATAATGAAATCGGTTGTTAATACACAAACAAAGATACAACAAAATCAGCATTAAACTCAACAAGAATCTGACCTTGGGTCTGATTATAAAGTAAAAATATTTATTTTTAGGTCTGCAGAGTCTTACAAGAATTACATGGAGGGAGGGTCAAACCCCTGTTTTAGATGCACACTGTAAATAGAATAAACCTCTCTTGATTATTGAATTTTAAATGGATGAATTTCTCATCCTGATATGATTGATTTCTCCTTTTCCTGAGATACTAAGATGTGTGTGTGTGTGGGGGGGGGGGTTTCAATTGGTTCATATAGAAAGCACATGAAAGATTTCAGCTCAAAGAAATACATGTCAGTTGTACAGCATTTCAACAAGACACAAACAATAATCCTTTTCTGTTAGTTGATATGAAACACTAGTTAGATTATGCTCACAGACATAATCGCTTAATGTTTTCAGCATTCATTTTTGTGAATTAAAAGGTGTGGAATATTGATTTATATTCCAAAGAGAACAGATAGATTTCCCTTTCACCTCAGAACTGAGCATAGCAAAGCTATCAGGCTTCACTGGGCTCATCGCATCATAGCAACAACTTCTCCTTACTAAAAAACAAAAACATTGTCATCATCTTCATTGTCACACAACCACAGTTGATGATGAAACTTTTGTAAGGGTGTAAATGGCTAAAAAAAAAAATTAAACAGGAAGAAAAAAAAAGCACATTAACTTTACTAGGGATGGTCTTTTAGAGGACACATTAATGTGATCTTGTGTTCCTTTGGTTAATCACTCATCCTTGAAGTTATATTACGAATCAAATTAATAAATTATGTGAAGTATTAAACTGGTGTCTACTGTAATCCCTGCTGTGTCAGGTAAAAAAACATTGAAATGATTGGATTTTATGTTGAAATTTGGAGGACAAGACCTTTTTTTCTTATTCTCTAATGGATTTGATATATTGGAAAAATCCCAAACAACAAATTTGCACCAAAAAGTGTCATTTTAACAATAAAAATATGGAATTTATTTACTTCTGAATGAAACAATAGTGGAAAAAAGAAAATAACCTGGTCAGCATTTTAGTCTGGAAGTAGAGATGTTGGGAAACAAAAACACATGACCACCCCCTTTTAGAAGAAAGCAAAAGGAAACTATATTTTCTTTATTAATATCCAAGCTCCGCCTATTTTATTTTACTGCTGTCACCACTTAAAATATTAATTAAAAGTAAATTTTCACCACTTTCACATTTTCTGCAAATTGTGGTAAGAATTTGAACATGTTTAAGCCCTCAACAAGCCAATTATTTTCCCTGAGAAAAAAATCCTTACAATTTCAATAGGGCCTCACCCTGTCTCACTCAGTTCGGTGTTCGGCCCTAAAAAAAAATAAAGATAAGACAAACAGAAATGGTTTGATTTAATTCATGGGGGCTCATGAAAATGTATCTTTCCTCTCATTCCTCTTTAAAGAGGTCAGTGCACACGTTGACCTGTGTTTATACATTTTATGGTTTTAACATAGTCCTTGAATTCACATAAAAAACATGTGAAGTAAGGACTTTGTTTGGTTACAATTTTTTAGTTTTGGTAAAATTCACCAAATAGAATGAGAATATTTTTTTTGGGGTGCTTTATTGTGTGCATTAATAAATAATATAATAATAAAAGAAAGTAAAGATTAAATTGATAGATTTCCTTCATAGGGGATCATGAAAATAAAATGTGAAGCTGGTAAAATGTACCAACTAGAATCAACCAGTTTACTTAATGAATATTTAATCACAACCAGTTGCAACAAGGTGGCACTGATGTCGTCATGCTACTCCACGTCAACTTCCGACTACTGCTTTTCAAAATAAAACTCAAACCCAACTCTTATCGGCCGCTTTCTTCGCGATGCCTCCTTGACCCTGTCCCGGGAACCTTTACTTTGAAATTACACACTGGACGTATTTGACGTCACTTCCTATCGAGCACTCGCCTGTAAACACAACGTGACTTCACTTCAGGGAAACTTCAGCTGATTTGACTCTGAAGCATTTGAATAGAATCACAGCTCTGACTCGATCGTTAGCTACAACAGAGCTAACAGGCTAATCGAGCTTTTCCTCTGGTGGTGATTCCGCTCATTCGGGTAAGCATGTGCTAGCTAATCGAGAAGGAGCTACATGCTAAGTAGCCCAGACTAGCTATATATCACGTCACCACGTTTAACTTTGTGTTTACGTCTGATTTCTGTTGCTACGGGTCACAATGAAATGTTGATGTGAATGAGAACAGATGGAGTCACAAGACTGTAGCTGCAGCTTGATCCACATTAGCTTGTGTTAGCTTGTTTTAGCTTGTTTTAGCCTGTTTTAGCTATTTTATCACTACACAAACTACAGTCACTATTCTCTGATAAGACTTGACCTCTGAGGGATTAACACTGTTGTTAAAGAATCATGTCCAACATATGCTAACAATGTCAAGCATGTTAAGTCCAAATGTGCACTGGCAGTGTCAGCACATGGTAATAAATATAATAATAATAAATGTATTTGTATAATAAGGTTACAAAGTGCAAAGTTGATGAGTACAACTGCAAACTGTGAATAAAGCTAACAAGAAGTCTTGTTTCAGGGGGAATGGAGAAAGGTTAATAAGATGCAATCGACAGTGCCCGACTTGAGCTGCAGCTTTATCAACATTAGCTTGTGTTAGCTTGTGTTAGCCTCTTTTAGCTTGTTTTAGCCTCTTTTAGCTATTTTATCAACACACAAACTAGAACCACTGTTCTCTGATAAGACTTGACCTCTGAGGGATTAACACTGTTGTTAAAGAATCATGTCCAACATATGCTAACAATTTCAAGCATGTTAAGTCCAAATGTGCACTGGGAGTGTCAGCACATGGTAATAAATATAATAATAATAATAATAATAACTTTATTTGTATAACACTTATCTAAACAAGGTTACAAAGATAGATAGATAGATAGATAGATAGATTACTTTATTCATCCCCGAAGGGAAATTAAGTCGTCATAGCAGCCGGTATATTTGAATACAATAAAATACAATACAATAGAATAAAATAAAAAATATTGAGGTAGAAAGAATAAAAACAGAAACACAAGATAAATAGGTAGATAAGGTACAGTGGCAAGATGATGGTAATAGTACTGGTGATATGATGGTAATGTTATTGATAGACAGTATATCAAAATAGTACAGTACATATAGTATATAATATAACATAATATATATTTATATATGATAGTAATTATACCAATATAATAGCAGTATATAGTAATAATGGCAGCAACAGTATATATAATAATAAAGTGCAAAGTTGAAATGAGTACAATTGTAAATAAAGCTAATAATAAGTCTGGTTTCAGGGGGAATGGAGAAGGCTAAACAAGATGCGTTCGACAGTGCCCGGCTCCAAGTGATCAAAGACGGCTACGAGAGAGCCTTCGAGAGCATCAACGAGGGACTGACGGTGGACGAGGCCGGGGACAAGGCCCGGGCGCTGGAGCTCTACAAGCGGGGGCGGCAGCACCTCCTCCGGGCCATCAGCGTCCCCTCGGGGGGGGAGGAGTGTGCCGGCGGCTCCTGGGAATCCGCCAGGCAGATGCAGCAGAAGATGAAGGAGACGCTGAACAACATCACGACCCGTCTGGCCATACTGGAGACCAGCTCTGACCTGGCATCCGCCCCCCTGCTGAGCGCCACCGCCGAGTCTGACCCTGAAGGCCTCTACCCAGATCTCCCAACCAAAGACAAGCCAGAGAGGCCAGCTCCACCAAATGTACTTTCAGCTAATGGTGATTCAGCAGGAGCTGTGGGAGGGAAGCCTGGGTGCAGTGGTGCAGGCCTCCCTCTCTCCCCCAGCAAGCAGCCAGTGGGGCCGGCCGAGCAGCCTCCAGCTTACTCCCCCCAGGCGGCCGATGGCCACCTGTCCATCTCTTATGGAACGGATGAAGGGGAGATGTCGGTGGTCGGGGATGAGTTCTACAGTCGCACCTCCAACACCACGCCGTCCCCCCAGAGCGTGGGCGAGGAGGGGGAGGAGCTGTTGTACATCCCTCACGGGGTGCAGATATTCTTTGTGACACCCGAAGGTCAAGTGAGCGCTCCGTCGTACCCGGGCTACCTGCGGCTGGTCAAGTTTACTGGGGATCACTCCGACAGCACGCCAAACCGCCCACCCGCCTTTCTGCAGGTAAGAGGAGATACATATTGTGTTGTTTATAGGGACAGGAATCGGCAGGGACCTCCCGATACGATACTATCACGATACTTAGGTGGCGATACGATATGTATTGCGATTCTGTAAGTATTGCGATTCGATATTACGATTTCCTGGGATTTCTTTTGGTTATTTTTTTTTTTTTAAATACTGGACCATGGAAAAATGTTGAATCATTCCTTCAAATACAACACAGTCAAATTCACTTAGAACTTTACCAGTTTTATTTCAAATATTAACATTGACTTAATGACTGCCGGGCAGCCAATAGAGAAAATAAATAAAAATGTGCCCTATTATTGTATAGCCCCTGTAAACTGCACACAAACTGACAGATTAAGAAATGTAAGCCACCTAGGCTACTTTTAAACAATAAATAAAAGGTAAATTAAATAGAATGAAATAAACAAAAAAGAAACAAAAAGTAGGATATTGTTGTTTGCAAGTAGGCGATACAAAACTAGTGCTTGGGTATGTTTAGATTCTTGTGCAAAAACAAGAGCTGGTCAACATGCTCTGGGGTGATGTTGCTCCCCCCATATATCCCCCCCGTGTAAACAAATAAATATGTTTAAAAAAAAAAAAAAACAATATGGGAAAATCGATTTGGGAGGCAGCATGGCGATTTAAAAATCATCATTCACAAGAATCGCGATTTGTAACTGAATCGATTTTTCCCCCCATCCCTAGTTGTTTATGTCTTTGCACTAAAATGCTCTCTCCCACAAAGCTTGAGAGGACGGGAGAAGCAACTCTCATGAGTGAAATGTCATCACTGCTCTGTCACCAGTTCTTTTCGTGCCCTTTAACCTGATTTTGTAAGACGTCTGCTCGGCTCATCGAGTCCTTTTTGACTGTGAGTCACCGGCGGCCTGATATAGTCGGTTAATGATCTCTATCCCTTGCCCTATGGACGTGATCATGTGAGCGTCGGTGACTCAGTGCCCTAATCCCATTGGGTTTATGCCTGTGTTGTCATTCTCCTTGGAAATCCCCGATCAGTCTCATTTAATGATGCAAAACTGGACAAAGATGGGATTCCAGTCCTGTTCATTCCCTTTTTTAACAGGAAAATTCATGTTAATTAACTGATTTGATCTGATTGAATTTTTCCTCATATTTAAGAAAATGCCCGATAGGACCTTGATATTCTTATTTAACTGTCCCACCAAAACATTCAGGTGAAAGTTGCCACTGGACACGGAGAGTAGTTTATCTGTAATTCTAATAGTACCAAGAGGTGTTGGAAAACTAAAACAGAGAAGATGTTGCCTGAGTCTCACTTTCCACAAACATACACACACAATACAACCTTTGTTTTTCTCAAACAACATCAGATTCACAGATTTATTTTTCTCATGTAATTTAATCTATGAAAGGCACAGAAACAAATCAGCCCACATTTAGTTGCACTGTTCCTTTGTCCTCAGTCTTAGTACTTGGATAAGATTAGAAATTACATAAAGCTCTGTCAACATCTCGGTTTAGGGTTTTCATCAAAACTTTGAGCAGTTCTGTATTGTTTTGGGGAAAGTGGATTCCTTCTCTCTGTTAAAAACAGCCAACCCACTGACACGAGTGGGTCATGCGACTGTAATTTGACCGTTAACTGGGGAATTTCCCAGGTGCTGTCGGCAGTGGGTGACATCAGGGATTCACATGAGTGAAGGGAATTCTCTAAACCCTGCTTACACTGTCATGCCCTGTAATACTATTAGACATGCAGCAGTCAGAGGGAGACAGTGTCCTCTGGTTGGTCTTTCTCTTTCAGACGCTTCACTGTGTTCCACCAAACAGAATCTCCATTAAATAGGCTCCTCATGTTCACTTTACATTTCAAAATTAGTAAATAGGCAAAAACCTCTTTGTAGATCTGTTTCCTGACCCCATCTTAATTTTTACCTCCATAAATTCACCCATTGTTGTACTTTGCTGAATATTTTGGCAAAAATAATATTTTTAGCTTATTATTACATTTCATTTAGCTGACGCTTTTATCCAAAGCGACTTACAATAAGTGCATTCAACCCAGAGGGAACAAACCCAGAACAACAAGAATCAAGACAGTACAATTTCTTCGAAATAAAGCAAAACTACAAAGTGCTATTGGTAAGTGCCATTTTAGTGCTACCAAAGTGTTAGTTTCAAAAGTGGTTAGTTTTTAAAAAAAAAAAATGTTTTTATTCAAGGTACATTTAGAAGAGGTGTGTTTTTAGTTTTCTGCGGAAGATGTGTAAACTTTCAGATGTCCGGATGTCAATTGGGAGCTCATTCCACCATTTAGGAGCTAGGACAACAAACAGTCGTGATTTTGACGAGCTTATACCCATCACCATGATATCATATATTAACCTATTTCTTATCAGATTTTCAAGCAGTCTGTATTTCTCTCTCCTCCTTGCAGGTGTGCGACTGGCTGTACCCACTCATGGCCGTGGACTCTCCAGTGCTGCTGTGTAACACTGGGGTGTTTATGTTTCCGGACATGATGGCACCAGCTCCAGGTTACTACGTCGGGGTGGTGCTGTCCTCTGAGCTGCCTTCTTCAAACAGACAACTGTTCCAGGACCTGCTGTCCCAGATGACAGATCTCAGGGTCCAGGTCAGTTTGCTGCAGTGGAGTCAGATCTGCAACAGCACTTTTCCTCATTCCTCATTCCTCTCTGAATGTATTTCTATTACTTTTAGATCAGGTATCAAGTATTTGAAAGCCCCAATGAAACGTTACACAATGCCTTTTTGCAAGTCCTCTTGTGCCAGTGGGGGAACAGAAAGTTATTTCAGGCAAATGCATGTGAGGTCAGCTGCATCTCCATTTTGTCTATTCTCTAAAAGCTCAGATTCTAAATGGATCCTTTTCATACGGAGCTTTTCTAGTCTTATCAACCACTCAAAGCACTTTATTGTACAAGTCACATTCCCACACACATTCATACAGCACTGCACTTTTTTCTTATCACATTCATAGAGATCAGAGTTACATTAGTGTTCAGTTGCTTGCCCAAGGACACATCAGTATGCAGACTGGAGGAGCTGCAGCACTAGAACACCAGAGCTACAGCTGCTGATGTTGACTCAGCAAATCAACATTTCTCATTAAAAACAATGCGAGTGTCAAACTGAATAGATTTCGCCTCACATATTAGAATACTTTGTGTTCTCTAACTATGTTGTTCACCACTCTGCAGTCTTTTCCAAATCAGATTTTACAAGAATAGGAAAACTCTTATTTTCCAACAATGAAAATAGATGGCCGCTGCTGTTTTATGTGATATTTTTAGGCTGCAGACTCCAAACAGCTTCGGCCTCTCGCTCCTACTTATTTCTGAGCTGGCACACTTCCCCAACTTCCCTCTGCCTCAGCATTGTGGGGATTTTAGACAGGCAGGTGAGCAGAATTAATCAGTTATAATGCTCTTATGTGCAGCAGCTATAGAACAACCCTCTGCACTTCAGCTGAGAGACAAGTGCCAGTTCAGCCATGTTGGAGACGCTGGCTCAGATTGATGCCAAACCAGGTCATTTCTGATGCATGCAGTCAGGCTAGTGATCTTCACTGATGGATGTGATTCCCTATCAGCAAGTAGCAACTGTTGTTTTTCGTTTTTTGGTAAGTGGAAGATTTGAGGTTTTCAGCACAAAAGGAGGTTGTTGTCTTATAAGATGTGTGCGGCAAAACAAATAGTGCATTGTGATGAGAAACAAAGAATAATGAGAGGAGCTGTTGGGCGAATTGGCGGGAGACGAGGATTTGAACAGAGACGTGTACAGCTTGCACAAAGTAGCCGACAAGTAGTTTTTTCTTATTTTTACATCCACGTTGTTGGTCCTGCAGTAACAAACCAATGTGTCTGTATCATCAGGATCCAGATGAAGCAGCAGACGCCATCAATCTCAGTCAGAAAGTGCCCATAGTCACACCTGAGGAGACTGCACCGGCTGAGACAGATGAGGAAAAACCTTTGCCCGAGTGGAGTGAAAAAGTGGCAAGTGGGATCCTGACCGGTGAGATAAAGTTCCCTCTTCAAATTTAAAACTTCTGTAGTTTACAGTATATCATTAGATTTAACTGGGTGCGATCCTGATGTCCTTCCAGGTGCGTCCTGGTTAAGCTGGGGTCTGGTGAAAGGAGCCGAGTACACGGGCAAGGCCATCCACAAAGGGGCGTCCAAACTCCGAGAACACATCACTCCAGAGGACAAACCCACCCACGTCAGCCCCACGGTCACCAAGGGCCTCCATGTTGCCAAGCAGGCGACGGGTGGAGCGGTCAAAGTCAGCCAGTTTCTAGGTGACTACATCGCCCTCCCTTCAGCAGGTTTCTACTGACCTTGTGTTGTTATTTGGCAGCGCACGTCTAATCCAGTAATGCTGTGTCACTGCAGTGGACGGGGTGTGTACCGTCGCCGGCTGCGTGGGGCGAGAGCTGGCGCCGCATGTGAAGAAACACGGAGGAAAGCTGATCCCGGAGTCTATGAAGAAGGACAAGGATGGGCGCTCCAACATAGACGGAGCTATGGTGGTGGCGGCCAGTGGAGTGCAAGGTAGGCTTTATCTGCACGCTATCAGTTCTGAGAGGAAGAAGTTCATTAGAGACGCTCTCATAGTTTCCATTTTGTGTGTATTTGCACAGGATTTGCAACCATGTGGACTGGTTTAGAAGTGGCAGCAAAGAACATCACCGTCAGTGTTGCATCAGAAACGGTCACAACAGTCAAGCACAAGTAAGTTTTCCCAACTGGTTTGACTTTCTACTGGTCTGACCACCGTCACTGTCTTGAATAAACCACAGTTTGAATGTTTTTGCTCGACACTGCTCACCTGACCGATTATCGATGTGTAAAAACATGCACTCACTCGTTTTTCCTGTTCAATTTACTTTGCAGATTTAGGGGTCTACAAAACGCCTTTGAAACACCTAATGAGAAGAAGTGTGTTTTTTCCTAATTATGCACAGCTATTTAACTCTCGACACCGCTGATCCCGAGCATGGCATGCGTCTCGTTTTGATTTCTCCCTTGATTTAGCTCTTGCACTCAAAAGTCACCTGCACCGGCCCAACTCACTCCTCTCTTCTCTGTGTGGAAATTCACACGATGTCACTGATTCCTTCCAAGTTTCTCGAATGGAAATATCACATTTCTGTTTGTAACATTTCTCTCCCACCTGATTTTAACATCTTCCCATATTGTATGAATTGATGCTACATCTTCCAGTGATAAACAGACAATCCAATATAGTTTGATTATTGATTTTAACAAGCCATATGTCATATATATTTTTTAATTGTCAAGGGTTTAGCCATAAACACACATTCCCATTTGCTTATTTCCTCTTTAATTGTTTCTTAATTTGACAATTGGTGTCATAGGAAAATGGTATTTTTATTTAAACCATGAAAGATGATTGTATCCATATTGGCTACCGCTGCATCTCTGATCCACCGCGGAAGAATAATTCAAACTCCGATTCTAGCAAATCTATTAATTTGTGATTGTGCACTTGCATGAGTGAAATTCACCTCAGCATGGCATCTTTACAATCCTCCTACATATTAATGAATTCTCCCCAAATCCTCTGTCTCCTGCCTCTCGCTCTGACCTCTCACCCAATCTGACTTCTGATGAAGGTACGGGGCGGCAGCGGGTCAAGCCACGGACAGCGCTGTCAACTCGGCCATTAACGTGGGCCTCACTGCCTTCAACATCGACAACCTGGGGATCAAAGCTGTGGTGAAAAGGACTGGGAAGCAAACGGCAAAGGCCATTTTGGAAGACTACAAGCTTCAGGAAAAACCAGAGAACGAGAAGCAACTGGAGAAAATGCACAAATAGCCGACAGTGCCCGTCGTCGTTCCCCCAGCAACGCCTTAAACAACGTTTTTATTCTTCTACCAAAGGAATTTATATTTAATATGTTTGATTATAAAACACATGTAGAAGACAACTACTGTTATATTCATATCCTCTTTATCCTTTGGTACAACTCTTGAGCACTTTAAGTTTTATGCAAAACAAGGTAGATGGACCTAAATGTGGAGAAACTGAAGGTTGGATAACCCAAATTAAACCAATATCTATATATATTTATATTATATACACAATATAATATCAGGTATAAAATAACACTGCGGTTTGTACTCGGAACTTGTTGAGTGGTTTTTGACTAAATACTGGAATCTCTCTTTAATCTTTAAGACACATCTGTGTGCGAGTTGGTAGGGTAAGTGCAATTTGAATTTAAAAAGAAAAAGACCGAAAATGACTTGCTTTATGTTATTATATTAATATAATATGATTATAATTTATATCTATAGATGTATAGATATAATTAATATATAACTGTTTCAGATCAAAAGCCGTTGCTAAAGTGATGTTTTTCCCCTAAGATGAGTAGTAACCACTGCTGCTGACTGTGCCTGCAAGTATTTAACAAAATGTGAAATTGACTGTTTTGCGAAAAAGATGCTGTCAAACTTGTCCGGAGTCTATAATGTATTTTTGTGAAACCTTTAATATGTAGCAGGAGCTGTTGCTGTCTAAAGCTGTAAAACGGATGAGTTCCTATTCAGTCTGCTGTGCTTTCCTGTTCATTTCAATTCACTAAAATCCACATGTTTCCAAATGTTAATGTTTGTTCATATAAAAATCTGTTTAGATTTCTTTTATTTTGATGTATGGACTAAATATATAACCAAATGTGAGTTTTCAAGTATGATGCTAACTTTGTTTCTAAGCCAGATATATATATTTTTTTGAGTGAAGTGATCTGGTTTGTCAAGCGTTAAACCCGCTCTGCAGGTAATTCTAATTTTCAGATGTGTTTCTAGTTTTTGCAGTGACATTTATTTACCACATGAAATACTGAAACTTTACTGAAACAAATAATAAAATGTGTTAAAGAAAAGAAATCCAGTGTTTGTTTTTTTAATATTTTGAAATCGATCATCTACTTTGTGCCACATTAAGTAAGATAAAGATGAATTCATACAGGAGAAAGATTATATTTGCATTTTTATTCTGCTATATCAACTTATTATTCAGACAATAATGCTGCCACCTAGGGGCTGCTTGCTTTATAACCTGTTAATTATCTCAGGATATTTCATTAATCTGAGGGTTTATCCTGTCAATTGATTTTCTTCTAAATTTATTATATGGATCACAAATTTTATTTTTGTATAATTCAATCAGGGTTTGAAGTTACTACTGATTAACAACTGTTAGAAAACTGGTGGGAGAATAAGTTGAATTATTTCATTATTTGTATAATTTATGGCCTAAAAGAGGGAATTTTTTTCAGCTGAATATTTATCCAGAAAAGAATCCCAGAATATTAGATTTAAATTTGGGATTAATTTCACTTTTTGATGTTTGGCTGAGAGGCTGATCGCAGGGTTTGCAGATCAGTAACAATTTGTATAATTGAAATACAGAAAGAAAATACTTATTCAACTGTGAGACACAAGCAACAGTCCTCTTAAGTGACTTAAAAGTGCAAAATATGACTGATCTTTTTTATTTATACCAAACAAACTACATATTGATTTGATTTAATGATTTCAGTTTATTCCACAACAGTAGAATCGATCTGAGTCTGATAACCTCGGGGTCAGATGGAATCAGTGACAGTGGTCTGATCAGGCGGGTTCAGGCGGGTTGTGCTGGGTTAGAGCCATTGAGGTTAGAGCTCACTAATGAAAGAGCAACAGGGGCCACAGCAGGCCTGGAGGGACATTACACAACACGTGGCTCCACGATGGGTGTGAGAAAAAAAAAGCGCCTCATCATTGCTGATGTAAAAATGAGTTGTTTGGTTCCTCCAGTTATTTTCCACAGACTGAAACGAGGCAGAGAGTCATTGATCCTGGCACACTGGCAGCATTCGTCCCCAGGGAGCGGCCCATTCGTCCACCAGTGTTGGCGAAGCTTGAACTGTGGTCAGGCCCTCAGCTGTGGGAACCACTGGATCCATTGTCAGCCGATTAGTTACTGTGAAAGATGCCTGGTTTTCTTGTTTACAGTTCTGCTGCTGAGTGCATGTCTGGGAGAAATGAAATAGTACGTTAACAGATTAACGCAGCAGCCATTTTTTCCTGTGGGCTCTTCATGTTTTTCCTCAAGCCGCTCTCTATTTTCCTCAAGTGCTTTATTAGCCTGTAGAAAAAAAGATATTAAATCCTGAAAGTCATGCTCTACTGTGGCTGCTGTGTCTAAATGGATCACAAAGGGCAGAAGGCCACATGAGCAAAAAAAAGATAATCAGATCTGACGGCCTAAATATTACATGAGAATATTTAGATATGTGCCAGAAGTAATCGTCAATGCAATTTCAATTCTTAAATCATTCTTTAAATCAGGATTATGACATGAAACACATACATTTTGGCAGATAATCACTTTTCAGTTGCTTTGAGAACTTCCTCATGAGAATGAAGAGAAAGTCGCACATCTCTTGAAATTATTTGTTCCCAACTTTGTCCACAAAGAAATTTAGTGAGAGACTCGACTCGTCATGCTGTCACATCTGATGAGCTTTGAAGGTGCTGTTCTAAAAGCCCAGCTTATATTTCAGCTTCAAACTCAAATGAACACAAAAAAACCCCAGTGCAAACAAAAAAATGATCTACAATTAGAAGTTGTTAAAAGAAGAAAAGGTCAGTCAACTTATCAAAAAGCCACAAGTTTGTCCAGTATTTTAAAACCTCTTTTAAAACCTGTGACCTGAAAACAACCTTCCAAAGTGTAAAGTAAATTATGGCTCCAGCCGGCCAGCTGGACAAATGCCACATAAAGAAGTAATTGTTTGCATCATGTTGGGGGGGAAAAAATCAAATTGCTGACAGCCACAAAAATTGGAATGTGTCCGAAGACTTTCTCCATGATTATGTTTTCCTTCAAGCAGAGACTTTTTGAAAGTATAACAGTAGATATTGATGATAATAGGGAATTACGTAACAAGTGCAGAAGAAACCAAGTAACACTTTCTGAAGCTGTCTGCTACAGTGCATTCCTTTTTTGTGTTGCCTGGACACATTTCTGTTGTCGTTTTCTTTATTTGCAGCACGTATATGGAATTGAATAAGTAGTTTTCTTAATTCACAGTGCTTTGACTTCTCTCAGCCACCGTAGCTATTAGCCAGTTTTGCTAGCTAACGTTAGCGTACTGCTAATGCTTTGCAACTTTTGTGGTGAACTATGTGCAACAACATCTGCCAGTACAACCGGAAACTATGGAAACGTTAGCCAGAGGTAGCTTTAATAATAATAATAATAATAATAAAAGTAATAATAATAATAATAATAATAATAATAATAATAATACCCTTTTTTTGTATAGAATATTTACTTTACATACAATATAGATACAAATAAAAAAATGTTATTAAATAATAATGATTAAATAATAAAATAAAATAAATCTAGTTAATTAACTGCCTGTCTATGGTTGTGGGCTAATTGCTAAATGGTGATAATTGCCTTTTTTTTAATTGATTAATTAATTCACGAATAAGTAAAACACCTCGCATGAACGCGGAGGTTTCCTCGAGTGCGCGCTCTCTATCTCTCTCTTTGCGCCGTGCCCGCGCAGCGCTGACACCCAAGCGGTCCGGTGTAAATCACTGCAATGGCAGAGGAGCAGGGGAGGGAGGAGAGAGGGAGGGAGGGTGGAGGACACCGGCTCCAGCCCTGCCTCCTCCCTGCATGTGAGCACACGGCAGAGCAGCAGAGCACCAGCACAGGGGCAACAAAGGGACGCATGGTTCATCCACAGAGGCATCCAGCGAGTGAATGATTCACTGAGACAAGTTGCACCTGCAGACACACGTTCGATTTCCATCTGTCCTCACCTCAAAGGTAAGAGACAATGCAGCAAAACAAGCAAATCTACATGATCTGCACCGTTTTTTCTTTTTTTTATTGGTAATCTATTACAATCTGCTTCCAGCCAAGATCCTTAAACAGGTTTATATTGTTTGTGTTGTGCATTATTCACTGCAAAGGCTACACTCATGCATGTGAATTGCTTTGCTGTAAAGGTTGGATTGATACACAACCAGCATGAAATGGGTGTGACATGCTACTTCCCATAACGCATGTACTTGCAGCATTAGCAGCATCAGAGCTTGTATCAGGAGAGGGTGGCGAGCCTGATTGCTCCTAATGTGCACTGCAGTTTCAAATGGAAGATATTACTCGTATAGAAAGCAATCCTCTTTTTGAATTATTCAGGGTGTGATAGCACTGCACAGTCATGGAGCTGGAGCACTTCGATGAGCGGGACAAGGCTCTGAGGTACACCCGGAGGGGCTCGAGAGGGAACGGGCTCCCCAGTCCCACCCACAGCGCCCACTGCAGCCTCTACAGAACCAAGACCCTGCAGACCCTGAGCTCGGAGAAGAAGGCCAAGAAGATCCGCTTCTACCGCAACGGGGACCGCTACTTCAAGGGGATTGTTTACGCCATTTCTCAGGACAGATTCAGGTCCCTGGAGGCTCTGCTGGCCGACCTCACGAGGGCTCTGTCCGACAACGTCAACCTGCCCCAAGGGGTGAGGACCATATACACCATCGATGGTGTGTCGAAGATCACCAGCATGGACCAACTGGTGGAAGGTGAGCAGTGTTCTGAATGTTGATAAGTTTTCCTTCCACGTTTAGTTTGAGATCAGGTGGAGTCGAAAACTAGAACCAAATCAGAAGCTGATTCTGGTGAGAACAATATGACAGAAGAACTAGCCCATGCTGCTCTGTCCTGCATGTGTTCATCTCTCATTTGTGTTGTTGCTTTTGTTTGTGAGCTAGTAGAAACTCTACTGATGTTTGTTGTTCCTCGGCAGGAGAGAGCTATGTGTGTGCGTCCATAGAGCCCTACAAGACGCTGGAATACACCAGGAATGTAAACCCCAACTGGTCAGTCGGTGCTAGGACTGCCGGGGTGGTCCGGGACCCTTCTTCCCTGGGTAGCACCAAGGCGGGGAGCCCAGAAACTAGAGAGAGCAAGGACTTCATACGGCCCAAGCTGGTAACCATCGTCCGCAGTGGAGTGAAGCCTCGCAAGGCCATACGGGTTCTTCTGAACAAGAAGACCGCCCACTCCTTTGAGCAAGTCATGACCGACATCACAGACGCCGTTATGATGGAGTCTGGAGCCGTCAGAAGGCTTTTTACTGTCGATGGCAAGATGGTAGGTCCATTCATCCTTCTTCAGGCTGCTGATGAGATCCTCACATCTGTTCACTTGATTTTCAGAGAGCATTCAGAATAACCTTCAGTTGTATTCCTATATTTTTTATTGAAACAAGTTTACTTTTAGTCTGTGGAAATCCAGTCTAGATATTGTAAATCACAAGAAAACATTGTGGTGAATATGAAGTACACACATGGTATTAAGTTTTATCGATACAGCATAAGGTGCATAAAGATATACAGTGCATCAGTTAAAGAAGGAACAGAGATAACTTAAAAAAAGTCAGAAACTACTCTTTGTATATCTAGAGAAATCCGATGATAAAGGTGAGGCTTGGTTGCACATTTGTGGGCGACATTGATCGACATACATGCATCTGAGTATTTTCATTATTTTGAGTTTGCAACAAAACAACTGTCACATGTCATTTTCACCAAAGATGGAGGGCTGTTTCAAACAAACCTTTTCTCTCATGTCTGGAGGATACGATGTGAAAGCTGGTGCATACAACTGTAGCATCCCGGTTCTTTATTGACAAATTTTACCTTTATTCAAAATTTGTATATATATCCATAACCTGCACATTTCATTCACAGGAAGCTTATTTCAAACAAAAGCTCTTAAGTGCTCTGTACCTGAGTGAAAGCCATTATCTGATGCTCCCTTTCTCCACCACTGGTGCATTAATTGCTCTCAAGTGGGGAGGATGCAATGAAGCTTTTGTTGGACAGAAGTCAAAGGAGATGGGCACAACCTTTGTGTGATGGTTCCCAGTGTAGCTGATGGCTGTGCCTTCATTCATGTGGCTGTGGTGAAAGTTATTTGGGAAGTTTCCTGCTGTCCGTCTTTCACAGGGAATTTAACTCAACTCAACTTTATATTTATTTATAAAGCAAAGACAACAGAATGAAACAAACCTGACTTGGTGTCCTGTTCAGCTCCTCGTTCACGTCTCTGAGAGTTTCCTCTGTTACCCAATGAGACACTGAGACGTCCCAGTAGAGTCCAAGTCAACTGGGAGCATTTGCTAAATGTATTAGGAGAATTGGGTTTCTAGGACTCCATCTCATATTCCTACTGGCACATTATTAACTGGATAATATTCACTTAGTGGGTTTCAACAAGACCAACTTTATTAAGAGTATTCATTACGTGAAATTTACTTTTCACATGTGGGGGGGAGGTGGGGGGGTGTTTATGGACTGATTTGGATCAACAAGAAAAAAAAAACGGGAAATAACCAGCTCTCAACTTCAGCTCCAGGCCTCTTCATAAACTCTTATCACCTGCACTCTGTATTATCAAATCTCTTATTTTTTTTCTTCTCATGGTTTCTATGGTGACATGGTTTCCCGAGCCGGTTGCTAAGGAACAGCCTCTGCGGCTGAGCGGTGCAGTAGTGATGTCAGGACTGTAGGTGTAGTGTGGTGCCTGGTCTGTCGGCCTTATTACACACGGAGCAGGAAGATGGAGCACATGGCTGAGCTGTAATCTCAGGACCGGAGCCATGCAGGGAACAGTTGGGGGATTTTTTTCACCGACAAACACATCTGCCCTCACAAATCCTCAGAATTATGATTTCGGAATCATAAAACGGACATGGCATTTCACTGGATCAGAGATAGACGTCCTGTTTATTATGTCATTTACGATATCCCATTGTTTGTTCTGTTTAGGGATTTTAATGTCATTTTGTCCTGCTAATAATCTACTGTTAATCTCCGTGCTCTAGTTTCCTTCTTTTGGACCTGACTCTCCAGATGCTCAAATAACTACAGTAGCTTCTGGCATCGAGGGCCTGTTGGAGTTTAAAATTTTCCTAAATGACGTCCCCGAGACAGAGAAACTGTTGAAATAGATAATACAAGTAAACAATTGACTGTGGAAACGATTAATTCAAATTTAAAGTTTGTTATATACACACATGTTCAGTTGGTAAATAATTCAAACTACCTTCTATCTATTTACTTAAAATAGTATAACTTCTAATTTGCTATTGTTTAAACATTAAGATTTTAAGATGGATGATATTCTCATGCAGTCTCATCCCTCCCGACTTCTCTGTTTTGACTCATATGATTCTATTACTGGATCTGCTCAGCGGGGGGGATTCTGCTTTATGGCTGTGGACCATCCATCCTGCTGAGTCATGGTGCTCTGCCACGAGAGTCACTTTCAACTCTCACCAAGTACGTAGGTATTGGCTAAACTCTACTAAAGCCGCTTATGAAGATAAAAAAAAAATCAACATTATTCGCACTAGCACAACCACACGATGGAAAACTGTGAGAATCCGGCGCCCTGTGGAGGAGGCCCTTTGAAAACACGCCACGGCTCGGTGTGATCCTGCTGGTTTGAATGGGATGGAGGAGCAGAGGGTGTTTGCATGACTGAGTAGGTCCGAGGAGACTTAGCCTATGGCATTTAAATCCCCGCTGTTATGAATGTGTCTCTGCACTGTAATTGTATTATGCAAACCACTAACATGGTTGAAATAGATGTCACCGGCCTCCAGAGGACCGGGCCGGGCTCCACATCAAAGCAGGAGAGCAGGAGCTGCGTCAGTAAATGTGACGAACTGCCCAGTTTGTGCTTCAGAAATGAGATACAGGGAGAAGGTGGAGGAGAGTTACGGGCGCTGGATGTGCTAGAGAGCAGAACCTAAAGCTGATGTGTTACAAATCACTTCTTCACGTTGACCTTGACTTGGCCGTCTTCTCGGTTTGGCCTGCATGTCGTAATGAGTCTAACCGTGGTTCTCTGCTAATGTCACAGAGGCACAGAGATCAGTGCCTCTCAATTCTTTCACGGACGGATTTTAAATTAACAATTAATCTGACGTTCACATTTTTGCTTTAGAACAGAGTTAGTATTCAGAGATGATGGATTATCTTTGCGTACGACTCTAAGCTCTTATTTTGTGAATGCTGTCTAATTTAAGAATTGTTATTATTAACTACTGCTCTTGGGTTTTGTGAGAGTAACATTTTCAAACCCTGCCATTTTAAAACCTCTCGCTGTAACTAAAGTGGAGGAAGAAGGATGAAAGGTAAAGTGAGGCTCCCTGGCTTTTCTCTCACCTCCTGCTGTGACTTGGCTTTTAAACACAGCCCAGTGACTTGCTCAGTATCTCACTGCCTCTCGTGTGGAGAGGACACTTTCTCTGCCATCCTCCTTTTGCACCGAGTGCCCACAAAATGTTCCTGAGCTAAAGTTGGTACTGCTGAAACTTAGCTGAATGTCAGAAGCAAGTACTGTGAGCTATGTTACTAAGAGACACACTATAGGGTCTGCATTCAACTCTTAAAGTTCCAATGTGTAGGATGAAATGGATCAATAGGTAGAAATCAAATATAAAATAATCCTAATGATGTTTTCACTCGTGTGTTTCACTGAATTGTACAAATTGGGGTTTTCTTTACCCTAGAACATACTGGATCCGCCCCATGATATTGATTTGCACCAAAACAATTTGTTAGTTCTTCCCTGACCCATGTCCCATCCTTCCACCAAGTTTCATTGTAATCTGTCAAGTAGTTTATTTAAAATACAATCGAACAAACAATCAAACAGACAGGGGTAAAAACCTAACCTCTGTGGCAGACGTAATAAATAAAGTAGCTCAATGCTAAGATATGATGTTAAGGAATATTTTAAATATGTATTTTAATGTCTTCTGTGTGTCCGTTCAGATTTCAGCATCATGGATGGGGCTGAATTGTTGTTATTAAGGAAGCTATAACTCATTGGTCGTTATCACTGCAGTTAATGTCACAGTTTTTTAAGAGCAGAACTAATATTAGTCTTGGATCGTGTCTGTGACGATAAATAAACAGTTTTATAGCCTCTCTTCTTCCTACTGGACACTTGAGTTTGTATATTTAAAGTAAATTACAGCAGGAAATGACCCTTGATTCCAGAAAAGGAATGATTACAATGTTTAATAAAAGCAAAGCATGTTTTCTATGGAAGTGGAACACGTGAAGATGAGTCACGTTGCTGGACGGCACATTGAGTGAGTGGCTGCTATGTTCAGTCTGCAAATGAAGGGGGGGGGATGCAGCACCCTGGAGAGCTCCAGCTGCTCCACCTCAGGTTGTGTGATCTATTGTCTCCATCCTGGCGGAGATTGATCAGTTCTCTGTAGCATGCAAACCTCCCATTGTGTTTTCTTTGGACCGGATTTCAAGAAACAATGTTCGTACTCACAGAATTCACTGATTAAAACTCGACTGATCAATATTTACACTGGATGCTGCAGCCGGGACCATAAGGGGACTCGTGGCTGGTGGCTGTTGGCTGTTGGCTGGGGGTTGTGGGTGTGGGTGTGGGTGGTTTAGGGGGGGATGGTAGACATCATGGAACTGCTGTGTCACGAGCCAGCAGGCAGAAGCAATCAATATGAAGCATCACACTCCAGTTATGCTGTTTCAGCAGAGGTTTCACGTTGCCCACAACCTAGCAGAACAAATATTTTGAATTAATAGAAATTCAAATATAGCTCTAATGAAATCAGTCACCGAAATTTGACTTAAAATAAACACAATCCATATTTTGTTCGCTCTTCACCTGGACACAGTTTTTAGATCAGTTAGAAGCTATTTTCATAATCTCAGATTTC
Source organism: Limanda limanda (assembly GCF_963576545.1). Classification (NCBI taxonomy): domain Eukaryota; kingdom Metazoa; phylum Chordata; class Actinopteri; order Pleuronectiformes; family Pleuronectidae; genus Limanda; species Limanda limanda. The sequence continues at coordinate 24,261,927 of NC_083641.1, read as the reverse complement.
ATGATCCTGTCGTGGAGCAATGCCAGATTGGTCATTTTGGTCATTTGATTGTATTTTAAGTTCTAAGAGAGTGGGGGAGGAGTTATCATGCTGACCTCAACAAAAGGTCTGAGGTCAGATTCAAACACAATGTCCCACAGACAAGATGCTGTGTTATTCCATCCTCCCTGGACTGATGGTGATATTATTCTGTTGTCTGCCGCTCCGTGCTCCAGATAAGGATCTGATCTTAAAGCAGTCGTGTCCGTCTCATCGTCTCTAACTCAGCTTCTGTCTCGTCTCCTTGGCAACGGCTGTGGGGGTCTCATCCCTCTTGGGATCTCTCTCTCTCTCGTTTTATCGGAGGGATTGGGGGCGGGGCTGTCAGAGAAATCATCCATGTTAACCCCCCCTACCTTTGTGCTCAATGTTTATTTTAAGATTTCATATCTGAATGACCTTTAACTGTTTAGACGTGTTCTTCCAGCATTTTTTTACTGAATCGTCTTCTGCTGAGTTTATATTAACATTTCAACATTTTAGAGGAAGTTTATAGAAACTGAATATGATATGTTCTAGTTTTGAAGTGTATATTTCTTCTTACTAAGGAGATCTGTACAATAGAGATCAGAACATTAACACATGATATTATAAACATGGTTGGAGGGCAGTTGATAGACTTCGTTGGTTTTCTTGTCCTCAGCACTTAAGTCATCACATTAAACTCATGCTGAACTCTGCATGGTTTTTAATGACATACTTAATAATGTATATACTATTTCTGCTGTTGGTTTTAGTCTTTGTTCAGATTTCAGTTTTCTAAACCGCGATTACATCATCAAAACTCAATCATTAGGCAACAAACTTGGATTATTTACTCAATAGCAACATCTAGCATTTCAAAATGGCCTTAAAATTTACATCTCCTATAATTTATAATCTGTAACATCAAGCTTGGAAGTCATTTTAACATAAAACACACGTCCACGTAATGAATAATAGTTTTAAATCACATTGTTGTTGAGCGATGTTTTGATGAGTTAACCTCTCGACTCAGGAAATGAAGAACTCTCCGTCCTCTGGCACTCAGCTGTAGTTAAGCATATCAATACGCCTTTAGAGAGGAAGGTCAGGACACCATCAGCTTCTTCATTTATTTATGACATCCACTGAGATGGGCTCCTGTTATAATGAGAGAAGCGGATGTTGTCGTCCTGTTTGTCTTCGTAGAAGAGCTTCAAAGATAATCATTTATTATCAATTCTCGGTTATTATCAAGAAAACAAAATGTGTGACCAGGAAATTAGTGCTTTGGATTAGGGTAAAATGTAATCTCTGACCAGGAAACACTTTCATATTTTGAGAAAAGACGATTTTAAAACTTCATGTTCCATCAGATTGGGCTAAAAGATCTAGTACATTTATTTATGTTTGTGTGTCTTGATGTGATTGGTATTATTATTATAAATGGACTAGAGGACAATTAATTTAATCTCTCACTGGGGACAAAGACACTCAAATGACCAGCGAGGACATTGTCCCTGTGACTGCACTGAATTTAATCCAGGTTTAAAAGGAGCTCATCTTTTTTCAGTAGTTACCCTAGAGACACTTTTACTTCCAGTCTGGCTGCAGTGATGTTAAAGCCATTATTCACGTGCTGCTCACACAGTTAATTTTCCCTTTGTACTGTGGCAATTATGAATATGCGGTTTCAGTGTATCTGCTCGACTCTATTATTTTTTAATCCAGTGTTTTTTTATTTCATGATTCTCTCTTGTACACTGATATGGCCTGAATGGTTATGATCAGAAGTAATAAGTACATTTGTATAATTTTTATATCGGAGATTTCCCCAACTGACATCTCAATGTTCCCCAGGTTACCTGTCTTCAGGACTTCTTTGGGGAAGATGATATATTCTTTGCTTGTGGCCCAGAGAAGTTCCGTTATCAGGATGACTTCAACCTGGATGAAGGTGGTGAGTGAACTTTCATTTACACGAGGCCTGAATCAGAACATGGCTCCTAAACTCCCAGGGTTCTTTGGTGTGTTTGTGTTGTTGACTGCTGGGGCTTTTATTTATTAAACTCAAGTAAAAACTGAATATAACAAATGTGTAACAACGTGCATTATTTTTGTTTGTATTTGATGTTGTGAGAATCGGGACTAGAACAAGATTGGAAAACAGAATTACTTCATTTTGAACCAAGGTCCTAGCTGACCTAGTTTATGCTTGTTGTTTAATGTGTGTTTGTGTGTGCATGTGTGTGTGTGTTTTAATAAATTAGCTCTCCAGGACAAAGCAGATGTAATCACTCACAGTTTGTGGCTCTGTGGGTTTAGACTAATGTGCCAGAGAAAAAATAGTCCCCTATTAATGATGGTGTATTTACTGAAACAAACCCAGAACCTCAAACTGTCACAGACTCAAAATGACTGCTTGATATATAGATAGATTGAAAGAAAGAAAGAAATTAAGAAAGAGAGAGGAGAGGCATGGCAATCCTTCTTTCTTTTTTCCATGTATCTTACTACTATTTCTTTCTGTTACAGAATGCCGGGTTGCAAAGTCGATATCATATGGGCGACTCCCGTCCATTACGGGTCGCATTTCCCCAAAAAGTGGAGGGTGGTCCCTCAGGAGCAAGTCTCCTTCATCCACTGGTTCAGGTAGGTTCTCACTTCCTGCTCTGTTTGAGGGTCAAGACTTGATTTTAGGTCTGAGGGTCAGACTCTAGTAAGAGAACTGGTTGGTGGAAAACGTTAACTTGTGATTGTTTTGTGATTGTTTTGGTTAGAGAACGAGGAATGCATTATGTCCTCAGAGAGATAGAAAAACACAGATGTGCGATGACACAGAGAATTTAGTTGTGTCCTTATGCTTCAGTATTTCTTTAGATGTTTACACATGCACGATGTATAAAAATGCAATTTATTCTGCAGTTCATCTTCATGATACTTATTTCTGTTTTCCTGACAGCTAACGGCACTGGAGGAAGTCAGTTCTCCACTCCTCGATCTGGGAAGTCTCCCAGTCCCTCTCCGACCAGTCCAGCCAGCCTCCGAAGACGACAGGTAATAAACATCGATGTTCCTATAAATAAGCTTAACTTCTTAAAGATTGATTTTTATAAACCATATTGTACCAAATAGGCCGCGTCAAAGATTTAAATAATTATCTTCATCCATTAATAATGTTTAAAACTGTTCAAGTGACATGGATTTACTGTCAATGAAATGTTGTTAATTGAGTACTTATATCACTGCAAGATCTCAAAAAGGTGTAAATATACAGACATAAATATCTTATATACGACAACAACTTTGTTCAATAGCTGTTTTTGTATTATGAATTTTCAGTAGCCTATGTTCTGGATGAGCAGCACACTTTCACTGCGGTTATCTAAGATCTGGAAGGACGAGCACATTTTGTTTCTGCGTCACACAGTGAACTGGGAGCGAAATCCAATTATCAGTGCCACCATCGTTAATTAATCATAAGGCTGGCTGGGGCTGGTGTTGAGCGGCGGAGGGCTTTTTATTTTTCTCCCTCTTCGATACCACACGACTTTATGTCGGTGAAAAGCTCAGTGGAAGGTGTCACCACACTTCCTACTATCTGATCTCAGTGTGCATCCTCGAGTCTGAAACAGTGGAACAAACAGGCTTTTCTCTTCTGAAGCACACCTCCCTCTGTGTCTCCTTCCAGGGATCTCAGCACAGCGGCTCCTCGCTCTCTTTAGCTTCCACTAAGGTTTGCAGCTCCATGGATGAGGGAGATGGGCTCGGCAGTGAAGGTGAAGAGATCACATGACACGTTTAGGCTTTTATTCAAAGTTCGCCTATGAATCCTCTTCTTGTTTGACCCCCACAGCTGAGCCAATGGTGGACAACTCTCTAGTCCCTGCCTCCATCACAGAGAGGTACAAAGTGGGCAGGACTTTAGGGGACGGAAACTTCGCTGTGGTGCGGGAGTGTGTGGAGAAATCCACCGGGAGAGAGTTCGCCCTGAAGATCATCAGCAAAGATAAATGCAAGGGAAAGGTGGGTCGGCCTCCACACAGTTATATCACCACCGAGTCGGGTTTAAATTACTGTTCACTCACTTATTTTCTCCTCATATGATATGGAAGGAGTTCTGGTTTGGATGTCTTTAATTTCCTCCTTGGTCAGTAGATGGTGCCATTTCCTCTGGAACTGAAATCTTATTTCCATATTTACGATTATCAAAATAATTCAAAATCCCTTCTGAAAATGTTTTCTCTTTCACATCTGCTCTGAAATAACTGAATGTTATATTATATTCATGTATATATTTTCACTATGAAGTGTTTCTAGACTTATTAAATGTCCTTTATTACCCAGGAGCACATGATCCAGAGCGAGGTGTCAATCCTTCGACGCGTGAAACATCCCAACATCGTACTTTTAATTGAAGAAATGGACACACAGAGCGAACTCTATCTGGTCATGGAGCTGGTTAAGGTACGACACAGTTTTTACTAGATGTCTATTTTGTGAAATCATTATATATTTGGCTGTAAAAACTGATTTCAGAATCAGAATCAGAATCAGAATTCTTTTATTTGCCAGGTATGTTTGCACATACAGGAAATTGCCTTGGTGTCATTGGTGCACTACTTTTGTACATAAAACAACAATATAAAAAACAACAATATATAAGAAATAGAATAAAATAAAATAGAATAAAATAAAATAAAGTATATACATATATACAGTAACAGAGTAACAGAGTTATGGGCACGTGCTGTGCGAAGGTGCAGAGATTGGTGATAGTGCCAGTAATATATAAGTTATAAATTATAAATTATAATTATATTCTCCTGATCCTTGTTGATACATAGACTTCATGTTGATTTCCCCTGAACCCACACTCTCTCTCTCTCTCTCTCTCTCTCTCTCTCTCTCTCTCTCTCTCTCTCTCTCTCTCTCTCTCTCTCTCTCTCTCTCTCTCTCTCTCTCTCTCTCTCTCTCTCTCTCTCTCTCTCTCTGCAGGGGGGCGACCTGTTCGATGCCATCACCTCCTCTAACAAATACACGGAGCGAGATGCCAGCTGCATGTTGTTCAACCTGGCCAGCGCCATCAAGTACCTGCACGGCCTCAACATCGTCCACAGGGACATCAAACCTGAAAACCTGTTGGTGAGCACGACTCCACAGACCCAATGTTCTCCAAAGCTCAAATGCACAAGCTTCCACTGAAATAAATGAAATATTGGAAATGAGGACATGAAATAACTGCACACAACTCCACAAGGTCTTTACTTCATGTGTCACTGTGGTCATTTGGAGCCTATATCTGACATATTTTTGCTCTATTAACTCTATGAGACTCCAATGAAAGACCAAATGTTTCTGAAATCAATGAAAACAGTTCATTCTTCAGACCAGATGTTAACCGCAAAGAGAACTCGCTCACAAACACAGATTTTAGTTAAACTGTCGCTAGTTGTTATGACAATTTAAGTGTTTGCAGTTGTGTTTGTACCACGGAAGGATCTGAATGTTCTTGCTGTTCTGTTCTCACTCAATTCAATTCGAATTTATTGTCCCATCAAGCTCATTAACAGAACCTCTACCCACATTGAGGAACATGATTTATAACCTGATGTGATGTCCTGTTCCCCACACTCCCCCCCTTACAGGTCTATGAACACGTCGATGGCAGTAAATCTCTGAAGCTCGGGGACTTTGGTTTGGCCACCATCGTCAACGGGCCCCTCTACACTGTGTGTGGCACCCCCACCTACGTAGCTCCGGAGATTGTGGCTGAGACGGGGTGAGGAGTCGGAGCTGTTGGGATCATTCTCGTGAACCGTTGTGTCCTCGCAGATTTGTTTTGTCTCTGATAGTTGATATTTTTCCTCTTCAAATTAAAGATATGGTCTCAAGATCGACATCTGGGCCGCTGGGGTCATCACGTACATCCTGCTGTGTGGATTTCCTCCTTTCCGTGGGTACGTACGTGCTCCTTCATCAGGAGAAGGTTGAGGACTGAACCACGGTGGAAGAAGAAGCAGAATGGCACTCGGAGGGTCCATCCCTCCACCAAGAACCAACAGCCCCATTATGAAACCACATTTAAGTCACTTGACCCAGATTTAGATTTGGCTCTGCACCAAATTACACACACTCATGAATATCAGTCCTATAAATATTCATTAGGCTTCCATTAATTATTCCCTTGATAAAAACTATTTTTCGAACCTGTCCCTGAATTCGATGTTTTGTTTTTGGACTCATGTCCAATTCCTCCACCAAGTTTAGTAGAAATTTTTTAGAATAATCCTGCTGACACTTAGACAGATGTGAAAACGTAACCTAGAGGTACAAAAAGACATTAAACACGTCTGATATCTGTGTTGTTTGTGTTCCTCCAGCGGTGATAAAGATCAGGAGGATTTGTTCGAGCACATTCTGAGCGGCCAGCTGGATTTCCCTTCAGCGTACTGGGACAATGTTTCTGACCCGGCCAAGGTTTGTTGTTCTCTCCCCATGTGCCGACCTCATTGTGAAATATCAGAACCAGTGAACTAACATGCGTCTCTTTAGACTCTGATCAACGGGATGCTGCAGGTGGAGGCGGAGCTAAGATACACAGCGGCGCAGGTGCTCGATCACCCCTGGGTCAATGTAAGTTCAGCAGAATGAGTCAGACCTCTCACGAGAATCACCCTGTACACATTCAAGTAGTTTTTATTTCATTGTATTTATATGATGCTTCTGCTTAGTTTTTAGATTCTAGTTCATTTCTGCTTCTCAGGACCTCTGATTACTTTGTTTCCTTCCCTTTTGTGCCCCTCAGAGCCACCATAACAGAACTGCACTAAATATACCTGTCTCCTTGCACTGTGTACCCTGTAAAACACTCCGCTCCATATACTGAAACACTTACTTCACATCATATGTGATATGTGTTAATATAAACCATATTGATATTATATATCATTTTATACAATAATATTGTCTTTTGCACGCTCTGTCTACATATTCTTACACTCATAGTATATTATATTTTCTATTGTATAATCAAATACTTATATTTATACCTCTACTATATATCATATCATATTATATCATACTCTTTGTATATTCTTGTATATACACATATTTATACATGTGTACATGTTATTATTAATATTATTATATTTACTTTTACTATTATTATTATATATACTGTTGCTGCCATTATTACTATATACTGCTATTATATTGGTATAATTACTATCTTATATTAATATATATTATGTTATATTATATACTATATATACTGTACTATTTTTATATACTGTATAACAATAACCTTACCATCATATCATCAGTACTATTACCATCATCTTGCCACTGCACCTTATCTACCTATTTATCTCGTGTTTCTGTTTTTATTCTTTCTACCTCAATATTTTTTATTTTTTCTATTGTATTGTATTTTGTTTTTATTGTATTCAAATATAGCGGCTGCTATGACGACTTAATTTACCTTCGGGGATGAATAAAGTAATCTATCTATCTATCTATCTATCTATCTATCTATCTATCTATCTATCTATCTATCTATCTATCTATCTATCTATCTATCTATCTATCTATCTATCTATCTATCTATCTATCTATCTATCTATCTATCTATCTATCTATCTATCTATCTATCTATCTATCTATCTATCTATCTATCGATCTATCTATCGATCTATCTATCTATCTATCATGTTTCTGGAAAGACAATCATTCTTCTTGAATCTTGAATCTTGAACAGTATGTGAAGCCGGTGGAGTCGCTGAAGTTTTGCTCTTTGTGTTTCTCCAGGACGAGGGTGCATCAGAGCATGATCATCAGCTGCCGGTGGCTGGAAAGATCAAGAAGCACTTCAACACTGGACCGAAGCTCCACAGCACCACAGCAGGAGTGTCAGTCATCACAGTGAGTTTTGCTCGGCACTGCTCCACCAGTAAATTACACTTTCTTGTTATGTGAATCTGCCTGAAGGTTGATTCAAAACTAAAAAATATCTTTAGTTTTGAATTTTGTTGCAGTTGCTTTAAATCCTGAACTTCTTTTATCCTTTGGTTTTCATTTAAATTCCTTATTCCAAGTTGAAGGAAGCGTCGTCTGCTTGCAAATCGATTCTCCATCTTTTTGTCTCATTTATAAAAATGCCAACTTCTCTGCTTTGTTGTGTTTACACATCCGTTCATCCACCTGCTTCCTGCTGCTGTGTGTGTGTGTGTGTGTGTGTGTGTGTGTGTGTGTGTGTGTGTGTGTGTGTGTGTGTGTGTGTGTGTGTGTGTGCGTGTGTCTGTGTGTGTGTGTGTGTGTGTGTGTGTGTGTGTGTGTGTGTGTGTGTGTGTGTGTGTGTGTGTGCTCTCATCCTCCTTCAGATGGACTGTCAGCACTGTTGTGAGGAGACTTTCAGAAATAATACAGTTGGTCTGAACTGTGATTTCTTGACTAGCTTCAAAGCTGCATTTGTGAAATCAGTAGAAAGTTTAATCACTTTTTTAACTTTAAAATATCAAGTCTGACATTATGTTCGTCATCGGTGACGTTGGGGGATCGATTCTCATTTCTTATCTTTTCACCCACTTTGCAGGTGAGCTCAGTTTTCTGCAACCAAATTGAAATGTTTCGGACACTTTACAGAATTAATTTCTCTTCTAGTTTTTAGTTAATACAAGTGTAAAGTTGTGTAGATCCGTTCACCGACTCTCTGAGTTCACGCTGATCCTCTGAGTTCCACTCGTCTCTCTCTGCTCAGCTGGACCAGGACTTTCCTATCCAGCGCTCAGGGTCTTTGGACCAGCATCCAGGGTTGTCCTGGATCAGGTATGAAGCAGCATAGAGCTAAGAGGCTGTGCTTCCATCGCAGAGTGCTGGCAGTCCCCCATTCCCTTTTCATGCCTCGGCCTAATTTACTTCATCAGATTTGATAACATTCGTTCATCTCACTTGTGTTGTGGCTGTTTCCGCTCGCCTTGCAGTTCACCTTATTTTAGTTCTTCTAGTTTTATTCTCATTTTCTATGACTTTTGTTGCTTTTCCTGGTTTTGTTGACACTTCATTAGATTTCAGATGAAGTTAAACTTTGTCACAAGAAGGAGAGAAGTTCAGATTTAACCTATAAGCAGTCGATGCCGCTCCTCATCTCCTGTCCTCCTGGGGAGAACCTAACACTTGCCGCTGTGTCTCCCCCCCCCACTCAGACCACGCCACTTGATAAGGAGAAGCAAGTTTTCCGACGAAGACGCCACCAGGATGTGAAGTCCGCTCCCAACATCCCACACAGCCTGGGTGCCTCGTACGGCCTCCCCCCCGCTGACCTCACCTCGGAGTCTGAGGACTTGTCCCCGTGCTCGGCCGGCACCGCCCGCTCGCCCGTCTCTCCATTCTGAGGCCACGGCTCCGCCCAGCCCTCCGTGGAGAGGATGGAGCAACGACCCATCACCGGGTTCAGTCTGCTCACTCACAACAACTGCACATTTAGTCTGTACCTACTTTATTTCTTTTCTGCCAAAGTACTTTCATTTGAATCACCAATACATCGATCAGACTGAGGAGCAGTTCATCTCTGGGTCAAAGAATAAGAGCATGCAACAATATTCAGTAGTTCTCCTTTCAACACAGCAAGCACTGGTTCATAGTAGTGATATAGAGCCCTCTACTGGTTTTTATTGTGTACTACAGGATTGACAGCCTGCTTCATGAAGCACATTTTAATAGAAGTTGTTAACAAACTAAAAAATTGGAAACCATTGCCTCTAAATATTCATGTTTGACTTCAACACAAATGCTCGTGTGAGTAGAATGAGACTCAGAGCTCGTGTCTCTGCCCGGGCACAACAACAACATCATCCTTAATTTATTCTGTGAAAAAATGTCAACAAAACAATCAGACACACAACGTTATAGAAAGTGGAAGAAATTAAACTCCTAGCTCCGCCTCTTATTTCAGATCCACGCCCAAAAATCGAATTGGTTGTGTCCTGGCCCAGGTCCCGTCCTCCTCCCTGTTCCTGCCACTAAGTCTGGTGTAAATCCGCTCTAGAGTTTTTTTGCACAATCTAGCTGACGAACACACAAAAGTAACAAGGGCCAAAAAGAAACCTCTCAACACAACAGTCCCCGTTCGGCTGCACTGTTTAACATCCAGATGACTTCGCTGTGGCACTTTAGGTCCTGCTGCACAAACCGTGGAACAGTCGACAGGAACTTGAGACGACTTGCTGCTGCACTGCAGGAGAAAAAACTGTGTGGCCACTCGGTAGCTTCTCCTCCTGGAGATATGAGGGCACTAATGTTTGAGTGTTGATTGGTGCTGTGTGTGCGTGAGGAGGGTCATTTCAAGTGGTTTTGTTACATGTCTGTGTGAGTGTGGTGTCGTTGGTTGTACGTGCATGTGTAAAAACTTGCCTTGGCACAAGTGGATTTAAGTGCAATTAGGTTTGACGCCCGATGAGCACATTATGACACATGTTTTTTGAGATATAAAAAAAAAAAAAAGGAATCTGTCGCCGGTATTAACGGAGTCCAACTAACACAGTTCTCTCTCAATGGTGCATCACTGATTTTCATTCCACACACGGAATAAGAAGTGAAACTGCAGTGCTTCCAGGAATGTCCATTATTTTACTATTTTTATTCTGAATGTCCCGTTCGTCCTCTGACGTGTCGCTTCATCCAAATAATCACACATGTGAATGTCCTTTCATCCGAGACTGTAACCTGCATGTCTGCTAATACGCATCCTAAGATAAGTTGTTCTGGTCTTTTACTCTTCGATATGCGCCTGTCAAGATATGAAACCACTCCTGTTGCCATTGTACATGCTGTCTCCATGAATGCAGTCCAGTTGAGACGGACCACAACTGAGTTAAGACGTATATATATATATAAATGTATTTCAACAGAAATGTAAAACCCACGCCACTTGCTGTTTAAAGGGCTTTTTAAGTTTGTTTTTTGCCAAAAAAGCACACAGAGTCGTCGTGAATGTGTTTGTTTTCAAAGATGCTGTCTGTTGTTTTTCGTCATCTCCTAAATAAAAAAAAATCATGTAATGTTTGTGGAAAAAATGGTATTCGAAGAAAAAAGCTGGGACTGTTGGTGTTATCGTGGAAGCTGATGGAGAATGTGAATGCTGTATTATATTCATCCATATTCCATTAATGTCAGAATGTTATTAAACTCACATGAGGAAAAAACAAACTGCAATTCACTTATTTTCAATTCCTAAGGGGAAAATTACAAAGTTCAGACAAAGACACACAAAAGAATGTGAGTCAGTGGAGCAGACTGCAGTAACCAGGCCACACAGCAGATGGCAGTATAATCAAACAATGAGCAGGTCTTCAGTTCCACTTTGTATATCATTAATTTACTGACCTATAGTTATTCATCCTTTTATTATGGAGATTAAATGACTACATGCATCCTTAAGAGGACGTAAACTTAACAAATAAAACTCCTGAGACTCGTGTGTTTATTCATTTGTATTAAAAAAAACACAAGAAATGACAGCAGTTCAATTTAGTTCTTCAATTTGATTTATCACATAAGCAGAAATTATGTGGAAAAAATCTTAAAATCTTAAATAAAATCAAATACACAAATTGTCAAACAGATAAATTCACAGTAATGAAGAGCAAAGTAAACCTGATGCATGCACGACCTCGGCTCCGGGTCCGGCGTTTGTCCTGACACACCAACAGAGAAGAAGAATGCAAACTCAAAATCATTTGCATATTTTTGTTCACTTTAAATCGTCGGCTCACGGCGACCGACTTCTCGTAAATACAGAAACAATCGTTTTTTCATCTCACCAAAAATAGCTCACTGTCACTTTTTGGAACATTCCACTGCTCATCATCAGATCATCTCATCGTCAAACAGCTGAAAACCTTCATCAGACGTTATATTGCTTAACAATACATGGTGTCACAGCAGGATGAGGACTTCACAGAAACTTTAAATTAACGAGCTCATGTTTTGTGCAAAAATGGGCAAAAACTGAAAAAGTGTTGAGATGCAAAAGTAAGAATATTAATGTTCGCGGACAAACAATTGTAGAATCTCTTAAAAATTGCACTTTTTCTTAAAATAATGTCTGACATGTTGAGAAACATTCCTAGAATCCAGTTCTTTAATCCTCTGGATGGGATTTTTCTGATACAACTGTTTCCACTTGAATCAGTTTACGATTTGAAAGTCAATTTAATCCTTTGAATTAGTCCTTAATTTAAAGTAAGTATGGGAATATCACAACTGATCATTTCTGTTGACGTGGAAATCAAAAACAAAGACTTCACGACAGACTCACACTGAATTAGACTTTTCTTCCATTTAGACGATCAAACAACAAATTAACAATGAACGTAGTTTTTTTCACGTTTGCACATCGGACCAGTGTTCAGAACAGAGAGAAGACGATGGCCGTACACACGCGTCACTAACGTCTGCAGTGCAATGACGCCATCTTGAACATTTACACATGGGTCACGTGACTGAGAGGTTTAGAACATGAAGGCTACAGACTAACAGCATTTAGATCTTTACACTGTCCATATTTACACTTTATATTTATGTCGCTAGAAAAAGTGAGACATGTATCCGTCATACAAATGTTGTATAAATGTTTTGAACAGGAGATACATTTTTAGTTTTTCACAGTTTGATACAGGAACTTTAAATCGTACATCCAGGTCTGTTTCGAAGCTTAAACTGTGTCGTTTCTTTTTTTGAACCAGAGTTGATCTCAGTGTCTCCTCCTCTTCCACAGCAGGTGAGTTCGGCTCCGTTCAGCTGCTGCTCAGGTGAAACCCACAGAGACGTGTTGGGATTGTTAAGAAAACAGACAAATGGCAACAAGTTGACGGGAGCACACTTTGTTCTTCATCATCTTCACCGTGCAGATACTGTCCAAACCAGTGGAACACCTCTGGGCTCTGTGGTCCGCCCCCTGGCTGTCGCTGTTCCTCTCTGCACACTCGCCCCCCCCCTCGCTGTGTGTTTCCTCAGTAGCGGTTCTGATGCTCGTAGTGCCACCGGTTGAAATCTATGTTAAACGCCACGATACTGCCGGACGCCATCCCCGTGATCAAAGTCCTGCAGAGAAAACAAAAATCTAAATCAAATCCCAGTTTCAGGCAAATATTACAAACTTCGTGAAACAGGAAAAAATTGAAAACCACAGTTAAAACCCAAAGATTGTTTCCACGCACGTGAATGTTTTGTTAAAATGTCCATGAAATGAGCACAGGCGCCGATCGGGGGCAGTGACAGTAAATCACCGGGTTTCCGTGACAACTGAAGTGGACCATTGAGTCCCAGTGTCTTCCTGCGACCCCTCTGCCCTTGTGTCCACGGCCGGCTGGTATGTAGGAAAAGCAGCTGATTTCACAGGGTCGTCTTATACTGCTACGGCCCGAGGGCTTAAATGCTGCAGCACAATGAACAGAGCTGCAGCAGAAGGCCCCCCCCCCCCCTCTGGAACCGAGCAGGCTCCCTTGTGTTCTACCTAATGTCAACATATCGAGGAAAAGGGCCAATAAATGAATCGAGGGGATCCTAAAATATTATATTGAAGGGGTTTGTTAAGAGATTTTCAAAGAAATGTAAAAAAATACCCTGTGATTTCATATTTCAGGTTGTGCTTTTAGTCTTATTTAAAAAATGGCAGCTTTGTTTTGGGGTCTGAGGAGCATTTGGCCGGTGGCAGTGACGTTCAGCCTCAATGTTCAGACCCTCTAACCTCTCGTGGCTGCCAGGGTCACATGATGACATCACGCTCAGAGCCCCAGAGCGAACTCTGCCCCCCCCGCCACCGCCATCGGGCGACCTATCGTGACTCCGGACGTATTATTCAGAACGAGAACATCGAGGTGGGAACAAAAACAAATGCAGCCGACCTGCCGATAGCATTGTGTCCATGTGCACGAGTCTATTTATCCAACATAGTTTTATTTTCAGAAGATACTCCTGTAATTTTTTTGGTCTCTATGGCAACTGTAGGGTCTATTGAAAGAGAAAAGGACGGTGGATATCCCACTAACTGAAATACACACTGACAACCACAAAACACAGGCAGCGTGAGGCTTTTTACCTCAACCCACACACACACACACACACACACACACACACACACACACACACACACACACACACACACACACACACACACACACACAGACATGCATGTTCCCATGTGAGCCCACGCAGTCGATTCTGTGGAGACCAACTCTCTGTCTCAATCTTATCAGACTAAAATATACAAATCATTTCGATTCAACACATTTTCCTGCAGATCTTATGTCTTTGTTTGCTTTTCTTCATCTAAACCTCATTATCCAATAAGGGATGATGTGTAAAACCTGGATCCACCTCGTTTAAACAGTAGATGATGAGCTGGAGACATGATGATGATCTGTTTACATTCTCACTGGTTCGGTGATACCGTTAATGACCACGCGCCCGCCTGCTCTGACCTTTGATCGTGTGATAGGTCCATGGCCCGGACGCCGGCGTCACAGCCCGGGTAGACGTAGAGCTGCTTGAAATCACACGCCTGCCACACCTCCACCACGCCGCTGTCCCCCCCGGTCACCAGGTTGTGGCCGTCGCTGCTCAGGAGAATCGCCTGAAAGGAGAATTTCACAGAGAAAACAGTGAGATGCAGCTACAGCTTCGTATAGATTCAAGATAAGCGATTGTATGATTGCTTATTAATGAGGTTTACTCTTCATCCAGGTGATGGAAAGTAACAGACTGTGGAGCATTAGTCCAATTTTGGGGTTTACTTTTCTATTCAGGCTCATGAAAACATCAAACCAATCACTATCTGTGAACTTTAAAGTGTTGAAGAGTCAGTGTCTGAATAGACAGGCAGTTTTTCTCTGTGACATTTAGCAGGATCACACAAAAACTACTGAACTGACTCCAGGAAAGTCGGACATGACCCAAAGGAGGACCCATTAGGTTCTGTAGCAGATCTGGACAAAGGGGCGGATCCAGGTGTGAACTCCAAGATCCACATGCTACCTGGAGTTTACTGGTGTAACGATGTGAGCTCACCCTGGTGGAATCGTTGACCTCCATCTGTGCCAGCAGCTTTCCATTAATGCTGAAGTTGCAGAAGCGGCCCCTCTCGTAGTAGATGATGCAGTGGCCCTCGCTGGACACCGAGATGAGCCGCGCCCGCTGGTAGTGGTCCGGCCCCTCCAGCGCCCGCAGCAGGTCCCCGGTGATGGTGTGGACCAGACACGGACCCTCTGCCAAACCCAAACACATTCAAACAGAGAGTGAGGACGTCCAGTTGTAATGTAGAAGTTAAAATGTGGGATTGTGGGGTATGTAGCCCCTCTCAGACACACACACACTGACCTTTGGCTCCGCTGATGACCAGACCCAGCTCTGCACAGACGGCCACACACACAACTTCCTGGTCGTGACCCGTCAGGACGGCTCGTGGAGCTGGGTAGTCGGCTGAAAGACGACAGATACAAAACATCATGGAATAAAATACTTTAATATATGATCTGCACCTGAAAGCTTTTTTTATACCATTTTAAACGCTGCATTTTCATTTGTCTAAACCAACAAACCTTCATTAGGCAATAAAAATCATATGGACACAAGCAGGGTGATGGTGACACACATCTGCCAGCAGGGAGGTCCCTCTGATTGTCATGTAAATGTGGGGATGCCCACTCACGGCCGCCTGAGCCACTTGACTTCATCGCGTGCGTCACATGATTGATGACGGCCCGGGGAGAGGTTAGTGAGGGGCGGGACGAGACACCTGGAGCCGACCTCCAGTACTGCCACAACCAGCGTGTCAAGTAGGAAAGCTGGGGGGGGGGGGGGGGGGGGGGGGGGGGTTTGTGAAATGCTGTTGGTGCTCTGGTCACGACGAGTAACGCCTTTTTCCCCAAACACCACAGGGAGAGTTACTTCTCTTTTCATCAATCAATCAATCGACAGCAGCATTTTTAAGGGGAGAGTTGAACCCACTAAATTAATATGTCTGTTTTTAAACCACAAATACAGATACAGATATCAGTATAATGATGAAATAGTGGTTTTATATGTGTATAAAACACTGTTAATTATGTGGGTCGTTAGCATATTGATCATCTTTCAGCCCAATAGTAACCTCAAACTCAAATGAAAGCCCTGGTACAAGTACATCAAAGTAAAAATGTGGAATATGGCCAAAATGCCCACTAAATGCAAAATAGCAGGCTTCCTGTTGTGTTTTTCCAATTGCACCTCAAGACTTTTTTGTTTGTCTGGTCATGATACACCTGTGTATGGATTTTTGTGAAGACCGGTCAATGTGAACACGTTCCAGGGGTCTCGGGGGGGCACCGTTGAGCCATTTTGCGACGGCCATTGAAAATTCCTCCAGAATACGTAAATTTTCACCACTTTCTAACTTTCTGCAAATTTTGGTAAGAATTTGAGCATGGTAAAGCCCTCAAAAAGCCAATTCATTTGCCTGAATAATAATAATAATAATAATAAATATATAACATATAAAACACATCAATCAATCAGTTTTCAGGCTGTTTTTGTTTGTTGGCTCATTTCGTGGAAGACAGACAAACATTTGTGGAATAAGTAGGTAGATTTAATATATTTTCTCCTTTTCTAAGAAAGCATTCAAAACAAATACCTATTAAAATAAGGGATAGAAAAGTTCAAGTTCCTCCTCCTCTGTCCAAACAGACCCACCACTGAGTTGATAGTTCCTGGAACCAGAATATTGAGGGATACATTTCTCATCCTATCCTTTACAAAAAATACTACAACAAGTACAAGTACGTCAAAGTAAAAAAGTGGAATATGGCCAAAATGGTCACTAAATGCAAAATAGCAGGCTTCCTGTTGTGTTTTTCCAATTGCACCTAAATACTTTTTTGTTTGTCTGGTCATGATACACCTGTGTATGGATTTTTGTGAAGACCGGTCAATGTGAACACGTTCCAGGAGTCTCGGGGGGGCACCATTTTGCGACGCCCATTGAAAATTCCTCCAGAATACGTAAATTTTCACCGCTTTCTAACTTTCTGCAAATATTGGTAAGAATTTGAGCATGGTAAAGCCCTCAAAAAGCCGATTCATTTGCCCGAATAATAATAATAATAATAATACTAATCCTTACAATTTCAATAGGGCCTCACCTGACCTTTGATCAGTGCTCGGGCCCTAATTAAAGCACTTGATGGAAACTGAAGCAGTGGATTAACACTATCTGACTGTTGGTTTCCACAAGTTTCCCCAAGTTCACCCAATTTAGTGAAAGTTTCTCTCTCCTCCTCCTGGACTGTAACGTCCTAATGGATGATGTGGACATGTGTCCGACTTGTCTCCTCCTCTATTATTCCCTCTCGCCCCCATCATCTCCTCCTCCGGCTCGCTGCCCCCCCCCCCCCCTCTGCAGCTGCAGCAGGTCCAGTCAGCGAGCCGGGGCTGTGATCGATGCCGCCCCGGTCCCTCAGAGACCAGGACCTGAGCAGCGCTGTCAGGGGGGCTGAATAGGACAAGTGTCAGAAAAAGCCTCCTGGGAGAAAAAGGGACCTCGTGCAGCTCACCTACCCGACAAAGGATTCAATCACCCCTGGAACAGCGTGCCCCCCCACCCACCCGCTCAGAGCCCTGGGGGACGAGCAGGATTCAGCCGCCACAATTACCCGCTGCAAATATCCCCTGGCACCGGTGTGATGGGCCGAGTGTGAGAGGCAGGGCCGTGATTGAGCTGGAAGTTATTTTAATTATTAGACATTTAAGACACGTGCAGCCTTTTGGGGGCACGGGTGGAATCAATTTCTTGGGCACGGCGGCGTCTGCGGGACGAAGGGAGGAACCATCCGGCAGGAAGCTGCTGCATATTCACACAACCTTCATCCGGCCCTTATAGAAAATATAACAGGTTATCAGACACTTGCTTTTTGTGCTAGAAAGTGTATTATTTTGAATTGGAAAACAGATAAAGCTCCATCTAAGGCTCAGTGGCAAAGGGTTGTTTTTGAATATGCAGTGTTGGACCATTTGACATGTAAACTTCACAGCAATGATGAGGCCTTTCGTAAAACATGGGAACCCTTTCTGTCATATGTTGGTCTGAATGTTTCCACCATTCTCACAAGAGGGTTTGTACCATAGCTCAGAATGCTCTGTCTCAAAAGAGGCACTCTGTTTCACCATTTAATCGATTTACTTTTATTTCTGTATACTTTTATTTTACTTATCTGTTTTTAATTGTTTCTTCCTTGTATAGGACGTGACCCCTGAATCTTCTGCCTGTATGGATTTGAATATGTGTGTGAGCCAAATGTTTGTCTTGTGTTTGTTTTGTTTTGTGTTGTATTACCTGTTGGAAAACTAATAAACATATATGAGTAAAAAAAAAAGAAAATATAACAGGCATGAAATCACCAGGATGAGACTCCTGGAGAAGATTGTTCAATTAAAAAGGCCGTAAGTGAGAGAATAAAGAGGAGTTTGGTGCTACCGACTTTGTGACATTAACGTGAGCGCTTCAAGTGTGAAGATATATAAAAAATGGTGGAAGTAGTTCATCCCTGAGGGCCGGTCTATATTTGAACATGACTGATATGAAGGCGAATTTGAATAAAGCTGTGTCAAGCAGACACAATGTTTTCTTTCTGAGTCATTCTCCTGTTCCTGCACAGCTACACACCCCCACGTCCCTGGCACATTGGATTCTGCCATCGTGACACATCGATGAGATATTGATAAGAGACGATTTGATCCGGTGCAATCACTTCTTATCTTTTGTTTTTAAAGATGAGGTGATGGACCTCTCCCTCCTCTTTTGTCCGCTGACGATGCAGCGTGAACACCAGGGGAATTCTTTTTCCTGCTGCAGAAAACACAAGTGCGATTGCCCCTCGCTAATTGGAGGCAACCATGCTGAAATTCTTAATTAACTGTCGGAGCCTCAGTGAAGTTAATTAGAGAACACTCGCGACTAATCTGCAGCTCCTAAAATCTGTGACAATTGGAAACACAAGATTTTCTCGCGCACACACTCGCTTTGTATCGTCACCCAGAAATAAATTTTAAAAAAAAACAGACTCTCATCGTCCTCATCTTTTGTTTTTTTTCCGCTTCACTCCATATATGGGCCTCCTTGCTTCACGTGTTCCTGACCCTGACGGATTGTTTTGAACACAGACAATCAGTGAGAATCAGAGACTTAAGTGAGAGGAGCAGCACAGATCTCACACGGGGGTCAAGCTTTTTAAAAAGGCAAGACATCAAGAGTCCTCTTCTTCAATGTTGGATCTGAACCTAATTACACACACTCATAAAGATAAGTCCCTTACAAATGCCAGACCTTTTTTCCATCAAGATCCATTAATTATTATCTGATAAATAAAGGAATTGGTTGACACACTTTAAAGAAAGAGAAATAATTTTTTCATGAGTCCACCCCCTGATTTGGATCTGCACCACAATTTTATGTAATCTTTCTTGGGTGAAGCCCCACCCTTCCACAAAGTTTACTGGAAATTGGTTTAGTAGTTTTTTTGCATAATTCTGCTCACAAACAAACAAACAGAAATCAGATAAATTACCTCCCTGGTGGAAGTAATAACATAAAACAAATAAGTTCTCATCTGATTTCTTGGTTAGAATTTCATTTTATAGGCTTAAGAAAAGATTTTTGTCTCCAATGCTGTAAAAAACTAAAAAGAAACGAAAATACAATTTTTTGCTTATGTACTATTTTTTAGGTTTAACTTCTACAAACAAAAGAATATATTTCAAAGGTGAAACTGTAGTGTAAAAGGATTCCTGTTACTTCGTTTACAGGGTAGTACACGTGCTACTGTATATATTATCCGTGTGTGTGTGTAGGTGTGTGTGTGTGTGTGTGTGTGTGTGTGTGTATGCATGCTAACTTACTGTTACTGGGGTTATCACCGATGATATGGTGCCGGCCGCTCCAGTACCACAGCAGCAGGGTCGCGTCCCTGGACCCGGAGACGATGTAGCAGTCTCCTCCGATGTAAGACTCTGACCGGGCCAGACACGTCACCACATCCCAGTGGCCGAAGACGATCTGGGTCAACTTCCCTAAAGAGGATACGGGTACATACACCATTTCAGTTTGTGTGAAAAATATAGGCAATAAGCTGAAATACAAAAAACGACTGTAGGTAGTGATTTCAGAACCTGCTGACAGTAGCAAAGGGAATAATATATAATTTGGAGAATACATATTATCATTTGAAACCAGTGGTTCCCAGTCATATTGGCTTGTGGCTTCTTAAAATTAAACAATGTCTACTTTGCCATGAGATTCTGGTCTCATGGTTGAGTGAGTTCAACCCACTAGAGGGATTTTTCTGACTCAATTTGTTTCATTTGAAGGATTATTAAAAAAAGGCCAAAAGAGGTCAAGTGAAGTTAAATGAGAGAAAAACAAACACTCAAGGAATATTTAATAAAAAAAACTTTT
Source organism: Limanda limanda (assembly GCF_963576545.1). Classification (NCBI taxonomy): domain Eukaryota; kingdom Metazoa; phylum Chordata; class Actinopteri; order Pleuronectiformes; family Pleuronectidae; genus Limanda; species Limanda limanda. Next base: position 24,241,442 of record NC_083641.1, on the reverse strand, counting down.
CCTTGTGATCTCCCTCATTATATAAGTTTCCTCAGGGTCATTCCTCAAGTTTGGAATCATTAAAATAAGCAAAATATATAGATATTGTCACTCAGCAGTAACTTCTACTGTACTGTAGTATAGTCATCCTCTTTTTCGTACAAGGCTTGTCAGCAGTGACAATACAGTATTATCTCCACCACGGCACTCAGCCCTGCACACATCAGCGCACTCCTCTATAGGAAACAGAGTTTACACTGTAACCTACCTGTCTCGGAGGAGTACACACGGAAGCTCTTGTCCCAGAAGCCACACACCAGGATGTAACGGTTGTCAGCTGTCACCACAAAACAGTGTGTGGTGATTTGGATGCTCTGGTCCACCAGGTCTGTGATCTGACGCTTGTTGCTTCCAGTGCTGTTGGCTATTTCAGAGGGGGAAAGAACAGAACACATGTCAATACCTGAGCAAAGCTATTTATTAAGCTACTATTTTATTTTGTTAGTTCGATGTTGCAGTTTCAATACAAACGGATGAAGTTTACTCACCGACCAGAGAATCCATCTCTATGGGTAAGTGATGGGCCTGCTCCAGAGAGTAGCCTGGTGCTCCCCGGAGACCTGGAGTCAAACAGAGAGGCATCAGGAAATGTATCATTGGTTCTGTTTCTAACCTCAGCAAACACACAATCACACACAATCACACACAGACACACACACACACAAGGAAGTATTTACCCTCAAACTACCAGTGTGGACCAGCCAAAATGTCCTCACAACATAAAAATGTCCTCTCAATGATGTTATTGAACAAAAATTGGAAACTCATGACTATAAAAGGACAAGTACACACACACACACACACACACACACACACACACACACACACACACACACACACACACACACACACACACACACACACACACACACACACACACCTCTGTTCCATTTCTCAGAGCCTACTACATTCATAACCTCTAACAGGAGATGGAAGTCTTGGAGGTCCATCAGAAAGAAAGATTTCCATCTGTCTTACAGGTTATTTTTTTTCTCCTTCTCCAAATTGTCAAACTGAATGGAGACATTCTTATTCATGAGAGCGAGTTTTTCCGGAGCCAGTTTCCAAAATAGCAACATGCCTCGAAAACGCCGAGGCCTTATTATCTTCATTATTTTGAAAAAGCCAAACCACATTTCCCTTCCTCTGCGACAGGATGGCAAGGGTTGTGCAGCTGTGGTCGTTAGTGCCGGAGCAGCCGGAGCAGCCGGAGCAGCCACACAGTGCGGACGCTTTGGTCCCGAGCTCGGTGTGTTTCTATAGTGACAGATGGAGACGTGTGAGGAGAATGTGGTGCAGTTGCGGCCTAATTTCCTCGTAACCATTGCTTTGGCCCTCTGACCCTGAGGTGAGGCCGGCTCTCAGAGGGGGGGACGGGGGGGCTCTGTGGGTAATGTTGTTCACACATGTCTGAAAAGGGAACATGTGGAAACACTCGTGCTCGGCTCACCTGAGAGGTGCTAGCCTCTCGCCTAGCTGCCCGGCTACAGCTCTATTAGGAGCAGTGAGCAGGTCTGTGAGCTCGGCCACTGCTGTGGGAGTTCTCCGGCAACATGTGTGTTTGTTTGAACGCATCACCGGCCACGTTCAGAGAGCGCCACTCACCCACGGTGTTGTGCCATCGGTTGACAGCGAACAGGCGGCTGCAGGTGACGGTGACCACGGCGGGGACGATCAGATGGGGCAGGGTGTTGGCGGCCACGTGGGTCACCGGGGAGTTGGACGGGAACTTCAGCACCATGATGACGTCCTGCTGCATCTGGTCCTTGAACATGAGAGGACTCTGTGGAAGGAAACACTGTTGAGTAGAGGAGAGAGAGAAGGGGAGCGTGGGGACGGATGGAGGGATGTGTGATGGTGGAGAGGAGGAGCAGGTGGTACGAGGAGAGAGGACGAGGAAGAGGAAGAGGAGCAGGATGGTGAGGGTGGAAAAGAGGAAAAGATGGGGGAGAAAAATAATGGAAAGAGCTAATTATCGAGGAGGTTGGAGGAAAAAAGTGGGATCAGACTAGGGTTGCAAAGGGGGGGAAAGTTTCCGGTAAATACATGGAAAGTTTAACTCGGGAATTTTGAAAAAAAAAAAAAAAAAATATGCAATTAAACGCTGAGCAATAAAAACATCATTCAAAACTCTATTTTAAAGATGTATGGAATACAGCACACACTGCACGTTGAATTTCAACCCTCCACTGTGCATTCTTCCATCACATGCACAGATAACTCCCAGCATCCTTCACTCTACAGCAGGGCTACTGAGGCCTGCTGTAGTGTGACGGACTAGTCAGGTAAGTTTCCATGATATCACTGGGAAAATATATTAGCATGCTTATTGAGGATTGTTCATCTGTTCATCTAGCCTATTTCCATTAATTTATCCATCAATTGTAAAATATGAGTACAGACGATTCCAATTGTTTGGCTAACAATTTATATCTCTGGCATTGCATTAGTGTTTTTTTTACAAACTTTTTTCTCATCTTATTCTACAGAACAATGCCACGTGCACTATCTCATGTGTGGAGGCATTTCACCCCATCCAATGTAGAAGGAAAGGCTGTGTACATTTGCAAATACTTTGCAAAGACCTATGTTAAGAATGACACAACGATGCAGAAGCATATAGTCAAGTGCCCAAAGTTTCCTTAGGGCTCAAATCAGCCTATGACACAACAAAATGTTTATATTTATGTCTGTATATGACAAGGTAAATACAGTTAGTATAAATTACCAACAACATTTCAAGTTTATTCCCGTTAATTCCCGTATATTCCCGTTAATTCCCATGGAAAGTTTCCAACTTTGAATATTCCCGGGATTTTGCAGCCCTAGATCAGACACAGAGGAGGGTTTCATGCACTGTGGCCTCCGGACTGTACAGTCAGACCAGGGGTTGGTCAAACATGGGTGAGATGTGAATGACTGGGATGGAGTAGGTTGTTCATATGAGACGGAGCACACATCAAACACGTATCAGGAAGTAACTTTCTTTTCTTTCTTTTTTTCCACTGCTTTCCATCTGTAAATTTCATCTCAAGCTTGAGCTAGATGTGTAGAAAGCCGTGGAGGAGCCAGTGACTCTGACAACACTGGGAGAGAACCAGCTTCAACTCTCATCCTTAACACTGGAGGCTTCTGACAGAAGTGGATGAAAAAACATTCACATCTGTTGCAGAAAAGTAGAGAAAATTGAACTAAAAGGTCTCGGAGGGATCTGCCTGGCAAACTTTCTTGTAGGGAGAGAGAGACATAGAGAGAAGCATGTGGGGATAATGAGGGCTGGGCCGTGGCTATTACATGGATTAGAGAGAGAAGAGAGGGAAGCTAGCAGCAGGCCAGTAGGGAGCACTCTTCCCTTAACACCACAGCCGCCAGCAGGCAGGAGCAGACAACTGGCCTCGGAAAAAATCCTGTTGTTATTTTTTTACCAGTCTGACCTAAATGAGGCGAGACTCCTGAAATATTTATCGTCTCTTATAAAAGGAGCGGATTGAAGGAAATGGAGGTGAAGAAGAAATAGAGAATCTCCTTCTCGAGCCGATTCGGAATCTTTCTCCCAGTGTTCCCATCGCTCTCACCAGGTGCATGGCGGAGCTGCGTGGAGGATGTGGCTCAATGAGCAACTGAGATGGCGTCTGTCCACAGCTCTGGATCTGTGCCTCCGTGGCCTGCGGGAGAGAGAGAGAGAGAGGGGAGAAGAGAGAGGGGAGAAGGAGAGAGGGAGAGAGAGAGAGTGAGAGAGTGAGAGAGCGGCTGTCACAATCAATATGCATCAAAGTGATGGGTCAATGCGTTACTTGACAATGCAAGCAAATCCTAACTCAGCCGTGCCCACCGAGGAGGAGGAGGAGGAGGGAGGGCGGGTGGGGGGAGGCGAAAGGGAAAAGGGTGCACTCCAAATCCGCCTTGGTTCTCCCCCTTCCCTCCCCCCCCTCAGCCTGCAGAGTCATCCAAGTGTTAGTATGGAAGAGACAAGCCTTTTCCTATTAACATGCTTCAGTTAACCATTCCCATTTCCAGACGCAGGCCCCCCCCACTGCACAAACGTTAACCTGGAGTGACGTCCAGCTCTCAGATGTTATTGTGCTGGAAACAAAAGCAAAAAAGCATGTGTATGCACACACACACGCACACACAACACATGAGATGCACAGAGACACACAAACATGAGATGCACAGAAACACACAACAACACGAGATACACAGAAACACACAAAAACATGAGATGCACAGAAACACACAAACACATGAGATGCACAGAAACACACAAAAACATGAGATGCACAGAAACACACACAAAAACATGAGATGCACAGAAACACACAAACACATGAGATGCACAGAAACACACACAAAAACATGAGATGCACAGAAACACACAAAAACATGAGATGCACAGAGAAACACACATAAACATCAGATGCACAGAGACACACAAACACATGAGATGCACAGAAACACACAAAAACATAAGATGCACAGAAACACACAAACACATGAGATGCACAGAAACACACACACAAACATGAGATGCACAGAAACACACAAACACATGAGATGCACAGAAACACACACAAAAACATGAGATGCACAGAAACACACAAACACATGAGATGCACAGAAACACACAAACACATGAGATGCACAGAAACACACACACAAACATGAGATGCACAGAAACACACAAACACATGAGATGCACAGAAACACACAAACACATGAGATGCACAGAAACACACACACAAACATGAGATGCACAGAAACACACAAACAAATGAGATGCACAGAAACACACACAAAAACATGAGATGCACAGAAACACACAAACACATGAGATGCACAGAAACACACATGAGATGCACAGAAACACACAAAAACATGAGATGCACGGGACACACACAAAAACATGAGATGCACAGAAACACACAAACATGAGATGCACAGAAACACACAACAACACGAGATGCACAGAAACACACAAAAACATGAGATGCACAGAAACACACAAACACATGACATGCACAGAAACACACAACAACATGAGATGCACAGAAACACATGAGATGCACAGAAACACACACAAACATGAGATGCACAGAAACACACAAACACATGAGATGCACAGAAACACACGCAAAAACATGAGATGCAGAGAAACACACAAAAACATTAGATGCACAGAAACACACAAAAACATGAGATGCACAGAAACACACAAACACATGAAATGCACAGAAACACACAAGCATACTTTATGGGTCTTTGTGGGACCTTGATGCAGGTTGAGTTATGGATTATAAACTATGAGTCTGGATGAATGAGACTGATGAAGAACCCAAACTGTACAGATCACACCTTGAGAACCACACAACACAACCCCAGAGGAATTTGCTATTATTAGACAATAACTTCCGTTTAAATAGACACAAAAGATTTCCTCCTTTTCGAGTGAGAGATGAGGAAGAAGAAGAAAAAAGAAAAGAACCAGTAGAGCTGCTGAGCCGGAGTGAAAGTGGGCCGCTCCACGGTGGGAGTGATTGATGTGACTGGAGCCACTTCCACCATCAGAGGGGAGCTTGTAGACGTCCGTCACTGCCACCGGTGCACAATGGAACATACATCGCTCAGCCTCTCGCCCCCCTGCCCGCCCTCCCACCCTCCCGCCCCCCCGACTGCCCGGGTGACTGGCAGTCATTTTTCCATCCGCCTGTACACACCACTCACTATCAACCAGCGCCCATTGGGTAGCACATGCCACAGCGAGAGGATGTGACACGGGACGTTTCGGAGGTGATGCCGGATCGGGACAGGCCACCTGCTAGCCAAACAGTTCCCCCCCGATCCCCCCCCGCCCAGGTCGCTTCCCATCTCCCACCCGATCCAGAGAAGTGAAAGTTCCATGTGAGTTGCTTGCTGAGCACATTTGGCAACCATTAAGTGTTGCTCGGTATTTCTTTACAACACAGTCCGTCAAGTAATAAGCAACTGACACTATGGCTATTTAAGGTGAGGTTCGGGGGGGTGAGGGTCAAAATGTCAGTTCAAATAAAGAAACGTGATACGCAGATCATAAAGGCTGAGAGAGGGGCCATGTGGAAAACATCACCGGGGTTTCCTGGTAATGAATCTATTACCTCGGGAAACTGCTGCTGCTGCATGTCCCGATTTGGTCGTCTCAGACAACATCAACGCCTCACGATTATTCCCATAAGTGTGAGGCGGAGGATTTGTCTGTGTGTGTTTGTGTTTTGGGGGGAGGGTGTGAGGAAGGGAGGGGGTCTGACTCGTTGAAGGTCAACTCAAGAGCGTGTTCCTCCACCGAGATGATCAAAACACGTCAATATCTCTCAGGTGCCTGAACACTAATCCTCTCTGAGGTGTGTCAGAAACTTATCTGCATCTCAGCCTGCGATGGAGAGCACTTAACAGGCAGTTCATTAGTTTACGTCACTTCAGGCTCTGCTTTTTGGCTGATAAGTGACACTTATTGCCGAAGCCATCTGGATGATCTCTCCTCCCTTGCCTGGGTGAACAGCAAACATCCATCATAACACACGGTGTCCGCCCGTCTGTCCCTCCGACTTTGTTCTCATCCGATCCTAGCGAGAGCAAAAGGTTTCCGCTCCCTTCACTGGCTGCCAGTGGCCGCCTGCATCCGCTTCAAAACATTAGTACTTGGGTACCGTGCCCTGAAAGGATCCGGTCCAGTCTACATCCAGGACATGGTCAAACTCTACACCCCAGCCCGTTCACTGCGCTCACTACACTCATCAAAATCACGACTGTTTGCTGTTCTGGCTCCTAAATGGTGGAATGAGCTCCCAATCGACATCCGGACATCAGAAAGTTTACACATCTTCCGCCGCAAACTAAAAACACACCTCTTCAGACTATACCTTGAATAAAAAAAAAATTTGAAAAAAAAACTAACAATTTTTGAAACTAACAATTTAGTAGCACTTAAATGGCACTTACTTATAGCATTTTGTAGTTTTGCTTTATTTTTGAAGAACTTGTACTTTCTTGATTCTTGTTGTTCTTGGTATGTGCCCTCGGGGTTGAATGCACTTATTGTAAGTAGTGGTGGGGGAAAAAATCGATTCTGTTTAGTATCGCGATATTTTGCACCCGCGATTATATCGTGATGTAGCACAAAGTATTGCAATATTTACAATTATATATGTAACAGCCCCTGGCTGGCAAATCATGACGAGGAGAGTTTCAGAGTTTAAAAGATACCTAGTGTGTATGCGGAAAGGATGTTCTCCACTGCAGGAGATATAGTAACGGCCCAGAGGAGCACTTTAACATCTGAGCTTGTTGACCAACTCCTTTTTCTGAACAAAAATGCCAATATTCCCAAATGAATTTAACATTTTGGGTCATGACCTTGCAGGTCTCAATTTGATTGAAGCTCTAGGTTACTCTTATTTATATGATTGAGCTAAGTGTTCATGTGAGAGGTCTCCTATTCAGAAAATAATTACAAAGGTCCTGTGTCCTGAATGTTCAAGGACAGTTTTTGCACTTCAGTTAATGTGTAGAAGACAATGTTGTTCACAGAACTAAATGTGACATTTGAAGTGAGTTGAGCAGTCTTATTTTCCTCATTTTTTGTAATGCCTTTGAATAATATGGGGGACATGAATCACAATAAATCGCAGAATCGAATCGCAATACTTGCAGTATCGCAATATATCGCAGAATCGCAATACCATTGAATCGTGGCCCAAATATCACAATACTATTGAATCGTCACATTTTTGCCAATTCCCACCCCTAATTGTAAGTCGCTTTGGATAAAAGCGTCAGCTAAATGAAATGTAATATAATGTTATATAATGTAATGTTTCAGAGGTGAGTGGCTGCAGCTCTCTCTCTCTCCCTATCTGCTGTTCAAACTGGTGACAGAGGCTCTGTGGTGAGTGGTCGCCCAGCAGCATCCTCCAGTGCACTCATGCAATGCAGCAACACAACAGCTCTGTCAGACAGAATGCAGACGCGGCCTCGCGCTGACCCGCTAAGCAGCGTGGGATCAGGCTGAGTCACGACACCTGAGCACAGGCTGGTGCGTACTACAAATATGAAGCTGCTCCACCTTTCACCTCTCGACGGATTCCACAGATCACAGAAAGCAAATTGCTTTCATCAGGTACATCTGGCTTTTGGAGTCAAAAACAATACAGGCACATTCACGCGCTGTACATGTAAACACACCGAACAAACCATTTGTATAATTGCTCCATTTTCTCACGTGAAAACTGCCCATTCCTTACATGCCAGAGGGAATGTTAAGTTTAAGCTTATCTTGATTAATTTCGGTGCTTAAGCACAAAGGAAGAATTGGCCCGAGGGTGTTTCCTGACTGACAGCTCAGCAGTTTGACATGTGCACATACTACTGTACGTGGGAGGAGCCAAGTCCTAAACAATGTGTCCACGGGAAAGTGATGCAGCTCTCATCACAGGCGATGCAAACGGAATCCTTTATGATATGGGATATACATAAAAAGGTAGTGACGTATCCTTAGGGTCAAGCCTTTAAACACTTTCCTTCATTTTGTCCCCATCATCATGAGAATATCAAGGTGAAATCAATTTAACTGCTTTCAAAGCTCTTCACATTGGAAAAGCCCCAGCACACCTCGCCATCTTTGTTTATCCAGAGGGGGTGGGGGGGGCGGGCGGGAGGGAGGGAGGGACAGTGGCAGCTCAGGAGGAATAGAGTCCCGCTGATGAATAATTTGTCTGTTTACTTCTGAGTGGCACAGCAGGGCCGGAATCCAGGCTTTGCTGTCATGTTTTTCCATAAGAGAAGGCTGTCAGGAGAGAGAGTCACAGCGACGGGCCGCTGTTCCCGGCAGCGAGCCCAGTAGAGCTGTCACCCTGCCCCCCCCACCCTCATCCAGAGGCCCAGTGGCGTGTCAGACAGAGGAGTGTCATCATCTCCCTCTGACACTCGCACGGGAGATGATCTCTCACGACCTCTAATTTCTTGACATTTCAAAACGCTATAATTGTTGTGACTAATGCCCGATCGGCAGTTTCAACCCGTCAGGCTCCCGTGAATGAATCAATATCGCCGGAGTCGATCGTCACATTTCGACAGAAGTTCATTGGGCTCTTTTCCAACGCTGCACCTTCCAGTGACTCAGACAGGAAGCTCGCACGCCGGCCGCTATGAGCTCAGCCAAGGGACGGGAAGAATGGCACAATAAGTCCTGCAGCAAATCAGTTACCAAATCTCCACGTTAATAGTTGAAAGTTGAATCAAGTAATTTCCCATTAACGTGAGATAGAACCCAAAGACACAAACTGTACTTTTTAAGATTAAAATATTACAAATTCAAGGTTTTACTTTAAGATTACGTGGGAGAAAAAGCGCTCGTCCGGAACGGGAAACGTGATTGCGGTGAAGGCTCGTCTTAATTAGTGCTCGTCATCTCCACATTACATCAGCTGCAATTAGCTGAGCCAACTTCTTCCTCCTGCACAAATACGTCCACGTGTCACAGTTGTGGCTGCATCAACTGGGCACAATTAGGGAGTCTTGAGTAGCAGGTTTCCTAACGTGCAACTAACTAACAGCGCTGTCATCTCTCGGGGGAACAGCCCGCCCCCCCTCACACACAAAATAAACAGGCAACATCTAAAAATCCCTCTGAAAGTGATGAATTCCAAAGCTCGCACAATATGGTTTGGCAATTAGATCAGCCAAATCTTCTGCAGGTGATTTGCATAGTGGTCACTTGATAAATAAAGGCGCCCCTGGAAGTGACAGTATATAAATGACTTGTTTTGCAGACAGCAGATGGTGGATATCACAGGGAGAGACGAGCTCGCCACAATGCACGCCAGCTGCTGCTGCGGTCTCCGGTCCTCTTTTCCCCCCCCGAACGCAATTAAGCTATTCACAAGTATAGTGCGGGTCGGCGCTGATAGATATTCAATTAGTTTGTTAAGAAACAAGAGGATTCACTCCCTCAATCTATTGACTGATTGACCTGTGGCGATTGATCCAGGGGCGCAGTCAGATTCATTGATCTGATCGCAGTGTATAACAGTCTACAGTATAATACAGTATACAGTATATTACAGTCTACAGTATATTTCAGTCCACAGTATATTACAGTCTACAGTATGTTACAGTCTACAGTATATAACAGTCTACAGTATATTACAGTCTACAGTATATTACAGTCTATTACAGTCTACAGTATATAACAGTCTACAGTATATAACAGTCTACAGTATATTACAGTCTACAGTATATTACAGTCTATTACAGTCTACAGTATATTAGTATATTACAGTCTACAGTATATTACAGTCTACAGTATATTACAGTCTACAGTATATATTACAGTCTATAGTATATTACAGTCTACAGTATATAACAGTCTACAGTATATTACAGTCTACAGTATATTACAGTCTACAGTATATTAGTATATTACAGTCTACAGTATATTACAGTCTATTACAGTCTACAGTATATATTACAGTCTACAGTATGTTACAGTCTACAGTCTATTACAGTCTATAGTATATTACAGTCTACAGTATGTTACAGTCTACAGTATATATTACAGTCTACAGTATATTACAGTCTACGGTATATTACAGTCTACAGTATGTTACAGTCTACAATATATTACAGTCTACAGTATATTACAGTCTACAGTATATTACAGTCTACAGTATATTAAAGTCTGCAGTATATTACAGTCTACAGTATATAACAGTCTCCAGTATATATTACAGTCCACAGTACATTACAGTCTACAGTATGTTACAGTCTACAGTATATATTAGTCAACAGTATGTTACAGTCTACAGTATATATTAGTCTACAGTATATATTAGTCTACAGTATATAACAGTCTACAGTATATAACAGTCTACAGTATATTTTACAGTCTACAGTATGCTACAGTCTACAGTATATAACAGTCTACAGTATATTTTACAGTCTACAGTATGTTACAGTCTACAGTGCATACAAGGAAGGAGCATAGAAACCCGGACGGGAGGAAGATCGACGAATAACGCGGAAAGATGTTGAGAGATTATGTGAGAGAAGGGGAAATTCATATCCCAGTTTATCAGGAAACGATGGCTGATCTGAACGTAAACCTGATGAGTCAGCGGCTCTGCCAGTTTCTCTCACGGGTTACACATGCATGACACAATAATTGATTGACAGATGCATGTTATGAATGCTCCTGGAGCTCCAGCGCATGCCAGGACAAATAGAGACAGGAAGTTGTGCCTACGGTGAGCCAGGGTGGGGCGGGAGGGGGGTAGTTACCATGGTGATGTGCGTGAGAGAGCGTGTGTGTGTGTGTGTTTGTGTGTGCTGTACCTCTCTGAGCGAAGGGTCAGTGATGCTGTCCAGGTTGACGGAGCCCTCGTAGGTCAGGTGGTGGAAGACGTTGAGGGCGCGCACCGCCTCCGGGCCGCGCTGCTTGTAGCCGAAAATAAGGTCAATCCACTGATGCAGCTGACATGACACAAACTCGCTTTCCAGGGCCTGTCAGAGGTGTACAGGGCAATTAGAGGTGAGAGGCGTACCAGCAGCGCACGGGAACACGAGCCAGAAGACACACAACACAAATTGTACTCGCACACAACAGTGACCACAATAATACGACTTTAGCGCACAAGACAGTACATCGGCATCAAACATCACAATGCTAATTACACAGAGGCTATAAGAGAAAAATTCACTGTGCATTCAAAGAAATAAAGATGAGTTTTTAATTAGTTTTAAAGACGGAACAAAAGCTACATTCTGTAATGTTATCAGCTGAACTCAGGACATTTCTCTCATATCACATTTTCTTTGTCTATTGAAAAAGCCAAACAAGCTATTTTAGCACGGAGACAAAGAAACAGGGTTCAGTACTAACAGGAATCCAATTTACTATAAACTATACTATACTTATCTACCTATTTATCTTGTGTTTCCGTTTTTATTCTTTCTACCTCAATATTGTTTTATTTTATTTTATTGTATTGTATTTTATTGTATTCAAATATACCGGCTGCTATGACGACTTAATTTCCCTTCGGGGATGAATAAAGTCATCTATCTATCTATCTATCTATCTATCTATCTATCTATCTATCTATCTATCTATCTATCTATCTATCTATCTATCTATCTATCTATCTATCTATCTATCTATCTATCTATCTATCTATCTATCTATCTATCTATCTATCTATCTATCTATCTATCTATCTATCTATCTATCTATCTATCTATCTATCATCTATCTATGTATCATCTATCTATCTATCTATCTATCTATCTATCTATCTATCTATCTATCTATCTATCTATCTATCTATCTATCTATCTATCTATCTATCTATCTATCTATCTATCTATCTAGCTATCTATCTATCTATCTATCTATTTATCCTTCTATCTATCTATCCTTCTATCTATCCTTCTATCCATCTATCTATCTATCTATCTATCTATCTATCTATCTATCTATCTATCTATCTATCTATCTATCTATCTATCTATCTATCTATCTATCTATCTATCTATCTATCTATCTATTTATCTATCTATCTATCTATCTATCTATCTATCTATCTATCTATCTATCTATCTATCTATCTATCTATCTATCTATCTATCTATCTATCTATCTATCTATCTATCCTTCTATCTATCTATCTATCTATCCATCTATCCATCCATCTATCTATCTATCTATCTATCTATCTATCTATCTATCTATCTATCTATCTATCTATCTATCTATCTATCTATCTATCTATCTATCTATCTATCTATCTATCTATCTATCTATCTATCTATCTATCTATCTATCTATCTATCTATCTATCCATCCATCCATCCATCCATCCATCCATCCATCCATCCATCCATCCATCCATCTATCTATCTATCTATCTATCTATCTATCTATCTATCTATCTATCTATCTATCTATCTATCTATCTATCTATCTATCTATCTATCTATCTATCTATCTATCTATCTATCTAATAAAACCATCTGCAAGGGCAACGTTGACAAAATGACCTGTGAGAGAGAAGAGAGACTAGATTTCTTGTGGGAGTGTTAGTGAGCGATATGTGATAAGGTTTAGGTCTGATGATTATTATAAATATACCTATAAGAAGCTGTGTATGGGGGGGGGGTTGATGTATCGCTCCACAATACAGTACAATGTAATTCCCTTGCATGCTAGTGGAAGGCTTTGCTGGAGGAATTTACACTCCTCCCCTCGCGTCAGGAATAACAGCCATTACCAACAAAGCCTGCTGGAGCACACAGAGGCAGAGTTTGCCACAGGGCATATCACCACAATTGAAAGTGGCACATGCAAAGATGGGAAGTGGGAGGACGAGGGAGAGAGGGAGAGAGGGAGGGAAGCAGAGAGAAAGAGGGAAGGAAAGAGAGAGAGGGAGAGAGAGGGAGAGGGGGAGGCAGGCGGAGAGAGGCACTAACAGAAATGAAATAATAGAGGAAGCAAGAGGATGGCCTAGCTAGGGAGCAGAACAAAGGAGAGAGAGAGAGAACGGGGGCAGATGACTGTGATTCTCTGGTCATGTGACCACGCTGGTCCGAGTGTAACAACGCAAAGCAACTTCACACATGCATCCTTCAACACGGAGGGAAATATCCACTGAAATCCTCTTTTTCAACTCCCAGCCTCTCCCCTCTCTCTCCTCTTCCCACCCTCCCATCCTCTGCCAGCGTGCACCCCCCCGACAGAGCTCGGCCAGGCAGCGTGGGTACAGCACGGGGAAAGGTCACCTCCGTAAGACCAGCCCAGCTCTGTCACTCCGGCTGAAAAGGTCAAGTGTGTTTCCCACTGCCTCTTTTATACGAGGTCCGAAAACACAGTCTGTTCCTGACCTCAGGAAACAAAGCATTCACTGAACCCTGGTGTCTTCCCAACATCAGTACCCATGATGCTCTGCTGTTTAGGCCGAACCCACTCGTTAGGCTTTATTTACAAAGTGGGGAAAGACCTACTGAAGTGTAAATTTACTAATTTTACTAATACTTCTGCAATAACCGGCTATTTGAATGCAAAAAAGACATATATGGTATTCTATGCCATTGGTGTGAAGTGATTACAGAGTATAGCAAGGCCTGTTAACATGGGCATGTTGAATGGCTTTGTTATATTGGACTTTTCTTCCAACTTTAACAATCTAATTTATTTCAAATGTACAGGACGATACATGGAAAAGCCATTTGTGATGCAGCTGCCCTCGGCCTTGTCCTTCAGTGACATCACAGGGTCAGAGGTACAGTGTTGGTATCGAGCGGTTGCACTTTAAGAGACGGATCATGAATAAGACAAGGAGACATGGGTTAGAAGCAAGAGAAGAAGTAAGATGAGTCACTACTTTGTGAGGGGAAGTAGAAAAGTAAAGAATGAATTGAAAAGGTAGATCACACTGTATTTACTGTATCATCCCTTCTAGTGGATAGTCAGGTTAGTATATGAGTCCATCCATCCCTCCATCTATTATCTATACCACTTGTTCTTTGAGGGTCGATGGGGGGAGCTGGAGTCGATCCCAGCTGACACCGGTTCACCCTGAACAGGTCACCAGTGTTAACACCAGGGTACAGAGACAAATTCACAACTATAGATACATTTAGATTCTCCATTAACATAGCCCCAATCTCCATGTGTTTGAACTGTTCGAGTCGGAGCACCCGGAGAAAACAAGCAGACATGTTAACTTACCACAGATAAGCCCAAGTCAAGCAAACAGCTGAATTTCCCTGGTGTGTGGATCAATAAAGTTTTATCTTATCTTAACCTTGTTGCTGTGAGGCGATAGTTCTAACCACTGTATCACCATGCCGCTTTGCAGAGGAGCACATGGAGAATATCTACTGAAGCAACAATTTATCCCGATAGTTTTAGTTGGAATTTTGCTGTTATTGAATTATTTTCTGGATAAAATGAGTTTTAAAGAGACAAGCAGTAGAAAATGATCAAAAATTTGCTTTAATATCCCGAAATAGATAATCAGGGCTTTCTTATAAGATATTGTTAGGTAAAATCCTATATAAAGGTTCTTGACAGGGGGGGGAATGATCACACATTGAGATTAGATGTTGGACCCATGTCTGACCCTCACCATCCTGTTTATCCTAACAAGGTCTTCAGGCTTCTTGGCCCAGGCCGGCAGGTCCACGTCACAGACCAGGCTCCTGTCCTCCCTCATCCCCAGGTGGTAACCATTGCTGTTGACAAACATCTCCGGGAGGTAGTAGAACTCAGGGATCAGCTCCTGCGGTTTCAGAGGAAGAGAGAGATGCTTTAATATCACACTTTTTACCCATAAATCCCCAAACAACTCGGCCGGAGTGCGATGAATGTCTCACGCGAGGACCGAGCCACAAGAAACAGAGACATAACAGTTCTGGGGTCCCACTGAGATGAAGTGAGAATCCAAGGGGGAAGGTAACACAAACAAACTGAACCCGGCCACGAGGAGGCGGCGAGAGGTGCTAGTCCCGTTATTCCAGGCGGAGGTGTTAGGTGTGTTATATGAAAGTGGGACTGAGTTGGGTTTTCTCTCGCTGGCTCTCGTGATGGGGTCAGGACCTCACAGTGCAGGGGAAGTGGGTTCGGAGAGGGAGCCTCACCACATGAAAACCCTGGTGTGATTTCATACACTGACGAAGAGAGGAAATATTTACACTATTTCTACAGGATTTGAGTGGGATTCTTTTTAACCCTTTAGTCACACAGCATGTCGACTGGAGGCCATTTTACAAAGCATTTTAAAGTCTAGGATAAGTCTTCTCCTCTTCCAGGGAACCGTTTCTCATTCTACGTACATTTTTATGACTGGAGTTAACACTTTAAGACAGAAATAAAATGTTTCTGCATTTGTTTTCCATTTGTTTAAAGCTGTACCATCTAAAAACAATGATTTAACTTTAATACCATCCTCCTTAAGTCAATCAATCCCTAAACTATAGCGTGCTTCGGATGGGTTATGTGCTATTTTATTAAGAAAAGGTATTTGCCACAATAATCATGTATATTTCCTGTGATTTCCAGGTCTCCGCTCTGCTCCATTATCCTCCTGATCATTTAGCTCAGGAAGGACGAGTGAGAGGAGCCTCTGCACAATGAGGCATGTGCACAGCAGGAATGTTGGACCTTCGCTCATTAGAAAACATCCACACGAGACAAGCTGAACGTTGACGTCTGTCTCTTAGACCCAGATTATAAAAGGAGGGTGCAGGACACTTTATTAACTCCTTGTTTTATGAACGCGGTGTTTGTCAGATTTAACGGTGGAATGGAGTTTTTTTGTTTTATTGCCTATGGGAAACATAACGTGCAGAGCTGTTAGGCCCCCGGTAAATCATGGCGGTTTGAGAGTTTGCGAGTTAGCATGACACGCTGCAGGCCCGAGACACTGCTGCTCTGCTGTTGGTCACATTTCACCCTTCGCACACGACAGGGAAGGGAGTGCAGCAGCCATTCCTCCCTGTTTCCCTCTCTCTCTCTCTCTCTCTCACACACACATAAAACCACACTTTCCCTCCTCTCTTCGTTGGTAAACTTCCTGCCGTAACTCACCGCCAAGCCGTTAAACCTGCCAGCCCCGTTTTCAAGCCACCCTCCCATGGCAGCCATTAATTCTGCAACAGCATCGTAATGGGCTAACAAGTCAATCACACGAGCCTCCGTCGCTTTACACTGTGTCACCTTAATGACATGTTCGTCAGAATCTGTCACCGGCGTAGTGCTGCTGGACTCCTTCAGACAGCACGGTGGCAGTTTCTGTGTGTGTGTGTGTGTCTGTGTGTGTGTGTGTTAAAAATAAAGCCTGCTTCTCTTTGCCCATCAGGTGGCTGTGCCTGCACCACCAAGCGAATGAGAGGTATACGGATGCACATTAATAATGGGCCGGTCGAGGAGGTGAAGCCCGGCCGGCGCGGGGTTGTTTCCATTTGACTTGCTCTTTCAGGAGGTCATCCCCATTAGGGGTTAAGCCGACCTCGCTCTTGTCGTCATTACTGCCGGAGAAGTCCAGGGTTAATGAAGGAGAGGACCCCGGTAAAAACAAGCTGCCTTTTAATCAGAGTCCCGATGGCGTGCACGGTGTACTGGGCCGTGGCTGACCTTCACCCCAGTCACAGCATGGTGGCTGTGCTTGTCTATATTTATAGGCACCTTACTTATTCTATTTTTGAAGTTATATATTCGGCAATAATACAATAAGAGATATAAAAGAGATAATAACAAGACTCGTGTAACGTTTGTACTTATTGTAACGCCGCTGCTTTATAATTTACCAGTTTGCACCGTGCAAACAAGTGCTTGGATACTATTTCCCTGCTTCTAATACATTATGAAGTGCAGCTAGTAATCCACCATCGTCCTCCACAGGGCAGCGCCTCTCCTAATAGATCGGTAGCCATCCTTTGTGTGTAAAAACAAATGCATGCAGACATACAAGTCGTCGAAAGTAGGTTGTATTTGTTAACAGGGTGGCGTTTGACTCTTCACTCTCTTTGCTGGCTTGCAGCTTTCTGCCTCTGCCTCACATGGATTGTTAGCCGCCCCCCCCCCCCCCTAGATCCTGGCAAGTAAAAGCCCTGTCTCTACATAAAAGACTAAATTTTAAATAGCTTTTGTCATTAATGCTTTATTAATTGCCTGGGGCAACACTACCCAGCGCGGGGTGTGTTAGAGATGTGTGACACTTTGAGGTCAGTGGTGTATTCCTGCTGCGTGTTATGCAGCCGACTAAAATGGAGGCGAATCAGCAGGGTTCAGCGTTTTTTCGGTGACTGTGCCGTGGATCTGCAGAGGGGAGGCTTTGTCTTCCTCTCAGACGCTGCTGCCTTTGTTCAGACTCATGAGTGTTTCCGTGCACAGATGCAAAAATCTGTCTCTGGAATAGTTTGTTTTTCGGTGGGAGATAAATCAAGTGTGCATTTCTAAGTGCTCGGGGTATTTCCAGTGCACCGTGGCTCTGTGTGATTTGCTGTTTGCATGAGGCATTTATAATTAATGGTATATATTTTTTCGCAGTCCTGTTGAGCTACATTGGATGAGGAGGGGAGCAAAGCAAGTGAGAGGCTTGGTGAGGCTATACTCCCAATTATACCATGGTGCAATATTTCTGAGAGATAATGAGCAATATACAGTTCATATTGATATTTCGAATCATTCATCATCCCACACACAAGTCCAGAACACCAGGCTATAGAAAGCAACTGGCAAAGAAACAAATATAACATAATATAACACATTTACTGGTCTTCAGATCTAGATTTGTGCTTTCGTGGACTTGGTCTTTGCTTTCCTTGTGAGTCTCACCTTCACGTCGGACGTGTCCCTCTGACAGTTCCTCCAGGAGCGGGTAATGGATGAAAAGGTGCGGTCAGGGTGGTCGAACTTGTTGTTATTGACACTGAGGGAAAATGTGGTGAAGGGCTCCTGCAGAGAAACAGAATCACACGTCAC
Source organism: Limanda limanda (assembly GCF_963576545.1). Classification (NCBI taxonomy): domain Eukaryota; kingdom Metazoa; phylum Chordata; class Actinopteri; order Pleuronectiformes; family Pleuronectidae; genus Limanda; species Limanda limanda. The sequence goes on along the minus strand of NC_083641.1, from coordinate 24,222,895 downwards.
AAATCGTCTCAAACCAACAATGTAAAGTCCTAAATCTCGTGTTCTCCGCCCTTTTTGATTGAATTAATCATAATCAAGATAATGAAAATCTCGGGTGTTGTTCCGACCCAACAGGATTACACACTCCGCTCATGTGAAGATTCGCTCATAAGGAATAATCATCGTTATTTTATTGGTATTCTTTTGTGCAGCGGACTCTCAGTGGAGATCAGTCACTCACTGTATCTAAGCCTGAGGGAGAATTAATTAGCGCTCTTCCTGAGTACAGTAAACCATAATGATAATTGGCTCCAATTTTTGGTTTTTCTCAAACCCGGGATGGCGACCGATTGGTGCGGATGAATCACTCACCAGAGGAAGAAAGGGATTGTGCGAACAAACCCACAGAGGGCAATCTAACTGCTGTCAAGGGAGGTCCCTCAGTTCATCAGCCCCTTCCTGCTAATGACGAGGGAGGAGGAGGAATACAGTAACTCCCCGGTAAAGTTCCCTCAAATTAATAAGCTGACGTCAAAATCAAATGAATACCAACTCAAAGATGCCGTGGAGGTTATAAGGGCTTATTTTGCGGAGAATAGATTGGAAGTACGCGTGGCTCCCTGGCTCTCTTGCAGAGTAAATGAGGACAGTGCTCAGTAACCTTGATGGACACGTCTCCGGCGCTCACTGGGTTGCCTGAAACACATAAACCTGTCACAGCAGCCTCTGTAAATCATTACCCAGCCACTCTTTATTTGGTTCACATATGCCGGCTTACTGGCCTGTGAAATGTGTTTTCTGAGCACCATTGGTCTAACTCGGGTCCAATCAAATTGAGACGTCGAGCCGCTTCCTGCGCAGAAGCCGACAGACCTCAAAGTAACAACATCATCAAGTCTGACAAGTGACAATCAACTAATGCAGAGTCAGAAATGAATAAAATCCGTCTGAGGATGTGGACTCGGCTTCATTTCTATTCAGATGCTTGACTAACTCGGGGATTTTGAACACGTGCACAATAATGGAGGCTGAAGGAGAGATTTTACTCACTATTCTGACAAGCCAGTGCAGGGCGGTGGCAGCGGTGGAGTAGTGGGAGTTGTAATGACACGGTGGTGTCTGGTCGTCTTCCCACGTCTCGTAGCGTTCGGCGTAGAACGCAGCACGCTTCGGATTCAGAGCGCCAACAGGCTGGAAAGAAAATAAAGAAATAACAGATTCGGTTCCTGCAGTGAAGTAATTTGTTATTATTCGCCTGCGCAAGTAAAATACACATTTCCTCTCAAATCAACCCCAAAGAAATTACACAAGTTTCCTCTTGTATGCTTTCGTAAAGTCATGTACTTTGCGAGGCCAAGGAAAACTGATACGCACACATGGTTCTGCCGTTTTGATGTTTTAACTAATTCTGCGAGCTTGACGGAACACAGAGCAGTGAGTGTGACCAGTTTACTGTATACAGAACTGGGTCTGATGATTTTTACTGTAAACTGGGAAACTTTATAATTTATCACCATTTAGCTACGAAACAGTTTCTGACATTGACCTTTTTGGCTGAATGTTACAACTCTTCATAAAACAACCATTTAATCAACTAATAACATAATAACAAAGCTAAAAGAGAAAACTTATGAGTCGGAGTAATGACTGAAAACATGTATTTATAACTATCATTATCAACATACTACAGCAATCCACACAAACAGTTTACATCAAAGTGACCAACCTCTACTACATGTGTCCTGGAGCCGTATGAACAGGAATAACACCTTCGTAGAATCTATACATCTTTAAACTTATTCTCTAGTTCTAGAAATTAATTTGTGCTAAGTGTCTGAGTCTGAGTTATTATTTTTAACAATGCAACCAACCCTCCAGGGACTGCAGATGAAAACGAGCATGCATGGATAAATCGGGCACATTTACATGTTGGACTTTACTATGCGCGTTAGTTCATGTGCATTTTCCCTTTAAATAAACATAATATATAATAGTATAGTGCACAAATAGAAAATGCATGTTTGGTAAGTACCACAGTAGTTCTATGATAAATCGGACGGATTTTCATGTTGGACATTTGGCAGAGAAATGTATTCAAAACTGTAACAACAATGAAGTACTTCTATGATGTAATCTGTAGTTGGGTGCATGGTGTAAATTACCTGCTTTTCCATTCCTCGTGTTAGCACAAGGTCTAGTAAAGCATAACTGAGCATACTAACAGAGATAAACTCTCAGTGGTTCTCCATTAGGCTTCATGCCGAGAGGCCAGCAGAGCGGCTGGGGGAGAGTTCAGGGCAGACAAGGAGCTTTACTCTGGGATTTGACTGTCAGACCCCATTATTCTCTCCAACCCTAAAAAGTTTCCTGCTGCGCCGTCTCCTGTCTGAAATTTACAGGGAGACGTCGGCAGGGTCGAGCAGGCCGGAGCACTGAGGATGGAAGGAGGAGATCTGAGTGTCTCCTGCTAAATGTTGGGGGTAATCCACGGGGATTAACCCCGGATGACCCGATTTACACCCAGCGCACCCACCAAGCCAAACTTTACTTAGCCCTGCTACTCCCATCTGTGCCATTCTGTTACTGGATCCTCTTTATAGGGGTAACCAGGACCCAGAGAATATAGAGCAATCTACAGTTACCTTAGCATTTCTCTTTTTATTAAAATAAAGAGTAGAAGAAAACAGTTTCCAAAACCTAAAAACTAACCTTTCACTTAAAATCTTCAAAATGCCAAATCAGAGATGAGCTCAAGACAGAAAATGTCAGAAATCTTATAAAATTTCAGATTCGTTGCACTGCATTTCTGCCGCCTAATTACAGAGAAGATATAAACAGAAAGAGAATCACATCATTGTTATATATATTTGACAAGCATCCAATTATTTCATAGTTAGGCCAAAGCCTGGATGTTGTGGTTCATTATTCAGCCTCAGACTCCGTAATAATTTCAGCGTTGCTCTGACACCATCACTGGGCTTTTGCCCTTTGGCGGCTGTTTCATTTCCATGTGTTCTTAAGGCAACAAAATTACTCCCATTAAACATACGTTTAGTGGTGAATAAATTGCCTTCTCTGCCTTTTCAATCACCCCGTCCAATATAACAGCCTCGGAGGCATATTGGCAGTCAATATCAATATAGTCAGCGCGACTGAGTCGGTTCCAGAGGGGGAAGGGAGACTGGTAATGTCATCAGTGGCAGCTTTTCTACCTGAGAGCTGCAGCTCACAGATCAGAAGAAATTAAATAAAAGCCCCTTAAATCAAAATGGTAGCAACAAAGCCATTCAAACATTATTAAAAACTACACTGTTATTCTTTTGGCTGGTTGCAGTTTGCATGCAACACACACTCTCTTGGTCATTTTGACGATTAAGGTCACATCCATGTGTGGCACCGAGCACATGCCCTAAAGCTTTAAGTCAAAATTTAATGGGGCTATTTTTTTTTTCGTTCTTCCCTAAAATTTAATGGCAGTCCACATCAGTGTTAGCACAATTGACTAGACTGAAAGAGAAGTTTATTGAGGCCTGTGCAGATTTATGATGTGATAATAGCCGTGCATGTGACGTCTCGGGCGCAGCTGGATCGGGGTGCAGGCCACGAGATGTCTCACACTCCGTAAAAACCGCTGCAAGTTCGACCGATGCGGGTTAGAGAGCTATAAAAGCTGCAGGTATTGCATGTGACAGACACGGAAAAGACAGACAGCTACAGGTCATACTAATGAGCGTCAGGGAGGGACAAGTAAACAATTCACCAACCAGCTGTTATCACCAAAACTTACAAAATGGCAAATTGGTAGGATTTTTGATTTACAGAGTATTTTAAGTGTTTTTCTTGCCTATATTAATATCCACTGTACCAGCAGAAGCTGAAAGACAAAGTGAGTCATGTTATTAAAGGCAACAGTGAGGGATATGAAAAATATAATTGTTCTTAAAAGGGATAATATACGCTTTAAATTCAGTATAATCAAGCCTCTGTAACCCTGCTCGGCCTTTTCCTGAGACTTAACGAACCACAAATCACGTCTAGAATGAATCACTTGGTTACAGGGACGGGATTCAAGACATGTTTACTGACAAGTTATTTCCTTGTATTTGGTTCGACATAAATGAGGCTAAAGTTTTCCCAAGCGCTCAGCCGTGTGAGCGTACTGTAAATATGAAAAGGCGTTTTCATGGAACTTGTATTTCACTGTAGAGGTAAGAATGATTTCACTTTGTCCTCTAGAAAGCGTGTGTGGTTGGTGAGGCAGGATGATTATACTCACTGCACAGGAAAACCTGTATCGGTTCACCCACATCGTTATTCTTCAGTTATTCTTTGTCACAGTGGGCTGTCGTCTTGAAGGAAATTTGCTCTGAGCAGATTTATGTTTTTAACACAGCTGAATTTGAGATTGTTACACAGCAAATAACTCACTGAAATGTACAAAAATAAAGGTAAATATGAAGTAGAGTTGACAAATGATCAAATGGCTTTTTCTCAGGTGATAAATACAAGGTATATTTGTACAAAGCAAATACAATGTCAAACTAAAGTTAACATACAAACATAGATGTGCTTGAATGTATGAAAAACCCAAATAAATGACGCTAGGATGTAAAATCAAAGATGGTTGCTTGTGATCATCTTTCTGTTCATAAAGACTATGGATCACATATTGTATATTAGGATGGACAACGCTTCTCCACTGTCGGTGTCGGGGGGTGTGGAGCTACGATTGCAAGGTCTCATTGATACACCCTCAACCATCTGTGACTTTGACTCAACGGTTAATCGTGACATTTCATCCAGTTTTATATCAACAAAAACAAAATAAAACCAAATTTACCAGAAAAATTAGTGTGATACCTAAAATTATGGAAATCTTCTTTAAGAAAACCCTCTTTAACTTGTACTTTGATGTGTAGTTTGGCACATATCCCATCTACTAACATAGAGGAGGCAGGATTAATGACACATACTGCAGCCAGCCACTAGGTGGCAATTGTGATGCTTTGGCTTCACTTTTGGGGAGCTGTCATGTCTTCCACCTTGACATACAGAATGTGTTGTAAACCAAATGACTCTTTTTTAATACAAATCTTATATCCAATTCTGTAAAAACAGACCGATAAACGAAACCATGTTAAAACAAACTGGCCATAAAGAGAATCTTACAACGACAAGAGCATCATAACTTGGCTAAATCTTGCTCCCACACTTTCACGTGAAATAAAGTGAAAAGCTACTTTTAGTTCTGAGGCCACAGTAAAACACGCGATGTATGATTGCTTAGCTGTTTATTCAGCAATAAACCTCCAGTTATGATAATATATCACAATCGTTTCAGAAGAGCTCAAGAATCTTTAATCGTGTCAAGAGCACTATCTGCTGATGAGCCCACATCAGACTTTGTTTACCTTTATTCCACAGGGAATAATCACCTCGTCCCTTTTTCCGACTGCACATCAAACTGATCACAGATACCAGACGATGAACACAACTGGTTCAGACAGCTCCACACTGGCTCTTTTCCCAGTTCCGTTCTCGCGTAACACCTGACCCAGTGAAACACATCTACGCAACTAGACAAAGTGTGATCAAACTCAGATTTGGCTTCAGATTCAATCAGGATCATTTCTGCTGTTGCTCTCCGTAGATTCAGGGGAGAAGAATGTAGCTGATGCTGTCTGAGCGTGAAGAGAGTGCGTCCATTCCAAGTTATATCTAAGCTACCTCCCGATGAGATGCATATTGCATTGTATGCCTCAAAAGAAATTACATTACAGTGTGTTGCTACGGTGCACTGTCAGGAGGAGTCTGAGTCGTTTCTTGCTTGCCTCGTCACAGGCCGGGCGCTGTGCAGCTCCGGTCTAATGCAATCAAGTTGCTCCAACTCAGGATGAAGCAGGAGTGCTCCCAAGCAGCCTGACTGGAGGGGAAGTGAGGCTGAGGAAGGATCCATTATGGAACAGAAAAGTGCGGAGTGGTTCTTTGGAAGCAGCCAGGTTTGTCTGCGTTACTCAGAAAGCAACTCTCAGACATGATGAGCTCTCAGAGAAACTGTCACAGCAGAAGCTTTGAGAGGGAAACCTATGAAAAGACTTTTCTAGATCTCAGCACGGCTCATTCAGAATCTTGTTACAAAGGTAAATTCCAATTATTGGCTTTAATTACGTTTTTAAAAATAATGTAAAACGTGTTTGCTAATACACAACATTTTCTCGTGTCACTTGTCTCCTGAAATTACCTTTAACACGTTAAAACATCTCATAAGTGTTAGTCAGTGGACGAGGAAGCAAAATCTTAAAACCACATCTGCTTCCATCACCTTTTTATCCAACTATATGAATTTTCGTCACATAATTAAACAGCTATGAGGAAGATTAGCTTCCCCAGATCCATCGCCCGGCTTGTCACTCAATCAGGGAAATAATCATTAGAATCTAATGAAACACTTCACTGCATGAATGTATCTGACACCCAAATATGCAGAGCGCTGGCCCCGAGGCGGAGGGAGGGCTGCACCGTTCACAGCTGACTGAATGGCCAAGCAGCAGGTAATTGTAAGTGCAGTTGGTTTGGGAGGATGTTATTTGGCAGATGAGTACGAGCTCCAGCATTTCTCAAACAATGCCGTCCGTCACCTGGAACTGCCAAACAGGTCTGAGGCATGAGTCTGATCTGTGGGAAAGAAAAGCCTCTCGAGTTGTGCAACACACGCTGCAGGATAATGTGAGAATAATTATTGGAAGCAGTAATTGGGTGTTAGCGATGCTTCGGTTTATAATCTGTGATTTATCCAGTGTATTGAACAAAGAGGGTTGATGGTTTATTTTCCTAATGCTGTAGCTCACTGAGCTCTGGAGTGACAGATCGTTTTACACGATGTTATAAGATGTTATTCAGCCAGGTACAAAAAAAAAATTCCATTTAAAATGAATAAAATTCATGGGGTAACAAGTGGAGTGCATACCTACACCATGCAAGGCCAAACACTGCTCTTAAATTCAATCAATACGAGATATCAGCCCCCTTAATATATATCGTTTCGTCAAAATCCATGAATTATTCCCTAATCTCACAATGCTGGATCCGCTCTAAAATTGAATGGGTTATTTCTTGGCACATGTCCCATCCTTTCCGCCAAATTTTGAGTGAATTCATTTAGTTTTTGCATAATACTGCCGACAAATAAACCAACCAACAAACTAGAATGTCACTCATAGAGTATGTACCTCCACCAAGGCCCATCAATCCCCTTCGATTAAATTCTACTCACTTATAGAAAGTTATAGTACACTTATAACCCACTTATAGGGTTTTGAACCTCAAAAGACTTTAAGAATAAACAATATGTCTGTAGTGTAACCTTATAGCTCTGGAACAACTGGCACTAGAGTGTGTTTAGGTTTTAAATCCACTTCAATCATAAAGTCGTTTAAACCATAATTTATTTCTCAAATCCAAAGTTCTCGTAAAGCTGTGTCGGACGGCACAGTTTGGATTCTTTCGATGAATGATGATACCCAGCCACAGTCCCCCCCCCCCACACACACACACACACACAACACAGCCTGCGTGATGCACAGCCACACTCGCTGGACACACACCTCGGGGACACAAACACAACCGTAATATACGACCAGCGAGTCGCGGGTGCTTCTACCTCTGAACCATAATTGAACAAAAGGGCAGACCAAGCACAGAGGAGACGTGTGTGTGTGTGGGGGGGGGGGGGGGGGCGCTGTCCCCTGTACCTGCTACGCTGGCTGTGAACTTTTGGAGGTAAGAGCCCTGGGGTTCCAAGGACAACTGTCAGGAGACACGGGCTGTGAACTCATGCTAATGAAGGCAGCTCAGCCCTGTAAACAGCATGGGAGGATGTCACTGGAATACATTACAATACATAACTGTCTCCCCAGGGCAGAGGGGCTGCACATGGCTCAGCCCTGATCGCCGCTCCCCCCCCCGAACACAGACACACACACACACAGACACACACACACACACAGTGGCCCTCTCAGCCCACCTGGATACCCAACAGCCTGGAGCTGCCAAAAACAGAAACACAACTGATGGCGGCGAGTCTCATGGAACTGAGCCGTTCTTTTCCCAAAAGGTCCCGGGCTCGACAGAAATGTGAAGAAGTGTTTCAGAGCAGTGGAAGCTCATTTTTCAAGTTCACAGCCCTTTATGTTCCTCGCTTAGGATTTTCTGAGCGTTTCAACTTCAAAGTTCCTCCGCTACACAAAATACACAACACACACACACACATGCCTCCGAAAGTTGAAAATTGATTCAAACTGTTGAGAACTGAGACGACAAAGTGAAGGCTCTTAGTCAGAACGTCTGCTCCGAGGGAAACAAAGAGGAATGAGGGAGTGATAAAGTGAGCAAGAGAAAAGAGCTCAGACAGGAATGCAACTGTTTTCAGGTCAGTGAGCTGCAGTGTGCATGTGTAGGAAGGAGAGACAGAGCGAGAGAGAGAGAGAGAGAGAGAGAGAGAGAGAGAGAGAGAGAGAGAAGGGGGTTGGTAAACCAGCAAACCAGGTCACAGTTTGTGGTGGAGTGATCTGCTGCCTTCTCCCCTTCTGTCACACACAGAGCAAACCCGACACTGAACTTTATCTCCCAGGGTTGTGGAGCATTAGTGTCATTGTGCCGGAGCTCCGGTGATTTGGCAGCGTGAGCAGGACTCTCTCTCTCTCTCTCTCCACGGCGCAGCTTGAAGGCTTCTCTCCTCTTCTCTGACCGGCCACACGCAGAACTACTTTCCCTGTCATCACTCCCAAAAACCTTCAAACTACAAAGTCGAATCACAGTTGAAATCCATTTGAACCAATAGAGAATTAATTTAAAAGCCATTTAAAAAAAAGAAGAAGGCTGGATTACTATACAAGTGACAAAATACAGTTTGTGATTTATTTTCGGTTAAAGACTCAAAGGATATTATTGTTTATGAGTAGTCAGCAGATTGTGATATTGGGATCTTATTACCTCCACGAATGAGGTTATGTTATTTAGTATTTTTCCATTGATTTCTCAGATTTCTTTTAATTGATATTGATTAAATAAGTGTGTGTGCAACTTAATATAAATGTTGTTTCCTAAGGGGACTGTTGGGCCTTAGCCGAGCTCCTCTACTGATTCCTCTATACTGATTTTATTTTGCCTAAAACATCTTCTGTTGTCTCAATTATTCAATTTACATTATTCTGTATCATTATGTGATGAGACAACAAAGTGGGCACATTTATAGAAGTGTATTTCAAGTTCTTACAGTACAGTAAACTGGTTTTCTTCATTCCACCTCAGAGTTCAGACAGTGCACACGGTTCCTCTGCCATTAAATATGATGTTGTTTTACAGTCTGACTCTTTATAAGGAAATCCCCCGAGAGGTGTGTCAGTGTGAGGCCTTGTTTACCTTGGAGAGATCCCTGAAGTTCCCTGGCAGCGTCAGGTCCAGCTCCTCGGAGTCGTAGTTGGTGAGGACCCAGGGAAAGACCGGGTACTGGTTCAGGTCGTTGTACGTCCTCCCTGGACACACGGAGCAGACAGAAATCTGTGAGTGATGAAGGCTCGGGAGGAAGCAGAGGGGTTGAGAAGCAGGAGCAGGGTACGCTCCAGGCTTCAGTTACTCTGCGGGACCAGCATGCAACATTCCAACAAGCCCCCAATCGCTGAGACCTCAATCAGACGCACTTCCTGTCTCAGACACTTAATAGAAAGTTCCCTTCGCTATGTGAGAATTTTATATTTTGCCTGATGAGTGTACTTCATCAACGGCCTGTGGAAGTAACCAGAGGCCATGAGGAGGGTGTCTTTAAGTCTGTAGAGAGAATGCGTGTCTCCAAGTCGTGAGGAGTGGATGTAATTACGGAGGCAAATTCTTCTCAGGACTCCAAATGCCTAAAATGTCACTGGGAGTCTGATCCACTGATTGGCCAGATGTGAATTTCCTCAAAGCTCTGGCAGCAGGAATATGGTTTTCAGATGGCAACACGTGTCATAGGGAATCCTGGGGAAGAGCCAGGATCGTGTACCATCTTGTGATTCATAAACACGACTTGCTTTTTGAAGATGACACTGCTCCAGCTGCGAGGTCAGGTGTTGGCCAGTTGTAATCCCGGGATAGAGATGACTGCTATAGATGGCTTTGTTGGAATTTTTACAGCTGGTAATAAATCAAGCTTAAAAAAAAGAACCTTTATAGGCTCCAAGTAAACAGAAAGTAAAAGGGCAACATTTCTTTATTCTATTAACAAAGAAAAATGAAACCGTAAAAGAGAGTGATACTAATTTAAGATCTGAACACATTCATATTGCAAACTTTACAAATACAATAAAAAAAGTCATATTTTGTCCCAGAATCATTTCAGTTAAACACAGTTTCCAGTTACCCATTGTTGAAGTTAACTTTTATTTAGCAAGTCCTCCGAAACCAGTGGCACCAGTGCAGGAAACACACATTTACATAAATAACAATACTTTTTTGTAATTAAATTATATTTATGAACCAGTCAGAGGAATGGAGAATATCTTAGATCAGCTTTTGCAAACCCAGATTCCTTTAAGATGACATTCTCACTTGATCATGTCATTAAAAACGTTCCAAATCAAGTAGTCTCAAGAGGGGGCGATGAAAACCGTCAGATTAATAGAATCTGTTTTACCATCATTGACAGAATTATCTTCCTGAAGCAGCTCAGCCACAAACTGATCCAGCCACGTACCTCAAAGAGCTCAGAGGGTTCCATCAGCCATTAGACTGCACAATCACACACAGCACCCACAGACTAACAATAATATGCTGCAAAGAAAGGATAACTTGTACAATAACACAACTTTATCCCTATCTCTATATTGCACAATTTGAATACTTGTACATATAGTATAATTTCTACTTTATTGTTGTGCTGCTGCAGCATTTGTGAATTTCCTTTACGGAGGATCTATAAAAGTACATCTTATCTAATCCAAACAAAATCTTATGCATTATTAGTTTATAATGAAATACAAAGAGATAAGATTGGTCGATGGAGATAATCTGCCTTAATCTGCTGCCCTTAAGTTTTTTTTAATGATGACCGACAAACTATTATTAAGTTGACCCGATCTAGCATGTGCGTCTCTGCAGCACTCTGGCATTAGAAAGTCTGAATCCAGCTGAGCAAGTGATAACGCCCGACAGCCGAGTCAATGGGAAGACTTCTGCAGAGCAGCCAGGGTCTGGGTCGGGGGGGAAAAGCTCCAGAGCATAATTATCCAGGTTAATGCCACAAAGTGAAAAGGAGGCAGCGGACCGGGTACGTAGGCTGAGATCGGGAATGTTTGTTAGACCCACTGGTGCTGAGGCCTGAGCCGGGGTGGCAGGATGTTAATAGCGGTGGAATAGTGTTTAATTAGCAGACCCCCCCCCCCCATTCACACCTCTTCCCAGCACTTCATGCCCCCCCCCTGTCTGCTGCCCCACACTATTCTGACACCCCTGTCAGCCCGGGTCATTACTGGAGATTTTTAATGAATTTTGAGCATGTTTTTCTGTCTGCCTTACATCTAATTAGCTGACAATAATGTATCGAACTCAAGCACCAGCTAAATATAAATATGCATGAATATGCAGCGAGGATGACACCTCTCAGAGCAGAGCAGCGTGCAGTCGCTCTCGCCTCCGCTGTTAGCTGCAGTTCAGATCAGAGAGTCGACAACAGAACTTCTCAGCTCCGCACTCACACTCACACACACACTCACACACATACACACGCTCTCACAAAGCCAGGCGCTAATCATCAGGTAAAATCGTCTGCGCCTAGTCTCGGCTTCAAACAACACACTCCACGAGCAGCGGAGTGAACTCGACCGAGAGCACGTAGAGAAGCTGCGGATTCTTAAACAAATATGACAAACCTGAGGCCACTTAGAGTTTGTTTCCTGTGCCACTGACACATCACAGTTATTGATCACGATAGCTGAACCTAAAGAGGCTGCAGCGGTGAAGAGCCTCACATGGATAATAGATTAAAACTTAACACTTTCACTAAGTTGTACATTTCCTCCTACCCGGATAAGGAAGAAAAACAAATCAGAATCCATCTGTTTAACTGATGGCTGTGAAAAAGAGAATATATTAGTTCCCATTCCTTCAGCTGCTGGAACATGAAACCGCAGCCGAGTAGAGCATCAGGATACTTTACCCGAAGTGGTGTTGAGGAACGTGAGGTACTCGAAGTTGGAGATCTCTCTCCTCTGCCAGCGCTGGGTCATGTTGGAGGATTTGAAAAGCTGCCGAGGGGTCGCCAAGGAGATTCGCCTGGAGGAAAACATTCAAACAGCAAATCAGAAGGTTGGTTTCAGTTGTGGACATATTCAAGTTATATTCTTTTAAATCAAAGAGCATAAAGTGTGTGAAGCTTAAATTAGAAGGTGGTGGGAGATAAATTAGTTGACAATAACGGGCTCTATCTGCTTATCACTTTTATAATTAACATTTTAAGAAAAAGGGCATAAAATGTGGCATCTGGTGCAATGGGTTTCAGTGGTATATAATTCAATTTGAGCAGATAAAGGTGGAAAGTCTGTCAGTGTTAGGTGAGGTTATATTTCACCTCTGTCCATTTGTTTGTTTGTTTTTCAGCAGGATTAAGCAAAAACTAAAGAACAGAATCCCATGAAACGTGGTGGAAGAATCGGACATGTTCCAAGAATGAACCCGTTATATTTTGGCGCAGATATAAACAGGAATCTTTCTTTAACATTACAATTTCTTTCCATTTCCACAGGGAATAATTCATGGACCTGGATGAAATGAATCTGTCATATTTAGGGAACTGATGATGTCTATGAGTGTGTGCAATGTGATGCACCATGCCAGCGTTCAGTTGCTTTAAATCCATCCAAGGAAACATGCTTGTTGTGTAGCAGTGTATAAATAGGCCTGTTAGCACAATGCGAGTCTGAAGGGAATCTGGGGTTTTCTCTGTGGTCAGTGGCCTGGCCGCAGCCCGGCTGCACCAGAGTCTCCTGTCAGAGAATTAGGTCAGTTCACTCAGGGTCATTGCACATCCACTTCAGTGACTGCAGCAGTGGGACTTCAAATTGACTCTGCCGCAGGCCACGCCGCACAGATGCTCCAACACACAACACACACACAGGAAGTGACACGAAGGGAATACAACAGTGGAAACATATAACCGTGTTATGTTGATTTTCCTTTGCCGTGTGTGACCCACCTGGCCTGTGGGAGTCCATAGCTGGTGCCCACTCCCACACGAGGGAGACTGTAGACCACCCTCTTCACCGTGGCCTGGTCGGGGAAGTTGAACATGACTGATGCTGTGGAGAGAATGAGAGAAAACACTTAATGATGGAGAAAATGCACACAAAAAAAAAACAGGACTGGATTTCAACAGATATAATTTGCCCTTACTTCTGTTGGCCATGAAGACCTCCACTGCTGTGTTCTGGAGGAGGAACCGTCTGGAGAAGACTGCTCGGATCTCACTGAACATCCACTTCCCATGTAAACCCTCAGTGTACGCTAAGACCTGGAGGGACAGAGAGAACACAGAAGAATGTCTTCTGGCTATTAAAGCTGTATAAAAACCATCAATCTTGTGATGTATATATAGTTGACCTCTGTGCAGCCTGTCAGATTACTGTATAATATTTATTCTACAACACCACTGGTATTGCTGTACATGTGAAATCAGGTACGTTTCTGGAGTACGATTTAAATTAAGTCTAAAGTATTTTGCGGTTTTCCAAACTGACCACAGAAAGTGAAAGTTGACCTCTGGGAAATTCAGCAAAGCAGACTAATGGTTAATATGATTGTACTGCTACAAAGTCCAGTTGGCAGCGGTTTCGCTTTTTAACTTTCTTTTTGGGAATCACAACAAGAGTGGTAACATATTGTAAATGGTCTAAATGGACTGCTTTTATTTATTTGCTTTGTATAGTATTGTCGACCACTCACAAGTCGAACACACAGAAACATACATACAGCTTCATTATCACACATCATTCACACACAACCTGCACATGGAGCCATCGGGGGGGTAATTGGGCGTACAGTATCTTGGCATTCTGCATGCGGACTGGAGGTGTCGGGGATCAAACCACTGAGGTTTGTGGGTGATACTGCTCTAGTTCATTTATCTAACTGGGGCTTAAGAGCTCGTAAGAAAATTACTTTTGTAATCAGGCCACTAAAATCAACTCTTAACTATATTTTTTGTGTTTTATTGAAAAGAGAATATCAATACTGCACGAGTATTAGTTCAATCCTTCTTTAAAGTTACTCTGAAAAGGAATTACAGAAACAATGCAGCGTAACTCTCTCCACCTTCATACATCCTATGGAGCATTACACGGATCCTACTTGAGTGTTTCACACGTTTTCAGTCGGTCTGGAAAGCAAAGGCAAGTGGTTGAAAAATGCCCCCCCCGGGTTAGTGACACAAACATCGGATAAAACCCATGATGCCACCGAGAGGAAAGAGCAGCACGGGATCATTAGTGTATGCAGCACCACGGGGACTGAAGGTCAACACCCAGAAAACTACCACAGTTGTTCTGACAGGTGAGAATGGTCCCCTCACACACCTTCACCCCACCCACCCTCCTCCTCCTCATCCTCCCATCTCACTTCCCCCCCCATACTGAACAATTTTGTCCAACAGATAGGAACCAGGGAGCGACCTCATCAACTCCCCAGGTTATAATCACACCTAGGAGTGGGCAGGGGAGGGAGGGGAAGCAGAGTGAGATGTTCAGCTGGGTTAGGTCTGATGCTAATGCTCATTTAAAATCGTGACAGGCTGGAGGAGTGCAGCGCGAGGCAGGCCGCCTTAATTTCTCCCTGGAATAGCTCCTGCCCGACCTCCGTGCCACATCCAAAATCTCTGGAGCTCAATTAAAATTGGATTAGGTGGAGATGCTGGATGTGCGGCGCAGCATCTCTGGTGCTGTGCCTCTCCTCCCAGTAATGCCCCGGCTTGACACCTCTGCAACCCCCCAACTCAAACAGTTGTCATAGAGACAGCATGGCCCAGAGGAGGCAGTGCGCTGACTGGAGAGCGGATCCAGAGGAGGGGAGGTGGGATGGAGGGAGCTGCACGGCGGAGGGGCCGGCAGCAGTTCAGCTTCTATCTGCTTCCTGCTCTTCAGCCAGATGTTCTGGAAGGAGTCTTCTGAGTGCGATGTGGAGAGGAGAGTTGTAGAGAGAAGCAGCATGCAAAGCTAACAGCTCACTCCACCAGAGCTGCAGTGGGCCGTCATTGAAGGAAGATTGGTACTAGGAAATCTAGCGTGTGGTGATTTTAAGCATTCTTAGTTTTAATTTAAAAGTGGTTTACATTTCTCCTCCTGAATTATGAAGATTCATTCGTAGTTGTCAAAGGAAACACGACACCACAGGTTCCTAAGCTGTGATACAATGTGTGACGTTGATATACTGAATGTAGTGTTGAGTATATTTGAATAGATGCTGGGATTTCAACTCTCTGAGATGGTAAATGTAATCGCTCTTTGTAGAAAAGGTCCAAGATTTTCTGAATAATCTGTAAAACACACTGTTAACCATAAAAACTATGTAATTGCCACCCATGATGGAAAATTAAACTATTACATATTACTACTATTACTATTATAATTGTTACTCGGAAATCAAGCGTATAGTCATTTTAAGCATTCATTCTTAGTTTTAATTTAAAAGTGTTTACATTTTTCCTCCTGAATTCTGAAGATTCGGTTTGCAGTTGTCAAAGCAAACACGACACCACAGGTTCCTAAGCTGTGATACAATGTGTGAAAACGGCTATAACGTGTTATCTGTGAATCAATTGTCTTTACAATAATATTTTAGCGCTGGAAGTTTCGTGTTACCGGGCAGAAGTGAACATTTTGCCGCCCCGACAAAGTACAGGCCAAGGGGTTAGCTGTCGACAAAAGAGAGGCTAAAGAGGAGAAGAGAGAGCTGATTTCAAACGGGCCCGGATCAAAAAATTTGTCATAACAACAAAGCTTTGGTCTGAACCAACACGCCGGGGCCCCCTGTAGACCTGCAGATTTGACAAAGCCCAGCCCTCATTTTTTTGGAGGCCCAGCTGTAAAAAATGCCATTTAATGAACCTGTCTGCCGAAGCTGTCCCCTGCCTGTCAGAGGTGTCAGCCAGTGACAAGCGCTGGGGACGGCCGCCTCCAGTCACAGACAGGCCTGCCAGCTGGAGACTTCGGCCCCAATCTAATCACGCCACCAGGAAGGGACCGGCGCTCTGCTCTTGGTCTGTCACGCTCAGGGCTGGGGGAAGCAGCGAGGGGATGGGGATGGGGGGGGGCGGACGGGAGGACGGGGTCTGCTATGGCCGACAAGCGCAGCCTTTTGTTTCCACACAGGTCCCCTCCATGCCGGCTCATTAGGAGTCGCGGGCGCATGCGCTGCTCCGCCAGATGTACCTCTCCGGCATAATAGCCATAATGCAATTTAACGTCTCTGTCCTCTCTTCTCCTTTATTTGCCTCCTCTTCCCTTCCCTGATTTGACAGAGGCCAGGCTGCATTCTGCCTGTAGAACATCACAGGGCGGAACAACGGGAAAAAAATAAAACATATTGTGACAGATGAGATGAGGGGAGGCACAGGTGACACCAGTGTTTAGGCTAAAACTCAAATATAATAATGTGAAAATGCTCAAATGGAGCACATCCCACTTGAAAGCGATAGGGAGCCACTTCATGCATGGAAATAGATTCTAATCATTTCTGACTTCCAAATAGCTTTAACCCCATATTGACTGAGACACCGTGACAGATAAATTAATAAATAAAACAAAGAAATCTCTTAAAAATCTGATGCAATTTCCTCCAATATGGAACAACACAACCCTCCCCTCCCCTCTCTTCCACTGCATCTATACAAAAATAGGTATAAAAGTAATATAATTATGTGAGACCTCCAAGCCAGCATGACTGATTTATTTATATGAGACTGTGGAGCACTGTGACAACCTGGTATCACAGCACCTCCGCTGCATTCTTCTCAGATTTGTCTAATAGGCTTCCCACTATAAAGCCTCACCACTGCATGGTCCCAGGCGGCGGGAGAGAACAGTGAGGTGGAAGAAGAAGGGGAGGATACAAGAGGCAGTTCCATTTTGAGTGATATGACTACTCCCCGAGGAGCGGGCGGGATAAATTTCACACATGGCAATTTGGAGGATCAGCACACACTTCGTATACTGTATTCAACGGCTGACCCCGGGCGATATGGGCCAAATGTGGGAGGAGGTTGAACGGTCGGAGGGAGGAAAAAAAGCGTGAAGCCTGGAAACGAGAGTAGAGAGAGAGAGAGAGAGAGAGAGAGAGAGAGAGAGAGAGAGAGAGAGAGAGAGAGAGAGAGACCCTGAGCTAAGTGTGAGAGCATCATCGGTCACACACACAACATGGCCGGGTCACACCAAATATTTATATCCAAACATGTTAGAACGTTACACATGTTATAAAATTAATACAATCTGAGTAATAGAATGTTTAATATAACTAATCCTAAATATTTTGAAGGGTCTGTTTCAACCAAATTACATCACTTAGCCTATATGTGATGTTGATATACTGTATGTAGTGTCGGTTATATTTGAATAGATGCTGAGATATCAACTCTCTGAGATGGTAAATGTAATCTCTCTTTGTAGAAAATGTCCCTGTTTTCTGAATAATCGATAAAACAAACTGTCAACCATAAAGACCATGTAATTGTCACCCATGAGGGAAATTTAACTATTCCTGTGTTCATTGACAAAAGTATCTGCATTGTTAAGTGTGAGAGCATCATTGGTCACAGACAACATGACCGGGTCACACAAAATATTTATATCCAAACGTTACACATGTTATAAAATCAATACAAATGTGAGTAATAGAATGTTGAATATAACTTATCATAAATATTTTGAAGGGTCTGTTTCACCCAAATTACATCACTTAGCCTATATGTGATGTTTTTGTATACTGTATGTAGTGTTGAGTATATTTGAATAGATGCTGAGATATCAACTCTCTGAGATGGTAAATGTAATTTCTCTTTGTAGAAAATGTTTCTGAATAATCTATAAAACAGACAGACCATGTAATTGTCGTCCATGAGGGAAATTTAACTATTCCTCTGTTCAATGACAAAAGTATCTGCATTGATGGAAACTAGTAAGAGGAGCAGCCATAGGAAAAATACAACTTTTTGTATTTTGGTAACTCCTAAAGTTAAAAGTGGGAATAAACGCTGCACCTATATTCTTCTTTCTTCATGTGACTCAGGTGTCTGACTCCACCCACTGGGAAATTAAACTACAGCTGGCACCTTTCATTTTATTAAGTCATGCGGACTGAAATCTCACTTGCATGACCATGACGTGCTCAAATCCACACTTTATTTTAGCTTTAATCCCTTTTACATCCTGCAAAGATTTATAACGTATGCCCGAGCTTCAAAGCATGTTTCTCATCTGATGCCCCCCCCCCCAACCCCTTAATGTGACAACTGTTATGAAGTGTAAAAAATACAAACTCTGAAAGATTCCCTCAGATTATGTCTGTGGAAAAAAAAGAAAATCTGCATTCCGCTCGGTTCCTCTCGGAGAAACCCATATCTCAACTTCAATAAAGTAGCGAGCTCCTAATGCAGGTATTGGGGGGGAAAAACAAGATACAGATTTGCATAATCAGTGTCACTATACATTTGGCTGGTAGCTGGAGTGTGGCAAGACGATACAGCTCGGCTGCTCTGGCAAGACCACTGGGATAAAGGAGATGAATATGCATTAAACATGCCGACACCTCACTGCCCCAAACGTCCGGCTAAGTTTGTCAATAACATTTATGTCGGGGGGGTATTTCATGCACATTAGCAGACCCTGCAGCGCTGTCAGCGACCCCTGAGGCGGGAGGAGCCGTCTTCTTCTTAAAAAGTCAAGGCTCTTTAAACATTATCTGTCTGTGTTCAAATATTAAACCTCAAAGAAATTGCTGAGAACCTTCAGGAAGTTTGACAAAAGCCTTGAGACGCTCGCAGAGGCATTAAAGATGCAATCCCAAAATAAAGTTTGCTCACTTTGACCTTACTGGTGTAGATAATGTTTACTTATGAACTATTAATTATAATGATATTTTCTGTATTTTTTCATATGTTTTTAAACCTTCACCCCTCACAGCTACTGCAGTAGCCTTTAATTGGAAAAAAGCATAAAAATAATGTTACAACAAAATGAAAAAATAAAATCACTTGAACTTTGAGGGCATGAGGAAATTGCCCTTTGGATGATTATATATTTTATTTTAATACATTACTTACATTGGTAGTGAGTCCTCTCTACGGAAGCCACCATGTTTTTTTACAGTAGAACAAACTGGACTTATGGCAACTGAAGGCTGCCACAGGTTCTCTTTCACGTTTGAAAGAGGAGGTTGAGACGTGTTCAGCTGCAACTTGCAACTTCACCACTAGATGTCCCTAAATTCTACACACTGAACCTTTAAAACCAAATTTACCAGGCAAATAAACACTTGAAGATAAATGAGTATGATAACAACTACCTAGAATGGCAGAAACCATCTCATTTGATGTGTACTTTGAGTTTGTAGTTTGGTAGCCAAGGTCCCATCCACTAACACGGACAAGGCAGGGTTCATGAACTATACTGCAGCCAGCCACCAGGGGGACCATCAAGACACTTTGTCATGTCGTCTATCTTTATGAACAGTTCCTGGTAGAAACATGGCAGAACATGGTAGACTACCAGGAGGAGGAAGATAAAAGGCTAATTTCAAGGTGATTAAAACACAAGGATTCTTAGTTTCACGTGATTACACATTAATGAAAACATAATTATAAATATCATATTCAATTGCCACTCCTACACACTGGATCTCTAAAGCTGACTAATGGTGCGAATTACCATTCAAGCTATTGTGACTCGGACCATTAAGAGCAGCGATACTATCGGTGATTAAAATACATAATTTCCATTACATGTAAATTACTTTGTCCCCAAACTGAATTTATATACAGCGGGTAAACACAGAAAGAAAAGTAAACAGCAAATATTTTTAAAATAAGTAGGAACATGCTGTAGAGCTGGACCACTCGCTGGCACATCCACACGAACACTTAGCGAGAACATCATCCAGATAAACAGCTTGAGGAGGCCTTCACTAAGGAGCTTGAGAGAAGCAATGCAGTCATTTGGTAAGGGGTCTTTTCAAAGAGCTTTTCCTAATGGGACTTTTTCAAGGACTTGTCAGCCTTAAGATGACTGAAATCTTCCCCGGCCTGGGTACCAGCTTCCTCCAGCTGCCACCGAGAGTGCCAAGCTGATCGTTTTAAATCCTGCTCTGTTTATCGGGTGGTGGTGGTGTGTGGTGTGTGGGAGGGATGGAGGCTCGCTGGAGACAGAGAAGAAGAAGAAGAAGAGAGAACGAGACAAGGATGGAGAGGTGCAGAGACGGAGGAGGAGAGAGACGGAGAGGGCGAGTGTTTGGACGAGAGGGCCTGATGAGCAATGAGCGCCTCACTCGTCCTCAATTAATCTTGTCTCTCCACCTTTGCTTTGGCGCTTCCCTCAGCGCCGAGGTAATAACGACACCCTCATCCATTATCCTTTTATCCCTGTTATTCACCGGGAATTGCTTAATAATATGTTACAGATTTGTCCTCCCTCGTATAATTCTTTCTGTCATTCGCGGTATATCATCTGGAAAACACACAGCCCCCTTTCTGCCGGACGCTCTTTGAGGATTATCGTGGGTGACACCTTCGGGATGCAGCCAGAATCTGAAGTATCATTTTTTTTCTTTTTCAGGCATAAAGAGGAATTACCCTGACTTATCTGTCACTGCCAAAGCACAACAAGCCATCCAGGGCCACTGCAAAGGTGGAACAGGTTCTTATCGGCTCCTCTGAACGAGGGGACTTGTAAATTTATGCTAATGAGGGCCTTTTGTGATCCAGGCTCACCCCTTGGGGCTGAAACGGGTTTGCAGGGGATGATAATCTGGCTGTTGAGTGCACTAGATAATTTGTACTTTATCCTCATGTAATTATATAGTTTAAATCTTTTTACCAATGCTAATCCTGCGACGCGAGGAAGTGTCTTAACCGCGTCTATGGTTCTTAGAGGAGCTAGTTTAGCTTGTATCCGACTCTCTCTCTCATAACATCACGTTTAAGCGCCGTGCAGCACCGATATAATTACTCTGACTTTCCGTGGCCCATGCTATGAATCCTCATATCATTTTGATTCACCTTAGCCGGCAGGCAGGAAGCCAGGTTGGCAGCCGGGGGGGTTGTGAGATCCACCTCGGGTAAGGTGAAAAAATGCAGCGCAGCTAAAAGAGCTCTCTTCAGTTCAGTCAAGACACACAAAAAGAGGAAGGGACCAAGGAAATGGACTGAAAGCAGTGGAAGTACAGGGTGTCTCTACGCTGCTGCTGAGGTCTCTGCTGTCCGGTGGGACTTCAGGACGTCTTGTGCGCCTGCCAAAGCCGACAGCCCCTGACAAGCTGCTTGGCGTGCTGTAATTTGACTAATTACACTGGATTAGACCATATTAATGCAAGCTGTTTTCTCCAGGGTCACTGACCCACCCAGCAAGTCCCTTGCCAGTTTCCCCCTCTTCGGTGTAAAAGACAAAAGACACACAAGAAAGAAAGAGGGCTCTTTGTTATTTGACATTAAAAAACTCGCACATGTATCTACATCCCTGACATTATTGCTATAATGGGGGGGGGGTTACAAAGCAGCAGAGGGAGCTGTGAGATGCAGCCTGCACTTTCCTGAGGCATCACAGGACCTTTTTTTTTTTTTTGAGAACACACTGTATCTTTTGCCGATGTTATCTCTCTGCTGGAAAAGAAAAATACAGACTAATGAATCTCACAGTGGATCCATAGTTCATAAATGTTTTTTTTACACAGGCATATGGGAGATAGGAGACAGAGAAAGGTCTCCACACGCTGACAACTACAGTGCAATATTTCATTTTAATGTCACTTTTATCAAAGCAAAACATCAAGATGAAATCGGAGTAAAAGGACCCTGTTGTGTGTGTATGTGTGTGTGTGTGTGTGTGTGTATGTGTGTGTGGTTTGTTTGTCCAAAGCTTTTTCTGAGGAAACAATGTGTTGAAATCCACGATAAATATAAATGACAATGAACACATTATTTGAACTGATTTAAAAGTGAGTAGATATACTTAGAAAACCAGGAAGAATACGTATTTGTTAAAAGAAGGAGGGAAACTGACCCTCATTTGCATTTGTTAAACCCCAAAGTGAAAGGGGGGAAATGAGCCATAGAATATGTGTGTTTTAATACAAGTGCTCTCCCAATTGTACCAAATCAATTTAAGTTTCACACAATGGAGAGGCAGCTCCACTGTTTGTATGTGCTCCTCTACCTTGAACACGGTGTAATAATAGTCTTAAACCAGGCGTTATAAAGACAGAATACCAAAGAGGCTTACCGCCTTGGTTTCATGAAACATTTAGGCAAAAGTTCCAAGGGCTGAGGATGATGAAAGAAGGTAAGCTTGGAAATGGGCCTCTGGGATCCACAGCCCTTATTGTACAGAAGTCACATCAAATTAATACTGAGGGCCATTTGCAGCCTTTCTTCTCCTGAGCTTTTCAGAACGGATTAAGCTATGAAAACTCAGAAATTACTAAAGCACCTATTAGGCATTATGCTCACCCTTTCTTCTCCTTCCCTTTGAAAGTCATTGAATGTGCTTCCCTTCACTCGCACTTTAATTCACAAGCTGTTTGTCCTCTTGAAAGAATGGCCATTTTATAAAAATGTGTCATGTTAAAAAATGTATATTTCCATTTTGCACTATAAGAAACTTGTAAACGATTTTTTACACAGTTCTATAAACCAATTCTTCATCGTTTTGAGGATTCTGTCTCCACAAAACTACTTTATGTTGTAGCTTATGACAACACGGGCCATAGTATTGAGGCCATTCACTGAAAGCCTCTGACAGTGTTTGCAGGCTGGTGGAGGAGCAGCATTGCTGGGGTTCTCTCAAGCTCTCTCCACGTCCCTCTTTGCTCTCTCAATGCTTCTTCAAAGTAGCACACAGAGTGCATGAATTGTAATTATGGCTCCTAACAGGATTCAAGAGCATCCAAACCGATGGCACTTGAGAACCAGGTCGTGTGGAGTTAAACGGCTGTCAGACACTCAAAGCTCCCCAGCATGTGAGCAAATCCACAAAGGCTGGACGTGTTCACTTCTAGGGACCTGCCACTTACTTTCCCTCTCATAGGGGGAGATTAAAATCAACTAAGGCCCCTTTAAAAAAAAAAAACATTCTTCATTTTTATTCACATTGCAATTGTCAAGAGGTGTTACAGCTTTTCCAGGTAAGATACTAAAAACAGAGATTTAAGTTCGAGTAAAGCATGTTGTTGTATTTGCATCTTCTTTTTGTTTATAGTTATTTAAAATAAAGTTTGTGGTTCATAAGGGTTTGATGACGACATCTTAGGAATCATTGCCAGTTTTTCTACTTATATCAGCCCATATATTATTATCGGATTCGGAAAATATCGGCCTAGGCTCAAGTGGCAACTAGGTCTTGACCAGGATAAAGTATTGGATAAGTGAACTTTCTTTGGAAACATTCAAGGCGAATGAGACAACACCAGTGGAGCATGTGAGAGATCCAGTAATTGTTACCACGCAAGAAACCACTCCACACCGCAGTGTCAGATTATCTCTGGACCTCCAGAATAAGGGGAAACTCATGTGTGCTCCCCGGACAGTTTCAATGACTCACCAGGGCACTGGACCCCTGACTAAACATTAAAGAGACCAGCCTTCAGTCAGGCCCTCTCCCAACTTTAGCCTCATCCGACTCCTTAAAAGCGCCCAAAAGAAATCAACCTGCAGCGTGAAGTCCCTATGTATGACCCTTATTAAACCCCTAATTGGATTGAGAGCCCCAGAGAGGAAAAAAAAAAAATATCCAACATTGTTCATTCAGCCGAGTTTTTCTTTAGCATTCCTTCCAGTAGTTTGCCTCCTCAACAATAACATTGAAAATCAAGTTGCTGAAAACTTTTTTTGCGCCCTTTCAAAAAACACAAGGAGACTTTCCCTTAAAAAAATGGGAGTGTAGGTAAAACCTTTTTCACCTTTTCTTTTTAAGGGAAAGCACTATTTGATTTTCACAGGGGTGCAAGTGACAGGCTGAAACAAAGCTCCGCGCTGGCCATTGTGTGGCCTTTCACTGTTGTAATGGTCTTAAAATGGCTACAAGCGGGCCCCTATTCAGTGGTGACTCGGCTCTCCGCTCCACATCCAGCACAGACTCTGCTCTTAGCGGGAACTCCGGGGTCAGCCGACGACTGAACCAGGGAACCGGGTTCACCCATAAACACACAGCCTGAGTTTCCACACACATTTACACTAATTACAGGGAATAAATAGCTCCAGAACAACAACATCAATCAAGTTCATTACGGAAAATAACATAATGGCAATAATTACAATAATATCTCATTAAGAGAGCGAATGAGAGACAGGGGAGAATTAATAGCAGACAGGTGTACAACACACCGCAATTATGGAACCTGAAATTAGTTCAGTGCCTGGAGGCAAACAGAAGAGAAAGGGAAGGTTGTGAGGGAGTGTGAGTGTGGTGTGTGTGTGTGTGTGTGTGTGTGTGTGTGTGTGTGTGTGTGTGTGTGTGTGTGTGTGTGTGTGTGTGTGTGTGTGTGTGTGTGGGTGTGTGTGTGTGTTGGGGAGTGGGGCTGGGAGTAGGACTGATAGAGAGAGGCTCACTGACAACAACAAAAAAAAAGGGAATTGCAAATAAGCAAACAAAAATGTCTTAAATGTGTAAATTAGGGAGAGAAATAAGAGGGAATAGCAGCTTTTCCCTGCAGACTGGAACCTCAGATGAGAAGGGAGCAGTGAGACGTGATCAAGGGAAGCTGTGGAGCGCCGCGGCAGGCGTCAGGATGAGCACTCAGCCAGCGAGTGGCAGCTTCTCCTTTTCCAGTCAATCATTCATTACACAGAGCCAAGTGCTGCTGCGGAGTGCCTCCTCTTTTTGACCTATCATATTATTGCCTCTGTAAACTCCTAATCCCCCCTTCGTTAGATGGTGTCAACAGCCGACATGCTCTCACCCTTCCACCGCCCGCCCCCCCGACCCACCCCCCCCCCAGCCCTGCCAAGACCACAGAGCTGACACTCTAATAAAACCGTTTGAAATTTAACAGGGTAGAACGGCAGAACTTCATCAGGCGTCTTTTCCTTTTTTTTTGGGGTGTGTTTTCATCCACCTTTTTTTTTTCATCATTCAGATTTAGAGATGCAGGTCAAATGAATCTACCTATTATTAACTTTTTTTGTATTTTTGCTACCCATTAATACCAGGAGCCCGGTCTGCAGTACAAGCAACACTGAGAACGTCTGACTTTAGCTCTTCAATCTTTCATTGGCCGGTCGGAGCGGCCTGGCTCTTTGCGCCTGGGGGGCTGTTCCTGAGCAGGTGGAAGCCTGGAGGCGAGGACGCTGCACATCAGCACTTCTTCCTCCATCATGACTCTTTTCACGGGGAGCCTGTCTCCCCAGCTCCTCTAATGGAGCCCAGTGAGATGACTGCTCTAATGAGTCCAACAGATGAAAGCCCAGCAGGGCAACACAACATTCAGATGCATCTCCACACACGCCGATCGGGGACTTGCTGTGTGAATGTTGCTTATTTAGGTAAACAAAAGAATCAGATGCAGAATATAAGAAGAAAGGAGACGAAGGATCTGTGTTTTGGCTGAAGTCCAAAGAGGGAGGTTTACAGGGAGTGAATGTGTCATGTGATCATAAACAACGCAAAACAACCAAGTTTATCACAAGCAAACGCAACACACATACAACTTTCATTCACAGGCATTAGCACAAAGAACCCCTCCCCATTCACAAACACACACACACACACACACACACACACACACACACACACACACACACACACACACACACACACACACACACTGGGTATAGGGTCCAGATTTAAGCTGACAGATACCAGATAGGAGATACTCAAGGAAATGACAGCGCCGATTCAGATTATTTTTGAGTTTAGCTGAACGTGACACGGCCACAACAAAACTTTTACACACGCCTGGCGACCAGCAAACGTTTGAGGATCTTAAAATATTTTACCTTCCTGGGAATATATATGTAAATCTGTAAGATAAACTTTGTCACGGCTGGGACACACCTACCATATAATGTGGTTTGAGGGATGTTAATGACCGTATAAAATAAGCAATTGGCGTCCTGCCCCATATGTCCCACTTCTTCAGAGAGGAGGATGGAAATGAGGTGGGGTAGATTTGATTGTGACATGCTCGCCGTCTGTGCTCCTCGATGTGTGGCTTTGCCAGTAACAGGCTAATATTCAGCACAGCTCACCACCACCAGAACTAATGAAAGTAGACAAAATGTCTCTGCTGCCATCTTTGTCTAGCATCCGCTCAGGGTGAGCCTCCCTCTTCTCCCTCCTTTCCCTTTTCACCTCCCCTCTTTCCCCTCACTGTTGAAGGGAGGGTGACAGCGGCATAAAATGGTGGCGAGCAAATGTGCCTTCCATGTGGCAGCAGTGGTGGGGGTGACAGGCCCGGGCTGAGGACCGGCGCTATCAGCCGTGTGTGTGTTGCTGTTGCTTTGAACAAGCTGGACGGTCGCCATAGAGGATCAAGGCCGAGGTGATGAGACGCCACTGGGTTACAGACAAAAGCGGGTCAATATCAAATCAAGAAAAAAAAAGGCCCACCCCATTCCAAACAGAAAACAGCCAGTTCTTTGATGAATATAAACTTAATTGTCTGGTGTGGTTTATTAATAAGCAACTGCACATCACCACTTTGTTCCTACAGGGGCTTTTTAACAAGCAGAATCCATTTCTAGATCGTTTCCTAATAAAAAAAATGATGCCGGGCTTTGATCAAGATGTTTTCATATCAGATGCGAATCAATCTCAGATGATTTTAAGAGAGTGAGGACAGGGATTCTAAATATAAAATAACTTTGAAGACAAAGTTGTAAATTCGGGTTTAGGCTATATATGTACATCTATTTTGGCTTTATACGTGTTCCAAATCATTAATACTATATAGAACCCTTACATTTTCACTTTGACTATCTGCATAAATCTATTGAACAAAGCAAACTCCCTTCATCCAGCAATTTGTGGTGGAGTCATTCAGGGGGTTTGTTAGTTAACCCCGCTCCGAGGATGATGAGGCAAGGGCATAAATCACAGAGTGAAACAAGGCCGACTCCTCCGATTCATTAATGGAAATGATCTGTCAATATGCTGGAGTCAATTCACACGTGTCAGCTGGGCTCGGCACACAATGGGCCAGGCAACTTATGAACTCCCAGCACCACTCCGCCGAGTCCATAAAACAACTGGCAGCGCCACTGGGGAGCACCCCCGAGACACCACCCTCTCGCACAGACCACCAGATGACACAGATGGGGCGAAACCAAACAAAGACGAGCCTCCCTTTGTACCGAGAGGGACCCCCTTTCAAAAGCCATTCATGCAACAAATTGGGGAAATCTGGCCCATGCAACACTCGGGGTTTGCTCTTTTATTAGCAGGAGCCTTACGTCACAGTAAGTGAAATCAGATTTATGGCTCCCCGAAGCCAAGGTGGTTAAAATCGTACACACTTAATACAACAGGGGGGAAAAAAGAAAAAAACTTGTTAACCAACAATAGTTTAGGAACAACCTGCTCCTTTCTACGTGACCTGCAGAGTAACAAGCAGTTTCACATTTTTTACGACACTTTTTCATCTTCGCACAATGACGAGCACAGCGGGTGCTAAGGAAAAGCTAATGAGGGAAACTGCACACAAGGACAATGCTGATCCCGGCTTTAAGTGTCCTCTCCTCCACAGCTGATGGATTGTTTAGCTAAATATAGCACAAACATCTCAAACAAGATCTTTTTTTTATTGTGTTATCCTTTTCAAAGCAAATTTAATAGTAAGTTTCTACTTTTGCTCGCTGCATCGGTTAAAGCAGCAGATAGTGATGAATCCTGCTATTCACAGAGACTATTAACCATGATTAATATCAGGCGAGTGTTGTCTAAACAGCATCGAGCTCCAGTACTTTCAAAGTCAGCCCGTCAGTTAGGGAGGCTTGTTTCTATGTAGGTCATTAAATAGCTGCACACAAGCTTTCTCTTATTAGGCCCTATACATTTTTCTTTTCTTGCTCTCTCTCTCAGCTGCACACCCGAGCTGCTGCTGCTGCTGCTGCTGCTGCTGCAATCTGCATAGAGAGACATTTGTCATCATTAGCCCGGCTCTGACAGTTGGCACCCGGCACCTCAGATCTCTAGGACTGGCAATTATGAACCCTTCATCCCTTATTTAAGCACCATCGCCTAATTTCATCACAGGCCTCAGCAGCAACATTTGATTACTAGCAGCCTTAAACCTGGAATATGCCACCACTTCTTCCATTCTCTTTGTCTGGTGCTCAGACGCACTCCTGCTCTTAGATCACGTGACGTGTGGGAGAGAGAAGTGGGCTCACTTATTCTGATATTTTGAAATAAGGCTTCAGACACAAGGACTGCGAGGAGGATTGTAGAAGAGCATCATGGGGTCAGTGGGCAGATGATTACAGCGCCCACCTTGAGATGGTCGACATCTCGCAGACATTAAGATTAATCACAGAGCCGCTGGTGAATTGTTGCCTTTCACCGCGGACGAGATGGAAGTCAGAGACAGTTTCCATGGATGAATAAAGAGAAAATGAAAGAGGACAGCGTGTTTACAAATAAAATAAATAAATAATACAAAATGAAAGCCATCTTCGCCCCTTTACCAATCATGCACAAGCATGTGAACAATATTAAGCGTTGTTATATACAACAAAACACAAGACAGACCTGAATGCTCATAAAACGAGAGGAAAGAATTTGCACCAGCACGTTCAAGGCACCAAATGGACTTTATAACCAAGAAGTGCACGGAACACAAAGTCAGCCTTTATTTTTTAATATTTTGTGCAGGAAACTAGACATTTTCTGGATCGTTATTTTGGCAAACAAAAGTATTAATGCTAAATTCATGCAAATACATGCATGTAATTTATCACGAAGGCTGACAAGCATACCATATTGCAGAGGGGAGGGGTGAAGGGCCAAATGAAGCTGGGGCAATCAATTAAGTTTCATAATTTACACTTTTCTCCAGCTAAGGTTGATAAGTTGGGGTGTTTTTGTTTATGTGATATTGATACGGTTTCACAGAGAATGGAGCCTGTTGAGTTAATCACTGGTGGGTCCCTGAGAGCCTCTGGCTATGTGGTCCGGCTTCCTGACTTCTCCAGAGGAGGCTGCTAATACACGGCACAGAATAAAACTAATGAATGGACAAAATCCAAAGGGGGTCCTCAGCGAGGCTCTGGGCTCCAAAAATTAACTGGCCTCCTACCGAGACACCATATTGCCTGGAATAATGATGTTTGGCTATTAAAAATCCCAATGACAATTTAATTTCGTGACAAATAAAATTACAGGGAACGTGTGAAAGTGAGCGGTTATCCCCAGAGATTAAAGTATATTATTTCACCCAGTTCGAGAGCCAGTATTGATGTCACATCTCCGAAGTGTCAGTGCTTTTAATCTGATTTATATAGAAATATGTCATCCTATTAAGTCCACTTTGACTAATCTGCACATTAGCTCCCTGTATGGGACGTGGCTTGAGATTATTTCTCTTACATACTAAATGACCCCGGAAATGTAATGAAAAAAGCCTGGAAAGGTCCATGTTTGTTCTTGTGTAATAGGATTATCAAAATAATGCAGCCTCGTCAATAATTACGTCGCCTATTAGAAGATTGGTGGTTTTAAGGGTCTTGATCCGGCTTAAACTCGGCTAATTGTGATACTTGTATAATGTTACTGACTGTTTTGTTAATTAAAACGAGGAAATAGTGAAAAATTAAACGTAATGACATGTGTGCATATATCTGTAAAACCTTCTGTTTATAAAATATAGGGTTTTGGTCTAATAAGCTCATAAACAATATTTGAGGAGCATTGAGGTTTTTCAGTTTCCTCCGTGTGACTCACTTTTTCAACATATTATAATTTTTTATTAAACGCTCGAGGCCACATATTGTTTTGTGCATACAATAAAATAATCATGTGTTTTCTACAGATTCCTCTTATTTGTATAAGCACACATATCGTGAATTGGTTAAACAAGTATACTATATATATGACTAATTTATGTGTAGCAAAGGTCTACGAAGCCTTGGGGATGAAATAAATACAGTTAATGAGATCTGCTAGGATCAGTGGAAACATCATCTCAAAAAGGCACGAGCGATGTCATCAAAGGGCAATTTCAGGCATCAGAAAAGTGCCACTGACCCTAAACGCCTGAACATGTTAGCGGGACGATCAGTCTTGTTAGAAGAAAGGGAGAAAAAGATGGAGGAGAGAACATGAATAAGTGTCGAGGCATGCTCTGGAAACAAAGAAGCCTTCAAAACAGGGTCACATGCTCGTGCAAAATTAGGGGAAGCAGAAGTCATTGTATTGATTTACACATTCATGCATGCATTTTGCTGGGTCAGAAATAGGCCTGTGCTGGAATCACACCCTTATGTTTCACACTTGAGTTGCGAGGGCCCCGGCGGAATCTCAAAATGAATCAACAAAGCTTCCAATGTTGCGATGGTGGAGATACTGGTGTGAGAGGATTGGAGCGTCTCACAGGCCGGACCTGACAACGGCTGGAGCCTCGGGAGGACAGAGCAGGTTGAGTTACTGCGAGATGTGTGCAGCCACATGCTTTAGATTAAGAGGTGATAATCTCAATGAACACCCACACATATATATACACACACACACACACCCCACCCCCCCCATCACGCACAAGGACGGCAAAAGGCTAAAGCGCAAACTCGAGAGGTGCAATTGGATTCAGACGTATCTGACTGGGAGCACGATGGCCTGGACAGTGGGGCCAGTCTGGTTCCAATAAGAGGCAAGTACCTGCTGGGCCACAGACAGTGGGAGAGAGGGAGAGAAAACACTATCAAAGCCTGGGAGTGGAAGAGGCTTTTTGGTTTTATTACTACCTCTCACCACATGACATCGTCCACGCCATACTCCATATCCTCCAGAGATGTATCAGTAAGAGAATAGAGCTAATCGTATCATTTAATTACAGAATGAGCCTTTTATACAAGCTTCTGTTCAAAATCAGATTGACGACAAACAAAGGATGCTGCCCCATATCTGTAGTTTCTGCCTGGTAACAGCATGGACATATCACTGGGGCCTGCCAACAGGCTGCTGGCAGTGTGTCCGTGGCAGGCTGGGACTTTATATGTGATAATGGGAGTCACCTATCTATCAGGGTCCTTCCCGAACACGCCACCTCCCGCTCAGACGCATCCGTGGAGCGGCGCTCTGCCCCCATAATGTCTGGTCGTGTGCAGTTGTGTGACGAGAGCGGAGATGAGTGTAAACGCCTTTGTGTTCCTTATCTGATCCGAGCAGCATTATCTTTTTGAAGTCCTCTTCAAAGCGCACACTGTACCTTGAGAGACGGAGTGCCAGTGGAGTGATGAGAGCCGGAGAGGGTTTAGTGGGGGGGGGCAAGATCTCTTTATTGTGAATCACTGTGTCACATCAACAGAGCTGTGGCTAAACATGTCATCCCTATATAACATGGTCTAGCAAGTCAATAATATTTTTTGAATTATGAGCTTTTAATGTTTTTATAATTTTATTTTCCTATTTTGTATTTTTCTGTGCATTATTATCTTATAATTGCTGTAATTATATTCAAATATATTAACAATTATAAAACTATAATTATGTACAATACCAGTGCATCATAGTGTCTTTATTTTAACAATATGCAACATTGGTTAAAATAATAATTTCAATATAACAAGTACTGTTAAATATAAAATAACTATAAAAGCACAGATGGACACATTCTCTCTGTGGAACATTATTAAACTTCTCTGTCACATGAAAACAACACAATAAATTCACTACTAAATGTAGTAATGGAAATATAAGCTACTTTTCATGTTTTTAGAAATATAAGAGTAAAATGCATGATTGCAAATATTAAAATGTGTTTTTTCTTTCAATATAAGCTCCATTAATTAAACGGCTAAAATACATGGCGCATGGAACCATTGCGCATCACAGAACAGGCTGTTCCTGCACAGTTAGAGCAAAACAAACGATCTGCAGGATAACACACACACACACACACACACACACACACACACACACACACACACACACACACACACGCACACACACTGACATGCATCACAGCCACGATAATTAATGGGTCAAAGACAATCACAATGCTAAATATAAACAGAGCCACGACTTTCCCATAGTTCGGCAAAACAAACCTGATACCAGACTGTTCAAATAATTTCAAAAAGAGCCGGAAAAAGGTTTAATTGATAAACCAAATCACTATTATCTCATTAAAGCTTCAAAAAGCAAACTCACAAATAAGCCAAACCCAATTTACAAAATACAAATATACTCTGCGTGACTAAAACTCCCGAAATTACTCTCACTTTGCGTGACGCGTCTAATGTTGAAGGAGTTGGATTCGTTGCACAGCAGGAAACAAAAAATAAAAATAAAGATTTAAATGCAATTTCAAAATTGTTAGGTTTTACTATCCGAAGACGCAAATGCCCTACACCTACTGTTTTATATATGATTCAATATAGCGGACTATCAAAAAAATAAAAAAGTCAGCAGATAAAGTCCCAGGAAAAGAAATGTAACGCAGAGAAAATGCAGTTTTGTGTTTTCCTCTCTCTCTCTCTCTCTCTCTCTCTCTCTCTCTCCAAATGCGTAGGTGTTACTTCCGCTCCTCGATACACTTCCACTACTACCTGTACTTTCCTTTTCTTTTTTTGTTGCTTGTATATAAAAACCCAAGGATGAATTTGTTTGCGATAAACTGGGAAGTGGTGACGCACCAGGCGGCGATTGGACATCTTGGAGCTTCGAACTCCTCCCTTATAATAAAGTGTGTGTGCGTGTGTGTGTGTGTGTGTGAGTGAGTGTGTGTCTCTGTGTGTGTGTGTGTGTCCTGTCGTAAAACACAGCAACACCGGGCGGCTGCACACTCCACTCTGCGCAATTACGCGGACTCCTTCCCCGGCACAGATCACACAGGGAGGACGAGCTTCTTTCTTTTTTATTATAGGGGTTATTATAGGGTTTGAAATGGACTTTTAAATCGCTGCAGCCCTATGGTTTGTTCTAGAGGACTTCAATCTTCAATGCAGTTCACCGAGCGGCATCTGTGCGTGTTGTGATATGATCATTACACACGTGTTCCGAGCCCAGTTTTTTGAACAGTTGTCTTATTAATAGACATCTTTTTTTTGTGTGTGTGCGCCTTTTTTCTTTTTAAATAGACCCCTTTCTTCTCTAAAATTGGCTCCCGTAATAACAGCCGCGTTGGATCCGTCGGCGTACTGCGAGACTCCGGTGTACAACCCGGATCTCTGCCCCAACATGATAGCAGCCCAGGCGAAGCTGGTGTACCACCTCAACAAATACTACAACGAGAAATGCCACACTCGGAAGGCGGCCATCTCCAAGTCCATCCGGGAGGTGTGCAAGGTGGTGTCGGATGTCCTGAAGGAGGTGGAGGTGCAGGAGCCGCGCTTCATCAGCTCCCTCAGCGAGATGGACAACCGCTTCGAGGGGCTGGAGGTCATCTCGCCCACCGAGTTCGAGGTGGTGCTCTACCTCAACCAGATGGGGGTCTTCAACTTCGTGGACGACGGGTCCCTGCCGGGCTGCGCCGTGCTGAAGCTCAGCGACGGCCGCAAGAGGAGCATGTCTCTCTGGGTGGAGTTCATCACCGCGTCCGGGTACCTCTCTGCGCGTAAAATCCGCTCCAGGTTCCAGACCCTGGTGGCGCAGGCGGTGGATAAGTGCAGCTACAGAGATGTGGTCAAGATGGTTGCAGATACCAGTGAAGTGAAGCTGCGGATCCGGGACAGATACGTGGTGATCATCACTCCTGCGTTCAAGTGTACGGGCATCTGGCCCCGCAGCGCCGCGCACTGGCCTCTCCCGCACATCCCGTGGCCCGGGCCCAACCGGGTGGCCGAGGTCAAAGCCGAGGGATTCAACCTTTTATCCAAAGAGTGCTACTCGCTGAACGGCAAGCAGAGCTCTGCAGAAAGCGACGCCTGGGTGCTGCAGTTCGCTGAGGCCGAGAACCGGCTGCTGCTGGGCGGCTGCAGGAAGAAGTGCCTCTCGGTGCTGAAGGCTTTACGCGACCGGCACCTGGAGCTGCCCGGACAGCCGCTGAACAACTACCACATGAAGAGCCTGGTTTCCTACGAGTGCGAGAAGCATCCCCGGGAGTCGGACTGGGACGAGAACTGCCTGGGCGACCGCCTGAACGGGATTCTATTGCAGCTTATTTCGTGTTTGCAGTGCAGGAGGTGCCCGCATTATTTCCTGCCCAATCTAGACCTGTTCCAGGGGAAGCCTCACTCCGGGCTGGAGAACGCCGCGAAACAGACTTGGCGCCTGGCGAGAGAAATACTGACCAACCCCAAAAGCTTGGAGAAACTCTGAGGTAAAGACATGTCGGTTTCACCTCGTCTTTGCAAAAAATTTGTGGTAAAGAGGCCAAACGAGCTCGTAAAGGGACAGAGAAAATGTGCCAAAACCATTTGGCTAAATCTGGTGAAATGTCCTCTTGTCATTCCATTTGTTTTGGCCTGTTTCAAGATGATTTTTTTTATTAATATCCCCCTGTGCACCTTTTGTTGGTGTCACTATTTAGGAGCAAGTTTAAATTATTGGCCCTCCATTAACCCAGGAGTTCCACCTCCACCCTGAGCATTTGCTTTAAAATAAAGCCCCCCCCTACGAGACACCATTTGGAAAAAAGAGAGCAAACTAAAACAACTTAGACACATCTGTACATTTTATACTGTAAATACATTCATACATTGTGATTCAAGTGGTCTGAAAAAATTGTGAATGTTGTTCTGTGACACGTAAATAGGATCCACCTGTTTAAAATCTACTTCTGAACCTTTTTATTTGTTTGTTTTTCCTCTATCCGGTAGGAACGTTTTTAATTTATACTTGCATCAGTGGTAGTCTGACTCATCTGTTTCAATGGACTTTTTCTAATTTTTTGAAAGTTTACATTTTGATGGTAGGCGTTTACGGCATTTTTTTTTTTTTTTTTTTTACAATGAGAACATTCCATCGATTTACTTGAATTATTATTTAAAAGTATTCCAACTTTTAATATTTTTGGGTTGTTGTTTTTTTTCCTCTACCATTCTTAGGCCTACATGATAAAAAAAATGAAAATGATAACAGATATAGTATATATATATATTACAGTTTAATTGAAAAAAAATGCACTTGAAATACACTGGATTATAACATCTGTGATCTGATTTTTTTAATTTCTGTCTTTGGTCTAATTTAAAGAGCTAATAAAACGAGCTGTTTTATAATTGTGTCCCATTATGGTTTTATTAACTGTGGTTGTGAAGGAAGTGAAGTAGGCCTAATTAATATGACATTTTACTTTGGGTAAAAGTGTCACAGAAGAATGGAATAAGCCATTTTGAGAGATCTGTAACGATGCAGGTCAGTCTGGTTTATTTTTAAAACCTCGACCTCCTGTGCAAAACACCCGTATATAATATTATTATTGTTTTAATAGTATGTGCAAAAGCAGTTATGTTGCATTACTTGGACAATCTGTCATGGCTGTTTGAAGGCTGACCCAGCATGACGAGCACAGGCCTCAAAAGGTCATTATAGGTTTCTTTTTACGAATGCATAAATAAAACGGGTAATTGAAACACATAAAAATAGAAATCAGCCGTAATAATTTGCAAAAGAAAATATGGCGTCAATTGTATAACACAACAGAGCCAAACAGAGCAGCCACAGACCAGCTACAAATCCGCTCGTATTTATTATAGGATATTATCAACAAATGCGTGAACTGGAGTGACTGGTTATTATTACCTGTTGCAATGGGGGTGAAACATGTCGGAAACCAAACTGCGAGTTGTCCAACTTAAGCTGCACTTGCGTGTTACCCACCTTGGGGTCGACCCTCTTGAAGGCGGGGTCATCCTCGTCCACCTCGAAGTAGATCTCCGTGGTGGTGATGGACAGAGTCCCCCGGGACACCAGGGCCGGGGCGACGAGCTGGGCCGGGCTGCTCAGGACCACGGGGCCTGCAGAGCAGAGCATTAGCGTGTAAAATAAATATATATATATATATATATTTAGATGTTTACTAACTCTGAGCTTAATCCTGTAAAAGAGATACACGGGATTACAGGTGGTGTCATGACGCCTGTCTGTCTCCCACCACTACACTAAATATTGGATATAATTAAAATAAACGAGTACAATTCGGTCAGATATTGTCCGTTATGATAACTACGACATTACTTATCTTTATGTTTGTTGTAGTAGTTTAGTTTTCACCAAACAAAGGTTTTGCAACGTGCTTTGGTTTATGCGCATTATAATAAGCAGGCCTGGATAAAATAGCATTGAAATATAGAAAACCTACATGTTCGTGTGATAATACAAAATGATTTATAACCAAACAACCCGTGGTATTTAGAAATTAAATGTTTATTAAATTTATTTAAAATTATCTGAATTTATATTCTCACGGGGCCTGTGCCTATATATCTCCATAATCTATTGATATTGATATTCAGAGGTGTTTTAACATGGACGTGTCTGCACTTGGGCTCAGTATATAATACTAACACAAAACACTATAAATATCCTGTTATACACACGTGTACACATACAATCCTACACGCTTGTTTCTGCTCCAGATGTTGTTTTACTGAGTGTTTTGTGTGTGACCCTGGTCAGCTGATAGTGATCACATCTTTATTTCAGTCTCCTCCCTCTGCACCTCTTCATCCTCCATGTTCTCACATCAGTGTCGCTGTGGAGCAGGGATCTGTCTGCATGGGAGCGACTGTCTCTCTCTCTCTCCCTCTCTCTCTCTCTCTCTCTTTCTCTCTCTCGGAAAGAAGGAGAGGAAAATCAGGATATTTATCGATCCGCCCTAAACTCCAAAGAGCCACTTTAATGTCTCATCAATCTTAATCTGCGTTCCTCAGCCAATTATGGCCGATAGTGTTACAGGAATACAAGTGGATTTCGGTCCCAGAGCGCCCCTTCATCGCTCTTGGAGCTGCGCAGGCACACCGCCCCCCCCAGCCCCCCCCTGTTCCATTCTTCCTCCTCAGCTCGAGTCCATTAACAGTGATCCTATCTGCTGATGCTATCAGCCCGCAGCCAATACACACGGTGATTACCAGCAAATACCTGCAGTAAACTCACGCTGGTTTATTCCAGATAACGTTCACTATATTTTGTAAAAATATACACTTAAAAAAAATAAATTATTATTATTATTTCTGACAATTCATCCTTTTGTGTTTGAGCCATAATAAAATACAATCCTCTTCAGGTTTCAGCCCCTAAATTACAAACTCCTTCACCTCTTAACACGTCCTGAGCTGATGAATTGTGCTGCAGCCCGATATACACACACACTGAGCTCCACTTGGAGAAAGACACTGCAGCCCTGAAGCGTTAAGCCACAGCCTCCACTGCTATCTAGGGAGGAAGAGGATTAGGCAGTAATCCCCTCAGGGATCCTTCCATAATTAGGCTATATGGCTTTAAAATGTTTACATGAGAATAATGAAATTAAGGCCAAGTTACACAATATAAGTGGTGTGTATATAGACTAAAGCTTTTTTTTATTATATTGAAAAGGCAAATATTTGTTAAATGACTGGCTGGTTTAATGGAGTCTCATTTTGGTGTAGTGGGAGTTTGGGAGAAGTGCTGAGAAGATGGGTGTGTTGTTACCCACAATGCATCTGCTGGACCGTCTGATCGAGCCCAGTCTTTTTACATTATGAGAGAAATGTAAGAGGAAGTGGGTCACTATGCTACAACTGAGCGCTATCACTCATACATGTTATTTCTAACATGCACACGCTGACTTGTGCTACACACACACACACACACACACACACACACACACACACACACACACACACACACACACACACACACAGCTGCAGTCATTATAATGTACTCAGTGCTGAGTATCTGGAAAGCAGCACCAGCTTGCTCGTCATTTGCGTCACTGAAACATTGCTTTCTCTCATTCCCTCTGTTTTTATGAATGTATCTTTCAACGTTTATCATAAAACACAGAGCTGCGTGTAAAAGCCTTGAGGAATAAAAACTAAACTACTCAAATAAAAAAATACACAGATAAATACTTGAGTATACAAATAAATCAAATTAGCACTTTTGTTTATTTTCATTTAATCTCATCCTCATTCTATAGTACTATATCCTTATTATATTATATTCTGCTTGTACACATTTAAATATAAATATTAATTAAATAAAAAATACAAACAAAAAACACACTTTTTATAACCTCGGTATTGCTTAAGGCCGGGTTACACACACAGTCCTCGTCTTTCTCTACTTTCTTCCCCTGAGATTACACACTGAGAAATGTTGTGTTGGTTTCACTGTTTTATAAACATGTCAGTAATGTGAATGGGGACTAACGTGGACAGAGAGCGGCTAAATTAAGCGAGGACAAAATGGCTGTGGCAGCTAACCCACACTTCGGGGTGTACTAGTGTTCTGCCAGCGGTCCGATGTACCACCTCCTCTTTGAGAAATGCCTTGTGAGTGACTCACATGCTCATCTCACGCCTCCATTTTGTCCAGTTATGATGCGTTCACAGAGAAAGGCTTATTTAATGCTAGCATGGGCAGCATTTCTAATGTTTGTGGGGCAGCGAAGCTAATCATAGGTTCAGTAACCACAACTGCTCGGGCCCTTGAGTGCAGGCGCCGCCCCTTTGGCAGCGGCAGCCGGCACTGACCCAGCGACTGGCAGGAGGAAGACTGTTGTTGACAAGGATCTCGTCCCAGAGCTCTCATTAAGGCTGCTCATGCCTGTGATTGGATACTGGTCAAACACTGACAGGGCACCCTGGTAGAAACATTATCCAAATGTTACAGTGTGAGGCGGCTCCCATGTTGGTGAGAACATGACTTCAGCTCGCAAAAAAATAAAAAAAGATGGTTATTTTTCAATGTTTGGCTCATAATCTCTAACATGCGTACACGTCGTAAACGCAACACAAATGTTCCAGCTCGACATTGCTGTTTTGTGCGAAGCCGTTATGAGATCTCTGAGGAGAATAGACTCTTCTTGTGTTTTCGCCCTCGTCCTGCTCTGTTCAGCGGGCAGTGCCTCTGACAGACAGTGTTTGACCGCCTGCTGGCCCTGGGACAAAGAGGAGGGGCCATAGCATCTTCCTTTGAGATTCATCTGCAGGATCATGAGAGAGGATATTTCTCTGCTCAGCAGCTTCCTTGTTCAGCCTGAGCCTCGTTTACCGAGCCGCGATAACTCGGTTATATACGCAGGGCGATGAAACAGAGATTAATAAGTAAGTGTCTGGGAATCTATAGAGTTTAAGGCTCTATTTCATAAATTCTGCACCTGGAATGAATCTATTACACACATACATTCATACTGTTAACAAGCAAGTCAGTGGCAGCCCGGATTCTACAGATTTGGTAATTTTACAGATGACAAATACAATTTCCACTTTCCCTCTACACTGAATTATTCCACCGGCAGAATCCAGGAACAAAATCTCTGATATTAGATTATGTGATAAGGTTAGTTTTGCCATTTTTTACCAAAAGGAGGAACAACTTCCAATGTGCCTGTTCTCCTTTGTTAACAATGAAACGTTTTAAGACAGCATGTATATATTCAAGTATATATATGTGTGTGTGTGTGTGTGTGTGTTAATTACAAATATAGATACAAAATAATGCATACAATTTCAACAACCAAAAAAAGCAAAATGTTCAGATTCCCAAATTCTCTGAGATTCTGATTAATGTCTTTATATATCATCTTTGTCACTGAAATATAGGAAATATTTATAAAAATTGATTATGACCACCAGCGACCAGTATAACTTTATATTCTACAAACAAACCTACAAACCAGTAACATATTCTTCTTCCTTCAACCACCAGCTGTTTGTATGAGGTGATAAGTGAAGGTTTGGCTTAAATGACGAGGACACGTTGCAGCATTCTTCATTTCTCCTGAAAAATCCAAACACAACTGAACTCTGAATAACTCACCGTTTAAAGCAGCTCAATGTTGGCCTGGTGGTTTGGCTCAGACTCCCAGTATGATGCTGGTTTCATTACAAAAGGTTTTGGGCAACCATCGCCTTGGCAGTAAATTGCACTATTGACTGAGTATTAACACTGATTTAAGATAGAAAAACAGTCCCAACATTGTACTTGTCTTTCCACAGCTGTTAAGGTCAATTCGTCTCTCAGTGATTGTTCACTGTTGAGAGCAGGACGGGGAGTTTACCAGCAGAATAATTAACTTGTTGTTCGCTCTCCCTCACTTTCCAAGTATTCACATCCTCAAAGAAAATACACATTAAGAGCAATTTTCTATGGAAGTAAAAATATGACACGTTTAATCATTTTATCGAGGTGTTGTGGTTTTATATTACCAAGGGAGTGGATTATATGTACTGGAAAATGCATGAACACAGTTTTATTGACCTCAATAATTTCTAATATCAAAGAATTAATTTATTGGTCATGGAAATTGCATTTTTTGGGGAGATGCACATGTTTGAATATGTGTGTGTGAATGCAGAGTTCTGAAAAAGTTTCCTCCATGTTTAATCATCAAGGGATTTGATCACTTTGATTATGTTAGGTGACACTTTACTGTGGCCTTATTAGAATATAATAACCAATGCACCTTCCATATAGGACAAATACTTTTTAGGCAGATGCATCAAATAAGGCCAAAGTAAAGTTGAGAATCAGCAAACAGCTTTAATCACTGGTTTCTTGGGAAATCCGAAATATGAGTTGTGACATATCAGGACTGATCATCTTTCCGGTGTTAGTTTAACTTTAGGAGACTTGCCTCTGGAGATAAACACAGGAGGAAGGAACCGTGCTGAAGAGACCCAAAGCAAAACAGACAGCGATACTTATCAGACCAGAACTAAAATCCAGTTGGATCAGAGGTCAGCAGTGTTATCTGGATCAGAGCACACCAGTAAACTCACACCTCACATACATCAGATATATGAAACTAAATCCAATATTTACACCAGCTATTAATTGGTTCAAACTCTTGCTTTGCTGTGCTGATGTGTACAGTGTCCTGGCATTCTGTAACAATGCTACAAGGAAGCAAACCAAGTGCTCTCGCTCCAGCAGGGGCCACGTTGGGGATTTATGGAGGCGCCGGCGTGCAGACTTACCACCCATGTTGTCCATCTCCTTCTCCTGCAGCAGGCTGACAGCGTCATCGTCCCCGTCCAGCATCAGCTCCGTCTCCGGGGTCTGACTCGTCACGGGCTGGAGGCGGACGGACTTCTTAGACCTGACCACCTCCTCCTCCACGGAGCCTGTAAATTATGCAATATTTAGAAAGAGCACTGAATATATTGCACTTTCACCTCTAAAGCTCACAGACACGCACTAATAAACACAAAAACCCACACACACACTCGTGAAACTTGTGTTACTACTCATGTAAGCCACATGTGATGAAGCAACAAATCTATAAACTGACATTTATACATAAAAACCTCAAACTAATCCTCATTAGCACAAAGCGATGATTTATTCTAACCAGGTTCGGGAGAGTTCAGATAACACAATCTGCTTTTATGGGCTCTTAAACTGCATAACATCTTGCAAGATAAAGAAACAGGAAATAAACCGTAGTCAATCTCTGCATGAAATACACAATGATATGCAGGATGAACCTGAAATGAGAGGCTCTCTAATGTACTTGCCATAACATATGAAAGAATGTCACGGCACACGTTCGCTCACTGAATACATTTCGCGTGGTTGAACATCAGAGGTGTTTGAGCTTTTATTTTTAGACAAGGTCAACAATGAAACACTATCTGCATCTTGAAAGACCAACAGCTGTGTCGGGGGATACAACTCCAGCTCGCAGTCGATTAGAAATATCATTTGCCGCTTTTGGAGCCTTGACAACAGCCAGAGCGAACAGACAGCACAATTAGGAGGCTGCTTACTTACAGCGCGACTTCTTCATGAAGCTATAGAGGAGCGCGTTCTATTGAAAAAGATGAGTTCGTACATGCTGAAAAACAAAGGGGGTCTCAAGACACATTTATCAGCTTGAATCAGGACACATCCAACATGTGCCTGCCACACGGCCGCTCAAAACGCTCAAGTGAATTTGTCTTCGAGAAGTCCAGTGTGGGAAATAACCAGAGGAGAAACTCGCGTGCACGATGAGGAAGAGCGCACGTCAAGAAATGGGAGGTGGCTGACACCCGTCTGACATGTTTCCTTTCAGCGCAGTTCTTAATTCGCCTCTCCCTCCCCTGAGGAACATGTACCTTGTCTCCAAGAGGTCACATTTGACTGTTGTCAACACTGCTACCGGGAAGGGAAAAAAAAATCTGCTTCCTGCTCTGTCTCATATCTGGTGTGCTTTCATCAGACGGAGGGAAGGAGTCTGCGAGTTTTCTGAAATGAATTCTGCGTAATGTTAAGGGAGAGAAAGCCGAGCAGCGGCCGCAGATCAAAGCTGAACGAGTGAAACTTAATTCTGTAATTCTGTAAACCATCATTACGCTCAGAGTAAGTGAGGATCTGCAGACAGGCTGATGCTCTGATTGGCAAGTCTGCACCGGCTGGAGCTGACCAAATAAA
The DNA here is from genome assembly GCF_963576545.1 of Limanda limanda. Lineage (NCBI taxonomy): Eukaryota > Metazoa > Chordata > Actinopteri > Pleuronectiformes > Pleuronectidae > Limanda > Limanda limanda. Next base: position 24,179,978 of record NC_083641.1, on the reverse strand, counting down.
CTCTGCTGATTTCTGCAAGCAAATGGACAAGCTCAACTGTGCAGGGCGGAGGACCACCTTTACCCACAATGCAATTTACCTCTCGCAGACGAGGTAATATGGCTGTAAATAACACGAAATGATGAGCAATGACGTGAGGATGATTGTGTGGCATATGACAGGAACATTTAAATCTTCCTGAGCGTTGACTCAGAGGTATTCGTGTGTTGTGGAAAGAGTTCGTCACTGTGAAGCCGACATGCTGTGCGGTGGAGTCGAAGCAGACTCATTAGAATTAGACAAAGAGAATATCTGATCTAGGACTCATCAGCGACCTAAAATTAAAAGGAACAAAAGACAAGGGTGGGCAGAGGGAGACACTGTGTGCATACCTAATCAGCGAATACTGAAGGATTTACTCTGAACCGATCGCCAGAATACTGCAAACATTAACAAATAATTACAAACTGCAGAGCAATGTTATTGAAGATCAATCAATCAATCAAATTTGATTTGTATAGCCCGTTTTCACAAATCACAATTCGTCTCATAGGGCTTTAACATGGTGTGACATCTTCTGTCCTTAACCCTTAACAAGAGTAAGGAAAAACTACTAAAAACCCTTTTAACAGGTAAAAATACGTAGAAACCTCAGAGAGACACATGTGAGGATGTGAGGATCCGTCTCCCAGGACGGACAGAAGTGCAATAGATGTCAAGTATAGGAAAACATCATCGGGATTACAGTTTTTAGCAGCATCGATGAGGGTAAACATTTTCCAATACTATATAAGATGTGTCTATTCGTTTCTAGAAGCCTCCAATTGTGCCAAGTATGGAATACCTTCATATCCTATGAGATGTGCATTTCCAAATAAATGTATTGGATCAATTTTATATTCATATTTCCTATGTTATGTCCCCTCACGATGCTTCTATACCTCTTAGTATCTTTTGAATTAACTGTAAGTAGAGAGCAGTCCATCTGAAGCGACAGGCCCTGACCTCTGAACATCTGTAAAAAGAAAAAAAGATTCCCAGCAGTTTCACTTTTCGTCTGCTCTGGAGCTCTTCAGGATCGGTGCCAGGAGAAGCCACCGATCACCGGTCTCGCGGGTCCCATTGTTCAATCACTGGGTTGAAACTGCCTCCCAGTGCACTAATTACACTCAGCAAAGTGCTTCGCAGAACTCTCGTGACCCCGGCGCCGGCGGGTAAAGACGCGGCAGCTGCAACCGAGGGAGACCGCCTCACCGCCGGGGTTCAACTGGTATCCAGGGTCCCGAGTTCCTTCCAGGGGTCTCAACCAACAGCCAACTGTGGTGCGATCTACATCAGTTCACAATATAATGTGAATGACTAACGATGGGTCTGGATACGACGACAAGATCATTTTCAGATTTTCAATTTCAACCTAGAACAGAAGTTAATGATGCGAGTAAATATGAGTTGTTTCTGAAATATCCTTTTGTGCTGAGCTCCTTAAAAGTCATGTTTGATTATATACGTTTAATATGGTTATATATAATATATAAGTGCATAAAAAGGATTTAAGTTGCCTGTTTTTCTGTGTTGTGTAATTCCTGTTTTTCCAGTATCAGCTGTTTGTTTTGATGATAAGGGGAGAGATTACGTTTTTAAAAATCAATGGCAACAGTTTTCCAGAAAGTGAAGGTATAAATTTCACTGGGTCTTCACCATCATAATGAACAATGGAGCTGTTCGGACAAATGGGACAAAGAAATGATTTTCCTCACAGTGAAAAGGGAATGAAATCGAGTAGATGTGTTCTTTCGTAAAGAAGCTGAAGCCCAATTCAAATGAACTTTATAATCTCTCACTTTGGAAATATCTCCGTGTGCCGTAGTTTTACTATTCAGTATGGAATAGATAAGAGTTGAAAGGTCTTTAAAATCAACTCTAATGCTGCTGCCAAGGCTCCATGCTTCATACGCTGCAACGCTGGAGAGCTCTGTGGCACTGGCCTTTCAGTTTTTTACAGCCTCGGTAGAGCATGTGTTTTTCTAAGTCTCCTATGTATTATACACCCTGCCTCAACCACCTCACCGCCTCTCCTCAGAAAGAAAAATCCACAACATCGTGTTTTACTTAAGGTTCATCTGACTTGTACGAGAACCTCAAGCCAGGAGGGGGAAGAAAAGAAAAGAAAAAAAAGGCTGATCTCACAAATACTCTGGGTAATTCAATATACGCAACTATAAATAAAACACAAGACACCTCAGGTTTTCATGAGGAGGGTTTGATCAGAAAGGAAAAGATCTGGACAATATGCAGGAAAACGGCAGATATACAGGGCTCTCGTAAAGAAGTCACAGACTGTTTGTCAGTTGATATGAAAGCTAACATTTCAGAACGCAAGGTGAAGACACAAAGCAATCGTGACCTCTTTCTAAACAGAGACTGGGAAACTCGCTTTTAAACAGGAGTGATTCTGTCTCATGTCTCATTCTGTCAGATCTCCGGAGATAACTCGCTCCGGCGTAAAGTCTCGGCTCCGCGGCTTATTTACTCCACTATCTCATAATGTACATTAGTGTTTTGAGCAGTCATTCCGACGGCCGAGTCTCGTGAGCTCGACAAACGTTTTAAATATATCTCTTCCGTTTCTCAGACTGTATCTGTTTCAGATCCTGTCCTCCTACACAGCCTCTCTCCACGGGCTCCGCATTCCACACGGAGAGGAAAGAGTCCAGTCCACGGTGTAGCGTTACCGCCGGGGCGATGCGATTCTGCCCTCTGCCTCCTCGCCTGTTATTTACTCTGCGCTGAGAAATGAAATGAGGCGTTGGGGGGGGAATGACAGCTCCAAACTTCCTGTGATGCAAGCCATCCCCTTTTTGCAGAGTACGTGTTTTAGGACTGTAAAAGTAAACATAATAACTTTGATGTAGGGAAGTTTATACAGTGCAGACGTTTCCTCTTGGGTTGATCCTTATTCAATATCCTGGGATGTGCACTGTGTGTGTGTGTACGGCGCCGCCAGAGGTTGCAAACAACCAGATCGTCTCTCCACCAAAACACGAAGAGCAGGGTCTAATAATCCACATCTGGACCACGGCCTGGAAAGATGGACGCCACCTCGCCGCTTCCTCACGTTGGTTACAAATAAAAATATCTGCGATAAGAGTGCTGCCATCTTGCGTCTTGATTTCATTTGGAGCCAGAGTTTGAGCAGTAGCAGTAGTCATAGATATCCTATATAAAGGCTAGATGTCTCGTCTGCGTTGCCGGCCAATGGAGAAGAATATCCGCACATGGCGGCCATCTTGCTACGGGGCAGCTAGCTCACCCATAACATTGTGTTGGTAGTGGTAAATAACCATAACTTGCTCAATTTTCAACCGATTTTTAAACGGTTTGGTTTGTTATAAACGTCAGAGATGTAGTTATGACGCTGCATACTTATGAATAATTATGTTATTTTCTAAAAAAAATAAATAATTTATGCAGTGTCATAACTACATCTCTGACGTTTATTACAAACCAGATCGTTTAAAAATCAGTTGAAAATTGAGCAAGTTATGGTTATTTACCACTACCAACACAATGTTATGGGTGAGCGAGATGGCCCGTAGCAAGATGGCCGCCATGTGCGGACGTCCGGCTCCGTCGAACAAGACATCTAGCCTTTATATATGATATCTATGGCAGTAGTGACCGGGGCGTGGAGCAGCAGTATCAAGGAGCTTCCTGTACACGCCCTCGACCAAACGGAGTCACTCATGATGTTTCATCCCGTTTCAAATACTTAATTAAAACCAAACTTCAAGATATATCAGAGTGATAATAACTACCTCAAATGACAGAAGACAAAAATGTATTGGACATGTAGTTTGACATTTTAGTTGTGCCCCATCTGTGAACATGGAGGAGGTGAGGTTTATAAACTATATAGCAGGCGGCCACTAGGGGGAGATCTTGATCATTCGGCTCATTTTCTGGGAGCCGTCATGTCATCTATGATCCGAGCGTTAGGTTCTCGTCATAACCGTTTCCGAGCTTATCATGGTATTTACCAAACGACTTTATTCAAATCTCCAGATCTGCGTGTGAGCTAACGCCCTGATGCCCTTTGTTACAGTGTAATAGGTTTGATCACGAAGCTGGAGGAGGTTGATATCACATGACCAAGCTGCTGCCTCTGCAGCGGCGAGGGGCAGTAAAGATCTGCGCCCGGGGGCAATCAGCTCTGAGAGAGGCGGCTCACCTGCAATGAGACAGCAAGGACACCCGGAGGTAAAACACCCCGTTAAACACTTGGATCAATATTAACGTGACTTCCATTTCATGCTTGCCCAGTTCCAATCACCTAACAATATACTCTGATACTGGGCCGTGGCTGGCTGTAACAGGGCATGTTATTACAGGCAGAGGGCAGGGACAGAATGTGCTGGCTAAGCTGTCAATGCTGCTAATAGACAACGAGGCAGAGTTTAAGGCAGAGTTTAACCTCCACTCACACATGTCCACCAGCGAACACGCACACACTCTTACACGCAGACACGCACACTGCACAAAGGTGATTACAACGGTTCCACGATGATGCACCGGGAATTGCCAATATATCAATTTTTAAAAGTTTTCTTTTGAGATATACTTTCCGAAGAGTTTTACAAGGAAAGTTACTTTGGATTGTTCCCAGAGGGGGATTTATATTTGGTTTCAACATGGGTAATGATAATTCCAGAAAAATCTGAATGATTACGCAAAAACTACAAGACAGATGTCACAGATGTTTACGGATCTTAATGAGGTTTCAACGCCAGGCTTTTGATTTAATTTTGCCACAGCCACTTCGTCTCTAGTCATTATCAGATTTTCCAAAAGCAATAAGTCATGAAAATAACTGGTCAAACAATTCTTTTGGGAATCAAAGCAAAATTAAATAAATTAGTCCAGCTAATAAAATGATGTAAAGAGTATTTCTGAATAGCTAAGAAAACAATGAGGATTGTGAGACTCAGGTGATGTCAAAATGTAAAAGATTCACTCACTGTTCTTTGTGAAAAAAGCAAAAATAAATCTTCCTCACTTTCATTTCCCCCAGTGAGCACAAAGGACTGACATTTACTGTGAACACAACCGTGCACGTCTGCCCTCTTCAAACTCAAGATGGTGGCTGAGTGTATTCTGTCATCTCCTGCTGTCAAACCAGAAACTGTGTATTCAATTTGGACAACCTACGGCTAACTCCGATAGTCACGGGTTTTACAACTTTAATAACGACTCTCAGGGGCCAACTCAAACAAGCCTCTTTGTTTTGCTTCTCTGGTGCCTGTGCAGCCGGGAACCAACTAAAGCGTTCGACAGAGTCCTTGTCAAGTCCCAGCGAAACAAAGTCTGGATGTTTTGACTAATGGATCTCCGACCTCGCAGCCTCTGCACCAGGGTTATCTGCTACAGACAGGCCCTATCTTTAATACAGCGCTAATTAAAAGCGAATATTCATAAAAAAAAATAAAAAAACGCCCACTGACTGTCACGGTACATTTTTTTAAAACAAAAAAAACTGCCAAACTGTCAACCGCCAACGAAATCTACTGAAGCCCAGAAAAAGAACAAAAGCTCCCTTCCCTCGTTTTTAACTCGTAACAAAACCTGGCCTCCGCTGTGCAGCCACATCAAAGCCTGCTGGAAGAAGCCTGAGAGTGCAGCTCACCTCTCCAGGAGAGCGCCGGGGCCGTCCGACCGCAGGCCATCCCTTTCACTTGACACATTTATACATTATTCTGCTCATTAAAACCACCGCGCGCCAGCAGGACTTCAACAAGTCTTCAATCAACCGCAGCGAGGCTCTAATGTCCGACACCGCGGCTCAAAATACATATTCTGCTCCATTTGATGGACAAAGTAACGCGACGTGTATTTGCGGCGTTAGGTCGAGGATTCCTGTCACGTCATTCGTCAAAAGGAGACAACACACACATGGTAATTTGAGCCACTGAATAGTGGGGAACCAGGGAGTGGATACATTTGCTGTTTTATATCTTCTGTAAGTAAAATCCAAAAGGAAATTATCTCTATCTTGTTGTGATGACACTCATCTCAAATTGAAGTTGATCCGATGAAAGCCCTGGTACAAGTACATCAAAGTAAAAATGTGGAATATGGCCAAAATGGCCACTAAATGCAAAAAAGCCTTTTTGCATTTAGACTTTTTTGTTTGTCTGGTCATGATACACCTGTATATTGATTTTTGTGAAGACCGGTCAATGTGAACACGTTCCAGGGGTCTTGGGGGGGCACCATTGAGCCATTTTGCGACACCCATAGATTCCAGAATACGTAAATTTTCACCACTTTCTAACTTTCTGCAAATTTTGGTAAGAATTGTATGAATGATATGTATGAATGGTAAAGCCCTCAAAAAGCCAATTCATTTGCCTGAATAATAATAATAATAATCCTTACAATTTCAATAGGGTCTCACCTGACCTTTGATCAGTGCTCGGGCCCTAAATAGCGTTTCATGCATCCATACATGTGTTATAAGGCTTATCAAAGGGTGGTAGGTCTACTGAAGCCAATACCAGCTGATCTAGAGTAAGAGGTGGGGCACAACCCGGGACAGGTCACAGGACATACAGAGACAAATGACTATACAGACCCGTATTCACACCTACGGGCAATTTAGAGTTGCCAATTAACCTAAGCCACATGTCGTTGGAGCGTGGGAGGAAGTCAGATCGCCTGCAGGAAGCCCACACAGTCACGAGGAGAAGCATGGGAACTCCACAGAGGAAGGCCCCCAGCCAGCGGGCAGTTCACGGGCCCCTTAGTGCTGTGAGGCATCAGTGCTAATCACTGCAAAGAGAATTAAAATCTATCTTTGGACGTCAAAACAGTTTTGATAATGAAATCCTTGTAGCTGCTACATGGACAGAATTCACAAAAGCCTGCTTGGCATGGCTTTGATAGATGGTTCAGTTATTGGACAATTTTGTATTTTATGTGTCTTTTGCACTGTTGCCTGCTCCTTTAAGGAGTGATGGGGGTGGGAAGCGGATGTTCTGATGACACGTGGTCGGGTCTGTTGTTGTCAGTGTAAAGGTCATGTGACTAAATGCTCACAGAGGTGTGCAGCACACAACAGGAAGTTCACGTCAGGGTTATATTCCAGCAACTCCTACAAGATACATTTATTTGTCCCAAACACATGCACAGGCATGCACAAGCACACTCATGCAAGGAGTGAAATTTAACCTCTGCTTTTAACCCATCTGGTGCAGGACAGCCATGTACGGCGCCCGGGGAGCAGATGTTGGGGGAGTAAGGTGCCTTGCTCAGGGGCACTAGACAGGGTAGGGAGAATCCGCTTGGATTTTTTTGGACAGATCAATCCAGGTTCGTCTTTTTGTTGTTTCTCCGTGGAGACGAACCAGAGACGAACCAGAGACCTTTTCTGCCCATAGTCCAAGTTTCTGCCACTAGTCCACCACCACTTCTATCGTTGCATTATGACCAACATCTTCAGAAACTCGTTAGAAGTCGTGTACTTGTAGGGTTGGTTTCTAAATGGGACTGAGTATATCTTGAGGTTACAAAAAATAAAGTAATTATACGTGAAAAAAACACATTAATAAGACTGATATCCTGAGGTTGTTAAGCCTCGTACGAATTCGCAGTAACGGTTATTGGAGGTGAGAACAGTCGGCAGCATTCTGAAAGTGTGATTAAACATTGGGCTGGATTGTGCTGCAGAAATGGTTTTAATGATGTTCTCATATGTTTTACAGGATTACTGGAATTTACAGGTTGGCAATGTTGATGCAATCCAATGCAATACCTTATGCTGGTAATACTGCAGATTTTAAAGACTGTACATATTTCTACACTGAGCTCTTAAAGCTGGAACTCTTGTTTACTTGAGTCCTCCTCACAACAGAGCCATTGCGTCACCGCGAGCTCACCAAATTAGCTTAAGGCTGAAAATAATGGAACTGCCACATAATCTAAAGCAGAAGGTGCAATTACTGCATGTGTGTCTCATATATGGACCACCTGCAGCCGCGGCAGCAGCTGGCACGTGTTTATCTGCCGAGCTGCCATGATCTCCACACAGCAGCCGTGGCAGCGCCGGAGCTGAAAGCCGCCAGATGACATCCTGAGCGCGGCCAACGGTCGGCTCCTGTAGCTCAGCGCTGAGACGCCCATGACGTCAGTGAACTCATTATGAGTGTGTTGCTGTAAGTGTACAGTCATTTGACCATAATGCTTTGCCTGTTTTCTATTTCCCATAAAGTTAGGAAAAAAAAGGTGCTTACGCCATTTATTTCCAAATCAATACATTTGCTCAGTTATTCTATTACAAGTGGGAGAGACAGGACAGTTTAACAGCACCGAGCTGCTTTCCTTTTAAAGTCGGTGTTGCATGACATGAGGCAAAATTGACACAAGGTGGTGGGCGACGCTACGGACCGCCGGGGTCAGCAGGAAAAGTTTCAGCCAACGATAAAGGGAGGGATCCAATTTGTTCCTGAGTACGTGTCGTGATCAAATTAAAAAGTGCAATAAAATGGACGTGTCATGTTCAATTCGCAGAACTCATAAATACGTTAACTATAAAACCAATCCTAAGCAATACGCTAAACTACATGGACAAGCCTGGACTAAACTTTAATAATCTGTTAAGGATTTGTTTTTAATGGCAACACTGATATTCTACATTTACCATGAGGTCAGTCCAGTGGGTTGAAAATGATTCGTGACAACAACTCACCGTACTCCTGCAGAGACTTGCACGTGATGTCTAAGTGGGTGGAGCCAGACGGGTTCCTGACAAATCTCCGCCTCCGCCGCAGGTCGTCCTCCCAGTAGTCCAGACGCCAGAAGTCGTGCAGCTGACTGTGGCAGAGACCAGAGACGAGGGGGGTGCAGGTTAGACAGTGCGCACGCTCCTCTGCTGTGGTCGGATTACAGCGGCCAATTGTTTATCGGAGGAGAACATCTCGAGGAGAACGACCAGGTCACAGATACTGGATTCATTAGGTTGACTACTGGCATGTTCTGCAGAGGCTCCAGTAACGTTGCCTCCACTGGAGCCTGTAGCATCAGAGCATCAGAGCAGCAGGGAGCAGCCGCCGCCGCTGCCGCACACATAAATCACAGGCACTCCCATTAACAAATACAGCATCAAATTACAAGTATAAATGGCACAGCTTGCCTCCTTTTTTTTTTTACAATGTTTTTTAACAAGTCTTGTAAATCAAAGGTAGAAACCTCAACGCAGACAGCATGGGGTTTAATGATAGGGGTCTTGGGGCTGGTTGAGGCATGAGCCTATAAAACAAGCCCCCTCCCCTTCCCTGCATATGTGCAACCATGATTAAAATAATGTGCTGAAATATTCATTGGAATGATTCTCAGAGCCCCCGGAGCAACCCGACAGAAAATTGCATTTTTATTCATTATTAATAACAGCGAATTAGGGTTGTTAAAAAAAAGAGAAAGAAAGGGGGGGGGGAGAAAACAGTTCCAGCATGTGGTAACCATCTTTGTAAATGATTATTCCAACATTAGTGAGGACCTGGGATAATTTTATTGCTTGCAGCTAATGCAAACCATTAAGCACCAGGACTAGCATTAGGTTACTAAGTGCTGCCCGGTCCAACTGTGCACGAGCTGGAGCTGTTTCAAAGCATGTGTGCTTCCTTTAAAGGGAAATGCAGCGAAAAGAGAAAAAGTCTTGCTTTGATTTTTGCTCCTAACATGAAAGAGGAATACATAGAAAATAGGGATGATTCCAAAAATAATTGGCGTGCCGTTGACGGAGATGATCATCCTGGTTCATTTTCATCACATTTTTAAACCACACGTGAAAAAATATGGCATCGCTCAGTTTCATTTTGTGTGTATGGATAAGAGAGAGCAATATCCACCCAGTGTAACTCATTCAGACACTTGTATTGCTGTTTATTACCCAAATATGAAGCCAATAATGAGGTATAACTAGGGTTGCAAAATTCCGGGAACATTCAAAGTTTGAAACTTTCCATGGGAATTAACGGGAATATACAGGAATTAACGGGAATAAACAGGAATAAACGGGAAATGTTGTGGGTAATTTATACTAACTGTATTTACCTTGTCATTTACAGACATAAATATAAACATTTTGTTTTGTCATTGGCTGATTTGAGCCCTGAGGAAACTTGACTGTATGCTTCTGCATCTTTGTGTCATTCTTAACATATATCTTTGCACAGTATTTGCAAATGTACACAGCCTTTCCTTCTACATTGGATGGGGTGAAATGTCTCCACACATGAGATAGTGCACGTGGCATTGTTCTGTAGAATAAGATGAGAAAAAAAACACGAATGCAATGCCAGAGATATAAATAGTTAGCCAAACAATTGGAATCGTCTGTAAAAATATTTTACAATTGATGGATAAATGAATGGAAATAGGCTAGATGAACAGATGAACAATCCTCAATCAGCATGCTAATATATTTTCCCCAGTAATATCATTGAAACTTACCTGACTAGTCCTGCACACTACAGCAGGCCTCAGTAGCCCTGCTGTAGAGTGAAGGATGCTGGGAATTATCTGTGCATGTGATGGAAGAATGAACAGTTGAGGGTTGAAACTCAACATGAAGCGTGTGCTGCATTCCATACATCTTTAAAATAGAGTTTTGAATGATGTTTTTATTGCTCAGTGTTTAATTTGCGTATTTTATTTTTTTTCAAAATTCCCAAAATTCCCGAGCTAAACTTCCCATGGAAAGTTTCCGGAAAGTTTCCGGAAATTTACCGGAAACTTTCTGCCCCTTTGCAACCCTAGGTATAACAGATCTCTTTATGTCTTTACCTCCATTTTACATGTAAACACAAACACTAGAAAGAGCCTGACAAACAAATCCACCAATCCGGTGCCGTGTGTCCACATCTGAGAGGAGAGTTCTCAGTGTGTGCAGGATTCAGGGAGACGTTGGCAGGCGGACGTCTACTTCATTGTACGGTGTCTGCCCCCGTCCCTGCCACAGCACTGAAGCAGTCTAAACAGATTAAAGTGTTACTGGGGATCACATCGCAAAATACAGCCTCCTTGCTCCGTGAATATAATATCTACAAATGTCAGAAATCAAGAGGCTCAGGAGACTTAGCCGGGCTCTGACAGCAACAAGAGCTCAGTTTCAGTAAAGTATCAATCAAAATTCAGCCTGATGTGTGTGTGAGTTGTGTGTGTGTGTGTGTGTGTGTGTGCGTGCCCGTCGTATGCACAAAGTATCATGAGCCGCTGTATGTAAAGCAAGCCGTAACGCCTTGAGCTTGTCCCCTGTCAATCTCCCTCAAAGCTTAACGGAGGAGAAGAGAGATGTCAGTGGGTGGAAAGGAGAAACCCACACAAATGATATTGTAAACACAAGATTACACAGTGTGAAAAAATGTAAATCCACTGTAGGCAACTGGGCGATTACCGCCGAAGATTATGTCGCCTAATTCCCAGTGCAAACAGACAGAAGATGCCGGTGGGGGATAAATCCGGCACTTTGAAGATTTTCTTTATAACGGTATTAAACGGCATTAGGTGCATTTCATTTGAACTGCTCAGGGGTTTGCTCTGCTGCGTACCATTTGAGTTAAAGCTAAGAAAAGATTGCATTTGTCTTTAACGGTAATGAAATGCACCAAATACGTAACATTCACGTCACGTTGGCTGATTAATGAGTCTGTCGGCAGCGTTTGGACGTCTCTTCCCCTTCTTTTGGTCCTGTGCAGATGGTTTCAGTTTGAATGCGGTGTTCTGCTGTGTGAGTCGGACCTGTGATATTCTAGACTGTGTGGTCAGTGCGAGACCGGATTTGGACTGCGCCAAAGTGCCGTGCGGAGGGGGAACCACCTCTCCAAGGGTGGTCCGAAAAGAGATCTCTGCAGTCTGCAGCCACTGAGCTCTTCACACAATGGATTTGCAAGGTGGCTACAGAAAGCTCCTCCGAGTCTGAAGAGCACGGCAGGGAAATGAGGAACAAGCACGACATTTAACGGCGTGCACCTCTGCGCCATTTACCGTTAAAGCTAACAATCGAGATCCGTACATTATTCCAAGGCTACAGACAATAAATTCTCAGCAATCGGTGATAAAAACCCAATTCCAGCTTCAGAATATTAATAGAAATCTGGCTGCCTGTGTATTGTCTGTGTACCGACTGTCCGTCCAATAACGTTCTTTATTAAGCCGAGTTTGATCGAGACCTCCTTATTCTCCACGTCAGATGCGTCTGGCTCCGTGACAAGCGTAAAGAATGGCTCTAAGCCGGCCTCCGAGAAAGTGGCGAAATTTATTAGTCCTGTCAGCCATCAATCACCCAAATGGATTTCAAACTGCATTTTAAAAGCTAATTTTCCAGCACTGATAACCTACAGGAAACAGGAGCACCATTATTTATGGACACTTCCAGACTTGCTAAGTGCGGCAGGATAAATGTGTATGAGGACTATCATCTATTCTCCTCTCTTTCAAATAGGTATTAAAAGCACGTCTTTCCTCAAGGAGCCGGCGTTGAGGTTTTTGAGGTGCCAGATCCCCCCCCCCCCCCCCCCCCAACCCACCGTCTACAGGGAATGTGTTTTGTTTTGTAAAAGGAAAAGGGAAAGCTGACAGGAATAATTCAAAACAAAGATTGGGAGGAAAAAGGAAAAATAAAAGGCACGATAACGGAAAGGAAAGTATATCATCATTCTAGAAAAGAGAGATACTTCTGACAGCTGACAGGGGCTCATATCGGAGAAGAGGGAGAGCTTCTGTTAGAGACGCTGTTTTCTTTCCTCATAGTTTGTCAGATTATTTGGAGAATAGCGTTTGAGGCATGAAGATAAACTTGAGCCGGTAAAAGGGTGAACTTGAAAGCGAGTAAAGAGTAGGAACATTTTTGAAATAAAAATATAAAATGGCAATGATACTTTAATGTTGTTGAACCATATTGACATACAAATGTAATTGATGCTTAATATAAAAAAGTATATACAAATAACAAATATATAGAAGTTAAACTAAGAAAATAAACTTTTCTTTCACATTGATGATTGGGCTGTAATTTAAAGTGGCCTGTCTGAGATCTGGATTGCTTGTCAGCTGAAAAGACCATCTCTTGCCCAGGTTATATAAATAATGGGATAAATAATAATCCATTAAAAGCTAAACATTACAGATCAGTGACTTCAGAGGGCTTGGTCCTCAAATTCCTGCAATTTCCTTCTGCAAATGACATAAAAAATCCCTTGACTTGAGATAAAAGACTTGATAAAATGATAACGGCAATTTATCGTCAATAGAAATAATTAACTTCATGTTTTTCAAGTCACTGGAAGCAGAATAATGCACTTAAACACAAACAGGGACAGACTGCAGGAAGGCGAGGGTCTCATGGTTAAAGATTTCCCCTTTTATTCTATTTAAGCTCAGAGAGCATTTGTGTTCGGCAGCCGGGAGAAAGGACAGGGCCATGCTGATTCAATAAAGCACCATTATGCTCCTTTTAAAAGCTTCCATTGGTGACATGAGCAGGGGGTAATTATTATAAATACCCGTAATCAGTGACAATTCTATTCACAGGCATGGTGACTGGTTTCTATCACACACACACAGACACAAACACAGACACACACACGGACACTGAACACATGTCACTTTTAGAGAAACTCTGAGGACAAGTGGTCTTTTCTTATGTTTTCAGTTGTCGTAACAGACTCGGATAAGAAGTTGAAACGAACACGAGGAACTTGTTTGAGGCGCAAATGCTGCTGAACCCTAAATGTAGCCACTACTAACAAAAAATTTAGAAAATTAATAAACTGACAATAATATATATACACCTTTATTTATAATAACCTGCCCAAACAAGACACAACCTCTCATTAGACCAAAAATATGACTGTCATTGAACGAGTGATCCTAAAAAAATGACAACCAGATCTGTAACGTCATGAAAACCATCAGAAAATAGGAAAAGACTTGAAAAAAGTGGAGTAAATAGAAACACATTCTTCTGTAAACTGCTGCTAGATAGAAGAAAAGAATACCAACAAAAATACACTGAGCATCAGAAAGTGAAGACTGGCCTCCATATGCTGATCTCAGTCCACTGCTTTCAAAGTAACCTATAAACTCAGAGAGAAAAAAAATACACAGTAATTTCCCCTATGAAAATACATAAGGATTGATCATGCGCCTGTCAAATGCCAAGTGTTAAGTGACTGTATCGCCGACATCATGATCGGATTATCACAAATAGTGCACGCGACTTTCATCTCTGTAATTCCGCTATTTCTTATCATCACCACGCTCGACACGGCCGCAGACATGAGGACACCAAGCTGAGATCCAAGTGCTTCTAGTTACTGGCCATGACATTTTCGTTTGTAGATTGAGAAATAAGAGAGGACACGCGCTGAGGAATGGCTATTGGACAAAGACGAAAGGGAAGCAACACGGCAGCGAGGAGATTAAGTCCAGGTCATCTGGCGTAACGAAGACAGACGTGCACGCGCTCAGACGACGGATGAGGAGCCGCACTGTACGCCGAGGTGAACTCGCCTCCGCGGCCAGATTCCCGAGGATCCTCCATCTCTCATCGGAAATGGGGCACAGTCAGGCGATGCCCGGCTCGATTTCAGCGCCCGGTGAAATTGATGATTGTGTGAATGGGCGTTTTTCCAGAGATAATTAGCACAGTGTGCAAGGTTAAGCGTACCTCCAGGGAACAGAGCTCGGTGTAGGTCAGGGACAAGTGCTGGTGGAGGGGATATCAGCTTGCAAGAGCAAAGCAACGTCAAGTTTTCAAAAAGATCGTATACGAGATTGAAGAATAACATATTGAGATAGTGGACTAAAGAAATGAAAGAGGGTCCGTGCGGTTCAAAGGATTTAGATTTAGTGGAGTGGGCAGAGTAGAAACCTCTGAAGTCTGCGTGTTAACCAAAGCAAAATGTTGGCACAATAGGGGTTTCACCATTGTTATAGAGATTTCTAGAATAACCAGATGATGTCAATAATGGAAAACACAGGATGTTGGCATTTGCACGGGGGGGGGAAAGAAGATGCTTCTCCTCTGGACGTCAAAGGAGAATCAAATGTTTGAATTATACCCGAAACCCGTCCAGGTTGATTTTTGTTTATACAGTCAGGCTCCGGCAGAGACCTTGGCCCTTCTCTTCTGCCTCGGAGGGGTCATCAGACCTTGACCCCTCCGAGGCTGCACGGCCGTCTAAAAGGTGCACCCCCCCCCTCCGCCCTTTTGTGCTCGTGGACGTCTATTAGAATTGATAACCCTCTCAGGCGAGACCGAATACTTCGGGCATATCGTGAGCAAAAAAAAAGGTTCATTCCATCACAAAGTTATTATCCACGGCGGATTGTTACCATTCATCACGTGCGGTGGCGGGGGGGGGGTTGAAACTCACTGTTAGTCAAGGGAAACGGCTGTTTCACTGCCCCGGCCCGCGGATCGATACGCGGCGCCATCTTCCTTTCTCTCTCCCCCGCTCGGAAAAAAAGTAATTATACAGAAGAAATGTTGACAATCAATAGACCAGTCAGGTAAGGTTAAGGTCTGCAGCGGGGGGGCACAGAGGAGGCTCCTCCGTCAGCTGTCACCGAGGCTGCTGATGTGAACATGGACGTCCGCCCGGGAACAAAGGGAGGTTTGTCTCCTTCCGCCCCTTTTACATTTTCTGTTGGTTGCTGATGGTTTCGGGACAATTAGCACAAGAGGAGAGCTGGAGAATGAAAGATGGAGAATGAGACGAGAGAGATTCACCGAAATTCGGATTCGAAATACTTGGTTAAAATGTAGGAGTGTCTGCATCTGTGTGCGACTTTATTCACTGCTCTGTGTGTAAATGGTGCAAACTCCCATACACATAAATTGGGAGCAGCGTATTTTTGTTGTCTGTCGTATAAAAACAGATTCCGTGAAGAGGATAATGGAGTAAAAGCTCATTATTTGATAAGACAATACGGAGGCATGTAAACACACCGCTGAGTAAATCTGACAGCGTATTTTAAACTGAGGATTTACATATTTTTGTTGCAAGAAACAAACATTTGCTGCTTAATTCACTCGTCAGCAGCGTCTTGCGCCGTGAGAGAGAGAGAGAGAGCTGCAGAACGAGAGAGGATTTACAGTAGGGAGACGGCGAGCTGGTCTTTCTCGGGGACATTATTCTTCTTCAACGAATTTATCAGCTTCGCCTTGACGTCTACTTTCACTTTAGACGAGCCTGAACTTTATAATCCACTGGCGCGGTTCAGAGGTCAACAGCAGAGGGGACCAGGGGGCAGGGAGAATCACTCTCCCCCATGAAGAAAAGTCTGACATCCAATTTTCATCTTGATTTATCAGCGCAAAGCTAAAATTGATAGCGTGTCATTACTGGGCAGGGAGCTGTCTGGGAGAGATGTATCAAAGCCTCCTCGTTTTGATTCAGCCCAGCGGATCAATACAACCCTATACTGTTTCAATTTGAGGAGTATTGATTTTGCTATGCTGGCTCTATACAGGGGGACATTCATCACCAAGCAAGCATATAGTATGATCCACCAGGCCACCATAGGGTCTGATCTGCTTATTCTCCACTCAGATCACATGACTGCAGAGCAGCTGCTTTGGAGCCTTGAACAGATTATTTTCTCATCGCCGGCTTTTGTTGTTTCTGCTGCCACACAATGTCTTACACTGTTTACAACAAAGAGAATCGAGACTCACAATAGAGCGGCTCAGGAAATTCAGATATTGGTTCAATGGATAAAACCCATATCCGAAATGTACTTTAAAAGCTTTACTGGGCGAGTTACCACAAAGCTTAGTCTCCAGTCTTGTTACCTAATCTTATCTAGAGAAAATTCAAACAATCCAAACAGAGCAGGATAAAATCTGCCTTTTGCTCTCATGCTCCAAATGCTGGAAATGAGCTGCAAGATGTTTTTAAACTTGGAATTATTGCCATTTTTAAAAACCTTTTATAATCAATGTTCATCTCATTGCTTTTTATCTTCCATAATGATTTTTTTGCCATCGGTTCTGGGTCTGTTGTGTGTGTTTTGAATCTGTTGTAGTATACGTATATTTGTGTTATCTGTTCCTGCTTGTGTTTCTATTAGAAACCTTTTACGTTCCATTGCTGCCCATCTTGACCACGACTCACTGGCAGACAACATAGTGTATCTCAATGGTACCCTAAAATAAAGGATGAAATATAATGCATACCTCCAAAAAGGCCCAATCCTACCCATGAATTCTATCAATCTGCAGCAAATTACACAAAGTTATAGAAATCGGTTAATTAATATGAAGGGCTTTTTTCATCAAGACCCATGAATCGTCCCTGGGAAATCAGTGAAAACAATATTTAAAATTTAAAACTGGATGCATTTAGTGGCAGACCGGGTAGTTGCACACAGTTGTAAACACACACTGCTAAAAAAAATAAAATGATAAATATATAGGTTATTCTACGTTCAGACTCCTGCTTAGAAATAATTGTGTTGATAATATATTCAACACAAATGATAAATATCCTTCGGCGTGTCTCCAGGCAGAACTTAGGAGTAAAAGACAAAGCAATTTCTGTGCATGGGGGTGAAAACAAACATTAACAAGTCTCACACACACACACACTCACACACACACACACACACTGACAGCCACCTCACAATGCTTGAGGGCTTTATATTTTACAACAGCAGCATAAATGGGAAAGTTAATGTAGCATTGAATAAGACTAAGCTGTTGAACTGCAACACTGCCTTGAGCTCGTGAGCATATTGCATCATTTCTCTTCACCAGCAGGTTACCATTAAATTTGAATTTGTTGGAAGTTTTGCAGTATCATTTACAATGCACCCACGCTCAATAACCTTTTGTTTCAATGCAAATGCTGCGCCTCCGAGAGGGGCTCCATAAATATTTGAACAAGAGCCCAGAATTCAATCCAACAGATTCTGTCATGGGCTACTGCCATTCACTCAGTTTTATTAAAATCTGCACTTGGACGCTGTAAACTCCTCACACACAAAGTATTTATTTTACAATACTAGAGATGTGTTTTGGTTCTCTGCAATTATTCTGAAATTACCAACAATGAATGGCCTGTTAGAAATTGAAAAGGGGAAACATTGGATAAAGCCAAAATGTAGAAATCATCATAAAGTAAACAGACGGTGCAAAATCGTTCCTGAAGCCGGGATACCAGAAACCAAATGTTGCTGCTTGGGAGGAAACTCTGAATGTCACTTCAAGTCAAAGATCAGTGCAGCTGCGAGAATTAAATCAGACCAGCTAGAAGACTTTTTGGACGATGGCAAAATATGAAACAAACCTAAATTTAGCAAACATGCTCCGACATCTGCACTGTGTTTTCTAAAACCTGAACCCGAAACTAGAGCTACTGTTTCAGCAAAGAGACCAAATTGGTTTTGACAAATCAGCAGTGGAGGTTTGTTGAGTACAGCTCACAGCACAAATAAAACAGTGTGGACCACCCCTGTCCATTTGTTCGTTACCTAGTGGAGGGTTGTGGTCCTGGGTCAGGGACAGACCGAGTACATTTGGGTGTGAGTCCAGAATTTGGGACATATCCAGGAATTGTGTATCGCTTTCTTTACCATTGTGAGGCTTTTTTCGACATTTTCACTGTTTTCCCAGAAATAATTCATGGATCTGGATGATAAAAGCATTAGGTTTGTTTAGACTGCTTGAATGTCAGGCGACTAATGAGCCTGGGCAGTAATATAATTTAAGTTACTGCAAATTGATGCACCTTCATCTTGTCTGCATCTTTTTTTATAGACAAATATTTGTCTTAAAATAAAACCCACTGCAGCTCTACCTGCAAGCGTCCACTGAAGATGAGCAATTCTCTCTTTATAACAACTCCATGTGTGCTGTTACACCCATAACCATAGATTCATCGTAAAATCGGACGCTCGGTACAACACACAAAGTCGATGTAACACTTCTGATCCACTCCTGTATGTGTGCGACCATGTGGGTGGAGGTGAGAGGTGGGAGGTAGAGCAGGAGAGCCCGCAGTTATTTTAACAGGGCCCGTGGGGAAGTCTGCAACTAACACCAGGTGCTGGGCTGTGTTAGTGAGCGGGTCAATGAATGCCTGGACAACACTGTGGAAACACCCCCAACCCCCTTCTTCCACCCCCAGTATGTCGGACCACTGGCCAATCAGCTGTCCCCGGGGGATTAAGCCACTCCGCGCTGTAATTGCGTTTGCTGACCCGATCGCTGACCCTATTGGATCCTGGGAAAATGACATTAACCGGTGGTCCTGTCCCATCACTGCAGAGTTTTCAAGAACAGGTAACTTTAGTGCCCTTGGTTTAGACCTTACAAAGAGTGGCAACGGTTCACATTGGCCTTGTAGCTTCCCCTCGTGTGTCCCAGGTGTGGGGGGGGCTTACCTCTGGGCCAGCGTCCCCCAGGCGCCGTGCTTGTTGGTGAGGATGTTGACGATTTTCTGCTTCAGCTGATTGGCCGTCACGTGGTCCCTGTGTTTGGCGGCACTGATCAGGTGGTCACACATCTTCTCTTCGTCTTTTCTGTCGGCAGCATACTGGGCGCAGTTGGACTAATTTCAAAAGAAAAGCATAGTATGAGTCTTATTGTGTATTAATGGCTTTAGCTACAGTGTCCACTGCCAAAAGTGATATCTGATATTGTGTTTATGGCATTAGAGCGTGTTTTACTTGAATAAAGCCAGAATATAGAGCCTCTTAATGGAGCATTTGTCACCCTGAAAAATGTTATTGCTTCATTCAACACACTTGAGTGCATAAAGATATTAGCGGACAGCTGAGAGATATATTTCTGCTCCCTTGGAGGAGTGTAGTAAATCATGGCAGGCGCATGAAGGCAGCCCATTCCCTTCCCGCGGACAGATGAGGCTCCGTGCTCGGGATACGTGGATGGTGCTATTAGAGGCGAAGGGGAAATACTCTAATAGATCCACAAAGAATATCGACTGTCAAGGTTTAGAAAGCTACAGTGGCCTCATAGCAAGAGATATGTTATTGTCGCCTGATAGGAATGGTGCATTGTGCATTTTTAAACAAAGAGCCCCATAAAAACACAGTGTTTTTTGATGATTCTGCAAATATCACAAGAAATCAGTCAAAAAAACAATGTTCCAAACAATGTTTGGTAAATATTTAAGTGTCAGGACGATAAAATGTGAAAAAGTATGATTTAAAACCAATTTCTCGAAGCCGGAGCAACTCTCTGAGCGTTCCAGGTGGCCACAAGTCACCGGGAAGAGCCAATCTAACTCTGGATCGTCTCACTGTGCCACCCGGGGGGGGAAACTCCTGCTAATATTCAAAATCTAATTTGCTAACAGAAGCTGGAAGTTAATCGAATTGCCTGCTTCAAATTTGAATTCTGTCAGATATTATACTTTAACATATTCTTCAAAGGGCGGATAACTCAATCTCCTCTTGTCACCTCACGTTACCAGGAGACGCTCTGACAAATATCAAATGTTATTTATCACTTTAAAGCGCATGACGCTTCGCCCTGACACCAACTTAATTGTAAAAATGTCTTATCCGCGTCGTGAATCTTCCATCTTGGAGAGCGGGTAATAAAGTAACGTCAGAGCCAGATGAGAAGTGTAGACTGTCTGGAGTTGACAGACAGAACGGATGGGGCCAGGTACACTTCCCCCTTCTCCTGACATTGCATATCTAGCCGTCTCTTCCAGTTTATCTAGCGGGTCAAGGATCCTCAAGAACTGTATATCAAGCAGCTGTTTGAGGATGGCTGCTTTCCTCAGATAAGAAACTCATCACTCCTCACATGTACAAGCTGCTAACAGAGGCAGCGGAAGTGTGGGTGTGAAGGGGTTGTGTGATTACCTGACATGTGTGTGCGTGTATGTGTGTGTGTGTGTGTGTGTGTCTGATGTTCTACAATAACCACAATCGTCTACTTTGATACAAACATCCTTTTATTATTCTTGCCCCATAACCTGTTATTTTGCTGATTAGATTAAACTGAAGAATAAAACGGAATAAGATTATTTTTCTCTTGTTACTTTCAATAATAATAAGAAAATAAAGTCTTAATAACCCTGTCATCCACACATTACTTTAACCTCACCAGCTTTTCCTTTCCTGTCTGAAACAGGAGGGTTTCATGTGGCTGGGTGGGCTACACACAGACCATATCCCCCCGAGTTGGTCAGCAAAAGCTCATATCACTTTCCTAAATTAATATTGCTGGCGTGTCCCTTTGCTACCAGTAATTAAATTCCTCAATAAGAGCAGTACGGGTGAGTTGTCCTCACGAGGACACGGACAGACATGATTACTTAACATTAAGGGACTAAAGGCGGTTTTATGTGAGCGTAATTTGTTGTAGAGTTCATTAGGAGTAGGGTTGCAAAGGGGCGGAGAGTTTCCGGTAAATTTTCGGAAACTTTCCATGGGAAGTTTAGCTCGGGAATTTTGGGAATTTAAAAAAAACCAAACATGCAAATTAAACGCTGAGCAATAAAAACGTCATTCAAAACTCTATTTTAAAGATGTATGGAATGCAGCACACAGTAAACATTGAATTTCAACCCTCCACTGTGCATTCTTCCATCACATGCACAGATAACTCCCAGCATCCTTCACTCTACAGCAGGGCTATTGAGGCTTGCTGTAGTGTGCAGGACTAGTCAGGTAAGTTTCAATGATAACCGGGGAAAATATATTAGCATGCTGATTGAGGATTGTTCATTTGTTCATCTAGCCTATTTCCATTCATTTATCCATCAATTGTAAAATATGTTTACAGACGATTCCAATTGTTTGGCTAACTATTTATATCTCTGGCATTGCATTAGGTGTTTTTTTACAAACTTTTTTCTCATCTTATTCTACAGAACAATGCCACGTGCACTATCTCATGTGTGGAGACATTTCACCCCAGCCAATGTAGAAGGAAAGGCTGTGTACATTTGCAAATACTGTGCAAAGACCTATGTTAAGAATGACACAAAGATGCAGAAGCGTATAGTGAAGTGCCCAAAGTTTCTTCAGGGCTTAAATCAGCCTATGACAAAATGAAATGTTTATATTAATGTTTGTATATGACAAGGTAAATACAGTTAGTATAAATTACCCACAACATTTCCAGTTTATTCCCGTTAATTCCCATGGAAAGTTTCCAACATTTAATATTCCCGGAATTTTGCAACCCTTATTAGGAGTCACAAGAAATATTCCATTTTCAAAGCAAATTGTAAGATTTGACCTTGTCCAAGCGGTGATGTCAAACAAGCGCTGCCAACTACACTCTCTTTTGTACAATATTGTGATTCTGTGCCCCAAATTGAATGTGTAATTCCAGGTGAAGGAAAAGGACGAATACCTCAAACTCTGCGTGTTTGTGGACGTCCTCCGCTCGCTGCCTGTTCAGGATGAACTCGGCCTCGTTGGCGACCCGCACGATGTGGTCCTTCATGGCGTGGCACAGCAACCTATCACATGGCAGACAACGTCACATGAAGCACTCTCACCTACATATTAATCATCAATTAGGAAACGTATTATTTCTTATTGGACCCAAACGCTGCAGTAGTGACGGAGCAGGTCTGAGGCCAATATAGCTTGTCGGGCCACATTGTTGAAAGAGGCCACTGGTAAACAGCATCGTTTGTCTGTGTTATGGTGCACGGCAGCAGGTCAGAGACGGATCCCTCTGTAACATTAAGGAGGGAATGGAGCGTCATTAGAGCATTGAAGCCTGTCTGGCACCTTCCTGATTGACTGAGCATCGCTTCCCACTGACCAGAGCATCAACCCGGGCGCCCGGCTGCTGACAAGTCTGGAGAACTCTCCACACGGCTGATTCTCCGCCGTCTCCAGCCATATTCACATTGAAAATCCAGTATCTTTAATAATGGAATACACCCTGGCCATTGTGTAGATTACATGCCATTTAACACACCATTAGGCTAGCTTTGTTTTAATTAAAGCAGCCCCTGTTCCTCTCCAGTGCTTGTTTCAGATTGTAATTTCCCTCCTGTCCCAAGGAGAGGCAGTAATCCCAAGGCTGCATTCATCAGCTGCTATTGCCTCTTTAACTGTTGACAAGCACTCATTAATAGACAGACGTACAGTGTTTAAAGAGAGACGCCCACAACTACAACCTTTGTTTTCACACCAAGAATAGATGAGAAAGCAAGTTGACAAGTGATAGTTGGAAATGGATAAAAAAAACACATGCGCGTCCTCTACTAGAACCTCTGCTTTGGTGTTTTGTACAAAGGAAACACTAATTAATACGAGACAATATTCACACATTGCCGGAATTAAGTGATATAAATGTGTTGTTCATAGGCTGCTGTGTAAAATCAGTGACCATCACAGTTGTGCAGGTCTGAAGGTTGAATGTCCAGTGACTGAAAAAACATGATAATGTGAAGAATGATCAACTACAATCCCATCTAACACATTCTGAGGTTTTCTAATTGTTTTGTTTGTGTATCATTAGATTTTTCAAACCATTTCAGGTCCACTTCCTCAAAACACAATATATTAGTCTCAACACCAGTGATCGCTGTTGCTTTAAGACACTTGTCTTAACGGAGCTGTATGAACAGATCTAAAAACACTATAACAGTAAATTAATTATTAGAAATGATACTAAAATCTGGGGTAAAAAAGTTAGAAAGCACTTAAATAGTAAAGATAATTTATGTGGTTAAAAGGAGTTGAAATGTTAAAAAGACGTTTAGTGTATATTTACAATCGTCATCTAACTCCTGTTTTATTCACAAAGTAATATAATTAATCTGCAAATCACAGAGTTCTCTTATTTCACCCTCATACCCCGGGAACCTTGCAGCGTTTTTCATCATTCAACCTTCGGGGAAACACCAGCTAAACCTTGTGTGATAACTTCTCTCTGTTTTTCAAGGAGGTAGCAGGAGCAGTGGTAACACTAAAGTAAATTGATCGTTTACTTTTAGCCATCCACCAGTTTTAATAAAGGGAATTATTATTATTTGATGGTGGCCTCGGGATTCATAAAAACAGAGGAACGGCCCACAGCCACCGGTGGCAGGGTGTTGTTGCACAGGCAGCAGATACAGCGTCTGTGTCAGCCACGCCTCGTAAGGCAAACAGATTTACCAGCCTACAACTACCTCGAGATCTGTCTGGTTAAGCAGAGCAGGTGTGCGGCGACTTGACTGGGAAGTTGTG
Source organism: Limanda limanda (assembly GCF_963576545.1). NCBI lineage: Eukaryota > Metazoa > Chordata > Actinopteri > Pleuronectiformes > Pleuronectidae > Limanda > Limanda limanda. The sequence goes on along the minus strand of NC_083641.1, from coordinate 24,155,768 downwards.
TATCTGTCGGCAGCAGCCTGGACCGCTCCGTGTGGGCCCGGCCGGCTGAACCTTTGTTCCAGGGCCAGCGGGGGGACACGGGCGTGGAAGCCTGGCCGGGCGGAGACAAGCGCCAGGGCGCCGGGGAAGGGCCCGGGCAGATGGGTCAGCAGATGGACAAGGAGTGTGAGCCGCCCCTGATCTGCCCGATTGGAAATCCCCGAGTCTGGCCACACCCAGAGAGGGAGAGGGAGGGAGGCAGAAAGTGAAACACGGACACTGGTGACGGACAGTGAAACAGACGGGGATATGAAGGAGCAGCCAATAAGAGCAGCTGACTGTGCTGTAGTGTTGATGGTCTTACTTCATCCAGACACAACAGTCTTATTTACCTCTGAACCCCGACAGAGCAGACAACAGGGGCAAGAGGGTTTAGAGCTAATCTGCGTCCTGCCACTTAATCCAACAGGGTTTTTATTGTTGCCGGGCAGAAAACCAAGACACACACACTGAAAACAGAGGAGATAAATAAAGTGTTGCTGTGTGATTTACACTCAAATATAAAAAAGTGAAAAGGTTACATTACCTTCCCTCGTTGATGAGCTCAATGAAGGCCAGGCCGGCGTTCTTCTGGATGGAGTTCTGCCACTCCTGCAATAAAGGAGTTTGTGATCTGTTACCGACAGAAGCTCTGCATCTTATTTATGAGTATGAGCTGGAAATTGTTAGTTCAAAGGTCTGAATAAAACACTATATGATATTAGTTGTTAGAAAACAAGATTATCAGTTTGGCTCCTATAAGCCCCTGGAAAACAGAGGCAGTATAATACTAAAGGAAAAGAGCACTTTCCCCAGCAGCAGTGCAAAGTACAGAAAAAAGCAGAGTATGAATATCAAACTACCCTTTTTGATCCTCTGTGCAACCAGATCTTTCATAAATGCATCACAGGAATCACATTTCAGCCACCAAATGTCATATTTTAACCGTAATTCAGATTACAATTTAATAGCTTGTAATCCAAGTAGGTAAAGAAAGCATTTCGTTCTATAATATATCCTTTATTTAAAAAAAATGAAAGGTTGAAATCCTGCACCACATGTGTGACCATCATTTCTTCTTCTGCGAAAAGATCTGTGAGCACAGGAGAGATGTAATTGTGGGATGAAACTATATCCTCTCACTTAAATACAGCCATTTCCTCTGTCCCTTCCAGTGACAGATTACTGAGCCGGCTCGACCCGGGCCCTGCAGAGTGCGCCTGGAAGGGATCCGAGCCGTGGGCCAGAGTGCCAGCACTTGCCGTCTCACAACATGCTCTGGAAATGATTAAAAAGCAGTTGGAGAGCGCGCCTTTCACTGTGGGAAATCCAGCTCTCCTGTATCCTCACCGAGGTACAAATGGAAGAGGAGGCCACAGTTCAAAAGAGGAGGGAGGAAAATGAAAGGAATAGATTACCAGGCCGACGTCTTTGTACGTTCAACTCGAACGTATCCACATATATAGGAAACATCGAAATGTGACTATCCTATCACGTGAGATTAATACTATTGTTTTACCAGCAGAAAGGATAAACAGGGATATGGCCTACAGTGTAATCTGTAGTCATACACAACAATGCTGCTTGTTCTCTGTCCCCGTCTGGGCAAGATAAGCAGCTTTTGTTGTGTAAACTACCTGAATAACTGACATTGACATTATTATGTACGGGCATGTGTTTTTCTACGTAGTTGTCTTGCCTGACACATACCGGTTCATGCACGAGCGCACAGCCTGACCCTGCGATGCGTTAAGTCAGGGAGATGGTGCCGACAAACTGCCGAGCATCTGGTCTCCAAATGTTCCCCATGACCCCCTTCCACTGCTACAGGATCTGCCTGGAATAAGCTGTTCCTGATTTGGACAGGGATCATGTACAGCCAGTCTTCTGAGGCTCAACTCGCGGCCGCGCTCACGTGACAAAAATAAATACGGAAATCAAGGCAGATGTGACACTGGGGCGATGCCAGGGAAGTGGCAGCAGGTCGGCGGAGGTATAGCGTGAACTAGTCACATTTCCTATCTTGTCTGGGGTATGCTCGATGACAGCTGAGAAGGAACTTCAGAGGCTCTCTCTCTTTCTTTCTTTCTTTTTTTTTGAATACTGGAGAACAGAGCTCCCAGAGGAGGCTGCCTTTGATTGCAGGGATTTTAAAAAGTCCTCTGCTGCCCATTTGAAGGGAATTAGGTCTGACGTGCGCCTCCTTCAAGAGATGTGATCCTTGATGTAAATGCAGACCGTGACCAAAGTGAAGCACCTCTGGCCTTTGGAAGTTTGTCTATTGCATGTATATGGAAAGCTGAGATTTAATGCTGGTAAAATGTGGCTGTTAGAGGCGACAGAGTGACACCATATTGTTCCGTTTTATTATTGTTATAAAAAATATGTTACTAAAAATCTGGCAAGCGTTGGCATTACATTTTTTTTATTCTGGAGACCAGACAAATGTATGTTTACTAGTCATTCATTCTATATTACAGGCCTAGTTTCCTCACATGCCTGAGAAGAATAACTTCCTTTCTAACTCTGTGTTCTGCTGTTAAACTGTTTGTATACATTTCTGTTAACAAACAGCTGCTGCTGCTTAAAACTTTTAATGAGAGGAATGAAGCTGAAGAACATTGTAAATCTGTGAGAGGGAATTCTTTAACGCAACATACAACACGGGGAAACGTTGGACAGTGATGGATGATCCTGTAGTTTCACACGGGGGGGGCAATGGTACCAGTCCTCCATCTATCTTTGAAACAACCCGCCACCTTCCCGTGGACCTCGAATCCCCAGAAGTCCCATCACCGAGCGAAAACAGCCTGCTGGCCTTGAGAAGAGTCAGACTCCTCCCACTTTCATCTCGGTGAAATTCAGCAGGCCACTAAGTATTTGTGGTGTTTCAATCCAACCTGTCACTGCCCGGGTGGGGGGGGGGGGGGGCTTGGCTTTTATCTGCTGCGCTTTTCTCTGCACATCTGGAGGCCTTCCATCACTGGAGCTCTGTGGCTCCACTCGAGACCCCCGCCCTGTATGTTTAAGCTGTTACAAGAAACAGAGCTGCTTGACCTTTTCATTCAGCTGCCAGAGATGAGGAGAGACACACAGTGTCTGCGGCCGCGGCCAGCCGCACAATGATTGCTGTGATTAGTATGCATAAATAAGGAAAAGGCAGATCATTAGCACTAATTTATTCATAAAACTGACAGGTCACAAAACAGAAGGGGACTAAAGGTCAGCCGAATGCCCTCCTGGCTGTCTCGAAACATTAATGTTGAAATATGGGAGGGACGTGTTGAAGTTGGCACTTTGTAGTGATGTCAGCCAAAGATCACACTGCATGTGAGAGGAGGCGCTGCTCTTTTGGAAAGCACTTCAGATACCGTGTCTGATACCAAAGATTTTATTAGTTACTATAATTCAGCGTAGTTATCAGTCAGAATAAATAGATTTGCTCATTATAAAACTGATCTATAAATATCAGCTTTGTCGCCTAAGAGAAATAATGTAGAAGTCGCCGATTATCAACGATCTATTAGTACAGAATGGTTTTTAAATCATATCAGATGACAGCATAACTGGATTAATAACCAATCCTGCAGTGTAAGAATACAGAGCAATGGCTCATCGCTGTTTAAAAGGTTGGAGAAGGACATCACGCTATATGCTGCAGTTTCAACTTCCCACTGTCTGATCGATATCTCAGCCTGGGTTTCATCCCCAGAGCCCCTAATGGCAGGAACCTCTGGAGCCGCAGTAATGCTATCTGTTTAAAAGGGGGGGGTGGGCTCAAGCCCTTAACAGCACGCTGACGCTCTCGTCTGTAATAAATCCTAGATCTGGAAAAAGGGCAACTTCCCACAGATACTCCACAGACAGAATAGCAGCACAAAAGGGAGTCCGTCAAAAAAAACCTTGAAAAGCTCGACTATAACTCAGCGCCGGCTTGCCTCATTTATGTGCGTTTCTTTGGAGGAGAGCCACTGAATAATGGCCTCCATATAACAGAGGCTGAGCTCCCTGCTGAAGTGGGCTTCGGAATTGCGGATACCGCGGAGCGCACATAGTGGCAGTTCCACCTCCTCCAAGGCTGTGGCTCTGCCGTCTGGATCCACAGAGAGGCACCAAGTAATGGCTTCCTCATGGGCTCCCAATGCAAGACTGATGGGCTGACAGAAGGTATGTTAAATATCTTCTCTTCTAACTGCTACATCGGGGCTTTGACCTTCTCTAAAACAAGGGCTTAACAAGAGATTCAGGGGGTCAGCTCCGAGGTGATCAGTCACTGGCAGCGCGGCGCGAGGTGGGGCTCGCTCGCCCGCTCAAAGGAGGGCTGGGAATCAAAGCTCTGGGGTGTAGTGAGAAAGTTGCCGGATTCTCAGAGAGACTTTGGAGGCTGCATGTCGTCACTGGTTTGGACGATTGGCTTATGGAACATTTTCCAGGAAGGATTCACTGATAAGAGAAGCTCCGGCAGAGTTTAAAACAACGTGTGCTATATGTCATACGCTATATGCCCTTTAAGAATTTAAAAATTTAACCAGTGATTAACCCGAGATTCATGCATGCACTAAAAGTCTGCAGTTGTGACAGGAATAAAGACGGAATCTATTTTATGTGAGTTTAAAACACCATTTGAAAGAGATATAGCTGCACGAAATGGCACAGCAATTTCCCATTTGTGATTGTGCAATGTGTTAGTTTATATTCGTAAAAGAGATGAAAGCAGATCACTGCACGCTGACAGAAAGGATGTTATTAGGAGGAGTGTGGCAGAGAAAGAGGAGAAGACGGGAGCTAGAGAAGGGAGACAAAGAGAATCTGAAGGAGAGAGAGAGAGAGAGAGAGAGAGAGGATTGTGATGAGGAGGAAAAAGAGAGAAAGAGAAAAAAGAAACGCTCACCTGAGAACAAAGCAGCATCACGAGCTCCACCACTGAAGTGCTCGACTTCATACACACCAGACCTGTGGCGGCAAAGCAGATGAACTGAGATTAACCATTAAAGGTCAGTGGGTAAAAGTATCTGGAGGTGGACTCTCACATTTATGATATGATTTTAATAATAAATACAGTCTACGCTAGAGTTCAGACAGACAGTACAGCATTAAGCATTAAAATACATTTTAGAAACGGCATCTTAAATTGTGCTCCCAATTTGCCTGTTGTCAAAAAAAAGGCATTTGCATCTGCACAGAGTAGAGGTGTGTGCAGAACAGATGTATTAATTTAAAAAGTGAACACCCCCTCCCCACACACACACACACACACACACACACACACACCTATCTTCACACATGCAGTCAAGCACAAAGTGAGCACACACATTCACAGCTTCCTCCCTCATCCGTGGATGCTGAGCCGCAGACAGCTCTCTCTAATGAAACAAGGGCAGGTGTGAAAAGTTCATTTGCGGAGACAATGGCTACAACTGCTCCCGGATTCTGCAGCTCCAGCTCCTTCTGCTGCTGCACTTGGGCGAGAACAATTAAGGTGCAGTCATTAGTAAAGAGGAAAGAAAGCAACTCTGCAGGACTCATTATGGGCGGGGAGGAGAAGTCGATGCCACTTGGCTGCCACTGTCTCAGGTATGACACCGTGTCAATCAGAGGGGGGAGCAACACATTCTTCATCCAGGATTTATGCAACATATATTTAGAAAAATCGGTTTCTCACTGAATAAACAACATCTGCAATATTAAATATGTATTATTCATAAAAAAGATCATCTGGGAAATATGTTACTTTACTCAGATGGATTTAGTGAAAACCTTGAATGGCAGTGGTATGACACTAATGTTAAATATAATTACATTTTTTATTTAATGACAACGATATATGCATCGTACTGTTAATTCATATTTTATTTCAATCAATCAAGCGACAACAAATCATACACACTCATGGAAATGACTTTCCTCAATATGCCTGATTTTTTTTGTCTAGATATGTGACAAATGTTTATGTTTTCTCTTTTCTCATGAAATCCGTTCAGCAGTTTTTGTGGAGAACCATCCGATAAATAAACGAGCAGGGGCGTGATCCACTTCTTTAGCTGAGTTAATAAATATATATATGTGATGGGTTAAGAAACTAAAAAGTTGTTAGTTATGCACGTTAATTAAACTCAGGCTCCTATGGCCGAAACACTTGGGCCTTCGAGGTCAACTAGACAACATAATTTAAAATATTGAGGGAACTGGAAGGATCTCGTGGTCATTACTTCTTTAACCCATCTCCATTCATGCCGCCTGTCAGAGGAAGTGTATTGTAAACGCTCTGAGCACAAGAGAAGGGCCACATCCTCTCCGAGTGCCGCGGCTGACCCCTTGTTATAGCAGTGACACGCCGAGCCATAAGTCAGTCCAGTGTGACACAGGAGTCAGGTGGCCAACTGACCCTGGCCTTGTGCTGGTAGACAAACTAAATGCATTCTATTTAAACATGCCCTGCCAGTCCCTTCCTGTAAACAGGGCCGGGTTAAGGCACGGGTGAATGTGGCATTGTGGGGGTGATGTGTCGGGAAGCTGGGCCACTCAGGGGCCAGCGAGAAGCAGGCGGCAGGCATCACAACAGCGTCAGTGTTCACACACAGGCCTTACCCACCAACTCCAAGTGTAAAGCTCAGGGTGCACTCAACATAATTGCTGCAGTGACCACATGTCTGCAGGGGGGGGTGGAGGAAAATGGTGAGGCAAAGGGGCACGCAGGGCACGGGAGGGCTCGACCCCGGGCAATCTAAGGAGTGATGGATGGCTGGTAATTACTCGTAAATGGAGTGCCTTTGCACTACAGCACACTATTTCAACTGTGAGCCTGGGAGGGCCGGGGAAAAAAAGAGGAGAAAGAGAGGGAGAAACGGCCAAAGTAGTTCAAGCTTTGGGACAAACACGCTACATCTGGGATGGACTGAAGTGGATCAACAGAGATAGAGATTTAACGTGCATTGGGTGAATCTGTGCACTGGTTTCTGTTTGATCCGTGTCACTTCTCACAGAACCAGACAGGGTTAAACTGGTGAGGAGTGCCGAGGCCCGAGCTGTCTGTCTGCCGCCTGTTTGTGGGGTTACACTCTCCGCTCGGCTCGGGTTTGTCAGCTCAGTCAGTCCGCTGACAGACTTTGAGTGAAAGGGTAACAGACATATTCGCACTTGTCAAGGCTATGCTACCTGATTTTTCTGAGCTTGTGCAAGTAGCATCAGCCACATGTGCACAGCACGTCTATTTACATACGTACACGCAGGGTGTACGCATGATGTGAGGAGGAGAAATAAACTGTTTGTGTAATTTTCGCTGGGATGGAAATATTCCTCAAATGGCCTGTAATGGCTCTAGGGAATTTATTTCACAATTTGACCAATTGCTTTTGACGTGGTTGGTTTATATTAAATAAAAAAGATCCTGCTTATGAATGAGACTGGTCAAGTTGAGCTTAAATTAAATACCAGTGATCAAATGTTCCTCAAGTTTGGGATTCATTAATAATATAAGCAAGCTTTGCAAAACTAAAACTAAAATTTGATATGATAATAAAATACAAGAAATTAATTATGTTCAGCAAAACGCGCATGTTGTGTCAGGGGACTTTAATAAAGTCCAAACAGTTATTCTCTCAGTCTGTGAACATCTGCAACTCATATCAGTCGAGTTTAAAGTTAAAAGGAGATATTTAGATTTTAACTTTGTGCAAACTGCAAGTAGTGAGACTGTAAGGCCACATATATTCTGCACACACAAACGCACACACACACACATACATACGCACACACACAGGTTGCGGTGGCACTTTGTCCTTGTGAACATGAGCCAACACAAGCCTGAGTAAGAGAGTGGCAGTGCCCACACATGCAGGCCGAGTCCCTGAGGTTGGGAACAAGTAGACCTGTGAGTGGCTGCCAGCCGGGACCTGAGGCCTGAGGACTGAGGACGGCACCGAGAGTCTCCACACGGCCGCTAGGGAATAGAACCAGAGCCCAGAGCGGTGCAGAGGATCACACACTACTGCAAACACAGAGCTCAGCCGAGCCAGACAGACCAGAACTTAAATATATACAAAGTGGCCGATGTAATGCAATTTATAATGAAAACGATCAGGGTATTATGGTGAAGACATTAATCCTGAAAGCTGTGAGATTGTGAGAGAAAGTATCAAGTCGCTGCTGCAATGTTCATGATTCCAGATTTTTATTCACAGAGTTTCTATAAGCATCTGTAATTCACTTTACTTTCCATGTGAGCGGTTTTGGATCGAACTCTGCAGGAAAAGTCAAATTCTTTATGGCAGAAAAAAAGGAAAAAGGTTCATTGTTCTTCCAGTATAAATACAGCTTAAGTTTTCAGATTTTCCTACAATGGCACGCAGTCATGTTGGAAATGTGATCTCAGTTTGGAGAAATATGAACACTGAAAATATCACCCGCAGCTGAAACCTCAAATTGGGGGAGCACTAACGTTTAAAATTCTACGGCCCGAAATTTAAAAAATATGTATTTTAAATGATTCATGCAGATGGCAAAATATGGAGGGATGACGGGGGGAAAGACCACCAGCTTGAGTGCAAAGTTGTGACTCCGGCCACTGCTGTGGATGCATCCATCAACAAGGCTGCCAGGAGCGTACAGACAACAATAGGGTGATGGGACAGGACGCCACACAAACCCTAAACAACATCTTTACCTTCTATCAGCAGCTCTTGACCATGGCTGCCCAGCAGGGTGCGTGAGAGGAAAGGTGCAAAGTCGACAAAGATCTCCCTCAGCAGGGGCGCCACCTTCTCCAGGGCCCGCTCCAGCTTGGTAGTGATGCTGTCAAGAGAACACATCGAGACAGAAGGTGGGTGAGGTGGCTCTTCCATGAAGGGTGAGGCAGGAAATAACCAGTGAGACACACAAAGTTCACCCAGTGCACACAGCAGTTAGTGTGAGTTAGTGTGTGTTCCAGGGTGTCGGAGAGGAACCAACACATTTGAGTGGATGCAAACGGAGTCAGATACAGTTGTTATCGCTGGACAAGATTTCACGTTGTAACAATTTTTTGTTTGTTTTATTTCAAAAGAGGATTTCTGAGCAGTTGTTTGCATTCTTTCTGGAGATGAAACGCAACATTGAGTCACTACAAGACGATTTTCATGCATCGCCTACTGGTACTACAGGGTCACATGTCTTTGCATCACTTCCTTTTTTCAATATAATTGCACTGATCAGTCAAACTGTTATTTTATTTTTCTGAAACATACACACAGACACGGAGAGGTTTTAGCAAATTAGGCAGCTGCAATGATAAATCAATGTACTCGTTGCTGAATAAGAAAAATGTTTTCTTTTTACCCGTCAGAACAAAAGAAATGTATAAAGTGTCATTTTAAACCAGCAGTTAGTGTTAGTTAGTGTGTGTTCCACGCTGTCGGAGAGGAACCAACACATTCGAGTGGATGCAAACCGAGTCAGATACGATTGTTATCGCTGGACAAGATTTCACGTTGTAACATTATTTTTTGTTTGTTTTATTTCAAAGAGGATTTCTGAGCAGTTGTTTGCATTCTTTCTGGAGACATGTAACCAGATAGGGGTTCACGGTTGTTCAGCTCTGCGGAGGGGAAGTTCCTTATCTCCGCCCTCGGTACACGCTGTTGTCTGACACTATCTAAGCACCTCAGAGGAACAGTGAACCGGAGTCATGCAGCTCAGAGTGTGTTCAGGCAGAGATACGAGTCAAAGCTGCAACACACAGTATCTCCGCTGTGCTCCGGCGTGTACGCCCACAGATATAAGACAACATGAGGGGAGCTGAAGGGTGAATTCCCAGCAAAGATGGACAGAAAAGCAGCAGGACGGAGGAAAACAGAGCGAGGGATGGATTTGTATTAGTGTGCGGTGTAATTTGCCTTCCAGCACCGGGGGAAAAAACACAGCAGAGAGATGACAGAGTCGTATAAAGCACAGGGTGCAGGTGGTCCATGTGGCTGACAGGAATGTCCCTGCCTCAGACAGTGGTCTGCACCTCTGGAGGCTGCATGCAATCCTGTCAGGGAGCTAAAGGGGCCGGAGCTCGGGGGGGTGCAAGTCCCTGGAGTAGTGGACACTCTGTAGTCCACTTTAAATAAGACACTGAAATAGAGATAAAAACCACAGGCAGCACTTGCTTCATGTTGTTTTGTGAGCTACGCGTCGGGCTAATGAACTCATTATAACATAATTTATTTGTTCACCCGACTCTCTGGCTCAGATATTGTTTTTTTTTTCCTCATCTAAAATGTAAGTTTGCCGTGAGCCGGGTTCTGCAGCGAGAGAGAACTATCATCGACTTCACCGCCACGCTAAGTGATGTCAGTTACTGCTGCCATGGCAACTGAATCTCTGTTCTTCCAGCAGAACATGCTGAGGCAGAGAGAGAAGGAGAGAAAGAAGAGGGAGAGAGAGGGAGAGAGAGAGAGAGAGAGAGAGTCTGGAGAAGGACCTGGGCGTTCAGCAGTCAGTGGACGAGCACGACTAAGGACATCTGTCACAAACTGTTAGGGCGAGCGAGAGAGAGAGACGAGTCAAGGTCACAAGAAGATTTATACAAATACACAACTGCACAGGCAACATTTGTCCAAACTTTGACAAAACGCAAACAAAGAACATGTAATTTGTGGATTTATGTTTTGATTTTTGCAGAGAAAATAAAGTAGTATAAGTAAATAGAGAAGACGCTGATCTACCTCATGTTCTCTACTGTGTCTTCGGGCATGGGGGCCACCGGCTGCACGGCAGGAAGGTTTTTGCTGGTGGCTCCATTTACAAAACTGGAGGAGGATGAGGCGGAGGAGGTGGGGGGGGCAGCCTCAGTTGCTCCTGCAGAGAAGACCAGCAGAGACACGCAACATTAGTGCAGCACACAAAAATGTATAACGTATGTTTTTATGAATCTTTAACCATTTTACAGTAACGGTGAGGATTTACTTTAAGGTAACAAAAGCCAAATTAAAGTAATTTATAGTTCAAATGTTTTGATATTAGGACAGTTGAATTGTCAGAGTTTAATGATGAAGCTTGAGAAAAAATCATTGACATGGGTTTCAGGTTTCAATGTGATTTCAGGCAGAGATTCTTTGTAGCACACAGACTAAAATAAAAGAAACAGAATGGGACATTTATAAAAACCCAAAACAATCTGGCTCCCGACATTCTTCAGCAGTCAGCGCAAAATTCAACCAAGTCAAACAAATGGAAAACGTGGCAACGGTGTCAAATCCTGCACCAAATCTTTAACTAGATCCAAGTGCACCGAGCTGGGTGTTGAAACCAGAAGAAGAAAAAAGCTATTCTGCTTTCCAAAGAGTGAGATTTGAAAACAACTTCAGTATTTGAATTTGTACAAGTTACAGTTAAATTTGTTTTGGAATCAAAGCAAACATTTGGTTAATGTCCCAGAATAAAATCATTATCAGAGTCTTGTGAGAGAGTGGGATCTGGGGGAGGGCCTGTGGCTTTAGCTGAACGCACACTTTTAACTTGGATACTTTTCTCACGCTGCTAAGAGGAGGTTTGAAAAGGCGACAGAGCACATTTGAAATGTGTTGGAGCTCCTGATGGTTTTTGGTGCTAAGTGGGTCCCCTTCAGAAACCCTGGACAGGAGAGCTGAGGCGGAACCATGAGCAGCCGAGCCCCAGGAGAAGGAGAGTGACCACAGGGGAAGGAGAGGGGGGGGATCGAGAGAGGAACACACAGGAAGAGCCATGTGTATGAATTATTTTTAACTCCTGAAAATACTTTAATTGTATAAATCAGAGAGATTCAAATTGAGCTTATTATCTGGTTGCTGGAGGAGGAACCTAGTGGTTTTGAGTCGTGAGCTGATGCAGATACTGAAAGGAAGATAGAGACCGCCATCTAGTGGTAATAATAAGCTCCTGCACAAGCATACCGACTCACATGATTCAGACAGAAATTAATTTCTAGTCCTGTAACAGCATCTTGTAATAAAGGCAAAACAAATCAAGCTCTCTGAAATCTATTCTTTTTTTAATTTAACCACGTTACCTGGCTGACCCTGGTGTGTTGTGTTTGCCCGTATGAATAAATAAAGTTTATTCTAAGTGAACTTGTGCCTGACCCACCCGTGGTGTTGATCATGCTTTTTGGGGTCGCGGTGGCAGAGGCAAAGATGTTGGGGGTGCTGCCAGCTGTCAGGCCGGCAGAGGTGCTGCTGCTGCTCCCCCCCACTGTGTTCACTGCCAGGCTGCCAGGGCACGTCTTCTTCACTGGCACCATCACACTCCTGCAGGACACACACACACACACACACACACACACACACACACGCACACACACACACACACGGACATACAGTATGAACACACAATAAAAAGGAACAGTAAGAGTATTAAAAACATAAATTATACAGTTTTAGAGTGGATTAATTCCATATAAATCTAAACAATTAGAGGGGAGATTGTGTGTTTATGACATCTGTTTAACAAATGCAATATACTACACAACCTAAATCCACAACAGCTCCAGGAGGTGACTGAGCTGCAGATGGCAACTGAAGGCTGAAACTGTGATATTGTCATAGCATTATTCATAAACCCGTGGCTTTGATCTAACAGTATTACAAGGACTCCCGGGCTTGTGGGTGAAAGGCACATTTCCAGTTTTGTAGGGAGGTTATAGTTCAGGCCACTGGGGAGTCAAACCAGACCGAGACCAGGGGTTAGGATTAAATTCTCCTTATAGAAGATGAATAAAACCAGACTTTCAGGCATTTCCTTGACTTTAGATTCAAACAGTAACTTTCTAATCCTCTTATTTGAAACACCCCCAGACCACAGCGGATAAAACACAATTTGTGCACATTTTAGAAGTAAAAGAAGAATAGCAATGATCTTGATGAGAATGCCCAGGACATTTGGGAAAGATAAACATCCTGACCTGCTACTCCATCATTCAGCGTGTAGCACTTGCAATGCAAACACATGTGAGAGGCTGAGATAAATAAACCTGAGGGCAAGAGGTCGAGCAGGCAGCTACTGCACTTTCCCTGAAATCTGCTCCTGTCACCAGAGGCCCCCCACCGTGCTGCCCTCTGCTCTGTACACCGAGAAGCTGGAAACATCCTCAAAGCTAACGCCAGGTTCTCCCAGAGGAAGTTGGCAGTTGTTACCGACGCACATTTGCATCGCTACCAGCTGTGTTCAAACTGACAGAACTACACCTCGCTGCCTTTGAGATTCAAGACCTTTCTCTCTGGCATCTGCACGGCACAGACACACAGAGCGGTGTTTGTGTGAAAGGAAGTACACGGAGAGTGCAGGTATATTTGGCCCCGGCACTGTGCAATGTTTTTGTATCGGGTTCTTAGATAAACCTCCTTTTTTTCTCACCCCCGAGAGACTTTCTGTCGTGGATATACAAGATCTGGCACCAAACAGCTGAAAGGTCAGAATCTTGCATGAATACTTACACATCAAGAAGTCAAGAAAGAACATAGAACATCACAGTGGCTCCCCTCAGAGGTGTCAAAAGTATTCACATCCATTACTCAAGTAGAAGTATAGATACTAGGGCTTAAAAGGACTTCTGTAGAAGTTGAAGTATCAACTCAAGCTTTTTACTTAAGTAAAAGTGTAAAAGTACAGGTTTCAAAACTGCCTAAAGTATAAAAGTAAAAGTAATGTAAGGGGAATTTTTTTTCCATTAAGGACAAACTCTTAAGCCGCGTCTCAGGGGCCTATAGTGCACTACACCACCTCCTCCAAAAAAAACATTTTTCTAAAAGCCATTATGACTATAATTTTTATATTAAAATGTTATGTTGAAAAATGTGGGATGCTGCGAGGACGGTGGCGCACGCCTCATCCGCTGAGTGCGCCACATTGTGTGTGTTTTTGAAAGATGACAAACCGGAATGAAAACAAGCCAAAATGAAAAAAGGAGTAACGAGGCTATTTTTAAAAAATGTAAGGAGTAGAAAGTACAGATATTTGCGTGAAAATGTAAGGAGTAGAAGTAAAAAGTCGTCTGAAAAATAAATATTCCAGTAAAGTATAGATACCCAAAATTTCGACTTAAGTAAGGTAACGAAGTATTTGTACTTTGTACAGAGGCCGGGGACTCTGCATCTGAACCATGTTAGACCCATCTGATGATGGAGTGATAGAATGAAGTTCTTCTATGATATTAAAAGCTTTAAAATGAGGTTTAATGCCATATTGTACATAGTTAATCTAAAATGCATTGGGATTTATTTTTCTACCTTGAGTAATTTTGCACACTCACTGGTGACAAGTCTGTTTGAAGTATTTGTACTTCGTTACTTGACACCTCTGGCTCCCCTTTTATTTGTAGAAGCCACTGTACAAGCATCACATGAGGCGATAGGAGAAAGCTCATGAAAGAAACATGTAAAAGGAAAAAAAAGCTTGAGCAGGCTTAAGATGAAAGTAACACTTGTGACCTCGGGTAGCGGCACAGGAAAGCACAAACACGCCAGAGCTCCGTTCACATGCGATCTGAGTGACCGAGGGTTAAAGATGATGCAGTGAACTTGACCCTGCGAGAGCTGCCTGACAGCAGAGAGAAGGGGAGCTTGTCCTTATCAGGTCTGCAGTTGGCCTTTGGGTTTGCGAGGGTGCCAGATAATGTCTCCTCCAATCCCCTGCAGTTACTCCGGGTGACACGGGCCAGGCCTCGGCTCTGTCACGAGCTAAGCCCGCTGTCGTCTGAAGCAAATCCCCCAGAAATCCTTCCTCAACAAAACACAGACTCATACTGTTTTATGTTGCTCTTATATATCCACATACACAATGTCAAAGACTCTGCACACCATGGGAAACAACCCCTCACTTGGACTGGATTTATCTCAGGCTTCAGGGGGATTCATCTCACATCCTTGTTTTACTGTACAACTCGTTTCCCATGAAAGGAATTATCAACGCTTCAGCATTTTAAAAGATGAAACGGCTCTTGTTTCTCTCTATGGATAAAACACACAAAAATGTAGATGATAACACACATTAAGAGACACACGCTGCTGCTTAGTTAACAACCGCTGCACACGCACACCATGCAAAACAAAGCAGTCAAATAAAATATCTGGGATTTAGCGTAACAAAATCCACTCGATAACACCAGGGAGCATGAGCACGAGTCGGAGGGAAAACTTGAAAACTCGCTGAAATATTAATCTCTCCCGAGACACAGCTGTGCTCTGAAGAACACTGATGACAAGTATCATTTATTTAGCGGATCTGTGCTCCGCTCCCTCCTCTTGTGAGATCTCTCCCACAGATATCGGGACATCACTCGGGTTTTTTGGTGATTTCAGGGAACTGGGCGTGGATCTAATCTTTGCTTTCCAAATCCCAACCCCCCCCCCCCAGTGGAAGCCGGGCCGTTCCTCGACGTTACACCGGATCTACAGGATGTTGATAAAACACGAATGTCTCCGCGTGAATTATTCATCAGCCGAGTCCTCATGAATCATGTATAGATTATCTAGCGCATATTTTATTAATAGGATTGTCTTAATTGAGTTGCAGAGAATAAAGCAGAGGATTAATCTTAGGGGTGAATATTAATGGGGGAGATGACTGCGCCGAAAAGAATAACCAAAGAAATGTTTCCTTTATGAATCCAAGAGAAGGAATCTGATCTAATAGGGTTTTAATTCAGGAATCTGAGGATAGACTCGGAGGAAATGTGTTTACATTCCGCTTGCAAATTCAATTAAAACCAATTATTGTTGTTCTTCATCACAAGGAAAAATCTAATATATTATATTTCAGTTGATTGTGATACTTTATGGGAAGGAGATGGGGAAAGGGAGGAAGTTATGGATTACTGAAGTATTTCCTTACTTTATTCCCATCTGGCTGAACTGAAATCTGGATGTTGAGCATTTGAAACTCCCTCCTGTCTGAAGCCCCCTGGTGGAGGGGTCTTCCCCCCCCCCCCCCCGCACTCCACTTTAAGCCATTTTTCACCCCCTTTTTTTCTTTTTTGATGTTGTCACTCCCAATCTATTGCCGTCCTGTCAGACAAATGAAAGGCCCGTCCGTGGCTGGCAGCTCATTTCACTGGCAGGTGGCAAACAATTAGACACAGCAAATAGAGGCTGGGGTTGGGGTGGTGGGGTGGTGGGGGTGGAGGGGACATGAAAAGCACGAGACAAAGTTGTATATGTGGTCAGGAGGGTTTGTGTGAAAGCATTTCAAAAAATAATACACTTGGCCGTGGCCGACTCATTTCAGGATGCCAGGTCCCATTACGGGTGTGAGCGGTGAGGGTGACAGGGCCGGGCCGTGGTGTGGCGTGAGGCCGCTTCTGTTTAATCTGTCATCAACACCCTGGAGACCCCCCGTCCCCCCCCCCACCCTCTCAGCTGTCCTCTCTCCACAAACTCCTCCATCTTCGACCCTATTCATCAGGCTCGGCTCAGCCCAGCTCGGCAGCGTGCATGCATTAAAAAGGGAAAGGAAGCCCCATTGTTCCTCCTGACTCACTGTGTCCCCTGGCTTCTCTCTGCAGCCCGGCTGCGACTACACACACACACAGACACACACACACACACACACACACACACACAAAAACTCCAGCACATCAGCGGCGTCCAGAGGCCAGAAGGAGTTTTTCTTCTTTGCAACTCAAATTACTCTCAACTCTTGAATAAACGATGATTTTTAACAACTTATCAACCATAGGAGACGGGGATCGGGAGGTTACAGGTTTGTAAACTCTTAAATCCAGACAGATTACTGTGTGGTTTTATCTAATCCAGGAATGTAAATAAACCGCAGCAGGGCCACGGTGCTTCAGAGGCTTTTTTCAAACACAGGAATTCTTGGCCATGAGGGATGAGTCCAATACAAGTGGTCTGAGATGAATAATGAGTTACATGCACCTTAGAAAAACCATTAGTGGTGTACTAGATATCTAACATAAACCCATAGGATTAACATTAGTTTTCTGTGCTATTCCCACCCCATGAGACACACACACGCATGTCTGTTAATAGTTGTGAGGACATAATGCATTCCCTAGCCCCTTACCCTGACCTTAACCCGTACTCTAACCCCAACTTAAACCCATGTCTAACCCTGACCCTAAAACCAAGTCTTAACCCTAAAAACAGCCCATTGAATTTGTGAGGACGAGACGAAATGTCCTCACAATAATGGTAATGAACCAACATTGGGCCCCATAACTATAGATAGACTTGCACACAAACACACACACACAGAAATGTTTGCTATCTATCTAATGCAGTGATACATTCAAACATCTTACATTGTTTAATGTTAATCTTGTTTGATATCATCAGGGTTTGTTTCTAGCTTTTACAAAGTTTAATCTTCATATTAAAAAAAAAATACAAAACTCAAGGTCAGTTGAAGGACGACCATGTGCAAGTTTGTTCTTCTTCTTCTTGTTGTTACTTAAGTCTAGACCCTAAGGTTGTTTTAGAACAGTAGACGATTGATTTGATAAACTTATGAGCTCTACAGTTCAGCATAGTCAGTGTCAGTGGCTTTTTTATGCAATAATGCAGCCTAAATCTTCACTGTGATGAAAAGTGTGTAAATTATCCTAAATACTGCAATACTGTGTTCATGATCTGAAGTAAATGGGACCGAAATGTAGAAAACCTCTGCTACAGTTCTTTACACAAAACCTTTTCACCTGTCAAAGGAGTGAAACTGCATGGGCAGCATGGCCTGGGCCTGGGCAGCCGGGTCTGGGTAGCACACCGGCTCCAGCCCAGTCTCCATCCCCTCCACTGGAGACGCCACCAGGCTCTTCAGGATCTCCTTCACACTGATGCCCTTGCTGGGCTGGCTAATGCTGCTGATGGAGGAGGGCGGTTTCTGCAGCTCCACGGTGGGAGACTCAGACAGACTCTCCCTGGACTTCTTCACCTCCGAGTACAACGTGGATATCTGCTCGCCCCCAGCGTCCGGCCCTCCGGCGCCGGGATCTGGATCAGACCCGTTCAGGATGCTGTGCTCCTCTCCGATCCCAGAGTCTGTGCGGGGGAGAGAGCTCTCCGAGTGGAGGTTCTCTGAGGGTCCGAGGTGATCCTTACTGCTACTGAATGCTAGGGGTGTTTCTGTAGGACACACACACACACACACACACACACACATACACACACACACAGAAAACAGACACTGTCGTCAGCTATGTACAATAATAAAATAGTTCATACAAAATAATAATTGTGTCAAATTTGATTAAACCTGTACATAGCATTTACAATGTTATCATCAATTGTGCTTGATTATGTAAAAAAAACTAATAAAATGAAAATATAAAGTGAAACAACATCTTCACATCTGTCAGGTGTGTGGTTTGATGTTTTTCTTGGATAAGTAGTACCATCAATACTAATGTTTGTGTCACTCACTATGTTTTTTTGGTCAATATATTCAAGATACTTATTGTAGTCTTGCAACAACAGCGACTACAACTGAGTTCTAAAGTAAGATATACATTCCTCATCAAAGAGTAAATATAGCGTGTGTATACAGTCGTGTGCCAGCACAGATTTTCTTGGATCTCTCTCCAGAAGCTCTGATCATCTGCTGAGATCATCTACATTCTTCTTCTTCTGTGCTAATAAAACATGAATTCTCTTTATTCAGTGTACTCCTGCCCAAAGCCCAGGGAGACACGTGTATTGTTAGATAGCTGTTCTGTTATTATGGTTCATAATATACTGCATAAACAAGATGTTGAGTGTGAAGTTTCCTCAAAAACACAACATCTGGTTTCTTCCCACACTGAAAACATTAAAGAGACGAACTTGACCCGATGGAACATTTGCGGATCCTGTCATCAGTCAGAGCAGGTGACCCTCAGGTTTGATTGTTGGTTCGTCCGGATCCAGCGGTTACCTTGACGCGAGGCCGGAGACAAATTCATATTCATCACGTGCCGCCTAACGAGGTCAGCGGCGCCTGATTCCGCCAGCGAGTCCTCTGGCTTCCTGGTCCATCAGACAATCGTCTGCCACATGCCGTCTGGAAAATTCCCCCATTTTCTGGTGAAATTTATGAAGGCGGCAGTGTGCCTCTCTCCTCCCAGCAACCTCTATGATCCCATTCTCCTCTGGTGGATTGCTTGCCTAATGGGCACTGACAGATGCGGCTGAAAATAGCAAGCCTGGCTCCTCTGCCCCAAAAAACCCACAGCAGCTAGCTAGCATGCTGCTTTCCCATCTTATCTCCTCTTTCTTCATTTGCCGTGTTCCTACATTTTTAAATTACACTCATATTTCCTCTGGCCTCTCTTTCTCTTTCTCTTGTTTCCTTTATTCACTTCACATTTCATCTGAATGGAAGACGATGAAGTATATTCGCCCGAGCGTCTCCCTAAAAGCAGCAGACGTTGTGTTAAACCTTTGTAAGCAGCCGCTGATTTCCTTTCATGTGACTTAATGTATGATTTATGACTCCAGGCGTATCCTACCTTTTATTTCAGAGGGACTGATGATGCCCGTGCAAGTTGGTAAAGAACCATCTCCAGCCCCGGTTTGATTCCACGTTTAATTCCACGCGGTGCAATTAGCGGAGCTCATGAATAAATCATAGGTGAGTGCAGACAGGGTATCCTTGCTATTTTACTGAATGAGCTCTCGGCTCCGGCTGTCAGCAGAGAACCAAAAGGACCAAGGACACTTTACAGTCTTTCATATCAGCTGTAGCTCAGATTAGCGAGCGGGAGGGACGGGTGTGAGAAAGGCAGGGCTCAGCTGTCCACACCTGTGCTGGTGGGTGAGTTGATCTCCTGACGCATGCTGGGGCCTGAATGGCTGCTCATCCGGGCCGTCTCACGCTGGGGCTCCAGGATGTCGCGGTACTTGGAGACCATGAGGACAGAGATGAAGTACACCACAGCCAGAGCCAGGAACTGGGCTTGCTTACTGTCATCCTGTGGAGAAGAATCACAGAATGCTCACGTCACTCTCCATATGCAGAAGATAGTTTTTTTTTCTCACATAATCCAACGCTGCTGCTGCTGCTGCTGCCTGAAGTGTTTCTCTCACCTTGGAAACACGTTCAAAGTAATGTTCTTTTTTTCTCTAACACGTGTCTCATACTTGCTTTGAAATCTATCCGTTCAAATTTGGAAGGCTCGTGTTAAACAGCAGCTCAGTCGACAGGGTTTCACCCGCTGATCGAGGGGTGTTACATCGCACACCTACGTGTCTGCCAGAAAAAGCAAATCCTATTTCCGTCCTCTCTATCTGCAGCCAGGTCTTTGTGACAAAACACATGCATGTCCTCCGAGTAAACCGCTTGCACATGCACAGACGCACGCCGGCACTCACCACATCACGGAACACCACAGCTCGCAGACGATTAATGTCTACATCCTGCAGGAGGCGATCGGGGTCCTTGATGGGAGACAGGTTACAAGGGACAATCTCTATGGCTGTCTAAAGCAGAGAGATAACACAATATGACATGCAACTCTTTTTCGCTCAGTTAAACACGTATTTCCTTTTGTTTTCACCTAAATTTAGGGATTAAAAAAAGGACAAATGGAACTGAGAACCAGATATCTGACATTGTAGGAATTAGATCAGGAACACAAGCATGGGGCAAAGTGTTTCTACAGTAAAATGTAATGTATTAACGTAACTTTGAAAGTATAGTTATGACTGTGCATCCTTACCTTGCTGGAAGTCACAGCATTTAGCAGGATCTCCTGAGTCTTGTTGTTGTTGGGAATGTAAAACTTACTTCCCCTGTCACTGTGTCTCTGCCTGCACTCCAGACAGTTCCTAACAGCCACGCAACACACTGCACCCCCCCCCCACACACACACACACACACACACAGAGAATACAAATAGGCTCTCATCTCAGAGTTAGACGAAAATTGACTGTTAATAACATGCATGACCCTCTTTAAAACTAATCAGTTATCCATGATGACTATTTGTTCCAGGCT
The DNA here is from genome assembly GCF_963576545.1 of Limanda limanda. Lineage (NCBI taxonomy): Eukaryota > Metazoa > Chordata > Actinopteri > Pleuronectiformes > Pleuronectidae > Limanda > Limanda limanda. Next base: position 24,134,828 of record NC_083641.1, on the reverse strand, counting down.
GCAGGGGAGGACACTGGGAGTAAAATCAGCAGCCAGACCGATTTCACGCTGAAGCCGGTGATGAGAAATTGCATGTTTGCAACGGGCACAACCGTGAAGTCCCCCACACACACACACAACACAACTTGATAGTCAACAAAATCCACAGATGTAGAAAAGGATAAAATCATGCACAAAGACAAATAAACACACCTTTTCTATGACTGATTCCTGCAACAAAGAATTGCACTACAGCAACTAAATAGAAATGAACGCTTAGTTCAATAAAATTCTCATTTTAAGAATTTCTGAATTAAGCAGTTTTCGACTTTGCAGTTCATAAGGTACAGAGGCAGTGACACACACACACGCACTCACACACACACACACACACACACACACACACACACACACACACACACACACACACACACACACACAATGGCAGAGAGGACCTCATGCAGTCCTATGAGACAAACCCACGACAGACACAAAGGCTACCATTTGCAAAGGCTACCTGATTGCACTGCAAATTATTCCCTCTGTTTGTTTTGAATTCCAAAGTGATGATCCTGTTATTTTTCTTCAGCCGGAAACGGCAGCGCTCTCCAATTTAATATACAATTAGCAGAGGGCTCTCAAATTAATTAGCTTTGCTGATCAAACAGAGGCTTTACAGGGATTAGAGAAATGATTAGTGTGTGAAGAGAATGCTGTCATGGTATTTTCGAGCTCATCAATTTCCCAGTGGGGCAAGAAAAAGATGCATTTCATCGATGCTGAAATTGGTTCAATCCTCCAAGTGGACTCACCGAGTCTGAGGCACTGACGCATGAGGCCACCGGCGGACATGTTCTTCTCAGCCTCGATCTCACTGAAGTTGAGGGAACTGGAGAACACCAGCACGTCCACCATGACCATGAGACGGGACAGGAAGGTGATGGCGGTCTCCGAGGACATGCCCTGGGTCACCTCGATGTTGTCCAACTCCGTCTTCCACAAGCATCAAGAAACACACCAGTCATAAACAAACAAAACGTACATGAGCAATGTCTTCTCTTCCACAGTCGAACCTGCAGCTATGACTAAAAGCTCACAGAGAGATGCAGAAAAATACAGAAATATTTATAGAGAAACATTCAGTGGCAGCTGGGGAAGAGGGCAGCGCCATCAGCCATTATAATTATATGAGGAGGAGTTCAGTCTCATCTAAGAAATATGTTTTTGATCAAAAGTTTGCTGCAGCTCAGTCCCACCAGGTGGTATTTCATCAAATACATTTAAGGAGACAATTTAACTCTAGTCTCGTTTGTGAAGATTAATTGAGAGGATTTTCTGAGAAAAATATTGTAGAAGGTAGAAGGTAGAAGTCGACAAAAACAAATTGGCTGTGAATAAAATATGAATTTGGGAGAAAATAGCAAAAATACGTACCTTGGCACTCTAGACATGTGCAGACAAAATAAAGAAAAGAATATGATTAGAACCAATTTCAATTCTACAAATTAAAAAATAAATGACACACAGGGAAGTTCATTACAAACAACAACAAAAATGCACCAAAGTGAGTCTTCAGTTTGTATTCCAACAGGATGAAGCTGGGCAAATAGAGGCCCAATTAAAAAAACATAAACTAGTCTTATTTCCCTGAGGTGCAGTGTTGAACTATTGTGAACTACAACCATAGACCAAGCACTTATAGTAATCTGCCACTAGATGGCATTGTATCCCTTCAATGAAGACAGAAGAGTGCACTTACAGAAGGAGAGGTGGCCGCTGAGAGAAGAGGCAGAATCCCTCCACAGGCAATAATGATGTTGTCAACCATTTGTGAAATGAGGTGGATGGTGTTGTGGACAAAAATTATGTTTTCATTACTATTAACAAAGTCCATGACAGACTTGGTGGAGTGGCTGAAAGAGAAGGTGGGGGATGAAAAACAGAATTATTAAAGGTACGGTACGCGCACTTCTCACCTCACAGAAATAAAAGAGCAATTTACTTTGGAGTAAACAGAAAATGCATTTATATAAATATTGGTGTAAAAATGAAAAGATTGAATAAATATCCACTTCACACACCTCCTCCAGACATGGACGTCGCTCTCCAGTGCAAACAGCAGGTCGGTGAGCAGCCGCTGGTGCACGGGCGACCATTTGAACTCTGGGATACGGAACATGGTGGTTCTCGGGCCGGGGCTGAACTGACGCCGCTGCTCCTCGGTCATGGGCGTGCCCCGGAAGCCCAGGTCCAGCCGGATGTCCCTCTCCATGTGAGGAGCGTGGCGGCCGTGCAGACTCTGTGAGGAGACCAACACTAAATGACTGAGACATTCTTGAGATGCTGTACGCAGACGAGCTGCTAACAGTGCACACTTAATGAGATAAAAGATTAATTGCCAGATTTGTCCTCAGATGACCTCTTTGTGCCTGTGGGTAGTAAAAAAAAATAAAAACATACAACGAGCTTCTTCTTCTTCTTCTTAGTTCGGTTTATTGGCCACCGTCAAGGTGCATTACCGCCGAATACAACAAGCTCCGTGCGACCTCTATACATAATGTGAATGAGTCAGCAAGGTGCTACAACAAAGCCTGGAAACGTAGTTACAATAAATTGAACATTAAAAATTACAAGCCAGGACGGTGAGGTTTAAAAATAGATCCTGTCTCCCAGCTGGTTAACCCGTCTGGGCCAAAGAGGCTGACCTCAGAGGAGGAGAAGAAGGGGAGCATGGGACAAATCCCAGGTGAGAGCTGCAGAATAATGCCTGGTCTATTTCTGCTCTCCTGTTGGCTCAGCTAACGATTCCAGCAACCCAGTTTCCAGAGTCTCTGAGGGACGGAGCCCGATGTGCACCAGGCCATCCTGTCCCCGTTACGAGCAGAGTTGGGGATTGAACGATCCCTCTGGGTCTGATAATACAGAACTCTTCACCACAGGCCAACACAATGACTCACAAAGGCAAATGGTCTCCCTCCTCGCTGTCCCACCCTTTGACCCTGACTGATGTGTTTCAGCATTCACGGTTAGATTTCCCTCTGGCAAAGAGCTGTCCGGTTATCTGGACTTTGGGGGAGTCAGTGAATCGCTTCTATTTCTGCTCCTGTTGTCTGAGTACTGTCTAGAATTTAATAGTCTTGCATAACTCAATTTACATTTATGAACTAATTCTATCAAGCAATTGAGCTGCAGACGAACCTGTGTGGTGGCTGTTGTCTGAATCTTCCTCATCTCCTTGTCTTTGCCCTCATCCGACCGCTCCGGGTCAGAAGCGTTGCTGGTGTTCCTACCGGCCGAGGGCTCCCCGTCAGAAACCACTGCAGCTGTTCCCTTCCTGACCTCCGGGCTTTTGGATGAAGCCTCCGTCTCAGTACCAGCCACCGAGTTGATGCCCTCCAAGGCTGCCTGCAGTTCAAACTCATCCTTCTCCAGGATAACAGGTAAGGAGCCGAGCTCAGAGCTGCCTGTCATGTGAGCTAGGAGGCCCAGTTCATCACTGGCGCTGGTGTGCACAGGAGGCCCTGGGCTGGGAAGGACCAGAGGCTGAGCTGGACTGAGATCAGGCAGGAGCTTGTCCTCCAGGCTGCTTGTCATCTTGCCAAACAGGAAGCTGTTGTCATTAGCGATAATGTCCCTGTCATCAGCGAGTGTAATGAGAGGGGTTGCATTTCGGTCGTCCATGCCGCTCTTTGGCAACAGAACATTGTTGCCATTACTGCTGAGCTTTTCCACAGCAGCACAATAAACATTATCCAGCAGTGAATCCACCTCCACCAGTGATCCATTCACGGATACTCCCAGGGTTTCAGACGACAGGTCCAAATCATCCAGTTTCACCTCGGTGGCTTCCACCTTTTCAGCCTTGATGTCCACCAGGAGGTCGTGAACTTCGACCCTGACCCCGTCGACCACCCCCTCCTCAAGCCCCTTCCCTTCAGCCAGCAGGTTGCGTGAGTCTGCGCTCTCAAAGTCCGTCTCGCTCTCAGGTGTCCGGGAGTTATCGTCCATTTCCCTGATCTCTATTGCACCTTGGATTCCAGACGCCTGAGCAGAAAGACCAGAGATGGTGCTGACCAGCCCCTTTATCCCTTTCTTAATATTCTCCTCCTCCTGACGCTGGTATTCTTCATACATCTTCGCCAAGTACTCCTTATGTGCCTCATATGTCACCTGTAAAAAAAAAGAAATGCGATGACGTTAGCCGCGTATTTGTGAAGCAATAACCGCAGGGAATCTTTTCAGAAGGAGCTCAACGGCTCAGTTATAAAACTGGCTCCCTCGACAGCAGAGGTCTTTGTTGTGCAGTGAAGAACTCACCTTAGAATGGGCTATAGAGAGCGTGTCCACCCACACACGCCATCCCCCCCACTCGTACTTGATGGCGTGGTAGAGGAGAATACGAAAGATGTTGTAAACCATCTCGGTGATCTTCTGCTCGTCAGAGTTTTTGGGGTTGATGTAGCAGAGAGAAAACATCCAGTCCTGCCAAACCGAGCACTGAAGAAGACACCTGCAAAACACACACACACATCACTTCAAAATCACCACAAAGGAGCAGCAGGCATGACTAGGGTTGCAAAATTCCGGGAATATTCAAAGTTGGAAACTTTCCATGGGAATTAACGGGAATTAACGGGAATTAACGGGAATTAACGGGAATATACGTGAATAAACGGGAATTTACGGGAATAAACTGAAAATGTTGTGGGTAATTTATACTAACTGTATTTACCTTGTCATATACAGACATAAATATAAACATTTTGTTTTGTCATAGGCTGATTGGAGCCCTGAGGAAACTTTGGGCACTTCACTATATGCTTCTGCATCTTTGTGTCATTCTTAACATAGGTCTTTGCACAGTATTTGCAAATGTACACAGCCTTTCCTTCTACATTGGATGGGGTGAAATGTCTGATGGCATTGTTCTGTAGAATAAGATGAGAAAAAAGTTTGTAAAAAAACACTAATGCAATGCCAGAGATATAAATAGTTAGCCAAACAATTGGAATCGTCTGTAAAAATATTTTACAATTGATGGATAAATGAATGTAAATAGGCTAGATGAACAGATGAACAATCCTCAATCAGCATGCTAATATATTTCCCCAGTAATATCATTGAAACTTACCTGACTAGTCCTGCACACTACAGCAGGCCTCAATAGCTCTGCTGTAGAGTGAAGGATGCTGGGAGTTATCTGTGCATGTGATGGAAGAATGCACAGTGGAGGGTTGAAATTCAACGTTTTGAATTATGTTTTTATTGCTCAGCGTTTAATTGGCCTTTTTTTTTTTTTTTCAAAATTCCCAAAATTCCCAAGTTTAATATTCCTGTGGAAAGTTTCCGGAAATTTACCGGAAACTTTCCGCCCCTTTGCAACCCTAGGCATGACACACAATCACTTAGCCGTTTAGGAAAACTCTGATCCTGTCATCTTTGGCAAGTTTAACATTTAATGAAAGTGTTAAAAGGAATATGTTTTTGTTTTTTTTAAATCTACTGCGGATTTTTTCATTAACATTAAACAAGATTTAGGCTTATTATACTTTCCGCCTACTTCCCTTCCATCTTTCTTTTTGTCAAAAGTGCAGAGCAGTTCTAAAGGGCATTTGCTATTCACATTAGAACAGATTGTTTTGATCATTTTGCCATCCATAAATACATTGGGTTGTTTATTTGGCAACAGTTTCTCACAAAACAAAGTGACAGCCAAGACAGAAAACGGGGGCAGCAATTAAAAAACAATTAAGTGTTTTCTTTTTTCACCACTTTAACAGTTTGACTTGACAAAGTACTTAATTTTCCGCTAATTATGTTGTTGATCTAGGTCAGTGGTTTCCTAAGACCTATAATTTAATTGCAACATGTCTTAGAGTGAGTATGTATGTGTATCGGAAGAAGAGGTTGGGTGTGAGAGTGAGAAAAGAGAGAAAGCCCGAATGAGAAACTGTCATGGAAACATCTGCTGGACAACATGTGCACGTCCAAGGATGATTTACCATCAACATGAGCCTATTACACACGGCACAATGAGAAGGAACAGTGTCCCTATTTTCCCTTTTCCTTGATACATTAATCTGCGAGATGATTGATGGAGTAAGCGAGTAGGAGGCGGCTGAAGCTCTGCTCACCGTCTGTTCTCTCGGCTGTTGCTGAACAGTTTGATCATGTCTGAAAGGAAGAGTCGCCGCGCCTCCATCAGCTCGGTGCTGTGGGCGGAGCTCTTCAATAAGGTCGCTACCACCTTGAGGATCACTGACGTCACACAGGCACCGAATACACAAAAACAAACAGATTGTCAAGGAAAATACTTCAGGAGGAGTTAAAACCCAAATGTGACACACGAGCTGCTTACTCGGGTTCTGAATCTTGACGCTGGAGTCGGGCTCCGGATGAGGTTTATGAACAACCTGCGTGCACACCTGCTCCGTCAGGATCTGGTGGTGAGAAGTGGTGAGAACACACCGGTCTCACGGGCTCCACACACAGAGAGCAATGCTGCACCAATACCGGGACATTTGAGAGGAAAATGTGTCGTTACCTCGTACAGAGTGTTGTAGGTTGTCAGCGTCACAGTGTTGGTGTGCAGCATGAGCCTCTCTCCCAGGAGAGTAAAGAGGCTGTGTGTGTGCATGATCTCCACCTTCCTCCTGCAGATAAACACACACACACACACAAACACACAGACACATGATGGTAAAAGTGGCCTGTTTAGAGCTCCCTAAGCCACTGAAAGGATCAGTGAGTGCCGTCAGCCTGCTTCCCTATTCTCACCCAGAGGAAGCCGGGCTCTGGAGACAAGTGTCAGGAACTGCCTGCTGTCATAAATTGGGGGAATATTCGTCGGAGGTGTGTAGGATAACGAAGTTAGCCTGTCACCACAAAAATGGCTCCGGGATACAACAGAGGCAGGACCAGGCTGCACAGTGACAAACTCTTCCTGCAAACAGCACAAGAACGGCTGTCGCAATGCTAAGCTGGAGCTGCACAACTCTGCTGCAACTGCCTAAGGAGGAGTTGGGACTTTCCTTTTTTTTTCTTTATATTGCAGAGGCTGGCAAATTGGACACTTAGGATAAGAGAAGTGTTGCTCTCAACTGCTTAAATGTGGAAATTTGGTAGAAAAGGTCAGACTAATGAGGTGTGCAGCAAATCTGCTCTACCACAATCAACATGCTTGGGAGGTTGAGCCTTATTGTCAGTTTAAATAACTTTTTTTCTTTATTGTGTATAGTATATATTATCCGATGTGACAAAGTTAAAATAAAGGTTCAATTGGTGGATAGGAAAAATAGTATACCTGTTATTCAATTACGACATTCTAAGGGTGGACCATACAGTATGCTAGATGCAGCATAGCTCATAAAACCCTGTCTCATCCATGTTAGCAGATGGGACATGGACCAAACAAAACAGTCAAAGTACATTTCAAGATAAAATGCATTTTCCTCAAAGATGGTCGATGGCCAATTTAGGTAGTTTATATCAAACTAATGTTGGTTTTAGTTTTAATGTTTGGTTTAATAAATTAATTGCTTGAAAGGAAAGTCAGAAGTTGGGATCAAACAATCTGTTGACCCCAAAATGGCCCCAAAAATATTAATGTGTACAATGCATCTGTATATCATATCATACTGACTATGTGGCCCAGACCGAATTACCAATATCTTACAAAAATGAGATAATAAAATGAAATACAAAAAAATAATCAACTCAATAAAGCAGCAAACATGTTTAATTCATTATGAGCAGCACTAGAGCTCAAAGTAAAATGTAAAAAAGCCATTTAAGTGAGGGGTGAAAGCAGGATTTCATAAAGCACTCGTGTCCCTGGAGGATAAAGGCCTTTCACTTGTGGTGGCCTGTCCTTTCTCCCCATTCAGCAGCCCCTAGTAACACCACAACACCTGCTGCCCCTCCACTGAGAGCACACCACCAACCCCCATATAGTATCCTCCACCCAACACTGAAATCCACATTTTGAATCATAAGCTCTCCAGCCAAAAGGCATTCTCTCCTCTCCTCTCCAATGTGCAGCGTGCAGAGGATGCGCTGACATCCTCGTGGGTAGTTTAGAATTTATTTCACTCTGCGGGACAGCAGCTTGGACCTCTTCCACCCTTCTCTTTAGTGAAGTAATGGTTTGGGTAAAATGCCAAGAATTCAGGTGCTCTACAAAGAAACGCACCATAATTTTAAAAGCTGGCTTCCAGTCAAAAGTGTTTGACTCTTCTAATTGTACGATCTTTCAAACCAGTGACAGGAACAGATGAATCATGTCTCTGAATGTAAAGCCTGAATTATGACATTTCAGTTTCTATAGGCCCTCACAACTTGCTCAGATGGACACTGTATAGAAACGGACAGACTAGAAATGACCAAACGATATATAATAGATGAGATCATCAAACATGTATGTATGTTTTACCACCCGTGGTACATGTCCCACGGGTGGTATGGGGGCGGATGTGTGAAATATCTACCAGAACAAATCAAGTGGAAGAAAAACTGCCATCGTGAAGTTAATTAATTACTGTAATAATGACACATCACGACATAAAAACACTGACTCAGCGCATTACAAGTAGTCGGCATCATCCCACACAGCTGGACGAGAGTGCTGAGGCTGCAGATTTGGCCAAATTGATGGTTTATATCAGATAAAGGCGTATGTGCGTTTTTCAGCAGTTACCACCATGCTGGCCAGTTTTTAACATTATGTCACTTCCCACTTTCCATGTGTGTGTGAGATGTTTTAAACATTATAAGATTTATATATCTTCAGGCTATTCATTTAAAAAAAGACTTAGACTTAGTGTGTAATTACAATCTACTACACAATATAATGGAGTTACTTACTTGTGGCCCAGATGCTTGAGGAAATACCCAAGGACTTTGAGGGATTGTACTCGAATGCTCTCACTCTTGCAGGCCATGAGCTTGTAGATCACCCTGGAAGAGACACAAGCAGCGAAAGCTGGCAACACTACACGATTCTGACATAATAAAATATAGTCCTGATGATGAAAAGGCCGTGCGCTGCTAAGCTGACAACCACTTCCCTTCAAAGTAAATTTACATTAGAAATAAATGAATGTCCCAATGAAAGCGGCAGAACGCACAAGTAGTGAGCGCGACGCTGTGTGCATTTATATTTCATAAGATCACATGGGGTAAGTTTGATCATCTATGTCATTCTGTGGAATCAGTATGTTAATATTGTTACTTTTCCATGCATAGTTTATTTCTCAGTGAATATTTGAATTATTCATGCTTCACACAGAAGCAGCAGGAGCGCTAGGTGCTTAGGTTTATTTTGTAGAAATCACCTCTTCATTTTGTGCCTGAACAGCAAAGGGATTGTGTATCTCCCCGCGGGGGCTTACCGTATTCCATTTCTTTGGTCAAAAGCAGGGATCATAGAGGCGGGATGCTCAGACATGAGTGCTACCACCAACTGCAGCACATCATGCAGATTCTCATCCTGTCAATAAACCAGCAGAGGGGGGACGATGATAAAGAGGAAGAAGGACAGAAAAGGAAGCAGGTGAGGAGAGAGAATATCCTGTTCTTTGCTCAGTAAATGCAAATGCAGCAAAGATAAGGTATGTGTGCTGCTACTGTATCATCTGCTACTGCTGAATACAGCTGGACCCTCAGGGGCAGTGGCTGGACAATGAAAAGTGCACTGGCAATCCAGAAGATTAATTTATACTGGTGATTATTTTAAATGATGGAAAAAATATACTACTCCTAGAATAGCAACAGTGGAAATGAAATGTGACCCTGGAGCTAATTGCAGCAGCGTGTCACACTCACACACTGTGAATTCACTCCGAGCGCAAAGAGACTGTCATGTACCTCATGCATTGTTAACAAATAGTTGAGGATGCTCTGCAGCTCATCCTCCCTCACACCTCGGTCCTGAAAGAATACAGAACAGGAAGACATGTCATCAGCAAATCAGTGGAAAAGGGTCAATGCATTATAAAGGTATAACCTGTCGACAAATATTCTGACAAAAACTAGTTTTGATTACTTTATGATGCAGGTACTGGAAACTACTAGAGGAACAACACTGTAATTGATGCACCTTTGATGATAATGTAGGTATCTGCAGCAAAACAAATTATAGATATATTATACTCATAGTTAGGTTCATTGTTTAAATTTGGCTTATTACTTGAAAAGGTTTTAATGATTTAATTATCCGAAAACACACCACCTTCCTAGCACTGTCCTTTGCTGCAGCTCTTCTATTCAGCCTCCGTCTTAAACTCTTGGTTTTAGCTCCTGTCTCTTTAAGACCCGCCTCCAGATAGAGCCCAGTCTGCTCTGATTGGTCAATGAGCCCACTCTGTTGAGATTGGCCCACCGCTTCCATCAAGGGAAGAAACAGACAGGTGCATAATTCGAATGTGGAGGCATATTTCCAGGAAGTATCAGCAGCACTTCTGATGAGAGGAGCTTCCTTTTTGACTTAACCCCGGCAAAGCCCGTTACAGAATATGGAAGGATGATTATCGGCGGCGCTGCATATTTTCTAGGGTACAGCTCAAACTGCAGCCATGCAAAGGGGCTGGGAGGCATGAACACAGGTGGAATATACCTTCAGGATGAGTTGCTTGAGGAAGAGAAGCATGAACGCCCGCAGAGAAGTAATTTCCTTCTGGGTCGGCCTCGGACCATCTGTAGTTGAAGAGGGAGAGTGAGAGAAGCAATCAAAATGAGAAGGAAGATTAGTGGAACCAATGAGATATCTCCCTGTTCTCATGTTGTCCGCTTGCCAGTCTCAATCTTAAGTTCATGCTGACATATTTCTCATTGACTTCTTGTGTTTGCCTCTTTTGAAAGAGCAGAAAATAACAGGGAGTTCTACAAAGTCATCTTCAGTTTTCTTTGCTGTGTCAGCGTTACTGGATTCACCTTGAACGTGTGCAGCAGAGATTTCACCAGGTTTTTACCAACGACCTCGAAAGAGAGATGCTCACAGACCAGTTTTCCCACTTAAGAAACAAAAACAAACTTTAACTACATTAACAATTGGCAGAATCTGGTTTGTAGGGGGGTTTCGGTTCAGGACGGCAATTTAATTTATCACTTACACTGCATCCAGAGTCTGTGCTCATCTCTGCAAGCCTCGGCCAAAACATCGTGCCCAGGCAGCCGGCCCAAGGTCACCACGGTCCCACCTGCCCATCACCCTGTCCAACATCTCATTAAAATCTACCCAGAGTGAGTCGGCCAACTTAAGGTCACTTTGGCGCTTCAACGTTTGCCCCACTTTGCGATCAATCCCCGTCTCCAAGTCTCATTTCTACACGCTGACAGACTGACCGCCGTCAGCAGGTGTATGTGCGGCGTGCAAATAAAGAGGAATGACAGAAATATGACAGCAAACATCGACACACTGTCATACCACAGAGCTGCTGCCGATGCTGCAGTGGGGGTTTGGTTTAATCAGTTAGAATTCATATTGACAGATCCTAATTGATATGCTTTATCATATACTGAGTAAGCGGAGGAACAGGCTGAAGCAACAGGCATATATCAATACAACTCCCAGAGTCAGACACATCAGAAAACACAGGGTACGTTACCACTCGCAACTAACAAACATGAATCCTGTGAAGATTAGCAGCAGAAAAATGCTCCATTTTGGCATTTAAACCTGGCAGATAATTCAGAAAGTGTTTGGCATGTGCAGAGGTAGCAAATGCAAAACAAAAGCAAACAGTAATGGCCAATTACAACAGCAAAATCCTTCCAGGGGGGGAAAGACATTCTCTTTGCCCAATGTCTTTCTTCTCCTCACAGCAGCCTCTGTAAACCCAAAGCTGCTCCTTGGCCAAACACATGTTCTTCTGAAACCGGGCCAGTGCCACGGCGACAGATAAAACCAGCAGCAGCCATCCTGCAGCTCCAGCCGTCAGTCAGTGTAATCAATGATGAGGCTCGGTGAGGTTGCAGGAGGATGGCAAGTTCCACCGCATGCTGACACTGATTAATAGAGTGAGAGGAGAGAAACCAGTGCAGGGACACACCCTGACATGGGAGCGATGATAAGAACACCATTACCACAGCTACTGCATCCAAGTTATTCACAAGCAATTATGCTCGGCAGCTCTTGTTTTCTCAATCACAGATTACTTTACTTCCCAAGGGCACGGGGAGAAAGAGTTTATTGAAAAACAATTTATGTCGATGTGATTAATGAAGGGAGTCTTTTTGTTTTTTCAGCTTATGACTTGTGATCGTTCACAACAACCACAATATGCATCCTGTACACACACGGGCCGATAAAACACTACAACATGCAACAGCACTTTCGATCAAGGCCACAAATATAATTGGTTTCCATAATTCTCCAGAGGCTGTAACTCCTGTTATCTTCTTACCTGCTATTTACAGTATTTTAAAATAGCTTGCTGTATATTTGGTGAGACAGACTCGGGGCTAATATATAAGCGCAGGAGCTTTCCTACTGCACCACCTCACCTCTGTTTGATCCAGAGGATTTCCCAGGAGTGTGAGTCTGTGTGAAGGCAACATGCATGTGACAAACCGCTCCCTGACCTCCCTGTTATCAGTAATTTGTGTCTTATGCCAGATTAATTCATCAGAATGAAAGCGCACACAAAATCAATTCAACCACAAGCCTTGATCAGATTATTCCTCTGAAGCTGCTCTACCTATCTGTCACTGGCGATTTCTCCAATAATGGGAACAAGACAGAACCAGCTTGGATTGAACGTGGTGACTGGCCAAACCGCTTTGCTACTCGTTTCATTATTCATTATTTAGTAGAGCACAAGCGGGACGGAGACGAAGACAAAAGGAGAGTGATGGAGATTGAAACAGATTATGATTCGGCTTCAGTGCATGTCACAGGCTGAGGAAAAATTGAGCGATGGGCAACTGTCTGTACGGGCCTGCAGTGATTCTGTGTGTAAGCGAATGATACATGGCTTTAATTTGATAGCACTTTCTATTAAGACCTGCAGGGGAAAAGAAGGCACTTCCACACAGAATGAAGAGCTGCAGGAGCTTTGTTTTAAACGTCTTCTCCGTGACCTAAAATTGAACACTTCATTATCTGCTCGGTTCTCTCCCTCTACATATGCCTTTTTTGGGAGAGGGAGGGGGGAACGGAGAGTAAAACTGCCCTGCAAATAAAGAGCAGATAAATGTAACCAGGCCCACGCTGAAAATGAAGGTGATCCATTTCAGAATATCTCCCCACAAAGTCAACCATTTTGTGAGCCCGTAACAATCCAACGGCAATAATCAGCACCATATTTATAGCTTGAATTCAAAAGTCGACATTTTGGGAAAACAGTAAATAAAGTTGTGTTTCTTCTTCCTCCTGTTATACAAAAGTGCAGATAAAAAGTATCCTGCATACAGGTGCTATCGTCTTGTGCTTTTGACGTCATTTGGAGCCAGAGTTTAATCTCAATTTGTTTGTAATAGACTTTGGTTGCACGTGTATATGCATTACATACACATTTCTGGATGAGGACCATGAAGTGTCCTCATGGGCAACAGTGGAGACATCATTGGCAGTTCTTCTTTCGATATGACTGTGTGAAGTGTAGCTCCTATGTACTGTAGCATTAACATGAGTAACTACAGTGAGTGAAATGCATAAAATACCAAGTGGAAATAAATTAGATTCATCCAAATATCTTCATGTCTTTCCAATGTACTGCCACTGGCAATTACTGTTTTTAATATTTGTGCAGGTGAAGCAATAATCAGATCCATCCAACTGTCAGCAATTCGTCAAATAAATAAAGGTTGAAGTGTTCCCTATGCAAGACTTCAGTTTCGAGGGGGGGGCACTAGTGTTGGATCCGTACTCGCCACAGAAAGTCCAGTGTTGGGATCCGTGTGGTAACATGGCTTCTTGTAATACATAGCAGAACTACACTGCAATGCCCGAGGCTCCACAGAAACGGATTTCAACATCAAAATCTATTATTCAGCAGTGGTGATAGCAAAGTAAAAAAACTACCTTGAGTGTCAGAGGTAGTGGACATTATAGAAATAACGACATGACAAAAGGTTCCTCTGATGCCCGTGTTAAATATAGTGCAACATCCCAGAGCATGAGCTCCAGATAGGTTGAGCTTCCATCACTTGCTAAGTCCTGTAAAGTTCCATTGCGCAGCATCAGTAGGGATGAGGGACACTGCTGCCGAGTGTAAGGAGATGGGATAAGGAGGAAATTAAAATTAGGAGACGTGAGACTGAAGGGGGTTCGTGGTCTGACCTAAATCACAGATATGAGCGCCCATATTGTCCCGGTTAACCTCCATCTGAAAGGTCACAGACACTATTAGCAGCAAATCAAGACTCCCACTCCTGACAGATCACAGATGTGGGCCAAGTGTCTTGATGTGGGCTGCAGGAAATTGAAGCTAAAATGCCTCAACATCCGCCCGGTTCTGACAGTGCTTTCCCTCTTGCCGTGTAAATAAATGCGAAACTCTCATGTGTCAGAAATTGTCAGAGTTCCTGCCCGTGCTGGTGAAATGCAAATAAAAAATATTTTCCTGGAAGAACTTTCAACCGTCGAGGTGTAAATTCTCTAAGTTCTAGAAAAAAGCATTCTAAATAATATAAAAAACGCCCTATGCAGTGAAAAAGGAGACAACAGTTCAAGGACACTCACTTCCAGAGCAGCCTGCTTGGTGACATACTGTTGTTCCACAGACAGACGATGCCAGTCATACCATTGGCCCGGGTTTCAAAGGCCTGACGCCCACACCCAGCGCCCGATCCAGATGACAGTGTTGATGTGTGCGTGTCTGCCTCACTGTCATCTCCAGTGATGGCCACGGTCCTAACAGCTGACAGGCACCGACACTTCCATGTGGAGATGAGTCATTTCAAAACCGTGTGCGTGTGTGTGGGGGGGGGGGGAGCTGCTGCCATTTCAGGAAGACACTTTGATTGCAGGCTTTTGCGACTCGCACACAACGGCCGTGATTGGTTCCCACCCTGTGATTTCCTTTTTTCCAGAACAATGAGCTTCACTTGGATGAGCATTCGGACGGATGGGGAAACAGTTTATATAAACAACAAGCCAGATCAAATCATACTCCACGGCATAAAGATAACAAATAACCTCAGCTTGACCTATCCTGGTGGGGGGGGAAGAAACTCAAATTACATCTACTCACCGAGACCCTTTGGCGTGAGGCCGCTGCTGTCTGCAGGGTGGACGGCCCAGTAGTAGTACTTGAGCGAATGCATGAGCTGCAGCACCGTGCCCACTCGACGGATTGTGTTATAGATGGTTGCCGTGCCGATGAACTCAGAGGACAGGTATGTGTAGAGAGAGAGTTGTACCTGGAGCGTGAACACACACACACACACACACACATACACACATTCATTTTGAGAGGCAGTGGACTAGTGGCAGAAACTTGGATTATGGGCAGAAAAGGTCTCTGGTTCGTCTCTGGTTCGACTCCACGGAGAAACAACAAAAAGACGAACCTGGATTGATCTGTCCAAAAATCCAAGAGGATTCTCCCTACCCTGTCTAGTGCCCCTGAGCAAGGCACCTTACTCCCCCAACATCTGCTCCCCGGGCGCCGTACATGGCTGCCCACTGTGTGTCCTGCACCAGATGTGTTAAAAGCAGAGGTTAAATTTCCCTCCTTGCATGAGTGTGCTTGTGCATGTCTGTGCATGTGTTGGGGACAAATAAATGTATCTTAATCTTAACTTCACACTGCCAGGGCACTTATATGCATAATTACTGCGTGATCCTCTGGACCGTGTAGAAGAACCTAAGACGTTTTACCAAGGAGGATCTCACTGGCTGAGCCTTATTATCCTTGTATTCAGAATATAGGGACGGCCACTGACCCTATGTTACTTCCTTTCATAGCTGTCGCTGCTCCACACTGTTCACTGAGGATTAGCCTGTCCTCTGTAATTAGCAACAGGCCTGACATGAATTTAATCTCACTGCAGTCATTCTGGCACTAAATGCTCCCCCCCCCCCCACTATGCCATAAATTATAGGATATTAATATGTCACATGTGAGTCATGACTAAAGGCGGCCGTGTGGTTATGATGAGTGTGACGCGACGTGGTTTGAGGCTACTGATATTAAACGCTGGAGATAACTGAACGCCACACTGCTGGTAATGTAATTTCCATGAGAACTAAAGAGAAATAAAAAAGCATTTTTCTACTTGGACAAGGTCAGCCAGCGAGCCCATGCAATTAACGCCATCGTTCACACAGCCGGCTCTCTGTAGCCGGTGCAGCTTGAAGATGGGGACAGAGCTAATGTGGACTTTGCTGCTCGTCCTTAGGGACACAGCCAGTGTAGCTTTCTGTCCTGATGTGGCTAAAAGAGCCCCAACCCACTTCATTACCTCAGTGTTTCTCCTTTATCTACGCTCCTCTTTGGAAGAGTGTCCCAAACAAACCTCTGGACACTTTTGCATTAATTTCCTCCTTTTATTTATTCCCGGCTTGGACCCAGCAGAAACATTACTGAGGCAAATGGATTCGCCGCGCAAACTGGGCTTCTTTGATATACCTCATCCGGTTTCTTCATGGGTCATTATTTGAACGGAGGGAGGCAAAATTCATTTAGGAAAGTTGGTAGAGGAAAGGAAGGTGGAAGCAAGCAATGGACCTTGCCATAATTTAATATCTTATAAATATGGGAATATGCTGTAGCCGGTGTATGTGCTTCACTCCACTTGACTGAGGGCTCCTCAGGCACTTAGCAGCTGGTGGGTGAATGTCAGATGGCTCCTTAACACAAAACCACCTTAAAGGGCTGAAACTCTCTTTTAACGTGACAACTCAACCAACAGAGTCAGCTTTGGCTCATTAATACAAGTTGCTCTCACAGAAAAATATGTGTATTTACATTTTTTCCACCTGAAATCATATTCTACCACCATCTTGTTTTAAAACATTTGCTATCAAAGGGAATCTAAACAAAACAGGTACCAGTGGAAAATATATTTTTACAAAAACAGGCAGGTGAAGATTTGCAATTTCAATTTTCGTCTTTTCACAAACCAGGATGACGCAGAGGAAACATGGAGCCAGAGACACCTGTCCCCTCTCGGGCTGCGTCTCCTGCAGGAGCTTACCTTGGCAGGGGTGTGGATCCAGATGGCAGCGTTGAACAGGATGTGGTCACACAGCTGCTTCAGCAGTGGGGCCCCATGAGTCAAACCGTCCAGGTACTTCGCGAAGGAGAGGAACTGCTCCAGGACAGACCTGCTGATGTGGTCACGTGACGACTGCAGGAAGAAAGCACAGAGTCACGTAGAAGCAAATCTTATCTCAAAGTCTGTCCTGGTGTGAGCAGCTCGCCACCATCTTGATACCGACTGGATTATGAAGAGCAAATAGAGATATGCCAGAATATTTTTTTTCCTTAGGTATGTATTTAATAGACGCTACTAATTGTTTCTTTTATTTAATTTTGGGTGTTATTTAAATGTTGCTTGTATTTAAATTACTAAATTCAAAAGTATCATGAAAAAACAATGGATCAAATAATTGATCTCAGTCTTTTCCCCCTGGTGTGCAGCTTTAATTAAATGATTATGAAGTTGTGTGTTCTTCATGCTCTGTTTTATCATGTTTGTGTTGGTGAATGAATCTCAAAAAGAATGAATGAACTGAATTAGGGCACTTTTGTAAATGCTTGACTTTGAGGGATTTTCACAGTGACATGGACCATTACTGCTCTTGTCTAACACCTGCTCTCCTCCCATGTGGCGGCTTGGTCCGGGCAGCAGAGACGGAAAATGAAGGCATGGGGAGAAGGGAAGGTGTGGCATAAACAGATCAGGAGCAGATGGCCTGAGATGTGGAAATGTGAAACCTGGCAGCGGGGAAGGAAGGGAAAAAAAACCTCAGGTGCCGACTGTGTCTGGCTGTTAGTTAACAGCAGCTGAAGCCAGTAGGCAGGCAACTCGCTGAGTGACAAAGTGGAGTCATTTCTCAGTGACTCCAAAGGAGCCAACACTCTGGGGAGGCCGGGAGAGATGCTCGATCTGCATCACAAAACGGGTAAATAGAGTAAAGACTGATGCAGGAAGAGAGAGAAACCAACAGGGGAGAGGAGAGGAAGGCATGTCGTCCTGTGGTGTTGTTCTTAAAGCTCTGTCTAGTTCAAAGACACGTTCAGGTTCCTGCTACAGGCAATGGAAGATCAGAGTGTTGACAAGGCTCGGGGAGCACAGACAGGAAACCATGCATCTTGATAGTGGGGAAGGTGGAACACGTTTCAAAAAACAGAGGCTTGTTCAGTGGAAAAATATGTGAAAGCTGCATGTTCCCATTCATTTCAAGGACTTAAAGAGTTTATTTGACATTTATTTAACATATGATAATTTGACGTATACAATATGTGAATCTGACAATCAGCCTTTATTCATTTTCTTGTTTAAACCTGTGATTTTCTTACTAAAACAATGTCAAAATGTCTGCTGTGAAAAAAGCCTTTTTTCGTTTACCTGCAAACAAGACAGTCATCTTTGGTGTTTAATTAAATTAAAATTTCTACCTGAGAAATAATGATTCACTGAATCAGTTGCGATATGTACTGGAGGATGAAGTATACTCTACCTTCTCTAGCAGGTATCCAATCACCAAAAAGCCCTTTCCCCCGAGCATCTGCTCCTGCATGGCCACAGAGCTCTTGAGCAGCTCAACGAGAAACGCCAGGAGAGTGGCACTGAGAAACAAGAGAGCACAAGTTCTCACAAGGGAATCAAAAAAAAAGTCATCTATCCACAGACTCATCAGGTGGTGAAGGAGTTATTCTACAGTGTGCAGCAGCACGAGGAGACAGTGGAGCAGAGGAGAGGGGGGGGACAAACAAGGTCATTTTCAGAGAATGTCAGTAATCAGCTGGGAACTCCAGCTCGCCACTTTCATCCCTCTTCAATTCAGAAAGAAAACGCATGCTCCCTGGGCTCTATAGGAACAGAGTGGTGGGGGGGGTTAAAGTTTAAATATGATGTGTGCGTTGCAAAGTCTGAGACCACTTGGGAGAGAGTGGTATGCAAGTGTGTGTGTGAGTTGGGGATGGAGGAGGGAAGAGAGGATTTTTGCTCTTCTTTGTTGCAGGGTTTTTCAGTGGAAGCCTTCGGCTGAGTGACACTGCTGCTCGGCGACACTTATTAATCGGCTTTCCCTCAAATTCTCGAGTGGCCTCTGCTCCAGCACAACAATCAGCGAGACACAATCCCTCCTGCCCAGGCTCGCCCATAGATTCTGCACTTACACTGCATAAATGCATACAAACTAATCTGAGTGAATGTTAACTTCGCTCTGTGTGCCTCTCCACCTTGTCAGTTTAATTAAGCAGCTTCTCAATTCTGCTCCAACTATGAGTGGAACACCAAGGAAGTGGGAAACAATCTGCTCCGTGTTCTCTCGCTTTTTAGACTCTGATCCTTTACAGCAAAGCAAAGCTTCAATTTAATTTGGCAGAGCAGCCGTGGCAGATGTTAAATCCGCACAGTTTTGAAATTAAGGTGGTAGAAAAAAGTACTGGGTTTATTAAATCGATATTCGCCAGTGCAGTCGAGAGAGGCCGCGGCAGATCCACAGGCACGGCAGAGAGATAATTGTGGCCGAGGCTTTGAACTCCTCGGCTCACCAGGCTTTAGATGGACTCGGTGTACAAGCCAAGGAAAGGACAAAGTAAGTCTGCATGCCGAAGGAGAAGGAGGCACAGAGAGCACAGATGAGAGGGAAGTACAGAAGCACAGAGCTGTGGGCATTGGGGGGGTGGGGGGGGGGGGGGTGGGGGGGGTGGCCGCTCCTGTGTCTTTCTAGTCCCAGTGCTGCTGCTGACTAACATGGGTTTAGAGTCGAGCACAGACTCCATCCAGGGCACAGCGGGGACGAGTTGGACCGACCAGCTAAGTATGTTGGATAGAGTAGTTGTAATAAGGACTTGACTACAGCTGCACCACTGTGACTCACCATGACGTCATCCATTGGTTCGCTAATGCAGTTTTGAAAACATCTAGTTTTCCTTTTTTTTCTGAAACCAGAAGTAACCATATTGGGAGGAAAGGGGGGATCATGTGACGCGACCTGCGCCCATTGGACGGTACAAGCTGTCAATTACACGGTATCTGATGTATATTTTACTTTAATTGGGACGTTAATTTACAAAATGAACATCATTCTGGATTGAAGACCACTTTAAACTTGAGATTAAAGCTTCCATGTTAATATATACAATCAAATAATGCTGAAAAAAGGTACTTGATGTAATAAAAGCTTTAATCACCACACTGTTTATAGATTCTGGAGGTTCAGACTGTATCATCAGGACGTTATGTAACATCCTTTCACATCAGCAACCTCAGCACTGCTCAATCCTCACTGTATTTCCCATCGGGATTAATAAAGTCCTTGCTCTGTGCTGTTGTGGAGCCTTTTTTTGTTGTTGAATTCTCTTTTCGTGCTCCTGAGGCTCAGTGCCTGTAACAACAACACCACCGAAACAGTGATGATAATTTACTTCAAGTTTATGACATCCCAGGAAGGATAAATAAATAAGATGCCCCTCAAGGTTTGTTTTGTCTGATAATAAAGATGAACACACATTTGTAGATAGAAAAAATCAAGCTTTTTGCAAAAGAGGGTTCAGGACAAAAAATCCAAAGTTTTGTCACCTATATTTCCCATGTGTATATATTATAATGCTTCAACATGCAAAATTCTAAATTGTTGTGTGCACCAATTATATTTATATTTCTTACCAAACAGTGGTTTCCACCTGGCTGTCGTTCAGCTGATGGTAGTCCAGCTGAGCAAAGAGGGGAAACAGCACCTGGATCCCACCGATGGAGTGGATGGCGCTGTGGATGGAGTGAGTCACCGTGGCTTTCACATCCTGCGAGGAGAACATGGAACCCAATAAAAAACACACATATACCGTGACATTTAAAAAAAAACAGTGCAGCAGAACCGAAAGAATCACAGCCTGAGATAATGTACAGAGGGAAAGAGACGGCTTGAAGTGAAGTAGCTGACCTGTAGCATGAGGGCGTGTGGCGAGTGCACAAAGATGGAGGCGTTTTCTTTGGGCGAGGACTCCAGGCAGAGCTGAGCGTCGGTGGCCTTGGCGTTATAGGTGAAGGAGATGGAGCTGGCTAACTTGCCGTCGTACAACACCAGCTTGTGATGCTCTGCTAAGTGGATATCACTCTCTGACTTGAACTTGAATGTGCTCTGAAAGGAAGAGGAGAAGATGGTGAGAGGGAGCAGCTCCTTCCCGCTCATGTAGCCCTTCAGGTGTTGTCTTTTAATTATAACTTGATTTAAACATATCAATTTGAAAATGAGAAATGACAAGATTAATGGTTTTTTATAGCAGCAAACACACGTTTCTAGAGGTTAAGATTTTATCTCTTTATATTCTATTTGCATGGTATCAGTGTTGCCAACAGTACAAACCAATGCAACAAAATTAACAAGTTGCTTAAGAAAATCTACATTTAAAGTGCAAGAAAATACAAAAGCAAGAAAAACAGGGACTGCAACTTAATTTATAAAGTAAGTAAATTAAAAATTCTAATTAAAATTATTGATTTATATTTCACAGTGCATATCTATTAATGTTTTTTCTAGGGCTGGGCAAGTTAACTCGTTTCAATCGAGTTAACTCAAGTGATGAGTTAACTCGATTAATTATTTTATCTCGCATTAACTCAGGTTTGATTATTTATTGTTTTATTGTGAAAGTCAGGCTTTTATTTTGTGAAAGTCTGTTGCTAACTGCTGCAGAACAGAAAAAAAGAAAATAATTGGCGGATAAACAATCGAGTTAACTAATCACTTGAGTTAACTCGATTAAAACGAGTTAACTTGCCCAGCCCTAGTTTTTTCATCTTTGTGTCTCACAGGGGTTATGATTTCACAGTTTTCTTTACCGAAGAAATGTGTTTTTCTTTTAAAAACTTCTTGCCCTTTGGTAGAGGAGCAGATATAAAAAGATTTATATTTGATACGGCTGGAAACACCTTCAGAAAAAGAACATGATGATATCAAATGGTTGCGCAAACGTTTGTTGAGATCACAATAAAGACTTTCATGGGATTTATTAAATCTCTTCTTCACGTTCAAGCCTTTAAACAAAGGAAACAATAATAGAATAAATTTGCACCCAGGAGAGATTAATCGATAAACCTATTTAGCAAATCGTATGTGTTGCTGTTGTGGCCTTAATTCTGAATGGAATACGCTGGTGACCTAATGACTTCAATGATTAATCTTCTCTTGATAGGCATCGGTGTGGTGTCTCGTGTTCAATGTTTTTAATAAGTCATGTGTGTCTTGAAAGTGAGTTAGATCTCATCAACACAACTGGACGGCTGCGTAAAAAACAAACCCTGCACGTTCCATTAGTCAGTGTCTCAGAAGCACATTCCTTATGGCCAACATAACAAATAGCTGATCGATAACAGACTAGTTCTAATTTACTGAATCAATTAGCTGTTGACAGAGGAGCAGAATTACGCCGTCAGTGCAGTGTGAATGGAATCTGCTTAATAAGGGAATCAATCCCTCTAATCAGAAGGGTTGAATTAATTACGGATGAGAGAAATGTTTTTCCCTTCCTTCTCTGATTCAGTGACAGCGAGCGGATGAAGATAAGATAGAGAGCAAGAGCAGCATCTGAAGTAACATCCAACTCATTGAGATATGGTAGGATGTTACACAACACATGCAAACAGGGTTCATGCACTTGCCTAAATTAAGGATAAATTAAGGTAGTAAGTGGATTAAAAGGGCGAGTCAGGTGTTCAGTTGTTCGATTGTGCATTCCTTAAAGTTATACCCTTTACTTCCTACAAATACTGAACCACACCACATTTTAGTCAGCTCGTCTACATAGAGTTTTAAAATGTCAATATCCTAAGCAGAACTTTATCCTCTGTGTTTCTCATTTTACTTTGAGAAAATGAATTTCAGGCTCCAAATGCCAGTGGGCAGAATCTGTGCACACTGGCTCGACACTTGCCTTTCAGCAGGAGTGGAGCAAGAGTTGTGCAGAATGGAAAGTGAGAGGGTTGAGCCGCACTTAATGATACATCTCCTTCCAGTCAGATGATGAAAAAAGCATAAGGGGTTTTATGCTCATCTGCCTTGATCAGGTCCGCACAACAGCCAGCGTGCATCTCATCATGGAGTCTCTAACATCCTTCAAAAGGTTCCAAGCTCATGGAAACCAAGTGACAAGGAATAACAAGCTCCAGTGCCCTGCACTTTAGTGGGAGCCCTGTCGCAGTGTGAAAATAATGATCTCTAGGGTTTGGGCTCACAGACCCTGTAGTGGAACAGCATCGTTTCCATGGACCAGCCGGTCATTTAAACGGATTAAAGCACAGTTTCTACTTTCTCATCCCTGCAACTCCCTGGAGACGGGGCGGAAGCTTGAAGAGCCGAGGACAGTCCCTTGTTACCTGCCGGCTGAGCCTCACTGCAGATTGAGACAGTTTAGTCAATTATGCAGTGATTGCGAGTTAAATTGAGGAAATGCTCTTTTACGTTCAAGCAATTTCTCTGAAGACTCAAATGTGATGTGTGAGGAATCGTCTCTATTTTAATTCACCCAACACGGAAAGGTTGATCTCCATCATCTTAAGTTTTAATACCTTTTGGATTCAGCACTGCTAATTGGTTTGTCAGTCAGTTAGCAGGATGTATCTCAAAAAGCTGTGAGTGGATGTCAGCATTGGCCCAGGATTACGTTTGTTATACATCCAGATCCAAGAAAGTGTTCAGGTTTTTTTTGTGCATATTGCAAGACACAGACATTTGGAGCAATTCATCTATTTCCTGTACTTACTTTAATGAAAAAAACCCTGTTTATCCCAGGGCTGTCTGTACTAGTCAAGTGTATTTTGACGCAGACAAAAACAACATTTAACATTTTCTGTTGCGGAGCCTCGTGGGATTTCTACTTGTGAAAAAAAACGTGTTGTTGCTGCATTGACAGCTTCCAGGCATTTACAGGCAGGCAGGTTTTTTAAAAAAAAAGTTAAGCCTCCATCTGCAGGTATATATGTAAACCTGCCTAATATGTCAGTCGTTCTGACGCCTGTGAGGTTGTGGTGTAATGTTCTACCTCAGGTATTGCATTACGGCACGGCCCCTACACAGAGATAACATTTGTCTTCTCTGACAAGGGAGGACCAGAACTAGGCTGCTCCTCCGTCTCCTCTACAACAAGCTGCGGTGCAAACTGCAGAGCAGAGCCGCCTCCTGTAGAACACATACAGCAGCGATGACAGTGAAGACAGAAATAAGTTTAAGTGCATGATATGAGAAGACTTCAAGTCGTGGCTTAATTGTTTTGACGTGCCAACTCGGTGAATACAAGTTTGTGTTCAGTGAAGGTGTCACTGGATATTGCTTTGACGGATCTAACTTAATGAACTCAGAACAGGCTATTTTACAGTACAGCACATATCCAGGGAAAAACTCAAGAAAGCTGCTTTGAGAGATGCATTTAAGATACAGCAGGAAGAATTCCAGAAAATGTGGATGTGCTGTAATCGTAAACATGAAATTTCCCAGGCACCACCTCTCCTCTGAATGCTCTAGAGCTCATGTGACTCAGACAATCTCCTGCTGTGTTCTTGAAAAGCAAACTCCAGACAATGTCCAGACCCAATTCAAAGAGTTCACGTCTATAAAAATCTTCTGTTGAGTCCTTAAATCCTTAAAATCGTCATGTAAATGTACATCTTAGAAAATTGGGATTCTGTTCTTCAGCCCGCAATTTCCGAGACATTCCCCAAAGACTTATGAGCTCCCAGCTGAAGCGGAAGTGATGAATGACAGTCCGATACGACAGCCAGCTGCTGTCAGCCTCAGCGTCTCGACCCACCACTGCTCCTGGATACTATCTCTGTCTGGTGAGGTCTCGAGTCATGATAGCAATATACAGCACACGTTGTCTGGTGCCATCTCAGTTCAGAGTGCAAACAGCGATATGAAAGGAGCCCGTGGAACAGATTCGACTAACAGGTCTGTCAGATTTACAGCCATAAATCATAATGTGCAGGAGAAGAAGTGACCCTAGGCAGCGATGATCTCTGCATATCAACTAACTGCAGACGTTATAGTTATATTCAATGCAGCGTGGGAGCAAAGGGAAGAGCGTAAAAACATTAAGCACGGAGGAAGGGACCAGGGATCAGAAAATATATCACAAACCAGCTCATCAATGGAGCTGCATTAAAACAGATATTAAGAAATGCTGATGAACATTGTGCAGCGGCTGTGACTTCCTGCACTCGAGGACGAGCAGCTCTCAATCAGAACAGAAAGACCTCTGATTGTCAGGACAGTTCACCCATCGCAGCGATCAATCAACTCCCTGACCTCCCTCATCACCTCACCTGGCCGGCTCCGTCCCGCTCACTATTACCAGCTCCGTTTACAGCTTCATCAATTGTGGGTAATTGTCTCCCCAGGACATGCACTTCATTATTTTGAGAAATCTCTAGGATTGATCCTTTGTGTGTTACCTGTCTAATAGAAGGTCTAGAGCCACAATTAAGGAGGGAAAAGGAAAGTCGCCAGCCATTAGCGAAAAAGACCAAACAATGACTTCTACTGGGAATTTCCAAGGCTTTTATAGACCTGACTGAAATCACAAACATCCATCTCATAATGCTCGACTGTGGAAGTTTTAACTTAATACCCCAGACGGTGATTCTTTCCTGCCATAAAAAAACAACTCTGTAGCTAGAGAGCAAACAGAGGTGGTGTAAAATGGCCGGAGGTGTTGTAAAATCTGGGACATATCCTGGGTTTAAATTTGATTTGTCAGTGCATGTAATTCCTCCGTTGGTGACAGAATGGAAAGCTTAACGCCAAGAAGAAACAGCATGACCACTGTTGAGCACCACTCACTTTTTTGTTTTTCATGTTTTAGACTGTTTTATAAATTCAAAATCAAAATTTATTTACAAAGTTACATAACAGGTTGTCTGCAACATTTTGAAGCCGTACGTTTCTCAAGTGTTTGGTCAACAGTCGGATCCGGGAGATTTCTCAGGCCTGCGCCAAGTCCTCCTCAAGGACTGTTTCAGTAATTGTCAGTATGACTGAGAGCAGGTGCAGCTGCTTTCTGGAATCTTCTACTGTGAGATGGAGTTTGTCGAGTGCCACAGAGGAGAAAAGGCTCCTCTGTTGTATAGTCACTCTATAAAGGCTTCCTTTGGAAATATTGAAAAAAAACACCATGAACCTAAATTGTTATGTCGAAGATACCAAATTATATTAATCAAATAAGCCAGATGAAACCATTCAGTTGGCTAAATGTAAAGAGGCTTTTGTTGCGATACAGAACAAGATGAACTTTCAATAGTCAGGCTCCTCTCCTGTTGAACCATCGTGCAGTTTGTGTTCAGAAGGCAGAAAACGTATTTAAGAGACTTAAGAATGTCCTTTTTGATAAAGCTTATAGTTAGGGCTCTTTCAGGCTTTGCTCTCCGAGTTACAGGCCTTAACTGTATGGAGAACTCCCACAATGCACCAAGCTCCTCTCTCCTCCATCCGCTCTGGGGTTGTGACCCTAGTAATAATCAACCTGAGCAGAAACTAACCTTCCAGAGGTAGAACTCCAAATAAAACGAATTTAAATCAAAATATGCTAACCGAATATTCAAAATCACTGTTTTGGTCTCAGGCCGAGGGCTTGGGAGCGCTAAATCATCTGCAGCAGACCCAAGTCGGATCAGGACTCTTTCCCCTCGGAGCGCCCACTGCTTCCCTCTGTGTATTGTGCCATTATTTCTCAGAAGCAGGTAATTTATGTAGCGCGATATCTGGGACGAAAAAACCCAAACTCCCAAGATTGAGACACAAGTTGAAGGACCTGCGGCCGGGCAGAGCCGGGCCTTGATTCCACAGATTGATAGGTAATGCAAACTGCTTACACGTAATCTAATTCAGTCAGCCCTCCGGTACATACCTTGTAGCCTGGCCCAAGCTGATGAATTGCAAATATCTGTGCAGGATTGAGGGCTTCACTGAACACATAGACGGCTCCCAGCTGCCCGCAGAATACTCTGTTAGCGTCCGCTGTCTCAGAGGAGCCGAGGAAGCACTTATCATAACTCTGCAAGAGGGACACAGAAAGAGAGGCTCATTCACTGGAGAAAGTCTGGAGCATCCAGACCAAGATGTCGTCTTTTCACTTTCTATCGTGTTTCGGTGCTTACCTTGACAATTCCCCCACTGAACAATGAAAACTATGGCTGATTTATGAAGATATGAAACCTCAATATAACCTCAGGGGCCAAGAGGGAGAATGTGTGCTGTGATTACATTAAGGATAAAATGGAAGGATAACTTAAAATGTCAGCAGCTAATTACAAAGCAGCTGACGAATCAGTCGGCATGAAGACCTTTACGAGTGGAACTGAAACTAAACGATCACGGCTATTTATAGAGAATTCCAAATCTTGATTAAGCTCATCTTTCATTAAACCGTGTTAGAAACGCAAACAAAATGTAACACTATGCTTATCCAGAAGATTTCTAGCTTCAGTCCAACATTAAAACTGGCAAGAGCAGAGGGATGGAGTTATTCTTTCTACATCTCTAGGCGAGTAACCTAAGGACAAGGAAGTGAACATTTAAGTTTAACATTACATCCTCAAATTGAAGAGGAAAGAAGAACCAGAAATTACAAGAATAATACAAAATATCTACGAGTTAAAATCTAATGTCTACATATAACTTCTAACCAGAAACCCACCACATGTAGCACCGGTCTGGCTGTCAGCTTATGAGATTAGATCCACACCACATGTCCAACTGCAAGTGTGTGGAATAGAGCTTTATATGGCATTTCAACGTGGTGGTGGTGGGATCGTGTTGAAATTGTGTCATTTTGGATTGGGCAGTGGTATGAAAGACTAATGTTAATTTATGCTAAACCTTCTCCTCCATCACAAAGAACCAAAGTCAATATAAAGTAGCATTTCATGAACCACACATATATGAAAACCTTATGACTTGTGCAACAATCACAGGAGCTCAATGCTACAGGAAAAAAAAATTTTTTAAAAAGGACATTCACAATATTTTCATACATTTTAAAGAAGAGAGCCTTAGTGTAGTGATATTTACATCATCTGCAAACATATATACTGCAGTTACTCTGATTTAAGTATTTTTTATTCAAATCTGTAATATTATATTCCAACTTCCACCCTCGAGTGCGGCACAATTCTCTGACAAATGGATATTCAAACTGACACTGAACCATCAGTCATATTTATACCCATCCATGTGTATATAATAAAACCTCTTTTGCTCAGTGAGCACTAGTGTTGATCGATTTCCCGCTCACAAGTTCCAGCCATTCAAAACGTCAACGTCTCAGCCTCAGTCGGTCCAGTGCCAATAACCAACAAAACCAGGGGGGGGAAATGTGACAACGGAGAGGAAGAGTGAAAAGAAATGGGTCTTACATCATTTGTGTTGACGTGCCATGCCATGTCTCCGTAGGACACAAGCTGCCCATTAACGTAGCATCGGATTTCACTGTTTCTCCAGCGGCTGTAGATGTGAACGATGCTGATCATGTACCACTGAGGAGGAGAAGAGAGTTAGATCTAATGAGAGAGCTACACAACAGGTTAACCTCCGTTTAACACTTAAATACACTTGTAATAGAGCAGCATGTACACCAGCACTACAATTTGTTTCTTTTAAAAGCCAGAGATTAAGATAAACCTGACAGTGAATAGAAAGTCATGAGGTTTGTTATCTATTGTTTTAAACTCTGCAGTGAGAGAAGCTGAATAAATACATTACAGCAAAGGCTAAGAGGAGGTGAGGAGACTCATTATTCTGTTTGCACAAAAGCTTATTCAGGGTTAAACTAAACTGGCTACTAAATAAATCCAGAGAAATTACTTTTGAAAGATGTCATTGGGACAAACAATTAATTCAAACTTATAAAGATTTCTAAACAACTCATCTTCAAACAAATAACATTTCACATTACTTAAAAAAAGCAATTATTCCAGCATTAAAAACGAAAACATGCAACAAGTTATTGGTTTCAGATTTTAATGTCTGTAACAGCTTTCCCAAACGTGATCGATTTTATTATATACTCCCAACACCCTTTTTAATTATTGGACCAAGTCAATAACGTGGTAAACTTAAATCTTAAGTGCCGTACATAAAGTTATACAAATCAATTTTAAACCTAAATTGCTTTGCTCATATTTTCTTATCCAAAACCCCTTCATGCATTATTCATTCCATCGCTTTGGAGCTTCATTTTTATTTCTTCCAAGTTCTCTGTTTTTTATCCGAGGATGTATCTCACATTCTGCGCTGCTGATGCAGCAGTAGGAGAACTAATGTTAGTCCTTTTGATATAACATTGAAAGTCTGTCCAGATATTTCTCCTTTCTTTGAAGTGAAAAGTTGGAAGTGACGGGTTCAGTTTAGCCGTGAGTCTAGACTTCAGAATCCAGCCTGAAAGACTAGATACATAAAGAAAAGCTGCAGCTTGACCATAAACCTTTGTGCTGGACGGCTTCAGAATACAATGAGGTGGTTCAAATGACCGCACATCAAAAAACATATGAAAAGGAAAAAAACATAATTACACACGGGGCTTGACAGCTTTTTAGTAGGAGTTCTTTAGTCGAAAGCAAACAAATGAATACCCGAGGGTTCCTTTTCTTTCACCTTCATATACATATTAATAAAAAACATCAATAAGCCACGGGTACAAGAATATTTTCAAGGAGCTGAGAAAACATCAACAATGTAGAACCAGCCTGAAGAGCCTGGGCTTCATTTCTCAAGACATTGTTTCCTAAAAGCTCAGGAAGGTCAAAACCTAGCAACCAATATGTGCTTGGTATCTGTGTTGACCCGTGACAGGAGCATAACATGCAGCTCGCAGACAATAATATGGTTTCAACCTGGTGCCACAGAGCAGAGTGACTCACTTCCAGCTGCTCAGTATGAACATTGGAGGAGACTGACACAGACAATCACAGCATCTCCTGTGTGTCTATGTACCCACTATTTATTGGTTTGACCAGAGAAGGGCACGGCGAGCCGTCTTGTGAAATTACAACTGCCTGCGCCGGAGGTGAGGACACAGGGAGGAGGATTCATGGCTGAGGGGAAGAGGCCGAACGGCCCGGGCGTAATTTAGAAAGGCACTTTCCTGCAGATGTCTGGACCCGAAAATCAATTAAAAAACGTAATTCAATGGGTTTTTATCTTTTAAGAGCTTCAACAGAACGATACCTGCGCTGGAGCAGTGCTACGGGGATAAATAGTTGTTCCCAGGTGTTGTGTGAAAGCTCTAATTGTTTGACACATGTTTTGGGCCAGTTTTCCGCCTGTGCAGGGACATGCATGCTACACTGACATTCCACGCTACATTAAGTTTCATTTTTTCATCTACATTTACATCCAATTACACCAGTAAGACTCCTCTGGGGGTCTTAAACACTTCAGGCTCATGTGCAACGTTGTAGTGCCAATAAAAGAGCAGGTGGTGAGTAGGGCAGGGTGATTTAAAAGAGCACATGATTTCTGTTTGGAGCAAAACTACAAACCTCTCGCTATTTGCCTTCAGCTCATCTCACGAGCAGATGCGATTCTGGCGTTTTGTTGGTTGGTTTAATGCACTCCATGTTTAGATGTGGTTAACAAAGCACCTGTCTTGAGTTTCCACTATTTCCATTCAAATGGCTTCAAAATTATCCATTTTCATTTCCTTACCTATATGGATATAAAGACATTGATATAAAAATGTCACGATTGACAGCAAAGACTGACTTGTGATTGGTCGAGCGTGTGAATCGCCCTTTACTCTGTCTGTAAATTTATTACCAATTTTAGCTTCATTTTTGTAGAACGGGATGAAGTAGAGAGGCATCATCCATCCCTTTGGTCCAGTTTTGTCTGATATGTGGAACACATGAATTAATACTTAGGCTGGTCTTACCTTCCTTGGCTGAAAATCGTACTTCACACAATGCTGGAAACCTTTTCCTTTAGACTTGAGCGATGTCACGATCAAGCAGTTACCGACAAAGTGTGCAGAGTAGCCGATGCCTTTGCTTGTGCGAAAGCTGGAAAGGGAGACAGAACAAATTATGAGCTGCACACTTAACAGGTTAAAAATAATTAATTTATACAAGAAGGATTAATATATTTCAGGTTATTTCAGGTTCCTGAAGACCAATAAATCCAGTCCTGTGCTTTAAAGTATTTATTTGGATATTTCCTCTTTATCCTGCATATATACAAACCAGTAACTCATTGGTAAAAGTTGCTTCCTTCTGCATAATAACACTCATGTCAACACATTATTTGAGTGTCTTGTGCAATAAGGACACAAGACAATTTACAGCAATGATTGACAGATAACTGAGAATTACGTTGTTGTCCTAACCTGTAAAAACAGTGAAATACATGAGGCGAGACTAAAGCAATATGGAAACTTTGCAGGCACAGAACAAAAGGCTTCAGTTGATGAGCACACTTTAGTGATTTTGAGCCTTTTACCTCTACTCTGATCCTCTTGACTCCAAAGCACTAAAAAAATGCCACAGACATGAACAATAAGAGCAGAACCTGTGCAGCCCACACTCAAACAACCTTAGAATACTCGATCCCCATTGTTTCCCTGCTTGGGCCAAACATCTTTTTGACTGCAGACATGTTCTCACTACACTCCTACAGTCTGTACGTCTATAGCAGTCCCCCAAATCTTCAAAGCCCTCCACCAGCACCCACCCACCCACTGGGATCAACTAAGACAAGCAGCCCTCTTTGGCGAGGCAGATAAAGAGCGACGGCTTTCATGCTGCCGGTGCTTGCGGGGCCAGAGATGTAGAGCCCCACACCTAACAGTGGACAAGCCTGTCTGTGATCACACATCAGGAGGAAAGCAGCAACCTTGCTTCGGCTTCTGAAGATACAATTCTCTTTTTGTTGTTGCCTGCATGCCCTGCCACTGAGCTGCGAAGCCCTCAGAGAAATGCATAAACAGGATTAGCGCGGCATATCTCGCCATTTTTTGTGTGACTCTGTGAGAATGGAATTGCTGCCACATGAATATCAACAACTTTGCGTAGCCAATACTCCTCTGTTCCTTTTTGATGTTACACATCAGAGAAGCGCAGAACTAGTCCTTCCAAGGTGAGTAGATTCTTTAATCCAAAGTGTGTGATCCAGGTGAGGCAGCGACAGGCAGCAGATGGTGGAACACTGAACCAAACCACCAATACAATCTGTATTCTGCTCTCTCTCTGTAATTCCCTTCAACGATTCCTTCATATCTCCCGTTGTATTCTGTGGTTTTTCTTTCATAAACAGCAGCTTAAAATCCTTGCGCTTGAAGGTTATTGATTTTAAGCGCTAATTACCCACAAGCCCTTGCAAGAGCTGCTTATGTGGCCCTTATGAGGCAGATATTCAAATCTAAATTAATACTTCCACAGTTCCTCCCACTGGAGCCGTCCACCTCTGTAACAATGTCAATGTCGTTTTTAGTCATACAGAACATTTACAACAACTTGGTTGACCAAAGTGTGAACAAATTGTTTCCCTAAAACTACTTTAACCTTGAGAAACAAGTTCCGGTCGTAAACCACTTAAATGAGAAAATCACTGTAGGTCAGAGTATCAAACAGCGTATTAAATTATATGACTTCACCACCCGGTGACGTTGCAGTTTACATGTCTGTGTATAATCCAGTTCAGATAATGTAACTGTGAAATGAATTTAATGGAGACTTTAAAGGAGTTTAATGAACGTGATGAAGTGGAATGACCAGAAAAGTGTTTTGTACAGATCATTTTTTTTTCAGTCACATTAAAGCTGATCTTTGACCTTGCTGATGTAAAATGCCATCATCCTTTCATCCCATTCTCCTGTCTACTAAACATCTATGTGATGAGCCCACTGACCTTGACCTTTAAATTTGAATAAGTTTATCTTTCAGTACAAGTGAAAGTTTGTGCAAAATTCCTGAGGCCTTACTTCAGGACTAAATGTCGAATGGATGGACACAAACATGAAACCCACATTCAGCCTCGGCGGTTGGGAGCCGGAGGCTTAATGAAGCTGCTGGTGAAGAAGGAATCGTTTCTAATACAAAGCTCAACCAATTAGATTGATAAAAAAAAACAAGAAAGTGTAATTTTCCTCCTCTTGGCGTCATAACTTAGATTTACAGCCCCTGAGAGAGACACAGGAGTCGACTGAGAACAGCAGTGTGTGTAGTTGTGTACCCACCAGTAGAGGTATGGTTTGTCCTTGTCCACGTTGATGTTATTCAAGGGATCCATTCGGAACCAGGTGTTGAACGTAAACCCATTCTGATAAGGCCACTTGGCAATAGGAGGTAAAGCAATGGCCTGGGACAAAAAAACAAAACAGAGGCAAAAGGACACAATTAATGGGGTCTGAAAACTTTCTGAATGCACTATAGGTGTTGTCCCTCTAAAATGGAACGGGTAAACTGCTTGCATTAAATTCCGCCGCGCATGCTGAATATGTTTTGGTGGCAAGTGTCCAGCCGCCTTGAAATAAATCCAGACACGATTCTAGCCCTTTATTTGCATTTTGCTAAAGTTAAACTAAATCTCCAAAGTTTGTGGAAAGAGTCGTTTCATTCAAGCCTTTAGCCAATCGCCACCATAGATATGATGAAATTACTCTGACAACTTATTTACTTACTTCAAGCATGATGCAAAAAGATGCAAATGTAACGTCATCTGTCTCTCTCTCTCTCTCTCTCTATCTATTTCCTCTGACTGAGTGTCTTGTTTCTCCTGAGAGAAACGATCAGCTCGGCACTTTATCTGCTTCATTTAGACAAACTCAGATGTCAATCTTTCCTGGGTTTTTATCTGCATCTGCACTCTTGCTACACTTGTATTATGCATGTGTACAAATTGCTGTGATTAAACTGAACATCACAATTTCATGACTCAACTTTCCAAAGCTCTGCACACATGAGGTCATTTCTTTAATCTTTTGCAACACACCATGTATTATTTATCCCTGTACAGTATAGGAGACTGTTTGTTTTGCTCCCCATGCATTATTTATCATCTATTTTACCCTGATAACCTACTGGGCTCCATAAAATGCACAAAATTGTGCCATTTAAAAACTGTATACAAGGGGGAAAAAAGGAATGTATAAGCTTACTGCTGCACTGCGACCAGGGAAGTTGAAGAGGGCGTCTGGACCGTGTCTCTGGGGCATCTGATTCAACACCGACAACATTTTGACAGCGTGCTTCGGCTGCACAGGTCACAAAGATTAAAAAAAAAAGAACAATAAGAAAAAGCCTTTTTCTCAGACCATTTGGTGTGGTCAATACATCTGGTCCCAGTTCACTCATTCTGCAATTAGTCACTGACAGAACCCAAACAGATCAGTGCGATGTGTCTCTGGCATCACTTACCCAGAGGCCTCCTTCCCCTCGGAGCATGCTGAAGAGCAACTTCAGTTCCTTCACTGTGATGCTGTAGCTGGCTAGCACTCCCAGCATGTCCACTAGCAAGTCTTTGAAGGCAAGATAGCATGCACACACACGCACACACACACAGACACACACACACACACAAAAGAAAGAGGACAGAGGGAAAAATCTTCAAATGCAGCTGCACTTTACAGATATTATAATTCTCCCACACTGCAGAGGAGGTGTTTGTGGTGATTCGAGAATTCACAGACACCAACTCCCAAGATGATAAACTGTTTTTTCTTGACTTTAACTTTCACCGAGTTCATTGTCTGTGAAATTCCATTATATTCATCTCAAAAAAACATTTCTACTACAATTATACGCAAACTTGACCTAAATCAATGTGACGTCCATATGGTAAATTGTTTAACTTCAAGGCACCGCAGGGAAAATGCATTTGGATTTCCTCAGCTGAAACATAATTTACAAGTTACACAAGGTATGGATGCAATTTGGACCGTGCAAAATAGCACACGTGTCACTGACCTGAAAATAAATTAGCACCACAACCTGAATAAAAATGTGAGGGGCCTATTTCAAAAAGGCCATTATGTATCCAAGATTAAAAAACAACCAGCTGACCCAACTTAATGAAATGTCCATTCCTGATTACTTTCCCTTCCGTACCGTCCTGCATTTGTATTTAAAGTTTAACAGAAATATTAAATTCACTCCTGCTTTGGAAATATTCAAAGCATTACTGCCAGGAGCGTGGGGGGGGGGCGTTAGAATATATCTTCCATCTTCGTCAGCATACATTTCTGGGGCGATTGTTTGAGCGATTTCATTTTGCTAATATAATCCTCCGCCTCAGCTGAACATGAACATACGTTTGCAGTACAACTACTAATCAAGGATCATATTATTAACATACCTGCAATCATGTCTTCCACTGAGCTCATTTTGAGCAGCACCTGCTGGATGAGGCCGACCTCGGTGCACGTTTGCAGGTTTCGGACACTTTTTCTCAGGATGGCCGTGAACATGCTCCAGATTTCCGCCTGACAGGTGACGTCACAGTTCTCCAGCAGCTCCACCATGCACCCGATGCTTTCCGCATCCTGGATAATGAAGTTTGCCTCCATGTCGAACTCACCACCGACCAACTGTATGAGAAAATGGGGAAAAATAGCGAATGTTAAAGAATTATTGGAGTTTTAGACTTTTACATGCTGTTTAAAACGTATTCTGTGATCTTCTGATGGAGCAACACAGATTAAACTAAACCTTCAGGCCGAGCACTGCTGGTTAACCCAGCTTTCAACCCTGGTCTTGATGATGTTTTTTCTCTGAGGGAAAATTAACCACAAGGGGACCCTTTCACATACTTTCAAGACCAGCAATGGAAAAGTGAAGTGGAGGTCTCTTTCATAATAAAAGCTTTCAATCAGAATTCAAGTACCGGTGGAAATACAATTGTCTGGCGTTTTAATGAGAACAGGAGGGGAAGGGGGTCTCTGTAGCCCCACTGCTATTTTTCACGTCAAAAGATAATCACTGCTAAGAAAGTGACCTCAACAACACAGTTCTTCAAGTCCGAGAAGCATGAAATTATCCCTCTGAAGAACTACAAGGCAAATACGGACAGCACTGACAAAAACTGCTGCATCAAAGCAAGCAGGTGGAAAATGGGCCATATAGATAACCTGCTTAGCATTACTGTGATTGACAGGTTATACGTGAGATCAAAAGTGGAACGAGACAGGTCCATGGAGGAATGAATCAAGCCTCACCTCAAGCATCATCACATCTCAGTGCAATGACATCAAAACTATGACTGTCACTGGATTTGAAGATTTGAAAGCTGGTCTCTGGTTGTTGCGCAGATAAAAATAAGTCAAACTTGATCTACTTCCAAGTTAAACTCTTGATGTGCAGTGAAAAATAAATGCTGCACTAATGCACGGAATTTAATTCAGGGCTTGATAACTCATGGGTGGTGATAATAGGCAGTCTGAGTGCACAAGACTCTTAACGTTATGTTAACTGGTATGGAAAATTAAAGGACTCATTATCCATATGCAGCCAATCCTCAGGTTCCAACTGCCACCCCCTCCTAACACCTGCCTCATGCCATCATACTTAAACTAAATCACTTTAAACAAAATACTTGGCAGTACTATCCATATGAAATACTGCCAAGGACATAATCCTAATAATGGAGTCCATGCAATACCTGTCAAGTTCCCTCCTGCTTTAAGATGATTCATAAATTCCACTGAAGGTGCAAGTTTAACTGCCTAACGTGCATCACTATGAAATGCAGAAGAGAACTAAAGAGAATGTGTGCCTCTGCTAACCCATGCAGTTAAGGTTCTTCCAGGTGATTGTGAAATATTTAATTCACAAAATATGAAGGTCGCCGTGACATTTACCTTTGATCACAGGAATCAACTGGAATTAGCTATGGGAAAAATTTAGATATTGTGCTCAATAGGCCGGAAACATGTTTGTAAGGTCACAGTGACCTTGACCTTTAACCAATTTATAATCAGTTCATCCATGAGTCCAAGTAAACACTTGTATCAAATTTAAAAGGGTTCCCTAAAAGGTATTTCTGAGATATCACGTTCATAAGGAAAAAATATATATGGTATGAGGTCACAGCAACCTTGAACTTTGACCTTCAATCGTCAAAATCCGATCAGTTCATCTTTAGGTCCAATGTAATGTTTGTATACGATTTCAAGAAACATCCTCAAGTTGTTCTAGAGCTATTATTTTCACAAGGATAGATGAACAACAAAAACTACTTGGCAGTATATGCTATTCATATGAAATACCGGCGAGGACATAAACCTGATAATGAAGTCTATATTTGTCAGGTTCCCTCCTGCTTTTAGAGGAATTTAAAGTTTCCAGTGAAGGAGCAAGTTCAACTACCTAGAGTGCGGCTCTATGACGTGCAAGAGAAGAAAGGCCTATTCATGCTCACAAGGATATCCAGCTCAAGGTGCTCAAGTCGTGACATTTGTAATAATTGTATGGTTTAACTGTGGGGGGAAAAAGTATATTGTATGTGTCCCCACATCCACATGTTTATGGTTATTACATGGTGGCATCAGGGATACCAATATATAAACGGATAATAAAGAAAAGCCTTTTTATGGCTCCAGAGGCTGTGTTAGGTTGTTCGGCTAAAAAAAAGTCTCTCCCGTTGCAGTCATCATGATGCATTTCACCCAGTATCGCATGCAAGGAGGAGAGAGAGCCATGAGGTCTAGACTAAACCTCATCATTGTTCAGTGCTATTGCTATTTATCACACTATTCACAGGCACGGCACAATCCTCAGAAGTGGTGCAATTGCAGATTTAGATCCTCTGAATAATTTGCACCCATTGTGTGACAAGAAGTAAATAAAGACATGAAATCGCTGATTACACACAAGACACTCGAAACGTATGTTAAGTGGAGTAAATCAATGCAGAGTTTGAATACCACTTAATTCCAGTTACGTAAACCCCATAATAAATGTTAAGGAGTAAATTACCTAAGCATTTAATTCAGGAGCAAAGTTAATTTATATACATTTTAATGGTTAAAAAACATATTTGCACAGTGGCTCCGAAGTAAAAGCAACCACCAAAAAACAAATCATCAGGTTCCAAGAAGATATGTATTCACTGATCAGATTGCAAATATTTCCTCTCAGACCATTAGTCGTCTGCCTTGTTCGTCTGCCCAAAAATAGTTCATTCACAACCATGGCTCTTTAAATGGAAAAAGCTAATTTATGGAAAACAAACCAGTTATGCTCTCATGCGTTTTCCTGAATGACGATGGCCAGGAAAGGACTGACTGGGCGAGTTAAAACTATTAAAAACTTTATAGATGTTTTTGTATGCAGGCTGCAGTAGCAAGGGAGTTGTTGAGTATCGTTGGAGCTTGTGTGCTGGCTGTAGGAAACTGTGCTGCCTCGCAGCAACATCTGTAGCAACAGTTTGCTAACACACAACCTAGCATTACTTAATGTCTTGCCTTCTCATCATTGTCACGGCATCTGTCTGTAAAAAGTATTTTATTGCCATGTGGGAGCTAAAAACAAGTTTGCTTGCCGAGAAAATATAGATTGATGCATAATACAAAACCCATGACAGCAATGTAAGTTATAAATATATGGCCTTCTCTTCTGTCCAGAGTTAACAGTAAACAATGAAAACCAAAATGCAGAAACGAAAACATTATAATTGTTTGGCAAATCCCAATTTACACATTGCATAGTCACACAATGACAAAAAAATTATACTGAAGTTCCAATGGTTGGTAGATCAGAAACTATGTGGTCTAAAGACCTGCTACGAGAACTTTGAGATAAGTGTGTTATGTTCTAGCTTCATTAGGACCAAATGGTTACTTTAAATGAGTTTCAGAGTTTCTCAGCAGAGATGGATGACCTGCCAGAAAGACAACAATCTCTTTAACACTCCATTTATTAGCCTTCCTTGGTATAGAGGCGAGATAGCTTCCATTCCAGCCTGCCTGGAGTTTACAGAGTTGACCTGGCACCACGAGATCAAAATAATCAACTATGCAATGGTTGTTTGCTGCTGTGGTGCAATGCCTGGCTGATGCTGTTCAGACATAACCAACGAGACAGTCTGACGATATCTATCGAGAGACATGAAGCCTGCAAATTTGACAATGCCCAATCTGATAAGAAATAATACAATAAAAGAAAAGGACCAGAAGATGTGATTCCTTAAAACAAAAGGGTGCTTCAGAGAATCTGACTAAGTTAATCGAATATTTCTTTGTTTTACATCTACTATATTTGCAACCTGTCTAAAGATGGCACCAGCTTGTCACTTAGGTCCGTAACATTTCTAAATGTTGAAAATGATTCCTGCCACAGCCATGTATTTGAAATTCCCCTTGACATTAAACATTCAGTAGATCTTTAACCAAGCAATCCTGAAGGCAATTAAAAAGGTGTTACACCGAACCAGCGTATGCAACCGTCTAATCAGCACCACGGAAAAGTACGCCAGTGTCTTACGATATCATTTAACAGAGTAAATAGCTTGTGCGTTGGCGGCCACGGCTAAATGACCCAAGGAGGCACAGACGAAGCAGGCAGTGTAAATATTAGCTCCCTCCAAGATTCAACTAGGAGAATGAACTGTTCAATTTCGTGTCTGACTCCCTGCTGGCTCTCCAGGACTTATCTGTACCATAACAGCACGGAACTCTGACAGTGAGGGAACGTGATTGTACACTCATTTATTTTGCGCCTATCGCTGACTTCTACTCCTAATAGTTTCCGGTGATAAAACACTTGGTTTGTTTACCACAGTTAAACTCAACGGCAGCTCAGAGGTCTGGTACTCAAATCCCGGCTGAGACTCAGAAATGATAGCAATATCAGTAATCTGCACACTACAACTTCTGCTCTGGGAGAAATACATGCATCGTGAATTCAGATGCAAATGAGTCAGGACATTCGAAGAAAGAAAGAAGGAAAGGTGAATTTAGCAATATTCCAATATACCCTATTTACTGCTGGGCTACTGTTCTAATTTATATGGTTACTATATGATGTAAGTACCAATGTGCTGGTTCAAACAAGGGATTTGCAGCCAACCCATTTCACTGATCCCGCTAAGAGAGGCCCAGGGAATGAGAAAAGCTACTGCAGCTATGTCTAATCATATGAATTCAATTACGAATATCTGCTCTGCCTTATTAAGACGCTCAGTAGAGGTGTGGGTTGAGGATTTGGAAAGCAGGAGAAGGTTATAGAAGCAACTCAACTACAATGTGAGGCAGGAGAGTAATACCACTTTGATTAGACTCTGCTCTGGTACCTAAGCAGCTCAGGCTCGAGGACCTGTCAGGGCTGTTACACAAGTGGCAGCCGGCTCCTTTCACTGTAAATGCACAGAGACTTAAAGAGAAGGCCTTCCCTTTATCAAACTAAAAGCAGAACCGCATTACCGGTAATGTCCCTCAGTTACTAGCAAATTGGAGAATAATTCACTGAACTGCCCGCGAGCTTATGAGGTTCGTCACTCTGACGTCCCTGACCTGCAAAGAATGAGTTCGTCTGATGTCAGCGATAACCCAGCCGAGCTTCGCCATGTCTGAGGAAATGAAAGAAGCAAGTACAGAGATTCTTTGGTGTGCTGGTAATAGCTTCCGACCAAGCAGATATTTCTTCTTCTGTGCTGCAAAAACAGAAATTGTTTATATGAAAGCAATTAAGGTGTCTGCTCGGATAAATGGTTCGCCCTCGTGGTTTCCTCTCTCTTAGCAGGTTCGAATGTCTTGATCAAGAATGTTTATATATCTCCGTTAGATAGATTTCATGCGGGCATCATGGCTACTGTATGATACAGGGAATTAAGAGTGCCACATGTGAGCCTTCAAGAATCCCTCCATTTTCAACTGTTTCTGATTAGGCCAGGGCTGAAGGCTCACCGTCGCCATGGTGACAGGCAGCAAAGACTGGACTTGCGACAGCATCCAAGGGAAGCCTACCGTGGCCAGTAAATTGGGTGAAAATAAATAGACCTGATGTCCTATTTACAATGACTGGTGGTTCAGTGCGAGCATTGCAATGAAGTAGTCTCTTGGGAGCAGACGTGGAGAGGTGGGATGTTCTCCCTGATATTTCTAAATTAATAACATATGACGGATTGTGGGTTCAAAGACGCATTCATCCAGCCTGCTAGTTTAAAAGGAATACTTTAAAGTGTGAAATATGTTCTTTTCCCATTATCAAAATCCAACTTCTGCTCCTGAAAATCCCTGCAATCACACTGGATTGGTCACAGTCTTCATTCGGAATATGAACTGGCTTGAAGAAAGTCCCGACTCACTCATCTAATGTTTGTCCATTAGGATTGTGATGCAGTCAGACCGAAATGCTGGAGGCGCGTGTTTGTGAGCAAGCTTGGAAACCTGCTCTGCGTCTGCTTGGTGCATTCATCTTCCAGCATGACGCTCCACCATATGATTGTCAGAGTGAGTGCAGCAGAGTAAAAGACAACAAAAGTGGAGGCCGTCAAAGAGAGGGTATATCTTAACTGCAGCTGCCTTTTAAAACCAAATGCAATCAAAGGGATAATGTGTGATGGAAAATCACAGTATGCATAAGTAAAGAGGAGGAGACAATGAACCGACCATTGTGCAGCCAAGAGCTTAGCCGCACCAGAGGGAGTTGAACACAAAACATCATATCCATACAGAATACTTGGATTTTATAACAACCCCACTCAGAGACAGTCTAAAAATATTTTTCAGCAACAATGAGGCAAAGGCAGATGAGGTTCCTCAGTGAAGAGATGCAACTATAACACAAGCTATTCAAAAACAGCTGTATAACATAATTAGATTGTCATGATTAATATGTAAATCAATTCATCATTTTAATTAGAATCACTACTTTTGAAGTATGTCCATGGAAATATCTCTAATAACTTTGAACAGCTGTATTTTTATGTCATTTATTATTTGAAGTATCAGATTTAAAGGTAATTATCTAATAGAAGCAGTATTAGTCCTTAAATAATGAAAATTAGGGGTTAGAACTAAAGCCTGACAAATGTATAGTTGGCCGATGATATCAAGTATTAAGTCTAATATCAAATGCCAAGCCTCAATTACATTTCTTTGTCATATGGATTTGACAAAAACATCTGGAATTATTTTTGTTAATGTATATCTGCCAATTCATCTGTCTTAGAAATATTATAATCCCCAATATCAGCATCAGCTCCAAAAAACCATATCGGTGTGGCCCTTGTTAAAAAAAATACAATAGTAGAAACAGTCAAATGAACAAACCATTATATAAATGAATAATGATGAATATGAAAATAATTACGGTCAATTCAGCCATACTCATTGACTTTGACAACAGTACTTGGTAGAGAAACTAAAAACTGAATTTTCTCA
This sequence comes from Limanda limanda, assembly GCF_963576545.1. Taxonomy (NCBI): domain Eukaryota; kingdom Metazoa; phylum Chordata; class Actinopteri; order Pleuronectiformes; family Pleuronectidae; genus Limanda; species Limanda limanda. Next base: position 24,092,373 of record NC_083641.1, on the reverse strand, counting down.
ATTCACACATTGTCAACTATTGTCTAAGAATAAGTAATTATCTCAATCCGACTGCCACATTGGAGTGACAGCCGACCAGAGCCAAGAGCTGACCTCACATTCACAGCTCCAGTCTGACAATAGCTCCAGTCTTTCTTCAATGTGTACACGCTAAAACTAATGACACGTATTCATAATGCATGAAGGTATTATGCAAACGATTGTCTCTGCAGGAAACTATACTAAAGAGTTAGGCTGGAACCCTGGCCAGAGCCAATCTGTCTTTACTTTCAAATGTCACCAAATAAAAGGTCAAGCCATTTAAGAGAGAGGGGTGAGGACCATTGCAGGGGGGGTGGGGGGGTGGAGGGTGTCAAATAAGTAACAAATGAGCTAATTGCATCTGAGGTTCCTTTAAGTTTGATGAATGGGCTTCACATCAATGCTGAACCATTCTAATGACCGCACTTCAAAAGCCTGATGTATCCACTCTGCCTGGCTGATGAGTTAAGCACAGAGCGGCGCACTGACGGAGTTTGAAAATAATTGTTCTTTTTCTCGTTGAAAAAGCAATAATTGTCTCTAGAGAACACACACACACACACACACAAACACACACACACAGAAATAGAACAAAAGAGGGAAAAAAGACGAAAGAACAATGAGCCAAGTTGGAAATAATAACCACATTCTTGTTTATCTGTCTCCTTGTCCTTAATGTATAATCATGGACAAAACCATATGTGCTTTCAGATCACCATACTTTTTAAGTTTTGGGAAAATGCTGCAAAGTTCATACCACTATAAATTTGTATCCTAAATGTGCTGATGGTGCATAATTTGCACAACTGATCTCAGACAAGATGGACTGATTACAGCATATTTTGCAGAGATCTGTGACTAGTGGAAATGATGATGATTACTTCACCTCACATTGCTTCTCTTTGTGCTTTGCTGCAACGAGAAAAAAGCTCCCGTCCACGACTCATCTGCAATATGCTCCAACTAGAAGCACATCTTGTCTTTGGTTACAGAAAAAACAAACATGTTTGTTCTGTTCTGAGAAAACTCACATCAAGCTCAAGGTACTTCCTGGAAACTAACAACATGCACTAGATCTGCTGTCATGACGGGCAGGTATGTAAATTATAATGTACTCTGCGTTCACATGGGAACAGTGATCGAGAGCGTGCGAGTCAGAGAGAAACCTCTTTGACAGCACTTCATTTAATTATAGCTATGCAAACTGACCATTAACTTATATTTCGCTTAATGAAAATATACGAGAGAGGCACAAGAAAGCTGCACTCAGAATCTATATACTGTACGTCAGTCTCTAAAGTGGCGACACACTGGATCATATGCTCCTGCCATTGTTGAGACAGTGGAACATATAATGTGGATTCATATTGGCATTCCCCCTTTACGCTTTCATGTGAAACTGCATCTATTTAACTATAGGGCCAAACATTTAATTCTGGCTTTGTAGTTTACTGAGTCACTTCAACAAAAGGGATCTTGCACAGAAAAATACAAAACATGGCAAGAGTATGTTGCATAGTCTCCTGAACAAAATTAAGCACCAGCAAGAAATTGGAAACAAACCTCTCTCATCTTCCTACAGAGTGTAAAGCAGATGCTTACATCGTAATGGACAGTATGGTACGTGATTAAGTAGCTCTACCTCGACAGGCGGGAGGACGTAGACAGCGTAATGCCCACTGCATAATGGCCAATGCTTTCTGTGGCATCTGGAGAGTCTGCTCTGTCCTAGAAAGTAGCCTCAGACTAACAGCTTACAAACAGCAGCCACCTGGTACATGTGAATATCTGAGCACGTCCCCTGTGCAGCAAGTGTAAGTGAGTGTGGCTCCTCAGTGAGTGTTCGTTTCACACCCGTATGTCTGATGGTGGCTGAGCAGTGTTTCAAATTGCCGACACTTGTTTCCTCATCGCTTTGACACCATATTTATTATTTCAATGATAACAAGTGAAATGCATGGATTGAGCGTGAAATTACAGTTTATGGAAGAAACAATGAATATTTTGTACCGAACATAAACAGCAGTGCTGACTGTTTGATTGCATTTAAACAGATATTTAGTGTAAACCTACCAGTAGGCCTGGAAAGGATGTGACCTGAATCAAAGATTACCACCTTCACATGTGACCAGACTGTGATTGAGATGTTAGCAGAGCCAGTGTGTTGTTTGTGGAAACACTGCTGAACATTTGAAGATTACAGTGTTTATGCGTCACTTAACTGAACGCCTGCAGCATACAGATGTTGCTAACAAGCCCCCAGGAAACTGGAGATGAAAGGTGTTTCAAAATGATTCAGTCTGGGAGTCCATCAATGAGGGGTAAGGGAAAATGTTTGCAGTTAATTGAGCCAGGCTTCGTTTCTTTACTTCTCTTTCTTTCATTTTGACAACTTCCTACCTTCAACAGCCTCATGAGGACTCAACTACACCCGTTTCAAGAAGTCAGGGTCGTAGTGGACCTCAGTTTCCACAGACTACATTCCCATAAAGCAATAGTGTAAGTGTGGGTTAACTGGAGCACCACAGGGACCCTTCAGACAGCAGTGATGGAGGTTCCTCAACTAGTGTGAAAGCACTGGATCTCCAAATGAACAAAAGTGTCAGATTTTATCAATTTTTGTTATTTCTCCAAGTTGCTAACAGCTAGTGTTGCACCCTGACTTCCTGATTACATAATAGGTGTTTTTATCTGAAGAAATAAAATAGAATAATTTGACCAATCAGTCATATGATTGTTACTTCTGGGGAAAATCCAAATTGCTCTTATCAAATAGTGACTAGACATCTAGAGCCTGACCAACATGATTTTTAGAGGCTGATACAAATATCTATGAATAAAAAGAAAGCAGAAATACAACCAAATATATCAAACTTTACTGAAGAATTTAAGAGGTTTTTTTCTGTAAAATAAACACATTTTAAGCACATATATCACATATGCCGTTTCTGATTTTATCAGCCAACAGATATATGTCAGCTCAAACCTAAAAGATCGGCCTTTCTGTTTGAACTGTCCTGAAGTCTGACTCAAGATTCAGAGGCTGTAGGGGAGAACAGCTACATCGTGTGTTTGTGAGGAAAGTTGAAATCAGGCTGGCGAAGAGCAACATGAGCCCCTATGTTTATTGAATGGCTTGAGGTTATCCTTAAAAGTGCGGCTGAGGGCAGACATGGCAGACCAACAGCAGGCATATGGAGCTCACTGCTGCTGAGACTTGGAACTCCTCAGCCCAGCAGGCTAAGCCTCCAACAGCTCTCGGACTTAAAGGCACAGCAAAGAGATGGATGCTGAGAGAGGGAGCAAATGGAAGAGGTGACAATGCTACAGGAAGAAGAAGAGAGACAGAGGAGAGGGCACCAGAGAATGGGGGAGGGCCGTTGAATAAGAGACAGAAGCAGAGATAAGAGAAACGCACGGTTATTCTGACCAAAGGAAACTTTTCAATTTAACTTAATTTGAATACATTATCTTAAGGTGCTTAGGGTCATGTTCATACTATATTATAGAGAGAAATACAACAGTGCAAACTTTGCATGCGTATCCCTGACGACCCGCAGAGGAGCAGGCTCAACGACTGTGAAGTCTGGTGGATGAGAGGTTTACCAGGATAAAGAAAATAGAGCTGGGGCGATGCATCCCCCTAAAGCCCACATCATCGATTACCAGTGTCACAAAGATAGTTGTGCAAGATCGAGCATTGGATTCCCCCCCCCCCGAAAAGAAGCTGCAGCTACAAAACCTAGCAGAGGATCATCTGAAGTGAGGGACTACTTTCGACAGAGACCGAAGCTCTGCAAATTGGAAATGGCTTATCACAGCACTACAGCAGCCCAATGCACGGTCACGTGAAGCAGAAGCATCTCAGACAGGTTTGTTTAAGAGGCAGCTAACCCCCCCCTGTAGTTTACTCTATATGCCCACACAAGCACGACCTATTTGCATTATTAACAGCCAGAAGAAGTCATTAATGTAACGCTGCTGTTATGGTAAATTTCACCATGCCTCATCTTACACTGGTATCAGGAGTTGTCTATTTTCTGTTGTTTCAATCTGCAAATCATTTCTAATATTTTCAGTATTGATGCAGAAATACATTTGGCAGTGACATTCTTACTCAAGTGATGAAATGAATTCCCATTATCAATTTTCAAGTGAACAAAGGGTTAAAATGACACACAGTGATTCAATTAATCTGCACTCACTTGCCAAGTTATTAGCTTAACACCAGATAAACCAAATTCTGTATGATACAGCAGGAAAGCAATAAATCCTCGATGAGTCACGCCAATATTTCAGGATTTGCGGTCCAGTATTTTTTCCGATCGGGGAAATCTGATGAATGGCGATTGTTATCATTACTAATATCCTACCACAGCAGTGATGTGGAGAGATTACAATGATGATTGAAGACTGAAAATGGTCAAATGAAACCTACAGAAACACAGAGAGAATGTAAAGAACCAGGGTTTGAATCCAGGAGAACACAGGTCTGACTGCAAAACCACCAACGCAGCATTTAAAATATAAGGACTTTGTGGTGACACTGTAATGTGAGAGGAGAAATCATGTGGGTTAGTCCAAAACCTGTTGACAGAGAGAGGACACTGAATCTTCCTTGTGTGATCTTCCAGTCAGCACCACGGCCGAGTGACCGCTCCACACCGAGGATCATGGTCGGCCCACATATCTAATCTCATCTTGATCCTGGCAGCGTACAGCTGTGTGAAATGTCCTGATCTCTGCTCCCTGCCACAACATCAGAAATGTGTCATTTCATTTCTAAGATGGAATAACACGGCTCTGCTGTAAAAGTAAATTCCTCCAGGGGAAGAAAAACAAGCAACAAACTGAACGAGTGACTTCAACTAATGTAGCACGATCACACACTTTAAAATTTGTTTTTTCATTTTATACCTTGAATGAAATAATTTGCCTCCTTATTCCCAAGACTTTAACCATCTGGTAAGTTTCCCTGAACTGACACAGCTGCTGAAAATTATTTCAATCCTGAGAAAATTATATCAAATAAGCAGTCCCTCAGCAAACTCTAAAAAGCTATTTATGATTTATTTAGGGGGAATAGGGTCGGTGATCACACACAAAAAGAGCACAGATGCACCGAAAACATGACCTGAATTTTAAAAGCACTTTCCACTCACGAGTGTAAGCGGCCTTACCTTGGGAGAGGTGGGAACTCTGTTTTCATCTTCTCTACCAATAAATTAGGGGGGAAAATGAAATGTAGCAAATCGGAAAAGCACAGAAAGTGCAATTTATCGAGACGCCTGAATTTAAAGTAAAGTGGTCAGGATGGTTGCCCATGCTTATGCCTAAATTATCAGTAATAGCATGACTCCAATTTCCATCTTGAGGTAAATGGAATACACGAAAATGCATGTCAGGTGTGGTAAGATCGTTTAGTCCTGTGTAGCGTATTAGAGGTTATTTAATTTGAGTCGGAAAGTGGCGTGGAAAGGATTATTCGATGTGACATCATCATGTTAACACATTCACATGCACCTCTGTGATTTCTGATTAATAGAAAACAACCACCCTGCTTAACAGGAAAATAAAACATAACAATTATAGAATAATAGTAATAAAGCTATGAGAGCACCTGCAGAAAAATGGGTCATAAGAAAGAGTCTTGCATTCATTTTGAAAAGTTGCCTCTCCCTGCGAGCTATGGGACAGCAAGATATTATTCAGATCTCCAGAGCGAGAGGGATGAATACATTTAAAAGTTTCAAGGTGAAGCTGGACAACATTGGAATCTGGTGTCCTGTTTTTTTCGAATATATTTTCATATCTTTTTAACAGATTGAACTGTCCTGAAAAATAAAAATCATCTACAAGTTCTCAACCTCCCACCGGATAAGTTACGCTTAATCCTGTCACGTCGTTAAAAAAGAGACTGAACAATATGGATTGTTTTTATACCGATAGCAAAATTAGAGAGCAAGAAATGTCTGATAACAATTGGTAAAAATAATAATACAAATATTCATCATATTAATCATTCCTAAGATGTCATTGTCAAACCTTTATGACAAAGATATGTGATTGAGGATGGATATTTTACAGTTTAACCATAAAACTAAATAGAAAACACAAATACAACCTTAAGATACAACATATAGATTTTGAATTAAAAAAAAAATATGTTTTTAATTTTAAATATTAACATAAATGTGTTTCCTTTAAATAAAACATTTCTTATCTGGGTATATTGGCAAACATAAACGCAGATACCTGTGAAGATACCTCAGGATATATATATATATATCATGGGTCAACCAAAATATTAGTGAGGCTCTATTTTATAAGATACAACATAACATAAGAATAACAGCCTAATAATGCCGGGCAGTTTGATTTGAATGCACTTAACGGACATCTATGAAAGCACTTTGTATTTTTTCCACTCTACTAATTAATCACACCTTTTTAGCTGGCCACACTTAGTGGGGCAGTTAGTGGAAAGCCGAATGGGTCCAGAGTAAAAAAAAAAAAAAAAACTCCCCAAGCCCCAGTGCTTTTCCTATCTCATATTCACAGCTTACTGTGTGGCAACACTGGCCTGTTTACTATTCTGGCGGGTTGTATCATGTGGTCGTTCCTCTAATCCCTCGAAATGCTTGGAATTGTCAAACAGGAGAAGTGCTCACCTCTCCAGAGGGGGAGAGGAAGAAAATTAAAAAGCAATCTTGCAGGAAATACATCTCTCAGAAGGAGAGGGGTTGTGCTGTGTGAACACATCGACCAGGACACCTGACTGAACGAGAGCACTACATCTGAGAGAAAGCAGAGATATCAAACAATGAAGGAACAAAGATAAATGATCTGAATGGGAAAACCATGTTAATCCAAAGAAGATGCTTCCCGAAAGCTATAATTGTGAGAATCAGCAGCTAATTACGTTTGACCAAAGATAGACAGTCACCTTGACGGGATTCTGCACTGCAGCAGTCTCCTCCATTCACCTTCATTGACACAGTCGAGCTAAGTGGTATAATCCCATAAACAGGACAACTGAACGCAAGACAATCTTCCTCTTCCTCTCTGAACACACAAGTGTCAACCGAGCCTTTTTTTAATTCCCGGCTAATTAAGCACATTAGATATGCAGCAACAGTTGTGAGCTGGTATTAACCCCCGCTGACCTTGAGATAAAATTGTGGTGGAAATCAAGCTTGCTTTTCAAAGACATGGTGTTGCATCTACACCGGGTGAAGCAGACAGCTGGGCAGAGACCCAGCAGCTGAGTGGTTTTATGATTAGTGTGCACAGTTTTCTCCTGCTGTCAAAAGACATATGCTCTCCTGATGTCTCATACACTGTACCATAAAGAGAGAAGCAAGGTGCAGCCATCCAGAAATATCTGCTGCTCGATTCCGTGTGTGGCGCGGTGAGCTACCGTGTGGCGTGGAGCAGAGCGGGGGGGTTTAGAGGTCCACCACTGATATAAACATCTCTTGCGTGATACAGGGTGGAAGAGTATACTGCATTGCAGCGACAGAGAGGGAGGCAGAAGGAAAGATGGAGACCAGAGAGGGTTCGGATGGACTTTCAGGGGCCCAAGAAAGGCAAAGAAAAAATGAAGAGGGGATGACAGCAGAGAGCTCTTGACTCTGTCCTCTCCAGATCATCAAAGTGACACTTCTCTTACCCGTCTGGGACTGGGACAAGATGTCCTCCAGGTTAAAAACAGAGATCAGTATGCAGGTCACAGAGCTGAGGAGGGGAGAGGAGGAAAGTGGTGGAGACAGTCCACAGTGTTTACTGCCGCAACTCGCTCCCGTCTCTCTCTGACCACGACTCTAATGACACTGTTTTCCTCTGAGGCGATTTATCAGCGCCATGGCAGCGAGCCACAGTAGTTTTGTTTCACAGAGTAATTATTATATTGGCAAAATCTCAGGTGACACATATAAATACAAATGTTGGCCAGAAATTAACGGTGTTAAACATTTAGTAATTACCTTAATGCCTTAGTTCCTAGAGCGAAAATCACTGAAATGTAATAGCATATCACAGCTCGTTGCCTTATTATGAATAAAGCAGAGGTATTTTTGTAAAGTGTTCCCACTAGGTCCATGTACAATTAGCTGAGTAAATAAAAAAACACAGACTTTCTTCCTTAATAATCATAAGGGGAAATATAAACTGCTGATGCTTAAAAGAAAAATAAAGCACATGCCACAGTGTCCTCTTTCTACATCTAATAAAAGCTATTTCGACCTCTGATTCCCACACAGATCATTTAAATTCCCATAATCTTTCTGTACCTCTAATGTAATTTGTATTTACATGAACCACCCGCCAACAATTCACTGGCAGTACTTCAAACACCAGAGATGCTTGATATAGCCAAACCTCGATTTTCACATCAACCAGATCTGACCCACCAGACAAGAAAAGATAATAAAAATGGCTTTCCTCCCCTAATACAGGTTATTGGACGGATTTACTGAAAGTGATGTGCTGAAGAATATTTTTTGCATATTTAAATGTCATCTCTTATCTCTATCTCAGCTTTTAATACTTGATATAGTAAGTTACTAAAATGATTACTGTTCAAAAAGAAGCACTTAGTAATCATGGGGTGTTAGAAAACTGCAATTTGCGTAATAGCGTGTGGGCTTTCTGGTGAGAGTGCACCAGGTCTTGTAGCTTCAGGCAAGGGCAGCGCAAAAAGCAATGGGGGTGGCAGGTGATGATTAAATGAATCTGGTTGGTCCACACATCATTATGTACTCGATAGGAGTCGGAGCACACTCTGCTAAAGGGGTGAGGAACCATTTTTCTTAGAGCAATTTCAATTTTTAAAGCACCCTTCATGGGCCAAACTAAATTACTGAGCACATATCAAAGTTTCCTCTCTAGTGTGGTGGCTGGAACTGCTTCTCTCTGTCAAAAACTCTGATGTTAAGATGGCTGTGATGATGATGCTTCTCTCCGCTGGTTCCACTTTTAGTATTTACCACAGAAATGGCGAGTGATGCTTTTATAGCAGGACAGAGAGAAGAAGGGAGACGATTCGGTCTTTCGGACGTTTTCCTGCTGTTTTCTCACATGGATTCATGTAGATTCTCAGGACATTTTACTGAGAGCCTGGCAGCAGAAACTAACTCGGAAATTTGCGTTCTCACAGCTCCTCTGGATAGTTTTGGGTGAATTTACGTGCATGTCTGAAATCTGCATGAGTGTTTTTTTCTAGCATGCTCCATAACAACGAAAAGATTTCTACGCAAATGCACAAATTCCAGCTCCTTACCTATTATTTCAGTCACTGCATAAAATGTGGTCATTTAAAAAAGCTGCTTGTTGTGTTAACACGAGTGTAAACTTTATCCAAGCGTATTTATTCCTTGTAACTCATTCACTTCAGCTGCATGTACACAGCACAAAGGCCAGAGGCTCCCACAATTGCTCTTGCTAGTGGCTGATCACATTAAATCAGATGTTCAAGCTCATTATGGGCGCCTTTGTAGCAACGCCGCGCAGAGAGATTTGCATATTCACGACCGGGGTGAAGCACGGGTCAAGTAGACTACCCTCTCGTTTGTTGGTGATGGTACATTAACAGCTTCATGCGCCCGAGCGGCCCGAGTCACGCTGCAGCAGATGTGAGGGAGCGAGTGTGCTGCCCTCTGGTTGTTTGATGCCATTGACGTCCATTGTCTGATGCTAATCACCGTCTAATTTCCATGATAAGATGGCAAATGCTATTGAGCGATTTTATCGGGATCCTGCAGCCTGACTCTGTTGGTCCAACCTGCCTCAGAAACAGGCAACACTCGAGGACACTACGGTCATTTCTTGTGATTGACAGTCTTGAGTCGGCTCTTGCTCATCACTCTGCATATCATCAAATACCGTCGTTCCAATCTGCTCTACCTGCAGGGTACTGCTGGCAAGGTGTTAATCAACCTGCACGGTGTCTTGCCCTCGGCGGCTCCTCCCGGCGCCAGCTGCTCTCCCACACCTCTCTCTAAACCCCACAAGAGCAGGACTGGCCACTTCAGACAATCTCTTCACCTCTGAGTCCGTGCAATTCTGCCTCTTTCCCCCTGTGGCCCGGCTTGACTCACTTGACTTCTCTACCATGAGCCCTGGACCTGTCAGTACTGGAATAATCACGGTCATTACCCAGAGACAAAAGGACAAATCGTGTCCCAAGCTGGACCCCATATGCTCCACTTGACGTTTTGGTGGAACAGTAGAAAAAGTGATTATTTCAATGTGCTTGTCGGAGATGAAAGTCCAAATTTTACACCTTTTAATTAATTGTTATTTCATAAATTAACCATCATAGACCACGATTGTTGGTATATTTAAAGACTTCAGTAACAGATGTGGAGTTAGAGCTATTTCCTCCAACCAGTAACACCGTGTAAGTCAGGACATAAAGCTTACCCGTACTTCAACCCCTACCTCAACCTCAACTGTGGCAAGAAGAAAATGGAAAGAGAATAATTAATTGAAGCTTTGCCTGGGTTCTCTTAGAAGAAAAAGCCAAGTAAAGATATTCATTCATCATACAGCTCATGTGAAAATGAACTTCATCACACAAACAATAATTCTGTCTCATCTTGCAGCCAGCTGCAAGGCTGTATGAGAATGCGTGACAATCAGTGTTGCCATACATTAATTCAAATCTGCTATAGCTAGACTCTTTTGTGACAATGTTGTCAGGGGAAATTCCCTTGCCCCTATATGCAGCAGAGATTCTCACAATCTCTGAAAGCTCCTCTGAACCGAGCCCCAGCAACACAAAGCAACACAGCCCAGTGCTCAGGGGAAGACAAAGTGCTTTTCACTTTCACTCTGCTTAGTGTCAAATATGTTACTAATAAACACCCAAAAAACAGAGGGAAATACAACAGGAACCGGCTGGAATAATTTGCATCGTGGTCATTATCGACTGTCTCTTGACACTGAAGTGTTGAAGGGAAAACTTGTGAAAATCAATAAAAGAAATCAAGTGCATTTCAGACCGAATAGATCTTCGTCGAATGTAGAAGAATTAGTTGAATGAAGTTGTATCACAGCCATAAATGTTATATTCCTTTAAAAAAGAAAGAAGACAATGATACTGTATTTTCATCAAAATCTCCCCACGTGTCAGCACATGTGTGTTGTCTGGTCTCAGTACAGTGACTGATAGCTCTATTATTATCGTACTTGATCTCCTGTATATTTACTTGCATCACCGCAGCCTGTCAGCTTCAAACTGTCTAAGATGAAGAGCCTGAGAGCTGCTCCCTGAAAACAACGCATCCTTCCTGATTCACATGCACCGATCAATTCCAGAGAGTGTTGAGGACAGTGCACTGCGAGCCTATAGCATCTGTGGTGTTCATGAATATTCAACTGGATTTAACGACACAGCTCATCGGAATACCAGGTTTGTTTTGAGTGTATAGATGACAAAGCCATTAAAATACAAAGGAATGAGAGCAGCGATGTAATTATTGCATTCACAACATGGTGTTTCATCATGTTGCATTGGTTCAGCGGTGCCACAGATACATATTTGGTAGCTGCATCAGGCTACTTGAAGGTGTGTGTGTGTGTGTGTGTGTGTGTGTGTGTGTGTGTGTGTGTGTGTGTGTGTGTGTGTGTGTGTGTGTGTGTGTGTGTGTGTGTGTGTGTGTGTGTGGATGATGCTGCCACCTTCATCAGAAAAAGTTAACCGACGATAAAAGTTATCGAGTTCCTTTTTGGCTATTTCCAAATAGGTTCTTTGAAACCATTTCATCCCGTGATAAGAAACTGTCAAAGTGTGATGCAACTGCTCTGCTGCTGAATGCTGCCACTGCTGATTTATCAAATGGGTTATGGGTCTATGAAAAAATATATATATTTTTTAAAGATGTAACAGTTCACTGTATCAATCAAAACTAATTACAAACACAAAAAATACGGATTTCAGGACCAAGCAAGATCCCAAAATATATTTTACCTTAGTGCACAGCGGGCAATCAAACCCTGAGGGAAGAGGTGAAAAAACCCTGCCCAAAATGCATCACTCCTCACTCCCCCCCCCACACACAAACACAACCCATTCAGCTTCCCTCAGTTTGCCACTAAAAAATGGATTAAACAGCTCCCAACAAACCAGAGCTGGACACATTCACTCCCGAGTGGCGAGGGGATTTTTTGACCGTGTGTTCCGACTGAATTAGTTAAATCCTGGAGCTTTAAAAGAGTGCATGTCAACCGAGGCAATTTGCTGCTGTCTTTGTTCAAATTCAAAAGAAAGACCACATTATTCTTATTTGTCAGTCAGTCCGAAACATTCCAGCTCGGTAATTATCCTGTGATTGTAACACACTTCTAATAGGAGCCATGACAAGCACATAATTCCGTTGCTAAGTAATAGGTCAGAGTGTCTTTAACACATTAATAACAACCAATCAGTCATCTCACTCCTTGTGTTCGCTCCTGACATATTTCCGATGAGAGATGTTGACTTTTGATCACTTCTGTACATTTTGTATGTTGTTAAGACTAATTAATAGTAATTGTTTTTTCACGCCTCTTCACAAGCCTTTGTTGTTTGGGTTATATGGGAGCGGGGGTGTTGAGAGTACGGTTATTTGCAGATAAGCCATAAAACTTCCCTGTAATTAACAGCCTGTATAAGGAACTTGGATTGCTTTCTGTGGTGGTGAGATACCACTGTAGGAAATCGTGTAAATGTTATGATCTGGTGCATTTATTTGGCCCATATCTCAGACTTCTGCATCAATCATAGATGGACTGTGGCGTGGTGTAGAAACCTGAGTCTACACAGACAGAGACAGATGGCTGTGAGACAGCAGAGTCACCCTGCAGCGCCAACAGTGGAGCTTACCCTCGGCATGAAGCCCTTCGCATCATCTGCCCTGGAAAAACACAGCAATTACCAGAGAAGAGGAGAAAAACCTTGAATGCTTCAAGTTGCATTATTGGTAGAAAAGCCAGCAACTAAACAGGTAAATAAACTCGAGTTAGATGCCTGCCAGCTGAAAATATCAAGGTGCAACAGGTGCATCTGAAGTTTTTTTTTGTTTGGATCCATGGATATAAACAACACATCAATTCTTTCAGCAGCTCCTCAGTTGAGATGGTGAAATGTTAGAAGTTTAAATGTTTTTCCTCGTTATTTCCCTAAATATGCCGGCTACCTGTCTGCTACCCACATCTGTCCCTGCGAGAAAATAGCTAAATAACTGCTCCCAAGGGTAAGTGGTAATAAACTACCTCATGTTTTATAGTCTCATCTCCGTTAATTATTGTTTAGATTGATTTTTTGTTCATATGTTTATTGTATGTAGTTATACTAATGTAATGTTTTATGTTTGCTAATACATGCTTTTGCAATGAGAACAATAAATGGCACAGATGTTTATATTAGTGACGTACACTATTGTATCGTGATATGTAGTTTGATATGGATAAACATGTTTTCATGCCAAAAATATCCAGTTCTCTTTTGATTATAGAGAAAGAAATTGACTAATCTGTCAACTTGTGGACTTTCTTTTGTTGAAGTGGTGGTCAACAGATAATTTGCTCTCATCTCATTAGAGAAAATGTTGTTTTAAATGCAAATGTTCTTCCAATAATGTGCAAATGTGTGAAAAAGATTTGTATAATTACAATGACAGCCTCTAAACAGCGCTGTTTTATTGCCCATGTGAAGTGAACAGTAATACAGTTGTTCAGAACACCAGCCAGTATTAGGACTGAAAGGAAAAGGAGGAGAAGATTGGACAGTGAAGAAACACGATCATTCAGGCAACACACACTAATCTGCAGATGTCCCGAGTGGGATTTGGCCGTGCTCCCTGACACATGGCAATCACACGGCTCAGTGCAGAAACACAGGCTCTTCGTCCACACCGCCACGGACGGACGGACCTGGAAGCACCGGCTGCAATCGGACTGAACGAGTGTAGTGACAGCAACCGACTGTCTCCCGCCTGAAGTGTCCTTCTGGATCCCTCACAGAGCGACAGGGAGACGAGAGGCTGTTAGGAGCCGAACTGAGAGTGTTAAGAGCAGCGGTTTGATTCAATCAGTGGCCACGCTTACAGGCATGGAGAATCTCATCCCTAATCTGGTTACTCAAGTAATCCAGTTTTTGTGCGGCGTGTGTAAATGTCATAACTTGTTTAGATTAACCTGGTTAAGCTCTGAGTGCTGTCATGAGGATTAAGGTACATTTCTGTAAATCAATATTATACCGTTTGCTGCAGCAGCGTAAACATCTCACGGCTTTTATTGTTGGCGAATGCGGATTTCTTTTTAATTCTTCAGTCCAACGTTCACATGTTGCACATGTGGTGATTTGTGTAACTCATTCAGGATAGACTGTATTATTATTACCAACAGAATTACTATGTCATATTTTATTACATTAAATATCGTCAAACTGTAATTTATTATAGTAATAACAAACAAGGCATCCCACATCAACTGTTTAATTCAATCAGTTGCTACATGCAGCGCTGTTAGCCATAATTTGTAATGGGATTAATTTTAAAATCCAACATTCTCCGGGGTTCAGCAACGCACAAAGGTCTCCAACCTGCCTAATGAAGAAAATACATCAAAATATGATAACACACTGACACTTATGTACAATAACACCAATCACGATAACATTCATGATGTTATGCATGTAGAAAATACTCCGCATACAACGTTCAGCTCTAATGAATTTGTGTGCAGATATGCATTAATGTGGTGTTTGCAGGACTGTTACTGATCGTGTGCATATCTCAAACTCATGAAGCTGAACAGTTATGAATTGCATTAAAACTCATTGATTAACCATCTACAACAAATGTTTCTCTTCTCCTGTTTACTCTATTTCCTGTAACTTCCTTCCTTCCTTTTCCCCAGCCAGCCAAGCCCGAGCTGACCCGGTAAACACCAGCTCACAGTAATCTCATGAACTAGCAAGAGAACAGTAGTTCAAACTTGCAACATGCTTCACTGCAAAGATCACTCCGGCTCACTGACAGAAGTGACAGCTGTCAAAGTGCGTGAATGGCTGAGACTTCACTGACATATCACATCATCTGGAAACTCGGATTCTCAGTGGACGGTGCTGTAGCAGAAGCGCAGTTGAAATTCTGAAGTGTATTTTCATCAGTAAGACTTCACACAATAAAGCTTCACGGTTTTTAGCAGGAGCTGCTCATCACTTTCGCTGGTTAGAATGAAAAATGGTAGTGATAGACATCAGCAGTTGATAATTATCATTAACAACTTGGCTGCTGTTGGTTTGTGTGCTCGCTGCAGCCGGTGCACTAAACCACAGATTGTTCATGAGGGAAGAAGCTCCACCGCTGTACAACCATAGTGCTTGTGTAGTTCTGATAAATCCATCAGAGTAATACATCCTCCCAACAATCAGAGGCGAGTCACATTCTCCCATTTAAATGTTCATTCATATGAATTTTATGTTTTTATTTTTCGTAAAACAGTTGGAAAGATGTGATGGTGCCTCTGGCATTTATGCAGGTTTATTGATTAAAACCAGATTAACATTTTGGCTCACCAACCAAACCAGTAAATTACCTGCAGAAAAGATTTAAGATTATTTAATTAGGATAAATAAATAAAGTTTCGTAGAAACCTGTTCACCAGCCACAGAAAATACAGAGTCAAGACAAGAAGGAACAATTTGTACATTTGCCACCATTTCATGTTGAGCCGATGAAGTGGACCTCCCACCAACTGCTGGATGATTTTTTACATAGTTTGAAAACCTGCAAGGAATGTATGTAATCAAGGCAATCACCTGTTTTCCACTGCTTGCCTTCATCAATTTACAGACCGAACCGAAACGACTAACAGATATTTGGCTCCTGCTGAGTCTGTGTTTCTAACCCTGCTTGCCAAACACAGCCATTACATACAAAGGCACGCGTCTGCAGATTGAAAACCAAGGGAAGCGACACCAGGCTGCTGAAGTTAAACCTAAACCTGCTGCTGATGATACTTTATTAAAGAGACGAGGATCCAACCACCATCCCAACAGGTCCTGTTTGGACTCTCATTAGCCTATTAAGATAAAGACAATGACCAATTTTCTTCAGAACATCACAGGAGCAGTCTTCTAGTCACCAAATCTCATGGCGTTGTCCCTCTACTGTGTTGTTAATACGGCAGATTTTCTTCTTTACTGTTCCTTTAACTGTTGGACTTTATTCAACCAACTACTCAGTGAAGTATCTTGTTTCTATGCTGCAACTTTCAGGGCAGAAGTGGTCTGTCAATGAAGAGGCCGATGCTCAAGGAGCTGAAGATTGTGGTAGCAGACCGACAACAGCGATCCCTGGACCTCACAGTCTGCAGGCTGGATATTTCCATCATTAAAATCTGACTATAAGTGGTGGAAAAACCCTGAGGAGCTACAGGTGAGTCTGAGACAGAAAGAAAAGATTAGTCAGCAATGACACGGGATCACTGTGTCGCTGCTGACTAATCCTTTAAGCCAGACATTTGATGTACAGCGTTGTTAGACTTGGCAGTGAGAATTTTCTTTTGAGTCTCAAGGACATTTCTGGGCCAGTTGTGGCTTACTAATTTGCTCAATGCTCTTCATAAAGTCAGGCAGGTAAAACTGCTACAGAGAAATGTCTCTGACTCCAGGGCAGCAGGAAAGCAGGCAAGGAGAGCAGACCAACTTTGGACTATTACATTTCTAATCCTATAAGAATATGTAAGAGTCTAATCTGCCCTATAGGGCAGCAAATGTAATGTAAGGACATATTTTGTTTCCATTCCATTAAAACCATTTTTTTCTCCCATTCCATTCTATCCCAGTCCAGTCTGAACATTCAGCTGTGGGACACCACATGAAAACAAGAATTACCCCGGTGGTACTCAAAACCAGAATTACTACACCCAATACTCACCAATATAACCAGCAAAATAAAGAGGAACTGAACTCTCTCCAGGAACTTTACGACCTGTATTTAAATAGTTTGTACACAAACTTTTTATTTAGGTGGAAAAAAGCTGCAGCAGGGACACAGAGGAATGAATTCAGTAAGCACTGCCACCGTCCTTTGTAGAGGTGGAGCTGCATTATTTGTCTGGCTACGCTCTAGTCCCCTGGAAATAGTACACATTCATAGAGGTGGGCTTGGTTTACTCACAGAGCACTTTATTAGGAACACCTCTTACACGTTATTAATGCAGATTTGCAATCAGCCAATCGTGTCAGCAGTGAAATAAATCAAGCATGTTATCTCAGTGACTTTGACAGTGGTAAGATTGTTGGTGCCCAGATGGAAACTGCTGGTCTCATGGGATTTTCATGCACGTCAATGTCTAAAGTTTACTCCAAATAGAAATATCCTGTGAGAAGCAGATCTGTGGACAGATCCTCATGATGGTCAGAGGAGAATTGTCAGACTGGTTTGAGCTGAGAGATAATTCAGATAACCAGTCTGACACAGACAACGTTCTCTATATGTGATGGGAAATACAAATCTAAATACAT
The DNA here is from genome assembly GCF_963576545.1 of Limanda limanda. NCBI lineage: Eukaryota > Metazoa > Chordata > Actinopteri > Pleuronectiformes > Pleuronectidae > Limanda > Limanda limanda. The sequence goes on along the minus strand of NC_083641.1, from coordinate 24,074,837 downwards.
TAGACATTAAACTTTTCACACTTTCCAAAATATGTCACTGTCTGTGTGGCTGAGTGACACAAAACCCATTATACAAGCTATCTAATAAAATTCCTTCAATAAACTGCTGCTATTATATGATGTTTATATTGGAATATTCATGAATTTTCATCATTGCAACCCTTTATTATTCTTTGGGAAGTTTACTTTGACTTTCTTGTGTGTTTTTTTCCCTAATAAACTGCATGCACAAGATTATTTTGTGAAAGTGCACAAATGCTCTATAGGGGAGAGGAGGGACTGACAGGTCGGATACTGTGATAAAATCAAAAAGCTGCCTGCAGCTGTTAAAAAGCTTCATATGACCGACCTGCTGAGAAATAAAATATGTCCAGCACAATTTATAGAAGCAGACACATATAAGATGTGTCCGGAGTGGGGATTTTCGGCCCAAAGCCGGGGGAATATGAGATAAAGTACTCAAACATTAATCAAAGCATGTATTATCGGTAGGAAGCATGATGCCAGGATTCAGCCACTGCAGTCTTTCACCACTCCTAACACCCTGTATTCATATTAACAAGGGGAGTTAGACTGTCACACTGTCCCAAAGCTGTGTTCCACATATCCCATCTAATTCCATGCTGAATCATTTTCAGCCAAATGCCACAGACGTAATCCGTCTCTGCTTGAGACTCTGGAGCAACAGTGAGGCTCTCCAGGCAGATGTTCCTTTCAAAGCAGTCCAAGTCTCACAACTAATAGCATTAGCCCGAGACACACATTCAGCATCTAGCCTTTGCTTAGAATTGGGCTTCCATGAGGCCATGCGCACAAGACCCAGAGGCTGAGTTGCTTCCTCAAAAATACAAAAAGAGATTCACAGAGCAATATGGAGCAGTTAAATTGTTCCACTGTTTGTGTGTCGCCATGAGCAGAATTAGAAAACTAAGCATTCAGATGTCAAAAATAAATCTGAAATTGAATCTAAACTGCTCATAAATGACTATGGGATTTTTGTATTTTTTATTATTGTGCAGGTTTCTTTCTTATGTAAAGATTAGAGGACAAATGCTTATGTCCTTGCAACTGAAAAATATCCCACAATTGATCTGAAGTGATTGCGAGGCCATTTCCATTTCATTTAATTAAACAGGGTAAAACATATGCCGTTGTCCATTAGTCTTGCATGAATCTATACTCAGTCAGTTTATTATACTTAATGCAGTGTAGTACAACACTGCACTGTTTCATTTTAGCTACATGTACCTAAAGAATCCCTTTTGTGCAGAGGATCTAACAGTAAATGGTATTTCAATTTACAAGTTCCGCAACACTGAATCTTCATTAGAGCCATAACTATATATTCAATAACAAACTGTTTTTTAAAAGTTAGTGCATTCAACCAGATATGAAATCAAGTCGACAGCAGACAATGTCCAAGTGAGTAATTATAAAAAGAATGTTAGAATGTGGCAGGGAGGATAATGAGCCATAAAAGCGAGCGGTGTCTTCGTTCATTAAGCTGATCCCTCAGTATTAATTGTAATCCAAACCCCTAACTCTCAGTAAGCCTTCCATTATTCCCTCCTTTACTTCAGCTACATTAAATCAGTGTGCGATCTACTTCTATCAGAGTCCTTCATGCTTCAACATCAGCAGGAAACGGAAACATCCCAGCTGTGCTGGAGCAATAAATATAAACATCTGCAGGATTGATTACACTAACCTTTATCAAAACCTTCACAGGATTGCAAAAAGAGCAGGAAAGCGGAATGAATGCAGCATCCTGCCATCTACAGACAACACGCTACAGGCAAGAGAGCTGAAGCACCTCAAGACCAAAGGGGATGGAGTGTAAATGACAATATATTTGAAGCGGAATCATCCCATCAACAATGCCTGCTTTGTCGGGCTCAATGTAGAAATCTGTATTCGCAGCACACACCATTAACTGCCTAGCGGTGCATGTGCAACAGAGAATTATAAAGCTGTCCCTTCCCTGTAATACGGACCTAGGATGTCTTATGCTACAGCAATAAAGTGGGCTACTCTCTGTTGTGTGTGTGTTATCTGTCACTAGCAGAGATGGAGAAAGAAATTGGTTACAGACCACCTTTCAAAGAGAAGGCAAACACTGTAGGACAATGGACATGTATGTGCATGCAGAACAATACAGGAAAGCACACAACAGAGACAGGTGAACTCTTTTTACAGCCTATAATAGCTGGTGCACAGGATACAGATCCTTCAATGATGTCAGTTATTGATAAGGAGTTGTTATTGAGGCTTGATATATTACAAAACCATTTGTTTATGCAAAGATAAAAGCATGTTTTCTGAATGGTTTATGCAGTAAAATATGGTTTTCATATCAGCAAACACAAATGCAGGTTTCGCCAATATCTGTGAAAGTCTTGTATCAGCCAAGCAATAAATCGGTTGAGCTCCAAATGTAAACACATCTAGAAGATTAGGAACTTCTATTTTAAATTAACTGTCATCTAAAATGATTCAATCATAAACAATGATTTAGTTGCTTTTTTGTATTCACAGCTTGGTTGCAATGTACTAATGAGGCTGAGAAAACACCAATTTTGTATAAATTGGAATAAATAACTTTTCCAAACTACGGCTAAAACGAAATGCAAAAGATGAGGCCTGCGTGTGCAAAAGTGACACGTCGCTGTGAAAACAAGCAAATACTGTTTTTTAATCTTCATCCGCCCAAAACCATTTTGTAATGTTTCATGACATAAGGAGGCAAAAGTAATTTCTTGACCTAGAGACAATTCAAACAAATCAATTGTAGCTTGAAATCCAATTACACTGCTGACTGACTCTGGATTTACTTGTTGTGTGTCAAACACAAGCTAAACCACATATCTCATATAAACAAAGCATATTTCTTCAATGTTTAATCGGTAATGGCTCATATGGATCCACGCCATAAATCCAAGTAAAATACAAATTAGACAATATTTCCTTTTACAGCTACAGTTTTTTTCTCCACCATCACTATCTAGACATGAGGCAGTGTGTGCTGTTGCTGCATCTGCATTGCAATGTTAACACTTTGCTACAGTAACCGGCTGTCACCAGCGCTGCAGCAAGCAATATGACTTTGCATGTTTGCCTGATCAAAGATTGCAGCTCATCTCCGTAGAAATGAGCATGTGTGCACACAGCCTTATCCCAATGGGGGGAAACAACACATTAACACCCAGGCTGGGATTTGGTTCCCTGCCAGTACCAGCTCCACCTGGGAGTATAAGCCTGAGCCTTCACATTGTTGTCGCTGCTGATGATGATCCAAAAAACTTGTCGCTGGCTGTAAACAGGTCTGAGTAACAATGACTCAGCTACTGACCGCTGCTAAGTAAAGTTAACAATGTGTTTTATGTAGCCTGCAATAGTCTTGACAATTAAGACCCTGTTTTCCTGCCAATGTTATGTGTACTTATAGCTTTTAAAATGTGTTAAATGGTTATCCACAGCTACTTGGGTAAAGGAAGATGTAATTCTCATTATTTCACCTGAAAGAAAATAACATGTCCACTATATTTGTTTAAAGAGATGTTGTCATCTTTTAGAGAAACAGAGTGATGTACTTTTGCAGATACTGACTTTCAAATGCACAAATATATATCTGCAATAATATTAACATGCTTTGGTTGTTTCCATTTTTCTGTCAACAGGAAAATCGTCACAAATAAATAACCTTCAGCCCATACTGGCTGCACTGTTTCCTAAATATTCTCTTAGTTTTTTTCTTCTATTTTTGTCAAATTCCTCTCTCAACAGGACTTTGAACACTTTTCCACATCGTACTGTGGAAGAGCAACACATTTCCATCACTAAAGCCCTGAAAGGAAGGGTGAGCTGCTGCTACAGAAGCCCCACAACCAAGAGACAGCTGTGCCACCGGTAAAAAATAAGAATTCCTACTTAGCTGAAAGATGTATCCCACAATGCACCCCGACACAAATGTAGGCGGCAGCCAAATAATATACCATCAGCATCTCTCCAGGGAAAAGAAATGCATGAGCAAGGAAGGGGGACGACAATAGCAAGAAAAGACGAAGGCCAAAGGGAAAGCAGAGAAAATAGATCTGTGGCTTTTGCATAGTGGTTTGACCCATCTCCCCTGCATTTCCTTAAGGTGCTGGCAATTCGTAATCAATTAAACCACAATGGTCTATATCCAATTTGCTGATGTTGTTATGTAGAGCGAGTGGACTTGCAGATCTAGCCTAAAAGCATATGCTTGCAAAATTACCAGCATTGAACAATGGGCAAGGAATACAATTGAATGTAGCACACGTTTAATTTGACTAGTGGAAGCAAAGTAAGTAAAAAAAGCTGCATGTATGAGGAGAAAATCCTCAACCACAAATAATGCTGTTTCTCCGTCACTGGGTATTATACAGACAAGAGATGAAAAAAAGTCTTAAAATACAAAACATCAAGTGGATCAACATAATTAACACAACAGGAAAGATAGAAACATTACAATATGATGTGCTTAAAAAGCAGAGGGAACAAAAACATTTGCAGACATGGCAGTCCACACAATATCTTCATCAGCCTTCATTTTGTCCTTGGTTGAGGACAGGGAAATGCACATCCGCATGCTCCATGAATCAACCAACGGTTCAGGTAAATTACTTTTAAACAAAAACAAATTTGCACAGAATCCGAATTTCAATTTTCCCTCAAATCCTAAGAAGATTATCTTGGAGTAGATCTGCTGAAAATGCTGTCGGCAGAAATTGGATGGCTTAGTAGAGAAATACACTTTACCGAGGAAGCACAAATTTAGCATAGTGTCACCCCTTACCAAGCACACAGTTCAAACTGGAAACGGGAAAAGGCTTAGTAAAGAATTCATAAAGATGAACACTGCTATTACAGATAAATGCTGACGAGTCAATTCATTGCCATACAGCGCGTGCAGCTCACAGGACACTATCTCAGGTACATTAACAGCAGCAATGTAATGCTTAATTGATTCATGTAGGTAAATTATATTTCATTGACCTACTGCACACTGAGGTCAGAGAACACAGAGCAGGGATAAAAAACACATAATCGTAATGTAGGGTTGTCGCAGTCAGTGTTACTGGTGTTGCACAGTTAATACTGTTATATACAAGCCCTATGGTCTATTTATTTGCTTTTAAAGATGTAACACTGATTAGGTTCAAGTTTGTGTATCAGTGGTAGAGTCCACATCCAATAATAAAATACTGGAGAGTTCACAAATAACGCAAAAGGGCCGATTTGACAATCTATCCGATTCAACCTGAATTTGACTAAGGGAACGTGATGATGTTAATGAGGCAATATGCATACACACATTACAGTGGCAGCATCTGGAGGCAACACATCTTCAAGTGCGCCACAAGAGTGAGGCAGCAGATTCTAAGACACTTCTCCCAGAATTGCTCAATATGATGTTTAACAAATCAGAGCATAATGTTAGTAGCATTATTCATACCACTGCAAATTTGCCCTAAAAGAAGAAGAATGTATATCAGTTATTAAATGTGTCTCAAGGTACTGGCAAACATTCATGCCTACGTGTAATTACTCTGCAGTGAAGACCAAAACAGAAAATAACGTTTTAAATAACATTTAAGGAAAGAAAACGGATAAAAACAACGTTGTAAACAAAGAACTGGAGTGTGACATTTTCAAAACTGTACCAGTGCCCAGAGGAGATATTGATCCAAGATTGATCAAAGTGTGTAACTGACTCAACAGCACCAGAGGGATGCTTACAGTGAAGGCCAACTATAACTGAAAGCAGCTTAGGCTTCACACAAATCTCAATCCTTGTCGTATATCTATTATGCATGTCCAGATTTACTGACTGTTCCTTGACCACAATTTGAGCTGCAGACTTAAGTTGTTTTTTTGATTTTGAGAGGTAGGTGGTGAACATTGACGTTTTGCTTCGGTATAGTTAGGGTTCAAAAAGCAAGTTAAGTGTTTCAGGGGAGACTTGATTTCATTTTCACGCCTTTCGATATCCAATAAACACTTCCCAAGCGTCAAAGTGGTGTAGGAAGCTGTCGACCCCACTGGGTGGGTGAAGGTGTCCAGTCCAAGAGGCAGAGAGGGTGAAGAGGAGCATATTTCACACCCTGCTCCTCATGCTGATTTGACCAGGAAAGAGAGAAGTGCCCCCCCTCTAACACACCTCCACTTCTTCCACTAGCAGCTTGGGTTGTTGGTGGGTGAGCCCACCAGGAAAGCCATTTTGATTTTCAGCATGACAACCGCTGGTGTTACATCATTCAATCATGGTGGCTGTCACTATTTCCGCCCTCAGACAGAAGTGACGGGCAACCACCAGATCACTGAGGGGAGGAGAGAGACCCTGACTTCATCCTCTATATGTCCCGCTGCCAGCTATAATGGTATGGTCCATGTGCCCATGGGAGGGCAAGACACCTTCTGCCTCTCCCAGTGACACCATTGAAACCATTCTGATTAGATTTTGGTAGTGAGGGTAGAGGTACTGTGTTCATAATCGGAACATCCTTACTCTATACCATTTAAATATTCCGATTTGTCAAAAATGGCCTAAAAACGAAAACCCCAAACTATTTGAGAACATCAATAAATCTGCCCTCACTTCAATGGCTTCCTGTTTCATCCAAGCCAGAATAGAAACCTGCTAATCATTACCAACGGCAACTCTCCATGAATTACCACCTCCCCATTTCACAGGAATCAGAACTTAAAATAAACCCATGCACACTGAGATCACAGCTACTTATTATTCCAAAAAGCATTACGTTTTCTCACATGTTAAAATTTTGTGGAACACCTAACCACTCAATACTGAAAACCTAAATATTCTATATCGGTTATCTACATTGTGCCAATTCTACCTTTTCCTTCTTTTTCATCCTTATTTAAAGTTATCTATGACTGAACAATAAAAGCTGCCAGAGTTGCTCAGCTTCAAATATTTAGTCATCTTTTCTTTCAGTAATTGTTGCTCTTCTTCAGACATTTAAACGTACTTGCACCAGATAGTGTGAATTTCATATGACCCTACAAACCTCAGAAATGAGAGATATAATGAAATAAGGAAGTCCCAGCAGCAGAAGACACCTTCATCACTGGGTTAGCGTTCACTTTCAATTCGTGTCGGACAGACCTTGCTACCCTGATGCATATCCAAGTCTTTTAAAAAGAACAAACTTTAAAGATTCAAGTTGGATAATGTCTTGAAGTAAAATGGCAGCACTCAAGCTCCCTTTTGTACTTAATTTAATTCCTGTGGAATTACATCAACCCTGAAGACAGAACTTCAAAACCTGTCTTTTAACACATTATCTTAATTACAGCTTTCCTTTCAAGGAGCATATACATAAAAGATGAATAACCTCACCTCTTTTTTTTCGTCTTTAACAGGTATAGTTAGACACAATTTTAGCATCTTAGCCATAGATTGGATGAGAATCTTTATCTCTAATGTCCCATACTTAGTCCGCCTATCATCCATCACATAACACATAAAGTTGCTGCTATAAAAAAAAAATCACGGCAGCTATTATAGTTGACACCGCAAAAGATTTGTTCCTTGCTGCTCCAAGTTGTCTGCAGTTCCAACTGGTTGACCATTCATTGTGACTGACAGACCCATCAGTTAAGCTCCAGTGCTTTCTGCTGACACCTAGTCTGGAGAGTATTTGCATTGTTCATTTGCCAACACTCCAGTCACATCGGACTGACACATAAGGTATCCTGACAAATTTGGCTTTCAATACAACAGGTTATTTGTTAAAAATGAGTTTCACCTTACAGCGTTTCTTTCCTTTATTCAGTTCTGACTCAGTAAAATTGCTCCCAATAGCAACTTAATCAGACACAGCAAGGATCAGTGATTACAAATCATAGTCCAACGTGCATCATTGCAGCTGTCATGAGGATAATTGTAGGAGCAAGCGTAATGTCATTAGGCTAATGGAAATAACTGATCTGGCAACTATTGGTGATCATATATTCAATGAAGCAGTGAGGGCATATAAACTAGAAAGAATCTGACAGCTTTTCAATCCAGTATCTCAGCAGGCTGGTTTGCCTTCTATTTAAGCTGGCAATAAAATGTCAAATGAAATAAGCGATAGGTGGACCGAGCAAGTTACAGAATTAACTGTAAAATCACACCAATGAAAAGTTAAAACTAAAGATAATTTCCCGTTAGTAGATCTTTTATCTGGAAGTGCTTTAATAAAAACCGTGGTAGAGAATTACATTTCCGTTTTACAGACTGTTAGCCAGCAAGGTGAAACATGTCATAAAAGTGATAATCCACTAAAAATCTTTTTAGTATCCAACACTCATACCCTGAAAGGCTTGAAAGATCATGTTGGCAGTTTTGTGCTTCATGGAGAATAGGGGGTCTAGTGCTTGAATTAATTTCTAAAAAGTATCAGAACATGAATTCCAATATCCTCCCTGCAGAGACTTTTCAATCCCCTCCTGCAGCATTGTGTTCATCCAACTTTCTTTGGGCACCTTAACTCACAACAGATGCTACACACTTCGACAGTCGCATTCCCATGAGCAAAAATACAGTCGTATCCTAAAAAGGGTTATTCAGATTAATTTTGTAAAATATGAACCAGAGCATAGAACTGGATTGGGGGTCTGGCATTGTGTTGCAGGAGTGGTTTGGCAAGTCCACCATGAGATATTTGCCACTTTTGGATTGTTGTAGGATTTGGGTTTCTATATTCTTCTTCTTCTGTGTTGATATGATCAGGTGTTGACCGCCTCTGAGAGCTACTTTAATCCGAAATGTCAGGTTTCGAGGTGAAGATCTGCTATGAAAGCTTTCTCCTCATCTCACTGGTCACACTGACTTCCTGTCACACATCAGATCACACTGAACTTTGATCATACAGATGCAGGCTGTTCAGTTATGTCTCACAAGTGTTCGTTAAATGATTCATAAATAGCAAAGTAAAAATATCCACTTTTCTATTTTCTCATCTTGGAGAGAGCGGAGAGTCAGCAGACAGACTACAAAAGGGAGAGACAACTATAAGCTGCACAGATAATTGTTTCTCTAACGTCACAGTCAGATGACAACAAGCTATATTGTCTTGCTTATACCTAATTTGATTTGGTGTACGACCTGTGTTTGTAGTCGGCTGAAAACTATTTATAATGGTTATGATTGAAAATACTTCAAAAATTGTTGTCCCCTAAAAACCTTCATCAACATATTCTGTTCATGTCCTTATCTAATGACTATAACTAACATTAAAGCATTAGAGTGCAGAAGAGATGAAAGATGGAGCCGCTGGAATCAAGATCCCACTAATAAACAAAACCAGTCCCAAGTCGCAGTCCGTCAGTCTTGGTGTTTCAAATTAAGATTAAATAACTATTAAAACAAAACCTACCCAACAAATTTGCACCCTATCAAACATCAGTGAGATAAGAACTTCCTGTTTGGTTTAGGTCCCATCCACTAACATGGAGGGGGCCGGGTTTATGACCTTTACTGCAGCCAGCCACCAGGAGGCCATCGAGATGCTTTGGCTTCACTTTTAGGGACCTTTCATGTCATCCATCTTTATAAAACAGTCTACATGGTTTCAATTTATGCTCATGATAAGTTTCCAGGTCCCAATGACACCAAACATAAATAATGCAGTGAATAATTTACTACATCTACATATGATGAAACCAAAATAGTTGTTAAGTGTGAAGGTACAGAGCTGAGTGTTATGGAAAACTGTAATTTATGTGTTTAGTGTCTAATTCAGTAATTCAGTGTCCCTGAATGGTTTTTCCATTTCATAATATATCAGATTTTCAAGATTATAGCACTTATTTCCAGTACTAGCAATAATATCAGATCTAGTTTGTCAAAACTCCAATCGTGGCCATTTAAAAAGAAGCTAAATAAGAAAGATAAAAGAAAAGACACATTTCATGAAAGACGCTCCCGAAGAGGATCCTCAAACCACAGTTTCTCCAAGATGGAGATAAACATTATTATTTCATTACTCCACAAATTGGATCCCATGAGATACAGTTAAGACTCCTTCAGGATCTTCACATCCTCTCTACACTTCAAGAAAAAAAAAAAAACTGAATTTATAAGCATAAAAATTCCTGTAGTCATGACATCTTATAGACATGGAGTTTTCTCTGGCGTCTTCCTTGTGTAGTATTATTTATGCACATTTTGTGATATAATTTAGACGCAGAGGCGGATATAATCACAATTACTGTGTCATCTGCTCCCAAAATTGCTGTATTAAAATGAGGTTCATTTGAATGCACATAATCTCGATGGAGGTTTAATTTCTGTGTGCAAACAAGTGGAATTAAATGTGTCTGAAACCCCCTAAACCTCTCTTAATTAAAATCTGTCAGTCAAATGCCTGAGACCTGTAGATGACTGAGAAATGTTGGAATTAAGTGCACGCTGCTGTGTGTAGCATGCACAGATTACTCTGTAAAACAAAAGGAGCACTGACAAAAGCAGCTGGGACATTAATGATCTGCACCCAGTGTTTGTTGGACTACACTGTGTTATACCTGGGGCACATATTGTGTGAAAATGGCCCTGCAAAGTGTGCAGAGGGGCAAGGGTGTCAGAGACTTCAGCTGTTGCAGTGCTACGCTCATGTCTAAAGACGCCAAGGGCTACAATTTGTCCCACTCCACAAAGTGGATTTCTTCTGTGCCAGAACAGGTCGTAATTAATCTCTAGTGTGCCAACAAGGAAAAGGCCCAACACTGCAACCAGGCTCTGCTGTGGTGCTCCTGCAACTGGTCAAAGCAAAAGGTATCAGCTCAGGCTCTGCACAGCATGTTGAGGTGTGACAATGGAGGAAACCCTGGTGGGTGTATGAGCCCAAATTCCAAACAACAGGAAAAACGTCAAAAATAAACAACCTTCAGCCCATACTGGCTGCACTGTTTCCTAAATATTATCTTCGTATTTTCTTCTATTTTTGTGCATTTCGTCTCTCAACAGGACTTTGAACACTTTTCAATATCGTACTGTGGAAGATCAACACATTTCCATCAAATATAAACTGCAATTGTTTCTCTAACGTCACAGTTAGAAGACAACAAGCTATATTGTCTTGCTTATACCTAATTTGATTTGGTGTATGACCTGTGATTGTAGTCAGCTGAAAACTATTTATAATGGTTCTGATTGAAAATACTTCATAAATAGTTGGCCCCCAAAAACCTTCACATCAACATATTCTGTTCATGTCCTTATCTAATGACTATAACTAACATTAAAGCATTACAGTGCTCAGGCTCTGCACAGCATGTTGAGGTGTGACAATGGAGGAAATCCTGGTGGGTGTATGAGCCCAAATTCCAAACTCCTTTGTCCTGACGTATCATTCCTTCTCATTTTTCCTCTCAGGTTGTGGCGACAAACGGAGGAAAGCTAAAGAAAAGCAATATAAATCCAGGGAGAGGGTATACTCCCACCAGCACTCCCACTGTGGTGAGGAAGCAGGTGCAGTACCCAGGAATACAGAAGCTGCACTGCCCAAATATGCTCATCCAAACTCCGAGCAGTTTTCCTCACCTCACCTGCAGCTGTATCCTCCATCCCTCTGCATCGACATAAATGCCATTTGAAATCCAGTGCTTCACATTACACTTTAATCTTGTGCAGGTATTATCTTTACCTTCACTGACATCATCCAGGAGGTCTGAGCCTTTTCCAAGTGAACACAGTGGAGAGTCAGGATTTAAAACTTCATGAACTCACTTCCACCAGAAAGCCTTTCCCCTGATGTTATCTGAGCTGAGTTTGTTTATTGTGCTGTTTTAATTATTAATCTCTTATTGATTTGTTGGGAAACATAGTTTGTAACTGTGTAATTACAAACTATTCTAAATGAAGAACTGGCTGTGTGTTATTATGTGTGTGTGAGGGACTTTTAGATGTTTGCTGCTCTGTCCTCATATGCTTGATGGCAGTGCTGCATTTAAGTTAATGATCATTAGGGTTGAAGGAACCTTGTTTTGTCATATGTCAACATTATGGTCCTAGGTTCAGGATGAACAGATCAAAACGGTGACTTACCAGGTTCAGCACCGTTTCCACAATATCCCGGTTGCTAACCTCTCCGACCTGGATCAGTCCGATCAGAACCGCGAATTTCATCTGGATATTCCGGATTGGAACCGACGGATGGATAATCCCAGCCGGACCCGAGCCGGGCATCATCACCGGCTCACCGGGGACGGGAGCTCCGTGCTGCCCGGGACCTGGAGGAGGTTGACGGTGCGAGAGCGACACGGAGCCCGGCATGGTGACCGGTCTCTCGCCTGTCATTCCCGGCGAGTTGAGACCCGTTCACCCCGGTGATGATGTGTTTTAATCGCTGCTCAGGAGCGTGAAGAAGAAGATGAAGATGAAGAAGAAGAAGAGGAAGAAAAAATGAAAAGACCAGACAAAATAAAACAAAACCCCCCAAAACAAGAGCTCACTCAGCCGGTCACATCCACTGAGTGAGTCCCGGTGAGAGAGAACCGGTGTGTAGCCGGTGCCAAGTGACTGACCTGCGCTGAGTGTGTGCGTGTGTGTGTCAGTGTGTGTGTGTGTCTGTAAGTGTGTGTGTGTGTGTCAGTGTGTGTGTGTGTGTGTGTGTGTGTGTGTGTGTGTGTGTGTGTGTGTGTGTGTGTGTGTGTGTGCACGTGCTCCATTCAGTGCTCGGGCTGTCACCGCCATGTTGCCGCCCCCCGCCTGCGGCTCCACTCACCACGCCTGCGCCGGAAGGAAGAGGAGGTGGTGGAAGAGGAGGAAGAGGTGGAGGAGGTGGAGGAGGAGATGGAGGAGTAGCCCTGGAGGTGGAGGTGTTGGAGGAGGAAGAGGAGGTGGAGGAGGAGGAGGTGGAGGAAGCGAGGAGGTGGAGGAGGAGCCCTGGAGGTGGAGGAGGAGGACGAGGAGGTGGAGGAGGAGCCCTGGAGGTGGAGGTGTTGGAGGAGGAAGAGGAGGTGGAAGAGGAGGAGGTGGTGGAGGAGGTGGAGGAGGAGCCCTGGAGGTGGAGGTGGAGGTGGAGCCCAGGAGGTGGAGGAGGAGGAGGAGGAGGAGATGGAGAGGAGTCCTGGAGGTGGAGGTGTTGGAAGAGGAAAAGGAGGTGGAGGAGGTGTTGGTGGAGGAGGAGCCCTGGAGGTGGAGGTGGAGGAGGATTTGGTGGAGGAGGAAGAGGAGGTGGAGGAGGACCCCTGGAGGTGGAGGAGGAGCCCTGGCGGTGGAGGGGGAGCCCTGGAGGTGGAGGAGGAGGATGAGGAGGTGGAGGAGGAGCCCTGGAGGTGGAGCCCTGGAGGTGGAGCCCTTGAGGTGGAGGTGGTGGAGAAGGAAGAGGAGGTGGAGGAGGAGCCCTGGAGGTGGAGGTGGAGCCCTGAAGGTGGAGGAGGAGCTCTGGAGGTGGAGGTGGAGCCCTTGGGGTGGAGGAGGAGGAGGAGGTGGAGGAGGAGCCCTGGAGGTGGAGGTGGAGCCCTGGAGGTGGAGGTGGTGGAGGAGGAGCCCTGGAGGTGGAGAAGTTGGAGGAGGAGCCCTGGAGGTGGAGGAGGAGCCCTGGAGGTGGAGGTGGTGGAGGAGGAGCCCTGGAGGTGGAGGTGGAGAAGGAGCCCTGGAGGAGGAGCCCTGGAGGTGGAGGAGGAGGAGGAAGTCTGACCGGGGACAGGTTGAGTCCACCTGTCGATGGTAAGCAGCCCAGTGCGGTGGTTTCCTCCTCTAGATTTAAACATGGCTACTTGTGAAAGAAAACGTGTTTCCAACCACGTCCGTTGAGTTTTTATCTTGTTTGGTCAGTTGTGCTAACTCGGTTATTAGCTTTATTAGCTTTAGACGTGAAGCTAGCACCTTAGCCGCTGAACCAAAACAAAGATGGCAGCCGGAAGTTACCTAATTTACTTAAAATAGATACTGGTCTAGCAATGTGATGTTTTTTTTGATTTATTCTTAAATTATTAAGCAATAAATTGGGTTAAAAAAATCTTAGTGAGAAATAATAATATATTTTATATATAGAGTATCTATCATATATAAGAGCAGCTCATATTGCTTTACAATAAAATCAAACACATGACTTAAGGTCAATATTGTTGGTCACGGTGGGAAAACTGAATGACTAAATGTCTGCATCCCCGAAAAGTTACGTAATTTACTGCTTCCACACTGATTTATGTGAAATAGATATTGGTTTAGCAAAGTTGTTAATTTAAATTATGTATTTTTTATTATTATTAAACAATAAATTGGGTTAAAAAAAAAATCTTAGTGAGAAATAATAATTAATTTTGTATATAGAGTATCTATCATATATAAGAGCAGCTCAAAGTGCTTTACAATAAAATCAAAGACATGAAATAAGATGAACATTGATGGTTGACCATATAAGTCGTGGTAGGAAAAGCACATGAGACTGATTGACTTAATTATTGCTCTGTAGCTGCTAGCTTCTAATTTAAAAAGTCATCTCTATATTGATTTCAATGGCTATTAGATTAATTATATCTCATATCACATGATAGATGCACACTTGACTTTTATTATAATCATTACCTCGTAATTTCTTCCTCTCCTCACATAAATGTAAATGTTTCATTACAGTTTAAGTTCTAGATATGTACAGTTCATTGGTCAGACACAAAGATGACCTTGAGTCATCCCCTATGCAATACAATAATTCTAATCTAATACAATAAGTTCCTAATAACTTTATATTGGTACATTGAACAGGTAAAGTCAGGCAGCATTAATGGAAATTCATGAATTGTATATTTTTTTTCAGTATTTACAGAGTTTTATTACTGTTGAAACCAATTGAAAAATAATCACTGCTTTTAATGAACAGTTCTGTTTTTAATTTTAAAGAACAGAGTACAAAAGCATAGTAGAAATTGCATTATTACTGCCTTTAGTCATATTGTTTTTATGAGACAATCTAGGACAGTAACTTTTCTAAAATCTTATATGTGGCTTCTTTCATGTAGTAAAATAAAAATGAAACAATGGCAAAGACCAGAATTATTGTTTATATGTAAATTGACCATTTTAGATGCAGTAACACATACTCAAATGTACTTTTATGGATCCATTAGGAGATTAATTTAACAAAAGGAAGCCATCAGATTCAAGTGATAACATTAAAGAGACAGTCATTGACATCTTGGCAACAATCCTGTCCATCGTCCTGACTGACAGCCAGGAACTGAGCCTGCATTTTATGACATCATTAAGCTGATCTCTGTCAGTGGGGTAAAAATACTGCTGGGCTTTATAAAGTTGTACCTGTCATATGTGCTGCTCAGTTTTAAAATTTGATTTAATTTGTTATAAAGAAATGCGGTATAATTAAATAATCAGATCATTCAACCTACTCACCAGTGAATACGTTTTACCGTTTTCTTGTTCCAACATATTCGTGTATCTAATAATGTCCATGTAATATCAGTGGGAAACAATACAGCTTATAGACTCTGTTGGGCTCAGTAGACGTCAGTACACAGAACTGAGTCAGGGAAACAAATCCAGTATCTGTGACCTGCAGAAAGAAAAAGGATTGTTGAATTCCACATATTGTTTCTTTGGTAGCAGAACAGCATCTTTCTGTATTCTGTTGTAGTTTTGGTGGACGACCCTTTTACACATTCTCATCATCTCTAGACTGCTACTCACTTCATTCCAGTCAGGTTTCCAATAGATCTTATTTTGTGATTCTTTTTCAGGCCATTGCTTAGAATGTACTTTAAAATGTTTCATTCGTGTTGGACTCCACATTGGATACCAATCCTCTCCTGCTATCCGTTGAGAAATGTACTTAAAACATCGATAAAAAGAGGAACTTGATTTCAATCACATTGTTACTAGGGAAAATAAACGTTGACATACTAAAAATAATATTCTGCTGATCAGAAAGAGCCACCTAGTGGACAGAAATTGCAATCAAGCCCAAGCTTCCCCATTGCATACAATTTCTTGGCCATGCAGACAAAATTAATTGCAGTCTTCATTTGCATTTTAATTTTAACTAACTATTGTGTTTGGACACGGTGTTGGTGCAGTGGTTAGCACTGTTGTCTCACAGCAAGAAGGTTAAAGAAGTAGCAGATTGGGATTCCATTGAGTAGAGACTCTATTGACAGATGGGAATGTGTGAGTGAATAGTTGTCGTTCGTTCTTCATCCTATGAGGAATCATTTCACCCTGAAGTGAGTGGTCTCATTCCAGATGACAACATGACTTTGACCTGACCAACATGAACATAAGTAACATTGGACTGACATATTAGACAGCAATCTCCCTCAGTGCCACCAAAACTCCCAAATGAGGGAATATAATTTGGAAGGACAGTGTTCTAGAGCGCCGGAGAGTTAGATGTGTATGTTTAAAGCTGTTCCTGTGGCTTGTCACGTACCAACAACTTATGAAGACACTTCTGCTTTATCGTTCATCTGTAGTTGAAGTAAGGTTACCGTTTAAGTGTGTGCACCCATGTGGAATCCTCTTGTGTTTCCTTTAAATTGCCAATTGAGGTCTCTGTCCCCCCACATCAATGTGATTTGTGTGTTCAGGTGAATTCTTCAGTGAGGTTACCATGTGTCCTCCCATAGGAGTGTCTCTGCAGTCTTGTGTTTCCTTAAATGGCCAGTAGAGATCAGTGTCTTCACATGCATGTATGAACACTTGACATGATTGTGGAATTTAAAAATGTTTGCACAATCTTTTCCCTCTCTGTTTGGTTGTAATTGTACATAACAGGTATTAAATCTCATTCAATAGATATCATTACTGACTAATCAAACATTTTTGTGTTTTCTTGTTGATGTAGCAGATTAAGAATAAATGCAATCTGACATTTTATAAATTTGATATTTTTATTAAAAAATGATGTCTCTTGTACTTGACACGGCACAGTACAGTACCCTAAAGCAGGTATGATCAAGTCAAACCGTAAGTCATTCTTTTCACAACCATAGGAGCTCAAGGTTTAATAAAATTACACCCATTGAAAAATGGCAATACTGAAGCAAAGTAAAACCAGCTTACAATTTTGTACCATGTGAATAACAGGGAGTTTGGCACCATGAAAGAATCAATATATAGTAAATTAACAAAATGTACTCTTTATCCCCTCACATATATACAATATATACATCTTGTTTGCATGTACAGTATATTCACACATATATATATATATATACAGACACTTAAGTGTACAATTGTAATAATTATAGCTTTAAATCTTGAATATGAATAACATGCTTCCCAGAAGCATTGAAGAGCTTAAATGTCCTAGACATCGTAGATTATAGTAAAAGTAATGTAATGACATTATCAATGATAATAATTATAATATACAGGTTTAGCAACAATAGGGTAAATAAAATCCTAATGCTAACGATATCGGCAGGATGATTAATTTCCCAATATGTGATTATAGTCAGCACCTATAACATGTCCTCTTTTGTCATTGTGCAAGAGGAGCTCCAGAGTGTTTTTACTCTGAGAAAAAAACGGGGAAAAACTGTGCTTTAGTTCTGGGGTCCAGTCCATGCTCTGTGTCTGTCTGTTAGCAATCACTGAAACTCCCTGTTTATCTCTGAGCAGACAACTGTCAAAGACTTTCAAATTTTGGTCTCTGGGCCGTCTGTGATGAGTGGCTGGAAGGAGTTGCGGATGCGAGCAGCTTCTGCAGCACAAAGGTGACCGAAGGCTTTGTTATACCAATCTGGAGTCCTCCCCCTGAAATCAAAAGATAATACTCAGTATACTAAACACACAGTCATTGTACATGCATACACATCAAGGTTCAAATAAAGTGTGTCAAAAAATGCTTTGAGAAAATCGTGTAGGACTTACTTTAAGTCCACTCTGCAGACGTGAGTGAGTCTGGACTTTCCGGAGCCACAGGGCTCTAGCAGGTAGTTGGACTCCAGGACAATAGCTCGTACCCCTCCCACAGGAGGATGATCGTCATGCTCTATAGACACAGAAACCAAGGAGCAGGCACCTTTGGGCAAGTCTGTCCTCCATGACCTTAAATAAACCGAAGGAGATTCCGTTAGTGCTTTCAAAGAACAATACATTTTAGCTACTTTCACACAAAGGAATATGTGACAAGTGTTTTCCTTTCATCACCACTCACCTTAGAACCACAAAGTCCCTTCTGGGGTGAGGAGGCATGCGATTGAGGACATACTGAAAAACTTCCGTCTGCTTATCCAGTGTCTCAGACACTTTCCACTGTAGCAGGTCAACGTCCCACAGGTGGCGCTCTCGTAGCACCCGATTCAACACGACAGATGGTGGAGCTTCCACCTCCACAGACACTCTCCATTGTCTCAAAGGGTTCCCATCTCCCACCTGGATGACACGCAAAGACACAACCCAACATTTTAACATATTGATATTAAAATGCGGGAGGTAGAGCATGGCTGACACAAGTATTGTATTATATATTATGTTGTAAAGGAAGAACACAAACCTTCTTATAGTAGAGCTCTGTGTTGTCAGAGCTGCTGCACGAAACCCAGTACTTGGACTTCTCCCGGGCGTCTTTGAGCAGGTTCTGAAGCCTCCCCTCCAAATGCATTTGGTGTGTTCCATCGTCTTCTTCCAGATGCTTGCACAACTCCTCAATTGTTGGTGCATGCAAGTCAGCCTCCACGTACGAATTCCGTGACTGAGTAACCATCTCATGAGGGATCTAATGGGTGTATAAGAGCATGTGGTCAGACTCACAGCGATATACACAGACCTGTGGAAACTGCATTCAGCCTGAGGAAGTCTTGCATCATCTAAACTCCAGCTTCTCGTACCTCAAAGAGACGGTTGCACTCTATGATCATGTGAGCAAGGCCTTGTGTCGCTGCTAAATTCTCATTCAGATCCTTCTGGTCTGGTCTACCAGTGGCATACTTCCTCTGCATGGCCCTGGGGATTATGGAGACAGAACACTTATTAGGCCGGCAGAGTCCCCAGGTCAACACACTCACAAAACACAGTATATAAACCCTTCCTCCTCTCTGCAGGAAACCCCTTTGATCCCTTTAGCAACAATTTTAACATGGTAAATTAGAGAGCTTAGTTTTGTTTGTACACAGCATGATCTCTTATAACGCTGAGCTTTAAGAGTCATGTCCTTTTAAAAAACCAGCCCAGAAAGCAATAATCAACTGAACCTCAGAGGGTAGCCCATTTTATGTCTGTCTTTAAGGAGTCACAGGTGAAGATAATCATGCAGGAGTTAATAGAATGCATGCATTTCTAGTTCATTAGTTCTCGGAGGCACAGAATGGAAGCCAGTGTGGCTGGCCTAAAAATCACAGACACCAGGCTAATTGTAGGACATAAGAAAAAAATGTACCTTGGCGAGAGGTTATCTTTCTTGAGGATGTTGAGATGGAACAGGGAGGGAGCCAGGCACACAGCAATGTTCATGGGTGTCATCTGGTTCTCCTCCACAGAGGAAGTGACATCGCTGAGGAAGCAGAGCAGCGTCTGCAGCACCTCACGGTTTTCATCTGACATCAGCATGATGGCGGCCTGGACAGCTTGCAACCTTTGGTCCTTTGGCACATCTGTAAATATGGGAGAATTCATTCGTATCATTTCTGCTTTAAAGACATTGTGACGGAAAAAGAGGACAAATTTATGAACCATCAAAGGCCATTTACTTGATCGGAGATTGTATTTTAACACAGCCACACTTATGTTTTCTCAGTTTCAGCAAAAGCAATAAATCAAAAACATTGCGTCCTTACATTGGTAGATATGGAGGAAGGTCTCCCCCAGCTTGCTGGTAAGCAGAGGTTCGGGTAAATCCCTGAAGAACTGCTTCACCATGTCGGCCACATCATACGCAGACTGATCCTCATAGTTCACGTCATCTGGAGAACTCTCATTCATCTGCCTCAGGGCTTGAATTCGAGACTTCACCCCTGATTTACGAAAGAGGCCCACCTGGAGGCAAAACAGGAGCGTTGGTGTCAGCGTGACAGCTCACAGCGACATGTAATCACATTGTACCACAGAACTGCCAACTGTATTATTACACCATTATTGCATCTGTCTGCAGCAGCCTGTTATTGTGTACTAAAAACCTTAAACCAGGTTATGCAATTAAAACCCACGCCTTTGTTACATCACATGTGAAAATGGAATTCACGTGTAGGAAAGATCATGTGTGCTGGGACTGACCTGGTCAAGACACTGGCTCCGTAGGTACCTCAGGGCCTGCTGCAAGCCGAGGGGAAGGGGCTGTCCTGAACGCTGCACATGCACGATGAGAGGGACTCCGAACACATTCTTATCCTTATAGTCTGGTACCTTCATTCTCTTCATAAACTTTGGCACAGACCTAGGAGAGACAGCAACACAGCATCTTTGAAAACTTGCTCGTCCTAATCCTTGGACAAATCGCAAATGATAATTTACAGGTTTAAGATGAATTCAATCATGAATCAAACCTTTGGAGGTTTGAAGGTTTTACTTACCATGTCCAGCCGTGCTTGTTGGACATGGAGTACTTCTCCATGATTGCAGTGAGACGCAGCAGAGAAAACTTCTGCAACAAACTCAGCTGGCCTGCAGACTGGTTGGTAATCTGCAGGGATGCTACAGAGTGACTTAGACGATTCGATATCTGGAAGCTGGGCCATCGTAACC
The DNA here is from genome assembly GCF_963576545.1 of Limanda limanda. Lineage (NCBI taxonomy): Eukaryota > Metazoa > Chordata > Actinopteri > Pleuronectiformes > Pleuronectidae > Limanda > Limanda limanda. The sequence continues at coordinate 24,054,163 of NC_083641.1, read as the reverse complement.
TAATGCCAGAAAAGACAATACCGCAATAAAAAAAAGAGAAGCATTATTATTTTTGTTCACAGAAGAACTAAACTTGTACGTTTCATATGTTTCAGTACTTGATACTGTTTCAAGAGTCTTACCGGTTGGGTCGTGTGAGTGAAGCACCGACTCCTGAGTCCCTCCTTTCCCTGAGCCTCGTCGATTCTGTCTCAGCAAGTGATACCCTGTCTCTATCCCCGTCGTTCGGTGTGGTCTGGCTCTCTGTGACTGAATTTCCCTCAAAGTCCAGTGTGATCTGACTAGACGACTGGAGCCCCACGGTATCCTCCCTATGGCCATCCATCTGTGCCAGCCCCTCTCCTCCAGGTAACACATTCTTAGACCAGTGGTCCACTATCTGCTGTAGACCGTTGACATGCAGCAAGATATCATCCAGGTGAGGAAAGAGGTCCTCTTTCTCCAGGTCTATCAGGTCTCCAGTGCTGGCATACAGATGTGAGCCGGGAACATTATCATACACGCTGATGCGGCTGCCTCTGGAGCAGCACTGTGTGACAGGCCTGGATTCCTTTCTGCATGAAATGAGTGGGGAGTCGAGGTGCCTGCTGCCCGTGTGCCAGTTAATAGAGGCCCCATTGGTTGGGGACAGGCTTTCTATGGATAGTGCTTTGGGGAAGGTTCCTGGCTTGTGGTCTTTAGGAATGTGGACCACCAGGTCTTCATACGAGCAGAATTCATTCTTGCGGTTTTGTTCTGCGACTTTACTCATTTGGGTTTCTGAGAAGATGTCAATGTCCTCTAAATACATGCCACTTCGTTTGAAGTCCGACCGATGAGGCTTGTGCTCTTTCAAGCTGGGTGTGCTGACAGCGCTGCCACTGGAATGGCTGCTACCTTCGCTACCACACTGGGACGGAGGAACTTTGGTGGACAGTGACTCTGGAGCTCCACCATCTCCATTTAGGATTTCAACACAATGCAGAGTCTTCAGTGCCTGGGCCTCTTCTTGGAGCACTGGAGAACTGATGACTAATGTCTTACGACCCCTTCCCAGAGTTCCTCGAGAGCGGAGTGTCTCCATGCGCTTCAGGAAATCTTTGGCGCGAATGCGGCTCGTCTTGCCTTGCTTGTCTGACAGCGAGTCGTAGTAAGCGATTTCTTTGGGGATTTGAGGCATTGTGAAAGAAGTGGAGTCTGGCATCGCAGCAGAATCCGAGCAGGTTCGGTTGGAGCAGTCGGAGTCCTCTGTGCTGAGGCCCCTGTGGCCACTGCCCCCGCTGCTCTCACTGTGCAAAGAAGAGACCTCTGGCTCACTAAGGTCTGTTAGAACGCTCTCACTACTGGTGGTGGTTCTCAGAGGCACGCCGTCCCTGAAGGGCTGACCCTCTCTCCCCAGCAGACAGTCAATGTCCTGTAACCTGGACCAGCGCCGGCTGCTCCACTCAAAGGTCCATTTGTCACTGATAGCAAACAGGTCTTCTTCATCAGAGTCTTCACTCTGGAGAGAGACACATTATGTGACGTTAGTTTTCATGAAATATTTATATTAAGGATCAAGGAAATGATAATGATGATCACATAACTTAGTACCAGGCAGAATATGGAACCACAAAAATTGGGACACAAATATATCCTGAATATCCATTGAATAGTTTACATTTTTTAATATTTGTATTTCTGTCGTAATAAGAACATTTGTCAGAACTTATAGTAAAACATATAGTATCACATGTCATCTATTTCACAACAAACAGTTAAATAGGAAATGCAGGAAATCACTTTAGGATGTGTCTGCTCAGAGTTAATAACATTATACTATCTGACAACTGTGATATATCCCCAAACAAGCGATTCCATTGACGTGTGTACTTTTCTATAAATAGACCAAGGCAGGAAAAAGTCGTGAATATCAGCCAACAGGCTATATTACGATGTGGGGACAGATAAAGCGTCACGATAGCCGACCTAGGAATGAAGACAACAATAGTACCATCTCAAATATCATATAATCTAGGTTGAACAGAAGAGGCTAGGAGGCGCACGCACAACCTAAAGGCATCTTTGTAAGAAAATACCATTTCTTACGGTGGCAGTGACGTTTGTTTTCTACAATAACTCTTACAATGAAAAGCAATATGAGTCAAGTTATGACGATTTTGGAGGGTAAAAAACAACACAACAAACCTAGAGGTAAATACAAGTGTTCAAAGCATGAACAGGGAAAATCTAATGTAGCTGCTTAGGCCTTATTTCCCTCATGCATTTAATGTTCATGTTTAAGGTCTAAATTTCATGTCATCACTTACTTTCTTCTTCGGAAGGTTCACGTCAAGTTTCATAGAGGCGCACTTGTTCAAGGTGTTGAGTCGCCTGAAACAAAAAACAAATAGCCAAAGAATGAAAAACTGTTCGGAATAAACAAGACAAAACACCAGAAGAGTTTCTTAAAGAGCACACCAGAATTAAATCCTATAACCTGATCAGCCTTTGTTCTGGATGCACAACCATACCCAGAGGGAACTCAGTTTCCATACACGCATTATCCTAAACCTAATGAACGCTGGTAATTGGCAGGTGCTCTGCTCTGTTTCTCTCTGGGTTGGATCTGAACGATTGTGACATGAACGGTGGTGTGTGTGTGCGATTGCGTGTGCGTGTGCATGTGGTAATTTGAAGAAAGGTGAATGTAAGGTCAACAAGTGGATAAGCCAGATATCTGTTCCACTCACAGGCGGGTTCATTCAATAGAGACATCTGCAGATCTTAATCTGCAAATGAACCTGTCCTCGATGTTGCACATGACTCTTGCTGATTTTGAGAGATGGCTTCAGCTGTTTCTAAAATGACTTTCTAGAACATTAGAATGTTTCAAAGATTTTAATAAACAATACAGTCTAAGGCGTTTAAACGTGCTTAGTGGTTAAAGCCTGTGAGGGTGTGTGAACTGGGATATATAAAGTAACAGCACTAGAAATTGAACATGAACCAACAATAGCGAAGTGGGAAAAGATGACGGCAAAACACACCACAACCCACTGTGCCTCAGCTTTAGATAAAAGGATGCTCGTTTGTGGAAAGATAATTATAGGCATATATTTCTAACAGTCTTTTTCACAGATTGGCCGTATTGTTCAGTGACAGTAAAAGGCCTCAGAAGGAGGATATTACTTTCCTGTAGTGCTGCGGATGATAGGGGTTAGCCACACAAGACGTTCCCATGATTGTTACTGTAGATAGTAGGAGTCGGCCTGGAGAGAGGATTTCTAAACTAGGGGGGCCCCTTATTCCGCAGGCCTAAAGAGTTTTGTGTGTGGTTGCTAAAACAGGAGACGGCTTAGGCAGGGATCAGAGAGAGCACTCACATACATGAAATGTCAGTTTTGCTACTATCAGACACCCGCAATATACCGGGTTGTGTTTATTTTTGCGCACACAAGACTGCGGTGGCGTAACTGACAACAAAGCAATCCTTATGTCCCCATAGAGACGCTGGGAAGTTGTGGACAAAATCACGTTGTAAGTGGAACTGTTTCCAATTGTCCCCCATTTATCCCGTGGCTAGTTTGGAATTTAGATGAGTTGCTTTAGGGTTGTTTAGAGTCACAGTATATTGAGCCGTGCGAGGCGCCCTTCATGCTACTCCCGCTTGCCCCTTGGGACGGTTGCTATAGCTACCGTGGCAACTGAAGTGCTGTTTTCATCCCGGGGTTGAAACAGCGCATGAGCTGTCTTTCCCCTATAAGGGAGGGATCCACCAGTTGTTGATCTAGTGAACTTTTATGTTATTTCTATGCTTATTTATTTTTATCTGGCAAATTTACCTCCTGAAAATACTTAAGTACTCATAGATGAAGGTCTGATGAAGATAAACCGGTTTAATAAATTAACTAAATGTAAGAAAAGAAAAGTGTTGAACTCATGAGTTTCTAAATACCCAACTTAAGAAAACAGAAAAAACATGATGTTTTCTTTTTAGCATCACAATATAAGTAGGATGTTTTCACTTCAAAGTTCACAGAGGGATTCTTACATAGTTCTTCTAAAAAGATTTGATTCATTGATAAGCCATGTGATTTAAATGATGATTAAATGTCCGGTTACCTGCAAAGAGGTTCCACGAGATCTTTGTCCAGAAAGTCGTGATCTCTTTTCACAGGAGAAATGTCAATGGGAAATTGGGAATCTGTGGTGGGGGGGAGGGAGAAAAAGCATAACAACACCAACATTAGAGAAAGATCTGGAAAGCACATTCTTTCCAGAAGTACACTGCAGGCTGGGAGACCATCAAACTCGCTTTGTATCTGATGCTAATGAGAAGAGACAGAATTTGCCCGGAATGACAGCGCTCAGGCCTGTGTGGGCATTACATCTGGCTCTGGGTATGGGCCTCCTCTTACATAACCTGGGAGACAGCATCCAGACCCCGAATCTGACATTCCACCGCATTCATGTGGAGCCATTAAGTTTTTATGAAAAGCAGAAGCAGCGGTACAAGAGCTGCAGACTGTTCTTTGAGGGGGCAGACGTTCAGATATAATTTTAAGCATTACATCATCGATGATTCCATTATGTCATCATCATTTCGGATTTCAAAATTAAGAGTAATTTCCTCCACACAGCCTCCCAGCATCAGGAGGCAATGGTCACGTCTTCTGTACAGCCGTCTGCAAACTGTCAGCAAAACAAATATATCGCAACAAAGCAGATCAGAAGTCTGGCGTCGACACAGAGATCTGAGGGAGCAGAGCTACTTTAAGCTCTGATAAAACCCTTTTCTTCCCATGACTTCAGTCTTAAAGCACAGGAGACATGTTTATGCAGTAACCATAGCTTGGTGAAGATTAGACTTTAAAAGCAGCTGATGTTCCGCTTGCTCCGTGGTGTCTGGGCGACTGGAGCCCGAGGTCTGAGAGCTTCTGGGGACAGTGGTTCTAAAAGAGGCCCATTATGAAACCTATGAATATGTGGTTTTGTGAATTATTGGGGACGAAGGCGACAGACCAGATGACACCATGCATCATTATTCATTCGTCTCAGGAACAAAATCAAACTATAACAGTAATTCACTTAACAACAAATGTTATAAATGAATAAAATATAAAAACTCCCTTTTGGTTTATTACAGAGACTTTTTTATTTTTGTGCTACTTCATTAATCACTGTATTCACCAAACCTTTCCCTCCCGTGTGATGAATGTGTGAGGGAGTTTGCCGGGAGCTTTTTCTTACCTTCAAAGAGCTGAGCGTACTGGGGAAATCCTGCTGCCCTCAGCCAGTCGCACGCCTCTTTCGCCTCGATTTCTGAAACACAGGGAAACGTGCACTTTAAGTACAAAGGCTAAAAGGGAAAAGTCATGGTCATGTTTGTCAAAACCACTGGAACGGGAACCAAAGCAGCAAAAACACTCTGCACCTCGGTGCCTCACCTGCAGACACAACAGACTCGGTGAAACTGAGACCACCCTGTCTGATACTTCTGCGATAACATGGATCTTATGAAGAGCCTGTCTGTCTGTCAGCCTGTCTGTCTGTCAGTCTGTCTGTCTGGAGCGATCCTGGCTCTCTCACTTGAAGCAACACGGTACCTTATATAATCATCTGCTATATATTGTTTAATAAATAGCAGAACCAAATACCTTTAAATTAAAAAAAGGTCAAATTGTTGAAGATAGCACCACTACATACTGCATAGAGCCTATAAATAATACATGTTTAAAGACAAGTAAGACAGTTTCAGGTCCGACCTCTCCATGATTGAATGAATACAAGCAAACACATTGACTTTCTGATAAAGAGCTGGACCCGTCAGTCAGGATCACTAACTCGTCCTGCCGACCTATAGAGAGAGTGAGTCGCCTGTGGGCTTCACAGCCGCTGGTGACGAGGACGGGAAACAGACCTTTGGCACTTTTTTCCAATGCTAACAGAGCTGGGTTACAGTGAACAATGAACTTTACATTGAGAGAGAAAATGTACCACTCAATGTAATGTATAACTTCAGGAAAAAGATAAGAAAGATTCTCAGAAACAGAATATTTCATGTCTAAATAAACACCCTGACTTTTTCTTCAGGTCATCGTGACAAAAGCAGAGCTGAAAACAATTGGTTGATTCATAGATTTAGAAATTGAAAATGAATCTGCCAAAATTTTATGAAGGGTTTAATGGTTATGAAGAACAGACATGACTGGTTCCAGCCTCTGTTATGGGTCCAAGTCTGACTTTGCCTGTGTTTGTCGGCTCAGAAAGTAATAAACCAAATCTCTTTGAGGGAAAAAAAAACATTTTAAAATGTGACATGGGCTCTAGGAACCTGAAGTGAATGATTATTGACAAAACAATAAATTGATTAATTGAGAGAATAAATTATAAATGTATATGTTCCACTTGTTAGAGCCCTAAATAAAATAATCTTTAAATCAAAATACACAAGAAAGTCAAATTATTGAGAATTAGTTCTATTATGGTAAATTTTATATGAATTATCTGTAAATGTAAAGCGCAGACTTTCAATTTAACATGAAAATAATCTTACCCCTTCCAGTTCTTCTTCAAAAAGCCACACAGCCGATAAATGTCCAACTACCATCTCACACACACACACACACACACACACACATCTGTGGGTTGAACCAGCTTAAAACAGCACAAACAACGTGTCCATCACGTCCACAGAAGCTGCCGCCACAGGTCACACAAGCAGCTCTCCGGTCACACACCTGAGATCTCAGCTCCACTCCCTGTCTGTGCCTGTCACACTATGGCTGAAACCTGAAGCGCGCTCATTCATCACACAATACTGCGTAATTACAGCGACTGTAGCCCCGCAGTGAAGATACTGCTATCACCTGCCTTTCAGAACTCTTGATCCGGGACTCACCTACGTGTCCGAGTCCCCCCGAGGAATCAATGAAAAGTGACGCTGGTCTTCAGACTGACCAACAACTGAGTAAATATTAACAGTTCCCTGTGTCCTTGGATGACAAAAAAAAAGTGTTTACCCCCGTTAACCAGCAGTTGAGTCAACATGTGGAGCCTGGCTGGGCAGTTCCCACCTGTATCACCGCGAGGTTGAGTCTCTGATCAGGTAGGCTTCCCTCCCAGGTGGATAATATCAGGCCTGTGTTATTCAGCTGCAGCGCATAGTGAGAGCGCTGCCAGGTCCTCTTGTGTCCCACAGCCGCAGGTTGGACCACTGGGAGCAAGTAACATGAGCTGGGAATTCCTCTCTGTTTGGCATTCTGTAACACGATACCGAGACATTCTGTCCTCTCATCCTCTCTCTAAGGAAATCTCTTGTGGATAAAAGGCTGGGCGGGCACCGTGCCAAAGAATGAGAACTTGTGTTTGCTCAATGCGACCCACTGCTTTGAAAAAAAAAAACGATGCACGGAATAAAATAAGACAAAGGGATGGAACCCCAGTTTGCTCTGACACAATGGCCCAGATTGTCAGAGGCTATAAAGTATCTTCCGCTACAATTCACCTCTTGCAACGATCACTCTCAGGAACATTGATTGTGCAATTGGTTGCAGGGATATGACACGTTACAATGTGCTGCAGGAGGAGATATGGCACGATCCAATAGTTATTGGGCTGAGCAGACAAGAGCGCTGCCAAAATAATGACAGTTTTAAAGGCTTGTTCACATTCCACGCTCTCACAGCCAGCGACATGGGTGAAATATTTCGAGGATTTTACGATGTGCTTTGTTTTGTCCTGAGCTGCATCTGTCTGACAGCCGAGCGTTTTGATTAACGGTAACGTGTTCCTGCGCTTGTTCTCTCGGAAAAAACAAGAAGATATGAAAAGCAGATCCATTCATTCAGGCTCAGTGTGAATGAAGAGATCACTTACAGGCATTAGTATGTTTTCTCTCAAACCAACAAACACCACAGCTGGCTTCCAGCGACAGATTCTTGTGTACTCACGGGATATTTTCATCGTAAAGTTTGAAGAGTGTTTCGTATATCCATCAAGACTGTCTTGAACGTGTCAGAGCATCTTCATTCCCACACTGAGGCGCATTCCTGCTCGCTCTCTGAACACAGCTTGTAGTCTGAACTCAGACCCACAGCTCCCTCGTTCTCCTTTCTCCTTCCATCTACCCCCAACCACCATGTGCCGGTCCCAACACTAAATCTCCCCTTCGACCCACCCCTTTCTGTGGCAGGCGGCCTTAACGTTTACCCCCAGCTCCCTCCCCCCTCCAGCTCCTTGTGCCCGACCCTCCCACCCAGATCTGCCCAGGACAACGTCTTCATACCCCACTCAGCACATTTTTTGGCAGAGATCTCAGCTGCAGCCAAACTGTGACATTTCCCCTCTGAATTCTGCGAGTCCCTTTGTTTTTCAAGTCCTCGTTTTTAAATGTAAAGAAGTTACCACCCTCTCTGTGATTTACTTCTGTACTGTTAATCTTAAAATGTTCAGTTTGAGGTGTATCATAGCTCAAGCTGGACATGTTTCATTAAAGCAAACAAAAGAGGGAGCCTGGTTTCGCAGAATCCATGTTGTTCCAGTAGATGAAAGTAAAACGGAAAAAGGCAGGCAGCTGAAGTCGGGGGGGAAAACCAGTGACATAAACTTTCAGCAGTCAGCAGCGGTGAATCACGCCGAGGCGCTCGACTCACAAGACTCCGCAGTAACATCATCAGATTGATATTTTCCACTTCACCTCTGTCTCTCTCACTGCGTTACATCAATGAATGAGAGGACTTGTGTGATCTGTGTCATCTGAGACACAGACTGTGTTGTTGTGTCACTTGACGTGAAACAAAGAACTAATTATTTCCAGTATATCTGAAAAAATCCTTACAATTTATGATTTAAGCAATTAGGCTGCAAGGGAATAAAAGCTGATTGTAAAAAGCAGAAAATAATCATATTTTCCACATGATTTATCTCATATTAAGATCATATCTAAAATATATCCATAAAACCAGTTCTACTATCTATAATAATGTGAATCGTTAAGAGGAAAGAAAAACTTAAAAATATAGGAAAGTACAAAGAAATTAAATTCAAAAGACACTCTCATAAATAAAATGAGAGGACTTGTGTGATCTGTGTCATCTGAGACACAGACTGTGTTGTTGTGTCACTTGACGTGAAACAAAGAACTAATTATTTCCAGTATATCTGAAAAAATCCTTACAATTTATGATTGAAGAAATAGGGCTGCAAAAGAATGAAAGCTGATTGTAAACAGCAGAAATAATCATATTTTCTACATGATTTAAATCATATTTAAATCATATCTAAAATATCTCCATACAACCAGTTCTACCATCTATAATAATGTGAATCGTTAAGAGGAAAGAAGAACTTAAAAACATAGGAAAGTACAAAAAAATTCAATTCAAAAGACTCATAAATCAAATCTATGTCAATACAGTAAGAGGGTTAGCCGAGTAAATACATTATGTGGGGACAGGAATCTACAGCATCTGCTTCCTGTCAATTTGTTCAAGATCTTCTTTCCAGTTTTAGATTTGAGTTAATAGCCCAGTTTTACATTATATTAAAAAAGGTGAGATCACAAAGGGAAAAGTTTGAATTAGTCGAAGTGCGGATAAAATGACCAGCACTTTAAAATTCTGGGGTTTGTCATAGCTCCGTGATTACGTCAGGGCGCCAAATCATCTATAATTCCCTATAGGGTAAGTACAAATCCAGATGTAGCCCTCCTCTCCTCTGCCAGCCTCCCTTTGTGACGTTTGGGCCATTTCCTCTTGTAAAACACGTCTCCTCTGACAGGCCGGAGCCACGGAGCTGCAGGCACAGACAGAATGACGTCGGGAAATCCACTTTAGTCACCTTTTACAAACCATTTAACAGTAAATAACCTCGGCACATAGCAAGAGCTTTTGAAAGCACTCTGAAACAAAACCGCTTGAATTTATAAGGGCCAACTGTGTGGAGCCCGACCGATGTGTGTCTGTTCATGCCTCCCCCGCACTGAGAGACGACCGAATGAATCAGCCAGACGAGCCAAACAAATATATCAGTCAAAAGCCAACGCAGACTGTCTCTATCAAAAACACCTGGAGACGGGGGGGGGGGAGGAGAGAGCCAATAACACGGAGAGGCAGAGAGATTCCAGGAGTGCGCTGGCTGGTGGAGAGAGAGGTGTCATCACGCTGGGAGGAATGGAGGAGAGGCCTCTCTTCCTCCTTTCTGATGCTAATTGCCCACAGACACCCACTCACAGTGAGGAGGCAGCATTACTGTAAAAGTGAGACGAGACAGCCAGCCAGGGGAAACACACTACCCCCCCCCTCTCGTCTGCCCCCGAAACCACAACATCTGATGTCTCATGCCCAAATTAGCCTCGCATTTCCTTCTGCCTCACAGTTTGAAATTGTTCGCAGGGGGGGGGCCAAACAGGAAGCGCAAACATTCACGACCGATACCGCTGACCCACGCGATGACCGAGACGCCACGTCACTGTAGATACCGGAGATATGCCTCTTTCTTTCCATTAGAGTTCCGGTGTAACAGGCCAAATTAACCCCCGCCCAAATTAAACCCTGGTATACTTTGGCCCGGGCCAGAGTACACCCCGGGGGGTAAACTGGCCTAGGCCAAACTATACCCCGGGGTATAGAACAGCCTAGGCCATACTTTACCCCTCCAGGCCGGAGTATACCCCAGGGGATACACTGTCCAAGGCAAAACTATACATGGTGGATATGTGGTTGATTTAGCTCTAAGGTCAGGTAGGTTCTTGTGTATATCATTCAACACTACTGATATCATGGGGGTATAATCTGGCCTGAGGGGTATGAATTGGCCTAGGCCATAATATACCTGGGGTATAATCTAGCCTAGGCCCCTTTAACCCCGGGTATAGTCCGGCCGGGGGGTATACTATGGCCTGTTACACCGGGTTCCTCTGAGAAGAAATGCTGGGCTGGATTAACACCACAGTGACCCTCCACTTCATGTTACGAGAATAAAGACGTCTAATTTCCGAGAGCAGGCTTTAATTAACCGAGCTCGCCACGTCCCCTGGGATTGGACATTGGGCAGAACAGTAGGTGCCACTCGCTGTTACCACAACACCTCACAGCATTCTCACCGGCTATGAACCCGGGGGGACAAAGGACAATAGTCAAATCTGAGAGATTATCTGTCCTCAAAGGGGAGCGACAACACAGTGCCTTTGTGGACGTGATGCAGTGATTGACACATGAGCTGGCTCGGCAGGCCAACTAATTACAGAGTCTGTGTTGAATCACCCCTCCGACTTCCAGACCCCGGCGGGTCACACACGATGGGGACCCGCCGTTCTCCCTCGGTCGGTGCGACGGGATTGCAGGTTTTTGAAATGATATCGGCTCCAGGCGGCGTTGCTAAGACACCGAAGTGAAATTTCCTCAAATACAAATGAGCTCGCCCCAGTCCCGGGTCTGCCGTGGCCCTGTGGTCCACGGTGACCTGCGGAGAGAGGCTTTCAGTGGGCCGCAGGTCTCCAGGAGCAAGAGGGGACACAAAGCCGAGCTCGGTGCCTCCTGGAGGACGGGAGGACAAACACAGTGCCAGCCCGGGGGAGAGCCACGGCCAAGGAGGCATTAGCATTCAGTGCCAGTGTACGTCAAGATTTCTGCAGACATCCACAACTAATTTAAGGGCTATTTTATGCATTATAGACCAATGCCTAAAATATAGCACAATATAATGCTCCTTGTTTCTTTTTCCCTCTCAATTAATGAGGCAGATCCCGACTGTTTCAAGTATAAACATCGTCTGGTTTAAGAATGTTCGCATTTTTTATTACTCCCCTGGTGAATCCCTGGGGTCCACCTTTCATTCCACAGCAAAGACACAAACACACACACACACACACACACACACACACACACACACACAGCAAGAGCTTATTGATTCTGAGGGTAAATAACATAACTATGTGAGCTGGGGAGCTGCTGTTGTTGACCATTGCCAAAGCCTGCTGGGTCAAAAGTCATGTGGGCTGTGTTTTTCCTCTTGAGGTCCTGTATTGAATTTAAACAAGAGCATCACAGCTGTGGTAACACTCTCCTTCACCTCTGCAGGACACCCAGAGAGAGGCCTCTTTCATCTTCAGGGCCAACAGCCCATCGACTCTCTCGGTTTCCCCCCGTCTGTCTCTGTCTTTGTGTCTGTGACCACCAGGCACAGTTTTTTATCTTCAGGTTACTGATGATAAAACAATGCACAGTAACAGACGTTCATTGACATTCACTCATTCCTGAGCGATGTCAGGTTCCAGTAATCTCCTGATAAAGAGAGAGCTGATTTATTTCCTTCTCACAGTTCTGCCTGAAAACACAGTTAAAACCGAATGTCTGCCTGACGTGGGTTAGTACGGTTAAAAGTAGAGCCTGACTGATTTATTGGTCGGCTGATGATATATGCGGATATGAAAACTTTTATTTCACACAATAAAAAAAGCAACCCCATTGGAATCATTGCCAATTTTGTTTTATACATATCAGTTTCTGAAATGTTTTACTCCCTAAAGGACCGGCAGCATCGACCTTGAGAAATCCATATCAGTCAGGCTCTGGTCAAAAGCATGTAGGGGTCAGATTGATCCTGTAAACATTTCTAACTATGGAAAATCACTTCAAATTGTTTCCGAATGTAGACATCACATGTGTTCCGAGTCCCCACATAACAACCTGGGAGAGAAAGAGGGAGAGATTATCCTGGGGTCAGTGTCTCATCCCACCACAAATAGCTTTTCAGCGAAGGATTTACAAACTACCCCGGATCCAAACTGCAAACTGAGAGCTGGATCAGGGCGGGTGTCACAGCCAGGAGGCAAATAACTGTGTTTGGTCTGCGCTGCCTCCGAACAAGCCAAGGCCTCAAAGTTCAAACTGCTAGCTATGCAGTGTTTTCATCCAGCGAGTTACACGCTCTCACATTCGCTCAGTTTTGAGAAAATGTTCTGACAACCACATGTCGATTCCCACCGTGTTGCTCGGCAAACAGCAAAAAGAAGAGAGAAAGTGTCGAGTGTACTCCAGCTTGGCGGACAGGTGTTCTCCTTTCTTCCCCTCTGGTCACACTACAGGATCCCTTGGCACATGACTTCCTGCGGACACTTGAAAAGATTCGTCCTGTAGTAGAAACACCACCTCTGACCTCCAGAGAGGAGGAGACATCTCAGCCTTTTTCCAGATCCCCCAAGTGCGGCTGCTTTACTGCCATCAGCTCTGAGCAGAGCAGAAATCAATCAGCACGGCTTTCTGTGAAATACATACGGCAACGACTTCCAAGGCACGGCGCACACGCTAAACACTTCCAGACACTGGAGTGCAGCCATGTTCCCACGCACGTTAAAGTGTTTTGACAACCATCTCGGAGGCCTTTGTGCAGGCTTTGCTTTCTTTGGTGATAAAAACATCAACTTTGGCTTTTGGGGGGATTTCCTTCTTCATTTTATCCAGGCAACTTTCCCCCAAAAAACCACGAGCCCCGGTTGTTCAGATGAAGTTATTCCCTCTATCTACAAATAAATAAATAACCCAGCACAGGATAAGTTGTACAGGGCCGGCAGTGATAACACACATGAAGGACTCGCTATCTGTGTGGGTACTGAGCAGTTCTCTTTCTTGAGAAATGCAGATTTTAAGCCAAAACTTATCTCTTGTTCTTTAATGTCCTCATACCCATAATCATGTTTTTATGAAAGTGAGGCCCACAAAGTCAATTAAAGAGTGATAAATCTTCCTAGGTAGCATATGAACAAATTATGTAACAGATCAGGGGAGGAGGTCTACCTGTGGCCCTCTGTCGAGATGTAAGGCCTGGACTCAGAGTTCAGAAAGAGAAACCTTATTATCCGCAGCCTAGTTTTTTCCGTCCACTAGCATCCCCTCTTTCTTTCTCTCCCTCCCTCCCTTTTGCTTCTTCTCCGTCTTCTTCCATCTCTCTCTCAGCTCCCTCACTAACCCTAACCCTTACGGCTGCTCCACAGCGTCCTGTGGTCATGCAGTTAACCGTACCCTCTCTTTAATCCTATGAAACATATACCACAACCTCCCTCTAGGTGTCTTTTGGTGGCTGCGTCCTGATTCGCAGTCCGCTCATGTCTTGTTTTATGTAAAGCTGCAGTGCATGCCCTGCCATGTCACGCTGGGTATACCCTCTCATAATATACAGTTGTGTGGCTGTAATTCCTGCTTCCCTTTGATAGCCTCTATAAACACTGTAATTTGGTTTTTCCGAGTGTGCCGTATAACACAGCTAAAGTGGGATAACTATGAATTACCGATGCTGACCGAAAATCTTGACTCATGGAAACATGGAAAAAGATTGCCTGGAAAGTTATCGACACATGTTTCATAAGTCCTGGCGCAAACCGGTTAAAGGCTACAGGGCAGAAAAGAGGAGAAGGAGACTCCTCCTCGGAAGTAGAGTCCTGCAGAGCTCCATTAGGTCCACCTCCCTCTCATTTGGACGGGATCCCAGAGGGGACGACGAGGGGTTCCCGCCTTCTCTGGGAACGGCCTCCGAGTCAGAGGGTAGCGAGGGGGCCAATGTCAGAACAAGTGCCCCTACCGTGAGAAAGCCCTCTCAGGACCTTTACAATAAAAGCATGGAGCCATCCCTGGGGACGCTGGTCCCAATTAACGACATCAAAGCGAGCGGCCACAAGACCTCGGCCTCAGGAGCCGGGAGACGGACTTGTGAGCATGATACTGTCACGGCATGTGTTGTTGTGCACGGTGAGGGACAGTGTATAGATGATCAACATTTTACACATAGACAGAGTTAAGGGTTTGTTCTGCTTTATCAGTCCTTCAAACACACACAGACACACACACACACACAGAGACACAGCCCTAATAGAGACTACAGCGCCCGCCTGTCATGCCATGTGACAGGCAGTTTTCAGACATTCACCCTCTGGCTGAAAAGCAATAAAGTGAAGTAACAGTAGCTGAATGTCTGTGGTCTGTGTGCACGCTGCCTGGTGCATGTCAGTTTTTCCAGCTTATGACTTGTACTGACAATCTTTACCACATGAGGGCAGTCAAGCACTGAACTGCTCGTAGACATGAATATATACTGTTATATGTATATATATTAGAACAGAGATTACAAGAAAGTATCTTTACAATCAAATAGTATATCTATTCAATTCAATCCATTTAAAGCATGTTATACACAGTTTTTCTGTTCATTTAAACATGTATTTCCATTGAAGCAGTGTTGTTCGTTTGGATCCTTTTGCCAAACTTAAATCTATAAATGTAAACTAAGATTTTCATACTTAATCATCCAAGATACAAGTATGGCAGCTTCAAAACCCAGAGGTAATATGACCAAGGCTACTCCCGGAATGATCTTTCTTGGGACTAACGTTTAAAACATGTGTTTGACCCTATTTACATATATAGGTTCACGATATTTTTCCCTGTTGACTTTTTCTAATCTGTGCAATGCCAAAGAAGCTGAGAACAGGAGACGTTTCTATCACGACCATGTTAATATGTGACTTTCCGTTCCTGTTACAGTGCAGCTGAGGCATTTCTGAAATCTGCACTTAGCAAATGATTAGCTCAGCACGTGGTGGTTGTCAGCTCCACTCTGACTGGAAACTGCTCTGATTCACAAAGCGTTTCATGGGAAACGTGAGCTCAGCCTGCCACCTATAGGCCAAAAAGAGGGAACCCACAGGAGAGCTTTGTGAATGTGACCTTCGATGGAGTCGGGCTGTTTGTGGCCGTTACGAGATTCGCAAACACTGACTCGTTCTTTATCAGCAAGGCGGGAAACTACCAACGGCTACCGAGCAGCTGCTGGAATAGTTTGGCTCCACATGGACTGTAACTGGAATCACTCCGAGCTGTGGACACATCAGATCTGTTCACATGATTGTGTTCTAGTTACATGTGGGTGACAATCCAATAATATCCAATAATATAAATTAAATATAAAATGTTCTGAGTTTGTTTATGTTTTTTTACGGTACTGCTTCTTTTTGGCCTTTGCAAAGCAGGAGATAGAAAAATAATATAACCAAAACTAATCGATATCAATAACTCATAATAGAGTCTCTGTTCACGTTTCAAAGAGGCAATCATTTCAGAAATAATGGATCTGTAAATGACACACGCTGATACTCAATCAATGAATTCAGGACACATTCAAGATTCAGATTTCTTATCCTCTTCAGTGTCAACACGATAAAAGGACAAATGCAAACATCAACGTTTCCCTGACCAATTCTACTTTAATGATAAATGACTGTATTTCTGGCACTTTTCTAATCGAATCGACTATTTAAAGCACTTTACAGGAGAAGTCACATTCATCCATTCACACAAACATTGATAAGCTACACTTTTCTCAAAAAACTTATTTTTAAGACGTGTTTCTGCTTTTATCTCTCACCACCACACACATGTATCGTGTACTACACTGTGGGGGCAGCATCCTCAAAAACTGACTGTATCTAACATGCATGTCGAATTTGACTGTACTTACTTTTGTCACTTACATGTCACGTTTCCAATGTAACACCACATGTTCATACTTGATTAGAATGTGTATATATTAGAATCAGTGCCATGAAGAGCCACAGCTTTTAAACCCTGATGAGTAACTTGTTTCTTATTCTTTTCATATGCATTTGGAATCTGTTAAACCTAATCATCATGTCCAAACAAGCGCGTAAGATACAAATTTAAATATTTGAAGTGCGGGTGTTGACGAGCGGCTAATCCCATTGTCAAAATTGCCTCTGTCTCCCTGTCAGTGTTATTTACTGCCCTGTGAAGGCAGCAAACAAAGATCTGCATAACAATCACGTCTACAGTCGAGAGGTTCATGAATTAAAGATAAACCCGGCTCCATGTGAACGTTAAGTAAACAACGCAGGAAGCGACATCATCGCTTATCATCAAACCTCCATGCGAGTGAAGGAGCCGTTAAATTGGTTTCACACTCAGAAGATCTGACGTGCGTCGTGCTGCAGGAGAGCACGGATGAATAATTCAGAGCTGTGCAGAGAGAGAGAGAGAGAGAGAGGGCCGAGTCGAAAGAGATTCCTTTACACTGAAGAGCACTTTTACTGTTACATCTTCAGAAGACAGAACAATGCAAACCTCTCCTGGAGCTGGTTTTCTAGTAATTATCCATCCAGGACGAGGAGGGAGGGTCGAGCTCGTCCTCTTAACAAGCAGAAGTGTTCCCTCTTTTAAACTCCACAAGTGTGTTATTGTTACACACACTATCCTGCTCACACACTTTCTGCTTCTCACTCCATCGGCATTCAAACCCAGCAGAGGGTGAAAACTTTGTCTTTATCAATCTGTAAATCAATCAATTCAAATTTGTTTTTGTATATGACTTTTCATACAGGTTTGAAAGCTACAATAGCAACTTAAAAAACACAATTGTGAAAAAGATGACAGGAAATACAGGAGATAAAAACCTATAATAATACAATTTACAAAATACATGCAATGAAATAAGTGAATAAAATATAGAAATGTCTTTAAATAATATTTAATGAAAAGCCAGGCGGAAGAGAAGGGTTTATAGCTTTTGTTTAAAAATGTCACAATTTCCAGTTGCTCCTAATTCTTTAAACGGTTTGGAGCATAAATGATAAAAGCTTCCTCACAAAAGGTTTTATTCCTGCTCTTTGGAACATTTAACGGCTAAGTGCTAAACGACGCAAGCAGCCAAAGTGCTTCAAGCACATTAAACTTGTAAGTTGATGTTTTTAAGAAATAAATTACCAGTTAAATGCAACCAAATAAATCCAGAAACACATCTAGTGGTGAGAATGCAGCACTGCAGGCAAGTGACAGTGACATGTGCCAGCAGAAGAACAAATGTGGCTGATGGCACGTTAACCTGAGACACACACAAGCCTTTCAGCCACGACGGCCAAATAGAAGACAAGCTTTGTAACTATAGGACACACAAGAGATCCAGTGACGGGCGCACAGCTGCCGCGCAATAACTTGTGTCATTTGACAAGAAATGCACTCGCTCCTCCAGCGACCTCTCCAGGGGCAGAGATCAGATCTCATTGGCTGCAACCAAGGTCAATAAGGCAAGCAGGGCCAGGCGGGGGTCACACTGGACAGAGCGTCTTGTCTCGAAACACAACAGCCTCTTCAATGAGGAGGAGAGTCAGCGAGCGGGCGTTTAGTCACGGTGTGGCTTTCAGCTGCTCAAGGTTTCCACAGACGTGTCCACGGCTAAACAGGGACACTTTCACCATAACCTAAAATGGTCGGGTTTCCACTTCCAGTCCAGCTCGGTGTACAAGGAAAAACAGCTGAAAACCGTCACCTAATGCAATAAAGATGTGAGTTCAAAACTATACATGGGTATATTATTATGAAATGACTCATGTTCATGTTTTGACATCGGTCAGAATCCCCAATAAACGCCACACCCAGTAAATGAGTAACACAAATTTTCAAGAGCAAACTGTCCAGTGGGACCTGAAGTGATTAAATATACATATGAAGTATATTAGTCATAACAGCCTTATGAACTTTAAAGATTAAAAAAAGTGACAGATTGTCTATACAATTTATTTAATGATGATTTGTGAAAAACTGAAAATATGATTTTCTTCTGCATGATGGTCTGAGCGCTCTGTGTACAGCTGGTGTCCTAAGTGTGAATTAATTGGGCACTTGCATATAAAATAAATACGGATAAATACAACACAGTAATATTTATTTTTCTGATGCTAGCGCAGCATTCACAGATGCACAGGCTGGGCTCCAGATGGGCTGGACCGGGGGGTAAAAGCCAGGTGCATGGAGCAGAAAGCTGCAGAAGCACAGGAGCCCTTCCAGAGTGATGGGGTTTGGAAAACTCCTCTGAAATTCAAGGAACCCTTTTTTTTTTTTTTTAGGAGGGGACAACACATTCCTCGGCAATAAAAACAGGCTCTTTCTCTTGCACAATAATCCCACTGTGCAACACTTCAACTTTCCATCTCATTTCCCACAGCGGAACATATTGGCTCCACCGATGTGATAGCTGAAGTTTTGGGAAATAGCATCCAGACTTCTGCTGCTTCGTCACCAGCTGAGCAAGAAGCCAAACACGCTGGTGGTTTTGGAAAAAGCCGTCAAATCGGAAACATGACTAAGACCCCACAGGCTTCCCTGGAATTCGTGGGGTGAAACAATACATCAGTAACTCTGCCCATCACCACGGCCCCCATTCACTTTCAACCTGCTATGTCAACAGAGCTGGAATGCAGGAGCCACCGCGACGCGAGCAGATCAATCCTGCAGCTCTGCACACTCCTGCGGGCACGGCCCTGAAAATATTACCTCGCTGTTATCTCTCACATTTCACACAGCCATGCATCACATAAGGTGGGACACGAGAATGAAGGAAAACAGGATCATACCGGGGGGATGAACACTGATCTCCTGGGGAACATGAAGAGAAAACTGCCACACTGAAAGGAAAAGGGAATTGAAAGCAAATCAGATTTGAAACTTTCACTGCCAGAAGGATGAGGAGGAAGATTGTGTTTTGACTCAAGTGATGACAGATGCAAACAGATGTGAAAACAGTTACTTGGAGGAAACTCTGTTATCCACCATGTGCAAAGAACATTAGCAGAGACTTCACTCACTTTAGTAACAAAACTGCTTTATATTATGTGGGATTCACTCACTGGAAAGTTTATATGAACTTTGCCTCTTGTGAGTTAATGTACGTGTATTTCATCAACACATAGTCACACATTACAGCCTTTTCCCTACATTTCCTGCAATTTGATTTGAATAGACGTACTTGTCTAGTTGATATTTTGTACTGGGGGATAAGGATCTTATATTTAGGACAAATTAGATCGACATGTCAGCCAATAGGAGCCTTTCACAGCCAGACTGTCATCTGGCGTCATGTTTGCCGACTTGAAAACGAAAATGTGCACAAAATACATTTTCTTGGTTCTATATCTTTGGTTGTATTTTAGTTTTCTTTTTAACAACATCTTCATTACTCATTCAATAGTATATGCAGTATATTGTTGATATCGTTTTCTAAATGTTGTACGCCCTAAAAATAGCATTTGCCCCCAAAATTCTGTATCAGTCAGGCTCTTATCATGATAACATATAATAAGATAAGGATATTATTTCAATTTTGGTCAGTTTGGCAGCAATTTAAAACCACAAAGAAAATATCAAGCTATGTAAGGAAAAGTGTCAATTTAATCCAATTCACCCAGACGCAAACGTAAAAACATATAATATAATATTTACAAGTCTTTCAAAAAGTTGCTCCCGACAATAACCATGAAACCAGAGACTTTTAAAAAAGACTTTTATCTTCGAATAACAGAATCTGAAAAACCACTTCAAACGTGTGTACATACTTTCTGTCCTTGTCACACATGACCCAAATTATTGGTTTGCTGTCAAACCAGACATCTGTAATCTGAAAACACATGCCGGCAGGTTGCATGACTGCACACGCCTGCAAACATCAGATCATGAAGACCCCCCCCTGTAAACTAGCACACACACACACACACACACACACACTCTCTCTCTCTCTCTCTCTCAGGGCATCTTTGACACATCCACCCCACAGTCAACTCTGTGTTTCCCTCTCATCGTCACAATCACCCAACCTGACTCGTGAGCCGCCCCGGTCCTCTGCGGTGATGCAGGAAGTCTTTGCCCACACAAGAGGCTGCTTCATCCCAGAGGAAAGGCCGAGCCGTGTTTTGCCATCTGATGAAATCGCTTGCGGATGACTTTCCTGTTATGAAACGCAGCCGCCCTTTGATCCGGCATCACACCTACGGGTGGGAGCAGGCGTAGCCGGGCTTTGTTCCTCTCTATTGTCATGCACGACCTGCCCCCTCCCAGTACTGACCTTACGTGTCCAGGTACATGCAGAGGCAAGAGGCTGCGGACTGTGGGAAAAGCTGAATGAAGGGCCGGGCCCTGTTGTGGTTAGAATGAAACAGCACCAGTGTTGCTCTCCTGGCTGCAGACGAGAGACCTCCAGTGAGCTGTGGGCTTGTAAACCTGTCAGGCGCCACGTTCACCGGTATATCTTATTTACACTGAGGGCTTATCTCTCCTTACATAACTGATCCTATAGCTTTTCAGCTCGGTGTCCGTTGAAGTAATTATTTACCACTACCGCTACACCCTTGACAACCTATTGGCTGAAGGTCAAGTTTGTGTGCAGTGACACACAAACACACACGTTCGCCCGGTGTTATCGTTATATTTGTCTTCCACAGATTAGGAGCGCCACCTTTGTCTCGAGTGAACGAGGTAAAGAGCCGGAGATATGGACTGACATTTGAAATCAGCTGATCCAGAGCAAACACAACAATGCCCTTGTTCACTTGCCCTCGGCTCTTCATTCTCCATTCATAAGCTTATATTCATGCTCATGTGTCATCTGCATGTTTCTCATACCAGCTTGTGTCTCCCAGCATTCCTGGAAGTCTGACAGAGAGGGATTCTTCTCAACAAAATACCAGAGTACCAACAACTGCTTCTACAGCCAACGCTTTTTCTTCTTAAAGGCTGATTTCCAAACGGATTCATTCCCAACCCCAATCTGAACTGTCACTTCTATCCAAGCAGCTCTCCTACCTCCAGAGATCTTCTTGAGCAGCTGTTGCCTGGCAATGATCCTGCCCAGCCTGTACCCCGAGCGTCTGCGGTGATGGTCCATCCTCAGGTAGATATCCTGGGTCTCTGGGGTCATGCTCCCCAGACACTCGCTGCCTGAGGACTCTGGGAGCTCCCGAAACATAACTTTAAAACCCCTGTATGCCAAACTAAGCCCTTTGGCCACTGGCTCTACACACACTGAACCCACACGCTCTATCCCCCAACACAAAACTTCACGTACAGGCGCAAAAAGCCTAAAGTGAGCTGAGAGGGAAGGCAGAGCCGAGCCTAGGGGGAGGAGTGCCAACACTTCAGTCTTTTCCTTCTGCTCATGTGACCACAGGGAGGCCAATGGCCGGGAAGCAGTGGGAGTACTGCCCACCTTGCTGAGCTGAATCCAGTGTCTGTGTGAACGCTCGTCAGCTTCCCCCTGCTCTGGAGGGAAATATAAATACCATTGGAATGCCTATGAGCTGAGTAAGGAGAGCAGGAGTGGGAGAAAGACGGCTGTGGGAGGTTCCTAGAAAAATAGTGTTTTTTGGAGCCGCCCTGCACTCAAACAACTCTTCTGCTGTTGCCGGTCCCACAGGTGCCAAGTTTACTGGGCGAGAGTGAGTCTGTGTAGTTAGAGAGGGAGAGAGAGAGAGAAAACTACAGAGGAGAGCAGTGGTGGGAAGTAACAAAGTACAAATACTTCGTTCCTGTACTTAAGTAGATTTTTCACATATCTGTACTTTACTTGAGTATTTATTTTCCTGACTACTTTTTACTTTTACTTGTTACATTTGAACACCAATTTCTACTTCTTACTTTCTCAAAACTGTCTCGTTACTTGAGCAGCGGAGGTTATCGCAACACGGGCTTTACGCACTAGTCCATTACTATTTGAGATATATATATTATATATATAGAATTTATTTTTTTATCATTTTTTTCTCAAGAAACAGTACAACAACAGTTCCGATTAAAATCATTATGGCGGAACGTAATGGAAAACGCAACAGGAAGTCGCCAATCTTTGATATTACACGTTCAATCACGTTCGATCATATCAACTTTTAAATTACGTCTTAGACCTACTATAAAAAGCACTTTGCATTTTTAATTCTGGTACTTGTACTTTTACTTTTGATACTAAATGTCAACACCAGATACTTTTGATACTTAAGTACATTTAATATGAGCTACTTTAAGACTTTTACTCAAGTCATTTTCTGACGGGAGACTTTTACTTTTACTGAAGTCACTTTCAGGTAAGATATCTGTACTTTTACTCAAGTATGGCTTTCAAGTACTTTATACACCACTGGAGGAGAGTGAGTGAGTTTTTTTCCGTGGCTGGAGAATGCTAATTTCTGCTCCCTCCACCTCCCTCCCCCGACACACTGACTCCCGCTTCCAGTGGCAGGAAGGCCTCCCAGCAGGTCTCCTCCGGGTGTCAGCTCCTCAGGGGGAGAAGAAGCTGGAGCTTGAATACATGGAGTGACCCAGATCCTCTTTCAGTCAACACAGAGGTAAAGATGAGGCGGCCGGGTGTCATCTCCTCAGCTCGGGTGGCTGTGACACTGTGACCCTAAACTGCCAACACATGTGCAATAATATGAAGCATTTACCGGATACTAATGTTCACAGAATATCGTTTTAACAGTCACTAGACAGGAAAGAGAAGCAAGTTCCCGTTTTGCACGACCAGGAAGTGATAAAAGATGTGTCACTGCAGAATTTATGAATTTGATTATATGTAATAAACCCAATATATTGATTTTATGGCACACGCAACCAGGGAGCTGTACAAACAGGAAGTGATATAAGATGTGTGCTTATTGACATCAATCAAACCGTCGTTTTGGATAAAGATAAGATTAGATTAACAAAAAATGAGTCACGGCCAAAATGCAAACAATCTAAATAATCAAAACTATATTCAACACCACGGCCAATTCCATATCTCATACTTGTTTTTTATCTTTCAGGATTTGCTTCACCACCCTCCAGTGTGTGTGGGTGTTGCAGTGTGGGAACAAAAAAAAAACAGTGTCCTTCCAGAACACATTTAGTTAATTACAAATGTTTACAGCCTGGAAACACAGCAAACTCAAATCTGCTTTCACTTATTATGCAATAGATATTCAGGACACATGCCTTTATATTTAAAACCAAATAAAACCCGACTTGTTTCCCCTTGTGAATCAAACAATCCTCTGGAACCCTGAAGAAAAAGATGCAAAAAGCACATTTATATCCTTTGGGTTATGAGTTCTTATGAAAATTAAAACTAAAATTCCTCTATGTATACCTCAGTTTCACGGAACACCAATGCCCTCACACCTGAAGTAAAGTCCACATCCGCACAAGCAGACCCGCCCAGTGCTAATTAGAGCCTGTGCCACTCTCCTGGTGACCGTGCCCCCCCGGCCTCGGCATACAGGCCTGTTTGTGCGGTGCATGCATGGCGCCATACGTGTGAGTGGAACACAAACGGGCCGGCGACCGAGTCACACACAGCCCCGGTCTGTTCCTCTGTACCTGGCTGGCAAGCGCCACTCCAGCTCTAAGCTCACAAAGACCACAATTCAGCTGCACACTCCAGGGCCCACTGCACTTCTTCATAAACCTCTCCCGGGTTCAATGCCCCCCCCCCCAACCCCCCCACAAACACCCTCAGGCGTGGAGCTTTTTTAATATGCGACTGTTGCTTATTTTAGGATATGAGGTGACGCTACGACACTATTCAGATGATTTCATCGGGTGGTGACTCGTTTTTATTTTTTTTTACACACACACACAAACACCTGTGCTCATTCATAGTGTAAAGTGATCGCTTAAGGTGTCAGATTCAGGAATGAGTGGCAGCTTGTTGGCAGCGGCCTGATCTCCATGAACCCGTTTCTGTGTTTCCCTCTTTCCCCCCCCCCGGTCGTCTAGACGAAGAAATGCATCACGGATTGCGTTACGGGATCAATCAGCCCCCCCCCTGTGAAACACGATAATGAAAGAGATTAATGGGTGTTTCCGCGTCTGTCTGCACGTCCAGATCTCCAGCGTGTCCCCGGGTTTAACTTTGTACAGCGTGCCCGGGAAGCAATGGCTGCAGTGTGTCCTTTAGTGGGAGTGTTGGGAGCAGTGACTCCAGCCCTTATCAAACTTGTTTCAACACGCCTCCCGTCTGGGTTGCAGAGCTCAACTGCTACACAGCATGGCAACAGGAATCCAGACTCACAGTAAACACACACACGCACACGGTGAATGTTTTAAGTGCGATGACAAATTAAGCCAAAAGCTGTGATGCCGGCGTTTAAACACGTGTCCGTCACTCTCCGCTCCGGCACTCAGCTCCAGCCAGGTGCAATCACTAAAAAAGGAAACTTTATATTCTGAATCACGGGAGCTGGAGCCCGGGGGCCGAGGGATGATGAGCACGGTGGAGGCGGCTGAGTGGAGGTTAGACGCTGCTCTGATGTGGTGTGATTCACCAGCAGACACATGTAATCTGCACTGGGCAGTCCTGGCTCTGCTGTGGCTGTGTTTCCTGTGGTTAAGGCTTAAGAATAGCACCAGTGTGACTGAAGATTTCCACCTCGTGAGCCATCGAATGTCTGAATTCTGAGCTCAGGTCTGAGAGTAAAGTGCACTTTAATCACACTGCGAGACCGGCTGAGCTGCTTTTCAGGTAACTCGAAGGAGGAAACTCATCAAAGTTTTTAACCACTGAAAGTGTGAATCACTCATGACTCGTTTAGTTATTTTCGATAATTATTCACCTTAATCTCATCTTTAGACATAATCACTCTGCACGAAGCTGGAAGGTGTGTCCCAAGATTTCCAAGCTTCTCACTCATACATCATTAAGTTATTCTCGATAAATCTGCTCTGACAAAGTAGAAAACAAAGGTGAAGATAAAGTAAGACGTGTGTTTGTGCATCTGTCATGAACATAATTAGGCCACTGGTGACTTCCTTGTTAACAAACTGTTATTTCTCATCATCTCGTCTTTCCTGTTTACAATCAAGGTATCTTAAGACCTGCATTGGTGAAGATAAGACGATTTTTTTGTTTTAAATATGTAATGTCAAATACTGAGGAGTCAGAGATGCTCTCTATGTATATACAGGTATTCAAAGGTCACTGAGACCATCCTGCAGCTTGTACATGAGCAGACACTGTAACACCTGTAAGAGCTGTGACTGACACACCCGTGAGAAACACACAATCTCCATAAATGTGCTACTAACCCCTAAGAAATGTTAATCTCAGTGAGACTTCCTGAATACATACAGTTTATATATATAGATTAAAATGTATGTTTTCACTGGTCCCAAATATTGCAGCGGCATCATATGCTTTGTACAAACCGTGTTTTCTTAAAGATCCAAAATCTCATTCAAGAAAAACCTCCAGATTGTTTAACCATTCAAATCAGGTGGTGAATTTCAAAACTTACAATGTTAAGGAAGATTAAGTCATTTTTTAAAATCCAATATCCTGAAATCTAATTTAATCTGTGAGCAACTGCATCATCTGCCCTTACAATGTAACATAAATCTATGCATGTCCTGTAAGTGAAAAAACATTTAGCTATAAACTGTATTTTATCTACAGAGCATGACCACCCACATTTGATTTACAGTTAACCTGAACTTTACCCCTATTAACCTTTTGCTCCTGTTAACCATAAAAAGTGCAGATAAAGCTACTGCCTTTTATTAAAAACAATATTTGCGTACTGTGGAGACACACGACACAGCAGCAGGACACAGACACAGTATGAATGAATTATGTATTAATATGAAACTGAAACATGTGTCATAGGCTCTATACTCTTGTCAATCTACCAGGTCAGGGTCAGTGCTTCAATGCGAAATCTGAAGATTTTAAACAACTTTCACTGACAACTGACTTTCAGTAACAACATCACTATCACTGGTCAACGACTCCCACATGCAAGGTTCCCCACTCTCTGATTTCCCTAAAAACTGCTGCCTGACCTTCAACTACCATCAGATAATCTGCATTTCCAGTCAATGTGATCCACATACGCACATATAATATCTTTAAATACAGCAACCATAGGAAAGAGAAGTCCCCGGCTCCCTCTGTCAAGTCTGCCTGGGTCTATATATTGTTCAGTGTATATAAGCAGCTCGAGGCCTCTGGGGTGCAGACACTTCCAGATGAACACCACACATCGTGGAGATACACACAGAAAATACAAGATGAATGTGTCAAATACCAGGATCAAGCCAAGGCAAGCACATGTCCAACTTCATGCCTCAAACACACAAACTGTGAGAATGTTGACCAGCAGCTTCACACAGAGAACACACACCAGAGGGAGGAGATGTGTTCTGTTACATCACATGAAAACATCTGGAGTCCATTAGGGAGCATTCAGCGCCTGAACGTCTCCTGATGAAGACTGAGTTTTCAGATCCATGAGGCTTTTCCACATGAGCAGCTGTGGTCAATTCACTGCATCTAGTGGTGGACTGAGGTTACTGCAGATTCCCCACTCTGTGACTGAATCACTGCTCCAAGCATTAACCTCTTTCGCTGAGATTTACACCAAAGTAGGTGTAAAGTTTGTTTCCACACTTTTTTCTTTCTTATTCTTTATTTGAATCTGGAATTGGAATATTTAAAAGTATAACTCTAGATCTATTCACACACATCAAAACCATGTCTCTATGAAAATGATCTGAAACTAAAATAAATGTTCATTGTCTCACATCAGCACAAAAAGTCTCCTCCTCCAGAGCAACAGGTGCTTTTTAAGAGGTTGAAGCAAATATTTGGCCGATGGACAATTCCACTGGAGACCCACAGCCAGGAAAGTGCTTCTGCAGGTTTATTAACAGCCAGGTATTATATTAGCAGACAGAGCTAAGGAAGATAAATCTGGATCCATCCATCAAGTTTATATAGGAAACTATGAAACAGTTTGTACTGTGTCACAGAGAGAAAGTACATATTACATAGATGGATAGATAGATGGGTAGATAGATAGATAGACAGATAGATAGATAGATAGATAGATAGATAGATAGATAGATAGATAGATAGATAGATAGATAGATAGATAGATAGATAGATAGATAGATAGATAGATAGATAGATAGATAGATAGATAGATAGATAGATAGATAGATAGATAGATAGATAGATAGATAGTTTACTAAATAGATAGATAGTTTAATAAATAGAGAGATAGACAGATAGATCGTTTAATAGATAGATAGATAGATAGATAGATAGATAGATAGATAGATAGATAGATAGATAGATAGATAGATAGATAGATAGATAGATAGATAGATAGATAGATAGATAGATAGATAGATAGATATACAGGCAGATAGACAGATGAATAGATAGATAGATAGATAGATAGATAGATAGATAGATAGATAGATAGATAGATAGATAGATAGATAGATAGATAGATAGATAGATAGATAGATAGATAGATAGATAGATAGATAGATAGATAGATAGATAGATAGATAGATAGATGGATGGATGTATATATATGAAGATAGATAGATAGATGGATACATAGATGAACAGATAGATAGAGAAATAAGTAATTATAATATATAAATATTCTCTTATCTTTCTCTATAGCAGTTTACTTTCCATTTCAGTGTAAAAGTTGCACATCAGCGCCCCCCTGCGGTGCAACCAGACACACGGTCGGTTATAATGGATAAAGTTTGAGTCATACATTACTCCGGCTTTTTCAATACGTGTGCAACAGTCTCTAAGTAGAATAACTATGTTTTATAAAGTGCCAACCCATTTGAATTCGTCATATTAGGGAGAAGATACACAATTCCATGACAAAGTAAAACCATTTCCACGTTTTTTTAAAAAACCAAACACTCCTGTTGCAGCACTATGATTTGTGTTAGTTCTCCTGGTTGCATAAGAAAATTAAAAAACGTTTTCTCCAGTTGTGGTGGACCCCCCCCTCCAGTGTGCACTCGTCCAGCCGGGCTCGGGGAGCCTGCGGCCGGGTACTGACCTGCCACCCTCCGCTCCCTGACATTCCTCCAGAGAAGGTCCCAGGCTTTGGACGTGGAGCTCCGCAGCTGCTCGCTGAGGGAGCGCCGCAGCTTCAGCCTGTGTCTTCTAGATGTCATCGCTAATCCTCCGCCACCAGGACATAATAACCCAATCCTCCTGGTCCACAACACAAACCCCGGTATGATGAGGTGTGAGGCAGGAGAAGAGAAGATCCCTTCCCTCCTGATCCTGATCCAGGCTGGTTCTCCTCCTACAGCTCCAGGGCTCCAGATGACAACATGGACTGATTACTCCTCTCGCCCAGAAATGGGAAATAAATAAAAAACGAAGAAAAAGTTTCACAGGGATAAAAAAGGACTTTCACACTTCACACCAGATGTGTGTGTCGGTGTGTGTGTGTCAGTGTGTGTGTGTCAGATCCACGCACAGATCCACACATCCTGACGTGTTCAAGTGCTGCGGGAAATGTGGGACTTAACAGCTGAGCATGTAGAACTGACATGGTCCACCCCCAAAGTGAAAAAACACACATGTGACTTTGCAGAGCTCGACTTTGATGCATCCCAGCAACACTTGATTTTATACTAAACCACATGATGTAACTCTCAAAACATCCCCATGATGTTTTTATGATTGTTTAGTAAAAATCTGTCCATTGGAGTACAGCTGCAAGAATGGAGTTGATTTAGAGTAAAACAAAATACTGAAGACACACAGTACTCGCACAACTAGACACATATATACAATACAAGTATGCTGGACTTGTACAATGCGCACACAATAGATGTGTGCTTAAAAGAAAAACTAATTCAGCCGTGAAGTAATTGCCTAAATATGTTGATTTGATACTTTTCTTTCTTTTTTTGTGTGTGTATTATTATTGTGTGATCACAAATATGATTATTGTCTTTATTCATTTTTTGGTGTGTACTATTGTATCAAGTTTTAATGTATGTTTTTAAGGTGGACCCCAGGAAGACGAGCTGTACCAGGATCCTAAACAAATTAACAATGAACAAAGCTTTGTTCAACTTCATTTTCTGATTCCGTTTTCTATAAGAGAACAAAACGTCCGAGGCACTCGATGATTGGAGTTACACAACCACCAGAAAGAGATTTTTTTCTTTTTCAATTCAAGGCCAATTTTAAGATTTACACAGAACACGTGAAGGCATCACAAGAGGAAAACCATTCAATTCCCTAGTACCACACACAGGGACACGCACACTCTCTTTCTCTCTCTCTCTCTCACATACACACACAGACACACACACACATATAGAGAGCTCTCAAATGACATGAAACTGTGGTATCACATTCTCCTCCTGGTCTCACACTTAATTATCATTCCCAAAACTAAAGACGTCAGAAATAAACCAATAAAAATCATGAATAAATAAAGAGTTTTGTTCAGCATCAGGGAATTAGATTTGTTTATCAACATCACACCTACAGTGACAACACTTGATATAATAAATCCGGTGTTAGATATTAAACTATATTTAATGACTATGATCAGGATTGTGAGCTGACTCTCCCAGCAGCGTGATGTTGTTTTAAAGCTGAGAGAGAGTTCAGCGAGTTCTCCTCAGGTGGCCGAGCGGAGCTGGAACCTCGAACACGGGTCAGTTTCAGCCTCATTTACTCTTGTTGTCACAATATCTTGCGCCGCAGATACCGAGCAGAAAAAACAACAGAGAAAACAAAAAACTATTCCTCTTATAAGAACTTCACTTATCATTACACCACAATCATTTTAGGAATTTCCTCCTATTATCCAGCGTCCATTCAACCAGTGCACGACCCCAGAGCAGTGATATCATACCGGCTGTATTAATTCCTCCGTCACCTGCTGGGATTACTGTTTAATACCATTATCAACACACAGAGTGAGTGGCTGGAGATTGACAGTTTCTGAAATGAGGGCACCTCTCGCCGACCTCAGTTTGCCCTCTCCCCGTGACGCTGAGCTAACATGACTTCATTTCAATATGAGAAGAGACCCCCCCCCCCCTGTGCCGGCGAGAGGACGGCTGATTCACACATTATTACAAGGTCACATAGTGAGATATCTGAGTGCCCAAGCAGCGTGCACCCCCGAGGGGAGGAGGATATTAATGAAGGGCTCGGATTTCTCATTTCTCCACACGTCTAAAATTATGTGCAGTCAGGAGGAGCTGCTTGTACGAGCTGCTCGGATCCTCCACGCAAACATTGACCTTTACACTTTCACAGGTTTACGACATCGGAGTGAAACTTTCTGCACATTCACAGCAAAACTCTCAGTTTGGAATCCAAAGTGAAATGTGTCGCGGCTATTCTCGGATTTAAAGAGTCAGAGGAAGGAAAAAAAATATGTGAGAAAATAGAGAAGCTTGTATTTTTGGGTTCAGCGTGGGTCACAAGTGAGCAGCATGTTGCTATTTCCAGCGCTACTTGCTCAGGCCTCAGGGCTAAATGCAGCTCGGAGGTCAGAAAATACACACACACACACACACTTATGCACACAGACACACACACACACACACACTTGTCTACAGAGCCAGTTTCATCTGATCCTCTCACTTTTCAGGGTTAGGCCGAGTCAAGCACTTTGTCTTCTGCTCGTCCCATGAACCAGGAAGCCCACAGAGGAAGAAGTTTACACAATAATTGTACGAATCGAACCCACAACAGCAAACACAATATTCCTTAAGTCAAGAAATAGTTTTGTAAGAAAGTACATATTACATAGATAGATAGATAGATAGATAGATAGATAGATAGATAGATAGATAGATAGATAGATAGATAGATAGATAGATAGATAGATAGATAGATAGATAGATAGATAGATAGATAGATAGATAGATAGATAGATAGATAGATAGATAGATAGATAGATAGATAGCTTAATAGATAGATAGATAGATAGATAGATAGATAGATAGATAGATAGATAGATAGATAGATAGATAGATAGATAGATAGATAGATAGATAGATAGATAGATAGATAGATAGATAGATAGATAGATAGATAGATAGATAGATAGATAGATAGATAGATAGATAGATAGATAGATAGATAGATAGATAGATAGATAGATAGATAGATAGATAGATAGATAGATAGATAGATAGATAGATAGATAGATAGATAGATAGACAGGCAGATAGATAGATAGATAGACAGATTAATAGATAGGTAGATAGATAGAAAGATAGTTATTTCAATAGATAGATAGAGAGATAGATAGTTTAATAAATAGATAGATAGACAGATAGATAGATAGTTTAATAAATAGATAGATAGACAGATAGATAGTTTAATAAATACATAGATAGACAGATAGATAGATAGTTTAATAAATAGATAGATAGACAGATAGAGAGTTTAATAAATAGATAGACACATGAATAGATAGATAGAGAAAAAAGTAACGCCAAGTGGACCAAGAAGAAATTAACTTTCTTCATCTGTCTCTCATCTTCCTGATCCACTGTGGGATTTGACAGGAGCTGAAACCAGGAGAACGAGTGAGTGTACGAGCTGTCACAGTTGTAAACAAGGCGTCAGTCTCCAGCGCTCGCTGACGGACGGGAGAGGACAGACGGACAATGCCGTCCCTGTCAGCACCAGAGAGGACAAGTGATGGAGGAAGTGCATCAGCGAGGCTCTGACCCCTTTCAGCGTGAATTCCAACCCCCTCCACCCCACCCCACCCCACCCATACGTTCACTCTGAGAAGAAAACCAGCACAATGAAGACGAGCATTATCGCGGCGAGGATCATCGTAGCGAGACGACGACTTAGCCTCTGGAGATCCTCTGGCAGAGGAGGCACGAGCAGATGCAAGGAGAGGAAACATCCGTCAGCTTGAGAATGTTTTCCCTTCGCTGACTCATCCACTTGTTTGTTTTGGGCCAGGCACGGTTTTCTTTTTCTTTTTTTTTTATAGAAATCCCTCGTTTTCCCGTTGTCCCTGTTTCGGTGAACTTTCTTTCTCCCCCATCTCGATCGCCCTTCTTTCATAAACACACGCAGATAAACACACACATATTTATTTGTGCTAAATTCCAGCACATGTGTGTGTGTGTGTGTGTGTGTGTCCATGCTTGGTGACTGATGTGGAATGCTGCCCCGTAGCTGCAGTGGGAAAATCCCAGATGTGAGGAAACCGATTTCTCCTCCACGATTTGGGTCATGTTGGCCAAGAGGTCTTACACCAGGCCCCCTCCAAATAGTCTGGGAGATTGCTCTTCCCAGCCCTAATGGAAACAAGGCTCGGGGAGCAGGGAGAAGGGGAGATCTCCCCTCTCCACCTCCACCCCGGCCCCCGAGGGCTCGTCCCAGGCATGTGCTATAAATTTCCTGACCATATATTCCCAAGTCGAGTTCATTTTTCCAGAGGAGCCACACATGTGGTGTATATCTGGCTTTAGATTATGGGGCTGGGGGGAAGGAGGAGCTGACTCTGGTCCCAATCCATTAAAGTGGCCTCTAATTCTATTTTCTTAACGCACTGTCCATTGTAACGTCATGGTTCCTTCCTATAAGAGGAGGAAGTTCTTCAATCATTAATTAATTCCTAAACAAAAAAATCAAGAACATCACATCTGCTTTCAAAATAGACAAGAGAGCTAAAAAAGAAACCTGTAGATTTCGCAAGATTTAAACAAACATTCAAGTCCTACAGCTGCCGCAGTTTGTTACTTAACTTAAGCTTTTTGTATTAAACTACAACACAAAAACACACACAAAACCTCAAAGGTTTGTTCCGAGAGCATCTGAGAGTGACGCTCGCAGGGGTCAAGGTTTGCATAAAGAGGCCGGAGGAATGTAAAACGGCCATGACAAGCGTACGTGGCCATTGTTTCATTGAATGACAAAGCATGTAATGCTGTCAGGTCTGAATCTGTTAAGGCTGCATCGCCCACAGAAATGCATGGGAAAACATTTACACCAGTGTCCAGCACCTGGTTTCTATTAGAGCAATGAGGATTTAATCACAGAGGTACATTTCTCTCTCAATCACTCTCACCGCCCTCGCTGCTTCTCTCTGCTTCTCTCACAAAGGTGGCAGATGTAAAATAACCTCATGTTTTATTGATTTACACTCATTTTCAAGCTGGTTTTAAGTCTCTCCCACCCCCCATCAGGGACTAATTTCCATCGGCTTTCCAGAGATGTGAAACGCACATTAGGGGAGTTTTGCTCCGAGGCACCGACGCAGCAATCATCGATAAATACAGCAGGCAGGGATAACTCCGTGTGATTTATAACTTATGATGCAGTTTACAGCAGCAGCGACATTAGCCTCCGTGAAACCAACTCAAGCAGGAAGTTGATGTTTATATTGCGAGAGGAGCTCTGTCCCGAGACGGAGGCGGAAGTGGAGGGTCTGACGAGGAGCACAAGGGGAGAAGTGACAGCTGCTTTGATTTAAAACCTACAGCAGGACTCGTAGTTTCTAGGGACGGGAATCGGCAGGGACCTCCCGATTCGATACTATCACGATGCTTAGGTGGCGATACGATATGTATTGCGATTCTGTAAGTATTGCGATTCGATATTACGATTTCCTGGGATTTCTTTTGGTTATTTTTTTTTTGAAATACTGGACCATGGAAAAATGTTGAATCCTAACTTCAAATACAACACAGTCAAATTAACTTTGAGCTTTACCAGTTTTATTTCAAATATTAACATTCACTTAATGACTGCCGGGCAGCCAATAGAGAAAATAAATAAAAATGTGCCCTATTATTGTATAGCCCCTGTCAACTGCACACAACCTGACAGATTAAGAAATGTAAGCCACCTAGGCTACTTTTAAACAATAAATAAAAGGTAAATTAAAAAGAATGTATAAAAGTATACTTAAAATATAAACTTTGAAAGAAACAAAAAGTAGCCTATTGTTTAAATGTAGCCGATGCAAAGCTAGTGCTTGGGTATGTTTAGATTCTTGTGCAAAAACAAGAGCTGGTCAACATGCTCTGGGGTGATGTTGCTCCCCCCATATATCCCCCCCGTATAAACCAATAAATATGTTTTAAAAAAAAAAAAAATTGATTTGGGAGGCAGCATGGCGATTTTAAATCGTCATTCACAAGAATCGCGATATGTAACTGTATTGATTTTTCCCCCCTTCCCTAGTAGTTTCCCTTCTTATGTATTGAGTCCTTGACTTGAGTTGAGTTCTCAAGCTGAACGCCAGGAGTTGTACAAACCATTTCTGTTGAATAGAAACCAACCTGTAGCTGGTGTTCTTACACTGCTACAAAAACCACAGAGGAAAACTACAAGAAAGAAACTTGATATAAAGAAAAGGTTCGAGTGAACTTTCATCATCTCCCTCAAAATATCTGAAAACCAAGCATCCGTTTTATGGCCGGTGCGTGTGTGGACTTGCTGGAATCACCTCGTCCACTCGCCGGCGATTCTGCTCAACTCATCAGCCGTGATGAGCTGGAAGCCGCACAGCGCAGGTATTGTTTTCACACTGAGAAAAACAAGTCCTGCTGGGCCCTAAACTTTTTAAAGCCCCGTGAGCCCGAGAGCCGGAGAGGATGCAGGAAGTCTGCTCTGCCTCGGCCTGCTGCTGCTCTTTGATTGCTGAGCCAAATTGTTTAATCAGGTTCTGAAACCACAAGAAAGCTGTAGAGCTACGCTGCCCTGGGACAGAGGCTCTTTCAACTGGGCTTTGTGTTATCTGGGTGCAGGTGGAAGTGCACAGTAGATCTCCAGTAGCACGGTTACCCACGGCCTTGCTCCAGCGCAGACACACAGTGAGTCGTGGTGTGAGCGGTGCCACGCGCACGAGCATCCTCAGGAAGTGGAGGCGACGGAGCTGCAGCCCGAAGGAGGCGCAGACTTCTTGCCTCCCTGCAACATCTGGAATCTCTGCGGTTTATGTGGGAAGTTTTGCAGGCCAGTGACGGAGCCAATGTGGTTACTGTATCTAAACCGACCGTGAGGAAATGTTCTTGGTGTGTGAGCGAGTGTGTGTGTGTGTTTGTGTGTGAGAGAGAGAGCAATAAGTAACTGTAAAGAGGAGCACCAGATTGTATTTAGTTTTAGATGAGAAAGGAGTTATTGTTCGGATTGATTTCTAGCAGAGTGGTGAGCATTCATAGAGAAGGTACACAGTCACCAGCAAACACACACACAAACATACACACACACACACACACACACACACACACACAGACACACACACACTCACACACACAGATAACAGGCTGGAGTCTGTTGACTGTGTGGTCACATCCTGGTGTGGGTCCCTGAAGTAGTGTGGCCCTTCCTGTCTCATTACTTCCTAAATCTTGTTTCTGCCTTCTTCTCCAGTTGGCAGCTGAGTGGTGGACCAACCTGTTAGCTTTTGTGTTGGTTCACACACACACACACACACACACACACACACACACACACACACACACACACACACTCACACGTCCCCCTGTGACTGGCCTGCATCCTGACACGGCTGCCCACATCTCCTTCCACTTAGTTTACAAAACCCAGGCCTAAATTCCTCAAGACACACACACACTCTGACACACACATACACACACTCTTTCTCACACACACACACATACACACAGAGAACAATCTCACCTTGGTCACTTTATGGAAGTCGTTCGCTAACAGCATTCATGGCTACTTCCTTTTTTAATTGGCTGTGCAGTAAATCTGTTTCTTCACACTGAGGAAACATTAAACAGGCATTTAATACATGTTCTGCTTTAATATAGATGTATGAACACACACACACACACACACACACACACACACACACACACACACACACACACACGCAAACACACACTGTGACAGGATCAGACTAGATGATTTATACTTGGTAATAAATTATGTCCCAACACGATGGGAGAGGTTGGACGTGCTGAGCTCCTCCAGCGCACGGAGCCTGGAAGGCATTATTATTATTAAAAGCTATTATGTGCTTGATAATGTATGATAGCGACAATTGCAATAAAAAATGTTGAAATTGCAATAAAAACGTTATCAGATATCGCAGTGGGCGAACCGAATAGTTACTGTAATGTTTTCACAACCTTGACAAATTACTGTGTACACAAAGAAAAGTCTAGAAATACGACCAGCTACTCTCCTCCCTCCCATCCCCCCCACTCTCCTTCCCTGTCAAACAGCCCAGTTGGCCTCTGCACTCAGGAAACCACAAGTCATTTTCCATCTTTCCATGTGTGGAATTTTGCATGCGCTCGTCATGCCAGCAGCAGCCTTTATAGTCGGCGCTGGATCCACGAATGACGACTTTGCGTATAAATTTAGCTTATGATGTCACCGATCTGGCACCTGTAACTCAACAGAGGAGATGCGGAGGGGAAAGTAACGGCACAATCGCATGGAGATGGATTTAACTCCAGCTATAGCAAGGCTTTAAATCAAGACGCTTCACTATGTCCACGTCTGCCTTTAAATAGTCAAAGAGCAGATGAAAAACGCTGGAAACCATATTCAAACCCAGCGGTGGAAAATATGTGCTACCTTGCTTCTTCTTTTCAAACCCAAACCCACATCTAACAAACCGCACTTGTTTTTCTTTGGGGCAGGGAAGAGGAGACGCAAATCCATTCACGCTTCTCTTTTTCAAAGTTTAACAAGACTTCGATCCATCACTGTGGCAGGTTTCGATTTTTTAAAGTATCTTATTCCACCGCAACAACAAGACTTCACCAAGTTGAATCCACCAGTTTACAGGAAGCTACAGCCACAGAAGAGCAGATACGAGTTGGTCCGAAGGATTGTTACGTATTCACTTCATGAAATTAGATTATGGACCTTGAACAACAAGTAGAATATGGGAAAGACTAAGCGGTAAAAAAGCAAACAAAACAAAAACACACCTCTCATCAGCTCACATTCGCTCTAGAGGTTGTTATAATGTGTAATAAGGGCGGTTGTGTCTCAGGAGGAAGAGCGGGTCCTTCACAAACCAGAAGGTTGGCAGTTCGATCCCAGTTTCCCTCATCGTTCCGAAGTGTGTCAGTCACTACGTTTACATGATGGCATAAACCCGATTTCGGCTGAAGCCCGGTTTCTCTATCCATGGGGGGTTAACTGCTCTATCTCAGGGTACATGGCACTGAGAAATCCGACTCTTGTCCAAAAGCATTTCATACCCCGCTACGATAGGTGGCGCTGTTTTCATTACAGCTAGTGGTGATACAGCCATTTCCGCTTGACCTTGTCACCACTAACAACAACAGCCTTCAACTCAGCATGCGAGAAAGATGACGAACGGAGAGCAAGGTGAAGCTACGTCCCTCTACATGATGTTGTGCATGTTTACTCTTGGAGTACTGAGAATGCGAACGGCGCATTTGATTGTTTGTTTGTGCCGGCCGGCACTGGGCAGCGACATTTTATCTACCTGTCGACTTCCGTGTCACGGCCAGGGACGGAGGGGGGGGGGGAGGGGGGGGCAGGATCTCAAGCATGCGCAAAGACGTCATCTCCAGTTGTTGTCTAGCTTCCAGAGTTACATGCGCGCGTTGTCCGATATACAGCCAAATCCGATGTACTTATCTGGGGGTGGTTATCCGACTTCAGTCGGACACAAGAAATCTAGATTTGTGGAGTTACATGAAATGGATCTTTGATTGAAACCCGACAACGCCAGAAATTGGGTTTCAATCGGACACATGTAACTGCAGTGACTGATGTGTGATAGAGAAAGTGCTGCATAGATGCACTGTGAATGGAGTGTGAAGCCCTTTGAGTGATTATAGATAAAGACCATCTACCAGAAGAAAATCCCTGCAGCATAATGTCAGAGACACCTTGTTCTCTGTAGTTCACACAGGTCCCCAGATGTTTTATAGAATTGGCCTTATTTGAAAGTAGTATACAGTACATGTGAGATATAATCACACTAATTCAAACAGCACTCTCTGCCAGCTCTACACAGTTGGTGCAATAAAATCTTCTGTGGGAATACAAATCATCTCTCATCTGTTTAGGAGGCTGCGTGAGGGAACGTTTCTAGTTCCAAACCCAACATTGTTTGAATCTCAGATAGCACACAGGACCAGAACCAGAACGACTCCTGTCTTGCATTTGGGGCACGTGGATTGAAAAGAAGTAAGGTTGAAGAGATTCTACAGTCGGGAGGACGTGTACATCTGCGTATAATCTCAAGCTGCGTTGCTTTGGCACGGCTGCAGACTGAAATTGATATAGCATGTCTCCACATATCTTCCCGCTTCTCATCATGGACTGTGACAGACAGCTCCGTCTCCCATGTGCCCCTGAGCCCCTGGAAAGCAGCGAGACGCGTAGAAACACAGAGAAACATTTTTCCAGCTGCGTGAAATAACAACTTTTCAGATTTTTTCACTGTTGTCAATTAATGTCACGCTGGGCTATTTAAAAACATCTCAAGCTGCAAATGACAGGAGAGATCCCGCCCGGGGACACGCTGCTTCTCAAGCGTTTGCTCACATGCTCGTACGGTGTTATCAGAGAAGTTGTTCACTCTACTAATGTCAGCCCATTATCAAAACCAGGAGTCAAACAGTGCAGGCTGGAAATCAGTCACGATTAAATGCATCTTCACGCAGACTTACAGTAAAAAGACACATTTGAAAAGGTATGGAGGCCTTTTCTTACATATTATAACAATTTAACCCAAATAACAGACTGGATCGATTCATAATATCTTTAGTATAGCACAGTGCAGAGTGTACATTACATGTTTATTTATTTATTGTTGTTGTCAAGGGGATGCTGGGCAGGACTTTGTTTAATGGAGCAGATGATGTCTGTCCAACACTGATGTTAGCCGGCTTTAGTACAGCTCCAAAGAATGCTGCTGGTATAATTGTTTTGAAACCACAAATCTTTCTTTTTCTTTTTTGTTTTAGTTTTTTCCTTAAAAATGTTATTATTACTTTCAATCGATGCTTTGCAAAAGAGTTTATATCTGTAAAACGAAGCATCGTTCATCCTGAAGTGGGAAAAAGTCAATGTTGTAAAAGGTCATTGAATGCACTGGACCTCATGACTTACAGTAAAAAGGATTTCTACATGTTTGTGTAATTCAAGAGAAACAGTACAATTCCCCTAGAATGATTTTATTCCTTTAAAAACCTCATGACTTCTCCCTTAGAATCAGCTTGCTTCGCTAAATTAGAACCTTTTCTACCTCAGGAAAATATTTTTTAACGGTAACAGCAGTGAGGTCAGAATCCATCCGAAACCAGCAAGTAACAACAGGGTCGAAAAAAAATCCTGCTACATCCAAGGCAACATCTGATTTCAATATTCACCCTGCAGCGCCCCCCCGCCCTCCCTGACTCCAGCTGAACATTGCAACAATACATTCAACATATATCGTCATTGGTTGCTAAGAAGCTCTTGTGATGTGTACACTCTGGACCCTAACAGGCCCCCGGAGAGACGCAGTGCAGAGAGAGGAGGAGAGACTGCAGCTGTCTGAGGTCACCGCCGGCCCTCAGCACCAGGCAGTGACCCCAGGCTGTGACCCCCGGGTGAGACTGCATCCAGGCCGGGTTCTCTGAGAACAGCTGAAGAACATGCAGGAGAGACACGCCTGCTGTAATGCATTAGTAGAGTGGTCGACATTATATAAGACCCACTGGTGCTTCATCTGGTGCCGGACCGGTTTATATAACTGGGAATAGTTGCAGGGGCCCAGCAGAGGAGTCGTTTCCCTGTGAGATGGATGCTCATATTGGCCCGTGTCAAACTGTGGTGGGAGTCAGAGGCTGGTGAAGGACCTGTGGTGCCATAAATCCAAAGCCACCAATAACAATTCGCTTTGTGTTAAGTCAAAATGTCCAGAAAAATCTTCACATTAGTCCTCACTGTCACTATCACGTACAAATCAACATATTAAGTAAATAAAGAAAAGGATAAATGGTGAAAAAGAAGCTATGAAATATAAAAAAAGGGTAAGAGATAGAAATATTATGTAAAAAATTTGATAGATGTAAGGAATCAAAGCAAAAACAGCACCTGAGGTCATTCAAGGAAAAGTACGTGACCACAGTGTTGACACCATTTCACTCTGATGCCCACACAACATGCCGTTCCAAAACACCTCACAGCTCATCACCAGAGATGTTGCCAAAACAAAAATATATCAACCTCATCCAACACCATTTTTTCCCATTAGAAGCATTTGCTGCCAAGTGGTCTGAGATGTGCACATTGTTCTTGTTTTGCCCAAACATCCAATATTAAATCTCACTTTCACAGAGTTCCTCTCGGCCTGCAGCTTGATGAGACGACCCTGGATTCAGGATCAATAAAAGCAACAAGGCTGCATTGAGGAATCCAGGTGAGATTTAAACCCATGATTGTGAAGGATGGGGGGGGAAACAAATCGATAAACATCTTCTTCTTCAGCCTTCTTCCCTCGGAGGCATTAACACCACAGTGTGAGGGGCTTTAAGTTTCTTTCCCTGCAAATAGACAGAAGCCTCCTCGGGATTCACAGAGTTCCATCTTTGTTTTTCCTTCTAATCAGTGGAAGGAGGTTTTCACACTGAAAGTAGATTATATTTATTCACAGAGAGGTGATGTGTGTAAATGCAGTCGGCCCGGAGCGGGAAGCCTTGGCCCGGCCGTTCAGGGCCAGAGATTAACGTTTCTGCCTCACTTGTGTCATTTTCCTGCCATTTAGGAAGCCGATGTTTATCATAACACAGCATGTGAGCCTTTATTTATGCAGGTCGAAAATAACTGAGCTCTGTTTCCCTTTGGACTCCACAAATACATTAACAAAATATAATGGCACGCAGCAGAGTGAATACCCCTGCCAAGGCCCAACAGTCGACTTAAATTCAATCAAGCTGCACCAAATTGCACAAACTCAAAGTCAAAATTAAGATCCATGAGTTATTCTCTGGGAAATCTGGAAAAATCCTGAATCCACTCCATTTGTCCAGATCCTATTCAATGGGTCCTTTCTTTGACCTATATGTGAAACTAAGTTTGGTGCAAATTCATTCAGTAGTTTTGCATAAATCTCATTGAAATCGTATGTTTCACTACAACTCTACACATGTTTTAGGTCAAACTGATAAATGCAGACTCATCCTCCTTATCTGTTCTGTACCTGCGGCAGGAACCTGGATATGCAGCTTTCAGCACTCATAGGAAGGTTGATTGATTGATTGATTGATTGATTGAGAGATTGATTCTGTGATTAATGTCAGCAGCTGGGTTTCCTGAGGCTGAACATAGCGTCTTCTCACCAGAGGAAGCCATCAATTTCCACATTGCAATTAAAGACACCGTGGGGGATATGTTTCCATTCACATTACGCTGTGTGAGAAGGAATCGGCCGCCTTCGGACACTGCTCAAGAGTTGAAAAATGCTCCAAAGATATTGAGTCACTACTTCATAAAATAAACATTTTTATGATGAAGAATTAAGTTTCCTCTGAGCGTATCCACATGCGGTTTTAGGAGCTGTTTTTACTTCTTCTCAACAAAAACAAAACAACGAGTGATGAGGGCCAAGAGGACTCATCTTTTTTCCATCGCTTAAATAAATGAAAACATGCAAGAAAAGTTTCGAAATCCCCTAAAAACTATTTTTGAAATCTCCCAACGCACTTTTTTATGAATGGTGCAGTGTTTATTATCAGTGTTGACTTCAGGATAAAGAAATCGGTCGTTGT
Source organism: Limanda limanda (assembly GCF_963576545.1). NCBI lineage: Eukaryota > Metazoa > Chordata > Actinopteri > Pleuronectiformes > Pleuronectidae > Limanda > Limanda limanda. Next base: position 24,011,843 of record NC_083641.1, on the reverse strand, counting down.
TCCAAAGAATTCAAGGCTGTTAAAAGCTCTGTGGAGATGAGAGAAATGTAAAAGAATGAGAAGTTAACAGTTCCCTAGAGGCTGGGCTGCTCCTTAATACACATCCGGTAAATGCTTAATAAAAGCAATATAACTTCAACTATTTGATAGATAAATAATAATGATTAATATCAGATCATCATGGATTACCAGAGGGCAAAGTGAATGTAAAACTGCAAATAAAAAAGTCACATTCCTCAAAAATGTTATTGGAAGCTTGTAAAATGTTAATGGTTTATGAATATAAGCAATTTCTGAATGTGAGAGTTAAAAGAAAGCAGTGCACATTAATAGACCACAACACGATAGCAGAGGTTTCCTCACCGCTGCTTTGCTATTTTGGATCTGGACCCAAAGAATGTGCTTTCCTCTCCTGGACAATGTCACTTTAATGAGGTGGACAGTGTGTTATGGTCGATACCCAGAACCATCTGGCCGTCTCGTATCCGTCTCATAAACTCAGGTCTCCTTATAGCTCGGCTGTTCCCTAATGTGTGTGACTCTCTTCCAGCTTTGTCCCCGTTCACAACATCATCCTCCAAGTTATTTGATCACAACATTCCAGCTGAAAGCATATGTTGATTTCATCTGCTTGACGGCTAAATAAAGCGAGACAGCGACACTGCCTCCGGTCGGTTTGGTCTCAGCCGGGAGAACCGAAACTGAAAGAGGCAGCAAGCGACCGAACGCCATGAAACTCACACAGTGGAAAAATATCATGACAAATGAATATGAAGAGAATCTCGGCGGCGTGTTGACAAAACGCGTTGACGTGATTCACGGTGGTCTCGCACTCCGGTTTCCTCAGAGTCACAGTCTGGATTGACCCGGGCCATCGCTCACAGGCGCAGATCTCCTGCACACCAGCGGACCACACGTTGGTTTACTGCGGCACAAAAGTGACATGGAATCTTTCCAGGCCATAATGTCCACTTGTGCGGTGCCGTCATACAAAACAGAGGTCATGTGAGAGTGCAACCTGAGCTGGAAATGGCATCTACCCAGATCCCACAGCTGCCCCTCGAGGGCCACATCCCACCAGGCCAGATATTTCCCCCCTCAGCGAAAACAGAAACAATGATGTGGCACGCTGCCTAATTTTAACTGCATACCGCCAAGTGACCATTATACATATAGAGAGGCCTTTAAAACAAGAGACATTCCCGGGACGCCGGCTGGGGGGGCCGCTCACGGACACCTGCTGCCGTCACTCGCATTGATACTGACTGAGGCCCGAGCGAGACCCCCGTGCACGACAGGACACAGGATCAACTCGCAGGGTGATTTTTCACAATGTGCCAGACGGCCGAGCGGCACTGACTTCGGTTACAGTACAAGCCCGACTGTAATGGAGGCTGAGACTGAGCAGACTTCCTCAAAGACCAGGTTGTAAAAACTGATCCAGGTATAAGGTTCTGCCAGAAAACACCAAGAGACCCAGACTCAGGAGTGGAAAAGCAAAATCCACGAGGCAGCCGTGTCTAATTCCACACGTTACAATGAAGGTTCAATTTCTCACAACAGTTCTAATTTTCATTTTAACTGCCCAGCGAACAGGAATGTTAAACCTGTGTCTTAGTTAGAATCAACAGCAATGAGAAAGTATCATGTGCATCAATGTAAATTCAAGGGAATGTTAATATGCATATGTATTAAAACTGTATTTTATTCAATACAGTATAAATATGCAGACAAAGTGGGTGATGTTTAAAAACCTCTTCTCCAGCCGGGAGTTTTCTCATTTCCATTTACTCAGCAACTTGTTTAAACCATTTTTAAGGTCAGTGGGTGCAGAGAGGAAAATAAAAGAGCTGGACAGATCAAGACAGACACAGAGCCACATATTTCAAACTCTCCTCTCAACCTGATCACTTGTTCATGGAGGAGAAAATCCATATGCAGATGAATTATCAAGGGGCAGAGAACTCAGAAAACTAAAAAGAAAGCAATAACCACACTGCAATTAAAAAGATACGAATAATTTCTTACCTGCACCTGCTGCATTGGTCATCTTATTGAACATCTACAAGACAAAAGCAAACAACACTAAATCAGTGATAGAGTATCGGGGATGTGAGTTTTGACGATAAGAAAGAAACCTAAGAAAAGCATTGCACAGGATTTGGCTGTGAGAAACCACCAAGAGACACAGAACCAGTTCCCTGCTCTCGGGAACAGAGGATGTCTCCCTGCATTCTTCATCGGTGAAATCACTGCTGTGTTGACGGAGCCAATAGAGAATCTAACTGGAGCAATAATTCTAACTTGTTAACACTTTTTGTCAGCTTGTTATTCCCATAGATTGTGGTTATTCCCCACAATCTGCTGTCGCTGCTTTAATAACATTCTACCAGGACGTTTAAACTCAATTTTACAAAAGTTTGCTATTAACCTGCATTACAGTTGTCTAACTTTATAATATTGTATTTTACAATTAAATGAAGATAGCCTGTTATATATTTGAAGACCAATGTCGTCTGTATGAATATGAGAATGAAAGAAAAAGGAAATGTTTGGACAATCTGAAGTGTTACTTAGCTGTTAATATTGAAGTGATATAATATATAGTAATTGTTGATTTTCAATCATGAATACTGACGTCTGTAAATACACACTTAAATATATTTCCCATATTATAACACTCATTCTTGCCAGAAGTGCCTTTTGAGTACTTAATGCTTTATGTACTAATTTCTAGAATTGTTTGGAAAACTCATGTATCTCGACTTGAAAGAGACGATTCACATCTGCAATAAAACCCACTTAAAAACATCCTTGATTTTGCAGATGATATGTTAATAAACCCGCAGAGGGTGCAGGAGTGAAAGTGGAATTCCAAAAACTGGCCGGGTCGAGATTTCTTCCCCTCTCTTGCCAGGCTCTCTCTCTCTCCTCCATTTCCCTCGGTTGTGCCCCACCGGTCTGATTTACGCCCTTGTTTACTTGACCCGTTTCCATATTTTTTTCCCCTGGCAGAAACAGAAACGCTGCACAAACTCGCCTGCTCCTGATATCGCTGACCCTCTGCCGTGAGAGTCAACTGGCAACAGGCCCACGTGACGCCGGGTTCAAACTTCTATCAACGTTTTTTTTCTCGTCTCAGAACAATCAGTTACTTGTGGAGCCGCAGTGTTGTCATGGCAGCGGGGTAAAGAATCACACGCCTGGACGAGCGACCTGTAGCGACGCCTCCACAACAAAAAAGAGCCGATTGGCTGGATCGAGCGGGACAGGTGGTTTTGTTTGGACGCCATCCGTCTTTGTTACACGGCTCGCTGACACTTTGAGGCCACACGGCAAATGAGGTGAGAGGGGCACCAGTCCGTTTCTCATTCAGACGGAGGGAGACGCTGCCAAGAGGTTTTTCTGGCAGGTCTTTAAAAAAACCTTAAAGTGTCCATGTGACTCCGGAGTCAACGGCTGAACCCGACTCTGACTCAACAGAGAAATAAGCAGGTCATAAACATTGACTCATACCCTCGTGTGCATGTCTTCTTACCTCTGTTTAAACATGGAGCAGATCAGCGGGGTCCTGAGGAAACCAGGAGCTGCTGCCATTGATGTATCGCTCATAATTGACTGTGAGATTTGGCACGGCCGGGCAGAATTCCATCACATATCTAAACACTTCTTTAACCGAGGTTCAAAGGCTGCGTTTGATGTACAGAAACACTGCGGATTGTTGTCCCTGTGCTTTAACTATCACATGCAAAGTGTCTTTAAAACGGAGGGAGACAGGAGGGTTTGTCTTCTGGAAATGCGATGGACCTGATAAGTTCAGTCTCAGAAGACGAGCGTTTCAGAAATAAAAGTTGGGGGAAAACGTGCACTGCAAAAAACCAGATGCTGGGCCCCGGAGGAGATGTGTGGATCTGACAAGACTTCAAAGTCTCGAGCACATCACTCTCTCTCGCCTGCTTTCTTTTCCTTCATCTCTCCTTCATGCCAGTCAGGAGAAAGTACTTCGATAGTGATTCGCAGCCACTGTTAAGACACACTGCCCGAGTTCAGTCCAATTTCCGTCAGGTGGTGGACACAGGTCGAAGGCTGCAGGTCAGGAAAAGTGACATCCTCCACGCAGAAGCGGCACGTGGGACTGGTGTTTGTATGGAGTGACAGGTCTGTGTGTGTTTATGTGAGGGAATGTGTGTGTTTGTGTGTGTGTGACAGGTAGCGGCACTAATGACACACTGCTTAAGAGACAACAGGGCAGCGACAGGTCCGGTCAGTCCGAGGGGACGGAGCAGGACGGAGTAGGGCGTCCTCTGTCAACACCGATTAAAAGAAGGAGCCGTCAACCTGAATACATCTCAACTGACCAATAACTCAGTGAAGAGCGAGGTCGAGATACAGTCACTGATATTAGATCAGGATTTCATGGTTCTTTGTTTGGTCTGAACGTTTAATTTAGAAAGATCCTGCAAGAACAGAAGATCCAGTTTTAGGATTGATTTTTAAATTCTTTTAATTACTTTTTAGACAGACATGAGCTGTCACCTCCCGATATCTCAGACTTTTTTATCTCCCTCCGAGCCAGGACGATCTAGTAAACGCTGGTAGCCATTTCAAAATCAAGGCTGAAACCAAAGGAGACAGAGCCTTTGCCATGAGGGCCCCTTCATTTAGGAACAATCCAGTAGAATCTGTTAGTGGTTTTATCTCTCTTCTAAAGACACGTCTCTGTAAAAACTTGTATTGAAAAGTGCCATACAAATAAAGTTATTACCATTATCCTCACATTTGAGAAGTTGTGAATGTGGAATGTACTCAAATACTCCTTGAATATAAGATATCCGCCTCAGAATAGTCAGACAAAGTACTTTTCTGTTATAATTAAAGGTTAAAACTTCCTTCTATTACTTTTTGGGACTACAATGTAGTATCACCCCCGTCATGCAGTCTGTTGACAGAAGGTGCAAACCACCCTGTTTTATTCACTGTGTACATTGTGATATAAGGAGCAGACAAGACATAAATCACATTCCAGTTAAGATTAGCTCTGCCTGCATGATGTGCAGCAGATTGACGCAGATATGAGGAACATTCCACATGGTTTTTTTCTTCACATTGTACAGAGGCAGCAGGGATTCAGGCAGGTGCCAGAAAACGTCGACCAGATACTCCCATAAAACATCTCTGGTCCGGGCTGTAAACTGCCTGTTCAAGCTGGGAGCACTGGCTCGCACACTGGACCGGTTTATTCTTAGTCTCCGAGGCTGCGATTCAATCTGCATCGCATTCTCGCTCACCTGCTGTCTCAGGCGTTTCGGTGCAGAGCGATTATGTAATAGGGCCCAGGGGGGGGGGGGGGGGGGGCTCTCTGAATGTGCAGAGTTGCTCACATGTCGATTCATCGGATTTCTGTCACGTCTAAACCCGGTGGACAAACTTAAAGGAACAGTCCGACAGGTTGGGTGAGATTATATTTGTGGATGGAACCAGGCTAGCTGTTTCCCCCTGTTTCCAGTCATTACGCTAAGCTAAGCTAACTTGCTGCTTAACGGATATGAGAGTTATGTCAATCTCTGGATATCTGTGACATCTTTGTCTGCCACAAAATGAATAATTACCAAAAACTTGCACTTATTCGTTTACACGTATTACTTTATTTTGTATCTTCAAACTTCAGAGCTCCCAATAAGGTTATGTTTAAACTACATTCATTACTTGTTTGTAAGCAGGATAACGCAAAAACTTCTGAGTGGATTTTCCCAAAATTGGGTGAAAGGTACTAGTCAGGAAAGAACCCTTTAAAATTTGGTGTGGATTGGTAATTTCTAAGAGAATAATTATGAATCTTAATGGAAAATCTGTCATATTTAGGGTACTAATATATGCAATTCATAATAATGGTTCTAATGAATTGAATATGGTTGATAAGGGGACAGAAATCCACAATAGCAGTGTGGTGCACATGTAAATAATTATTTTGTTGCTTAATAAAAACATCCTATAAATCATGTAATCATCAAACAGCCCGGAACATGTCATCTAACCCTGTTTCCAGTCATTACGCTAAGCTAACCTAAGCTAACTTGCTGCTACAGATTTTTCCAGGCGGATATGAGAGTTATGTCAATCTTCGGATATCTGTGACATCTTTGTCTGCCACAAAATGAATAATTACCAAAACCTATTACACGTATAACACGTAAGGCTTTATTTTTCTATCTTGTCCCGGGCAAGAAGGTTGTGTTTAATCTACACTCATTGTTTGTTTGTTAGGAGGATTATGCAGAAACTACTGAATGGATTTTCCCAAAATTTGGTGGAAGGAGGCGATATAGGTCAGGAAAGTACCCATTAAAATTATGTGTGGATTGGTAATTTCCAAGAGAATAATTATGGATCTTAATGAAAAATCTGTCACATTTAGTTGACTGATATTTGTGTGGTTGCAATTTATAATAATGGATCTAATGAATTGAAATATGGTGGATCAGGGGACAGAAATCCACAGTAGCAGTGTGGTGCACGTGAAATTCATTATTTTGTCTAATAAAAACATCCTATAAATCATGTAATCATCAAACGGCCGGGAACATGTCACCACTTCGTATAGAATGTGATCTCATTACACTCAATGTTCCACGGCAGCCAAAATACTCTCGTCTTCACCATATGTGAACATTCCCAGCTGTCCCTGTGCCAAGTTTTAACCTGCGCCGCTGTCACTTTCAAGAGATAGTTATGGCTTCCACAGAGGAGACAGGTGGCGTCTGCTCCGAGAGCCGAAACTTCATTTCATCTAAAGTATCAGAGCCTGCAGACAAAATAATCTCCCTTTGACTCTCCAATCTAATTATGCTCAAACCCGTCTCACCCCGATCTTTCCAGTAGCCCTCAGTGTGGTTCCAGTATCCTGCAGTCCACAGAATACGCTCCACGCTGTGGCTTCATGGAGGTAGCTGAACAAAACAAAACTATAACGTGACATAGAACTAACATCTCAGTGTAACACGATGCCCAGATTTCATTGAATTATATCTGAAAATAGTTGTGATTGCAGCTTTTCTCTCTTATGAGCAGGTTGTTTGCCGCCGAGCCGCAGCCGGAGCACAAAGCACAAGCTGAAAGGCTTTGAGTCCAAACCCTGCCCTGCATTCTGCAAATCTCTCAGTTGTCTGTTTCTCTTAGGGCGGCTGAATGGTGACATTTATATACTTGGTCCAGCAGAAGTGGGCGCTGCTTGTTTAAGAATGTCTAAGCCGCCTCACTCCCAACGCAAAACCTCAAATATTTACAGATGTAGATGGAAGAAGAGGAGCCGCGCCAGAGAGAGAGCGTCAGAATTTCAACTGGTGATTAATTTGTTTTAAAACGTGACCTAATCTACTACGTGTTGTTTTTATTCTTCTTCCTCTTTCAACACAGTAATAGTGATATAAGGATTAAATAAGATGTTGTGAAATTTAAGATTCACAGAGTGTGACTTTATTCATGAAGGAAACTGATAAGAAGGCTTATAGAAAATATTGTGTAAGCGGATAAATCTCTTGCGCAGATGAAGTCATTCTGTTTTTCTTTTTAAATCCATTGTTTATCAAAAGAAAAACCTCGACTAGAGCTGAAATGACGCAACAGTGCTTTTCCTCATCAACACCGCTGTGGAGCCCTCGAACAAGGCCCTTAACCTCGGAGCTGCTCAGGAGCCAGTGGATCAGAAGGAGGTGAAACTGAGCAGATTCCAGTCAGCTCGGTGAAACCGCCTCCAATAAATCAATCATTAAAAGACGCCTAAAAAGACCTAGAACATTTAAAATTGGATCAAGAAGACGATCAGCATCTTTCCGAGAAGATAAATTACGATAAAATGTCTCGTTAAATAAACCAAATGAGTCACACAGGCTTTGTTGTTCAATAAACTAAATACTAATCTGACAAGTCTGATAGACTTTAATTCATTTCAGATTAAACAAATTTACAGATGTGTATAGTTCAATCATAGGATGGACCCAACGGGAACCTTTCCCAGCAAAAGCAAGAGCTTTGAATAAGCAAAGAGACACAGAGGAAGTAAACATATCGTGGCAGAAACCCAATAAATACTAAAGCCAGATTTGAGCTGAAACACAGAAAAATGTGAAACCAGTTGTGCGGCCAAAGGAATTGAGCAGTTCACAGACTTAAAGAAGAGACCTGGACCATATGACTGTATGAAGCAAGCACTGTGATACATATGTGATTGTACCTGTGTGATTTCTGAGAATGTGTTAGACGCCTGCAGGCATCTTGTGATTGATCGAGAGACCTACCGTCTTCTTGCTTCTTGCTCTTGTTCCCGTTGAGGCGCTGCGAGGAGCAGAAGATCCGGCTCGGCTCGGACATTCCCCTGAGCCGGGTCCTTGGAGAACCAGGTCGTCCGGGGCTCGGTGGAGACTGGACTTTGAAACGGCACCGCACTGCAACAACATCACATCAACAATCAAGACCGGGTCTGTCTCCGAGTGGTCTGAGCGGACTGGGACAGGATGGTCTCAACGGTGGCCAGGGGAAAAGAAAACAAGAGGCTGAGGTCAACGGCTGGGGAAGTGAAATCTCCAGTCTCGATTCAGCTCGACAGAGGCGCACAAAGGAGCCTGTATGTGGGGATCCTCTTTGGAGAGGACAGAGATTATGACCTTGTCAAATACCCCCAGTAAAGATGTCTTGTCTTGCCCAGTCGCCTGTCATTAGTTAAAGCAAGTAATAGTGAATGCCTGGGATGGTTATGCAGATGCCTGGGAGGCATGTGAGCCTCTGTCATCCATTCCTAATGGACCAAATCATACAAACTCCCTTCCAGCACAACGGCTCCTCTGTGCCGCGCATACATGTTCAACGGCAAAGAGCACTTTTGTTCCCGAACGCTCACTCTGGAGGGATATTTCATGTAACACGCCACCATGAGAAGAGCCCTGTTTTAGTTTCATGGTCCCGGTCACAGCCTCAGAAGCACAACAGCTGTCTGTTCCTGCCGCACCACTTCCACCAGTCTGCAGCTCTGTAGACTCCAGTATCACGTCCGAGAGCCGCAGATCCACATCATAAAAACAGCTCAGTGAGACACTGTAAGATGTCCTGACAAAGCCCACAGTGTCACACACACACACACACACACACACACACACACACACACTGTATCCACATACCTCACACGTCCAAGTCATGGGAGAAACTCACATGAGATCCACACAATGTCTTCCACGCTTGGTTTATGCATTAACACTTCTTCATTTGACTGTTTAAATCCAAATCTAACGTGCAACACTCTTTTGTTTTTTCAAAGAATGTCCAGGACATAAAATTCTACTGAACACCTGTTGCTTACAGGTCCAAATAATCCAAAGGGATTTTCTCTGCACAGAGCAAAGTAAATTGATTCAGTGAAGTTTAAAAAGCATGACCAAGTATGCAGCGTACGCTTCGGAGGAATGTGTTCAGCACAGAGACCGTGACAGTGCACGCACCATCTGAACCTCGGCAGTCCACACGCTGCTTTATACCAGGACGGGCCGGTTGATGCCAGGGCTGAGAGAACACACGCTCACCTGTTTCTTGCGGGCGGTGCCGGGCGTGTTGGAGGGAGACGAGCTCGCACTCAGGGCCTCCTCTATGTCCAGGTTGAGCTGGTCCAGTTTCCTCATCAGCTGGCTCATTGATTCTGACCAGGGAGACTTGACCTGTGGGTAATCAGGGGAAGAGGAGACAAGCTGCTCTGTTATAAGAGAAGAGACTGAGGGGGATTTCTCACAGTTGTCAGTGTTTGTTGTGAATTCAAGCTCAAATATTCAGTTTACATTATCTTAACAGTTTTATCACACAAATACCAGTATTTCTTTTTGTATTTTTATTTTATTTTAACCAGCTTTTTATTGTTTGTTTTCGCTCACAAAGCATTTTTGGATCCCTGAAAGTGGCTGCAAAGAAGTCACAGCTATAATAAAAGCAAAAGCATTGCCTTAATAAATCATCTCCAGCATATAAATAGATAACTCACTAAATGATGCACACACACGCACAGTGCTACACACGGGAGTTTTCAGTTATTAGTTTGAGGTTAATGTCAAGTTGAGCTGTTGACACGTCATTTAAATCACTTGGCATCTTAATTACAGGCTCCAGCTCCTCATCGTTAAAGTAAAATAATACTCTTTTTTATTTTCAAACATGCAGTAAAACCAATGGGGAGTGAAATCAGGTTAATTAGTCTGTCCAGTAATCAGCTGCCGTCTTTGTCAGACTTATTGGACACACGAGATCTTTAAAGAAAGACGAGAGCATCTGTGGATTCACGGCTTTGCCCTGAACTCAAACCAGAGCGACACGCAAACCCCAGAAAAAGTATCTTGTAAAATTGCAGATGCTACAGTGCCGCTGCCACACATGGAAATGTGATCTCCTCCGACGCTTCTCGGGGTGAAAGAGCACAGGAGGAGGGGGCCAGACATGTGCGCCATGCAGAGCATGATGGAATTCCCTGCACCAGGGCTTTCACTGCCCCCCCGAGACACAGTGCATATAAATAGGACATCTTCACACAGACAGGAGCTGTGTCTGAGGATCTGCAGGTCCAGCCCCATAAATCAGCAGGATACACCTCAGTCACCAAGGCATAAATTAACATAGTTGTTCTGCAATCCGAGCAGAGGAGATACATCACATTGTGTTTGTGTGTGTGTGTGTGTGTGTGTGTCTGTATGTGTCTGTGTGTGTCTTGCCTAAAGTCCTGGAAAGGGTCACATGCTACAAACTCCTCAACAGCATCATTGTAGCCTCGGGTTAAAGAATCCCAGCATGAAATCCCAGAAATATCAGTTAGTGACTTTTCTGTAGAATTTCTCTTGTCTATTAGGTTAAACAACATCATGTGTTTCCAAGGAAGATCCTCCTGGAATATGACTGCTACAGGAAGTCACTAGGAAGGACCAACAGAGAAATTCGACTTTTCCGATCACTCTCACCCTCCAAGAGCAAATTTCAAGATCACCAACCACAGGATGTGACCTGTACATTTGCAAAAATGAAGTTAGCATCAGGAGATAATATTGACTTCATTTCTGATTCTCTTCCTTCCCCCTAAGCGGTAAATAGTGTCAATATTCAAGTGAAGCATGACGTTATAGGAGCTGTCATCGTGACTGATTTAATCACTTACTGAATCCGAGCAAGACTGTATACGAAGTGAAATGGAAAATCCCTAACCACTCATTGCAGCTGCTCCTTTATCGTCCCTCTGAAAACCATCAAGGCTTAATTTCTTAGTTTATGTATTTGATTAATTTCAAACATTCCAGAGATACAACCGTGTGATAACCACAACACATCAGATACATCTGTGTGTCTCCACAGTCAGGGGTATTTTAATGTTTATCGTCTCCAACTCAATTTAAAACTGACCCGATCACAGTTAAAACCCCCCCGAGGCGACGCATCACCAGCCAGAGCCAAGACAAACAGTCCAAATCAGCCGGAAATCCGTAACTAACATTAATTAAATTCCTGGAATTAAAAAAGGGAGTCCAGATTACTGCCAGTCACTACTGAATCATTTCCGTTTATTACATCAAGCACAATCATTTCATTGACGACACCCCCACAATGTCTTGGACCGGGCGTGGTTCCAGAGAGACGGGCTTCGATAAACTAGGTCAGTAGTTTCATCGATTTAGAAAGTGGAACAGAAATCTTAGAAATCACAGATTGTTTATGTTATGTTCCATATGTCTCTGTAAATGATCCCTGACATGTTCCTTTAATATGACCTTCTACATTTGCAAATACTAACATCTTTCCACGAGCTGCAAATCATTCTCCACGAGGCAGAACATCAGAAATGATGCCACTAACCGATTCATCATATGATATTTTATGTTCTATTCATTCACGCTAAATTATGAAGAATTAAGGGTCTAGACACCAGACGCTCCCTCCACTCAGCTGACCCTGGGTGGTCAGCTGACTGGCACTGGGAGAAAGTGGCTTTTTCCGTCTCAATCCCTGAGGAATGACCTTATTCTGGACAATCCCCTGCTGACCCCTGAGGCCTGAGGGGTCAGCAGGGGTCACAGGGAGAGTAAAAAGTTTGACAGTAAGTTTCCACAGCTCAATCTCCTGTGTCTGCCAAACATATATATTAAGAGACCTAATGGTGATGTCCACACGTGATTCACTCCAGGAAACAGGCCCCAGACATCTCCAACCAGATGCTAATGAACAGGCTGCAGATTCTCCTGTAACAGGTGAAGTGTATTTCTGGTCAGCCGAGAGGTTGATGTGGTTGTAGAAGTTGATGGTGAAGGTAAGGAACGCGGACCCAATACTTACAAGTATAATAATGTTTATTACACAGAAGTTTCACAGGTCAGGACGAGCTCTAGAACTCGGAGAAATCACACAGCCAAATGGTGAAGTCTGAAAGGCCGTGGTCAAACACACATTACATAGAGAGGTTGCGACCCAAGGCAAAACAACATCCCAAATGTCGTGGTTCAGCCGGACACAACAGCATGTGTCCAAGCATATAATGTGAATGAAATGGTGTATCCATAAAAACATGCCTCGTGAAGAAAGACAAAGACCCATGTTCTATGCTTATCCATTAACAGGTCAGAGATCATTCCCTAGAGGCGAGAACTAACTAAAAATACAACAGGTCAGAGATCATTCTAACTAAAAATATAATGAGGAATTACTGAGAAGCTAAAGATGAGGGCTGCATGCTTAAACATGTGATTCTGGTTCATACCCAGGTTACAGGGATCTATTTAGCTGAATTTAGCACACAGGTGACGCAAGGATGAGGAAGATGAAGCTTAACATGATACTAGACAACCAGATCAAGATTTGGAATGGGAAATGGCCACATGTACGTGTGAATCATAAATACTTGATCATGGAACCACCGTCATGATTAACGAACCAGAGCAAATTGGAATTAAAACTGTGTCCGTCCTCTTGATTCAGTGTCACACAAATCCTCATGTCTGCTCCTCATTGGCTGAACTTTCCTGCGTCTAAAGTCTAGAGCGAGACCGACTCAACTGTTATGAAATGAGTAAAGCAGCGATTTGATTTCAGCTAACAATCTACAATGAGTCTCTGTGATGACAAGAAATAAAACTGCAGAGACAGAGGTTGACTTCAAGCTTCAGTCGATGCAACTTTTCTCCCAATGTTTGTGCGAAAAGAATCTTGACATTTTAAACCTTACAACTGAAAATATATAAGAAAGAGGGAATAAAAGACATGGACTAATTAATTAACCATGGGAGTCAGAAACAGATGCTCGGGCCAAATCTGGAACACATTCACAGCGTCTCTTTTCAGTGACATCCCCACAAGGTGCAGCTCAGGAATGTGGCCACTTCCACACAGAATGAGACAAATTCCACAGAAGGCTTGACGCTCAAGTGAGACACTACCCTTGATTCATCCCTCTGTGCCTTTTCCCTCTCGATCCCGGGGCCCGGCAATTGTGCGAAAGCCCTCCACACCATGGCAACTGGGCTTGGTATGAGTCAGTCCTTTAGATAAATGCATTAATGTTATCTTCTACAACAAAATGTGAGCCGGCTATAACTTTATCAGCGCAAATTGGCCACATAGAAAAGCCCAACACTGCGGCTTTGACATGGAAATGAGGAGTTAAGTGTGTGAGCTCTGGGCTCGGTGCCTGGTCTGCGCCACCCACAGAGAGTGCCAGAGATCACCATGGAGGTTTCCAAATGTAGCAGCCGGTCATGCGAAAGGGCAACGGCTACCTGGCGACTCGAGAGGAATAAATTACAGTCCTAATATCCTGCAAAGCAAGGACACACAGAGTGAGCTCAGTCATAACTGCAGAAGAGGAGAGAAATGTGAAGAAATGTGTTTTAAAAGGGACATTTAGTCACTCGACTTTAATCATCCTGCTCAATGATGCAGGCCGGCCGGGAGTCCTGAGTGTAAACAGCGTGCATACAGTGCCCTCATATGGTTCATGTTCACAACTGCATCCAGGGACGAGCTCAGGAATCCTCTGTGTGAGTCTTTGCTTTTAAAACTAGTCTGAACCTTCAGCTTTTAGAATCTGCACTCATGTATTTTTTATTCTTCTTCAGAGAGACCACATCTCTAAACCCACATCATTTAGTTGTTAATTAGATAAACTGAAGATAATAAAAGCTAAGCACCAAGTAAATCACCTTGTTACTGTGTTTGGAAAGGTGCTATACAAATAAAGCTTTATTACTATTATAATTATTACTACTATTAAAGAAGATTTATTGTCATTGCAAAATATGAGGTGCATGAAATTAAACTAAGTACTGAGGTCCCGATAAGCAGCAATGAAATATAAACACTAGAATCTAAAAACTAAGCAGAAGCAGGAAATAAATAAAATGTAATAAAAACAATAAAACAATAGAATCTCAAACTAAACAAGGATAAAAACACTGTAAATTAAAAAGGTGTAAATGAGTATTGATTAATTATTTGCTCTTTTCTTTCTAAGCACTTTCCAAATTGTTTGGACAGTGAAATGTTTTGGGGATTCTTATCTAGCAGGTATATATATTTACAGTATATAATATAAATGTGATTTAACCCTGACATGACAGTGTGCATTCAGTGTCAGACTATAAAATAAAAACAAGCAAAGGAAAGCAATGCAGAATAAAACAGCCTGTTTTTTCCTATGAATCCAATGGACTTCTGTTCTTTCCAGTCCGCTGGCTGAAATGCTAGCCTCTCTCGGAGTGATGTCCGCCGTGTGATAACAGAGCTCGGCTGGTGTGTGACACCATGAGAAGCAGCGACCTGCTGTCTTTTGATAATATTTACAACAGGCTCCCCGGATTCCCTGCATTCCTCCACCCTTCTCCAGAACAACCCATTCAGAGCAGAGTGTCATCCTGCACATAAAGCCGGCATCACCTCCACATCGCACCCGACACACACACACAGACACACACACACACACACACACACACACACACACACACACACACAGACACACACACACACAGAGGCTAATCTCCACCGACACTTTGCTGTACCCTGTTGACACCACTGTTTAGACAAGCATGTGCAACGGGATATCTTCCCTGCAGCTGTAACAGAAAACAAGTGTGAATGGATTTGAACATATGTATAAACGTGAAACTCAGTAAATGGGAAATAAATAAAACAGAGGAGAGGGGTGAGAGGATGGTTACCACCAAGGTCAGAGGGGAGGTGGAGTAGAAAGGAGAATTAAATGTGCCTGGACTTGTTGAGGAGAAGGAAGACGCTCGGTAAGGTAAAGCCGATGCAGCCGGGCAATGGGCTCTGTCAAAACACTGCTGCCTGCCGAGGGAGTGAAGAGAAACAAGGAGCCGTGTGCATTCCTGCTGGAGCTGTGCTTCACCAGAACAAATGTGACTCCTACACACTTCTACCAGCTATGTGTTATCTCACTGTGGGATGGTGTCAGCTGCAGGAAGCTGACAGATAGGCCCCCTTGAGATTCTGTCTTGTTCTTCTATTGTACCTCATTGATCAATGAGCAAGGAAATCTGTATTTATATACAATGCAGTCAAGTGCCTTTGATTGACGGACTTTACTTGTTTTTTGTGGGTAATTTATTCCTTGATTCCTTCCTTTCTTTTATTTTACGAAATAAAACATTTTATTTTCTTATTCGAACAACCCCGAGTCAAATTATTTTGACTTGAAATCCGATTCACACGTTTTTGGTAAATTAATGTGGTAAATTTACATATGTGCAAGGACATATATTGGATAGAAGTTGGAAATGGGATTCTTAATTTGGCACAATCACAAATTCATGTGATTTATTGGATTTATGTTACATGATATATTTAGGTGATATATGTGTCAAGCCTTTGACTGATTTATTGGATTAATTTAAATTATTGTTAATTTATTCCATTGATGTCTTTGCATCCTGAATTCTTTCTGAAACAATTTTCTCATTTGAAAAAAAAACAACCTTTACTTCAAATACGATTCACATGTTTTTTGCACATGTGGTAAATTTACATGTACGCAAGTGGTTCTCTGACGTGATGGAAACAAAAGCTTCTGAGACATTTCACATTACACCAGATGTGAAAAGATTAATCCCTCGTGTTGAGAGGGATCAAATGCATGTATCACAAATGCATGTGTAGTATTTCACATCTGATTTATTGAGGCTATATGATATATGTTATTAAAATGTTGGTCTCAAATATTTCTAATGATATAAATCTTTAGTTTTTTTAATACCTGCCTCGGGCCTTCACATATCTTGTTTACTTTCTTTTCAGAAGACAAGTGATTATACAAGCTTCTTTATTGTTGTGGTGGTTTTAGATGAATAGCAACATACCTCCTTACTGCTGGATTCCTCCTCTGCTTCATGTCCGTTGCTTCTGTGGTCGGTTTCCGCTCGGCCACTCACGGCTCCTCTCCTCTTCTGTTTGGCTTTGCCACATCTCCTTTGCCTGTAACTCACATGGAGCTCTCTACTCTGAGGCAACTCTGGGAACACGTCATCGTCGTCGTCGTCATCATCACCATCGTCATGACCGTCCTCCTCCTCATCCTCCTCATCCTCCTCTTGTGAAGACGCTCCATCATCGGAGCTCTCGTTGGCGAAGGCGTGGTTTTCGGTGGCAGCGGCGCAAGCGTTGTCGGAAAAGGTGATGGAGCTGAGTTTGTGCTTCACGATGCGTGGGAGATCCAGGAACCTCCGGCCTGAAGCGTGGACGGGTGCAGGGACAACAAGAGGAGCAGTGGAGTCTGGGATGAGGACGGAGCACGTGGCCCCTGGAGGTCGACTGGCGTGGCCATTTGAGATTGGCTCTAAATTCCTGATTACTGTTTTTTCGCATTCACAGTTCGAGTCCGCTGTCTTGTGATGAACCTCATGGTCCGACTGGCGTTCTGTGACAGGTACAGGAAGTGGAGATTCATAGCAGCAGTCTTCATTTGAGCTAGGTGAGGTGAACACACTATCATGAACCTGACCTGAGGCCAGCGGACTGTGGTCCAGAAGTGCTCCAGCAGGATTCACCTGCTGAGGCTCCTGGGAGCTCACAGCCTCGGGAAATTCAACATTGTTATGGCTGACGAAGGCGAAACTCTTCTTCAGCTTGGTTCCGTCTCGGTCCGATACCAACAGCGAGCCGGTTTGTGGTCCAGGCGGACAATCGTCCCCCCCGTGGTCCGGTGAGCCATTCTCTGAGCACGTTGAAAAAGCATGTGATCCTAAAACTGTCCGAAACTGACGTCCCTCCAAATTCACCACAGGTGGGATTTCCATTTTTGTTTGATTCTACAGTTTCTCATAATTCAAAACATAAATCCACAGGTATTTGTGCGTGGTGTACTGGACGGCCATTTTTTTTAAATCCAAGATGCTCAGTCAAACCACGCAGCAGATGACCTGAGACAAACAAGAGAAGGGGAAATATGTGAATGAAATTAAACAAAAGAGAGGTGAAGATCATTCCCACAGACCAACAGTAAAAGCAGAGCAACAAAGATCATACATACTCCTCCGGTTGTTCCCATGCGTGTCAGTATGTTACCACGGTTTTAACCTAAAGCTTCTCGATCCCTTTGGGAGCTGCTCTCTGTTTGCCATCCAGCCGAGAGTCTGCAGCGAGAATCAACATCTGGATCAGGCCGGGCTGTTCAAGTCTGGATCTGTTTCCCACATGATCGCGGTGACATCACTGCACGGAGGAATCCGAGTGCTCTTCCCCAGGAGGTGATTTACAACACGCTACACCTTTCATCAGGACACGAGATGTCCCCGCTCGACGGTGGTTAACGTCCCACCCACCCCTTCATTACGGCCTTCCCCCCCGAAACACACCCTGGACGGGTCTGAGACATCCGAAGTGCAAAAGGATAAACAAACAAATGCAAAGCGGCAACGAGAGATTATCCTCTGAGACGTTTTCAGATGGGACAACAGAGGAGCTGAACCAGGAAACTTACAAAATAAGGATTGACCTACAGGAGACCATCAACATGTTTTCCCTTCACGTTTAAAAAAACAACAACTCTGGAATGTGCAGATTGGATCTCTTGAAAAAAATCTAACATTTTTACAATACCTAATAAAAACGCTTTTGATATTGTTTGTAGTTTTGCACACATGGCTCTCTGCTGTTTCTGTGAGAAAGGTGCACTTGGCAACTCCCTCACCGTGGCCTTGAGACTCTTGACACACACCGACACCCAGGGAAAAAAAAAACCACAACTATACGCAAACACAAACTTTAGCAGATAAAGCAGCCGAGACAAGGACAGCATCTAACTCTGGAGACACTTTTCTACAAGTCTGGCCCGATGACAGAACAAAGCATGCATACAGTAAGCGTGTATTTGCAAGTCCATACACAGAAGCATTACATAATGAGTAAATTAATGCTGTTTAGAGCCTGTAAAACCTACCCTGACACGGTGAGTGTGAAATGAGTGAACAGGAGATTAGGGCTCCTTCCAAGAAACCCCTCTTTTTAAAAAAAAAAAAAAAAAAAAAAAGGCTACGCAAGGAAGGTTCTCATTATTCCCAGAAGAATGCAGAGCAGATTTGAATGGAGGGAGAAGAAGTCACAGTGAAAATGAACTGAGGGAGTTGACTGGCAAGGGCAGGACGACAACTTACTTGGAAGGAGAGTGAGTGGGTGGGGGGGTGGAGGGGTGGAGGAGGGGGGCTGGGCCTCCTGTTCTGGAGAATTTGAACAGAAATGCCCTGAGCGAGTCGTCTCATGCAGGGACAACCCGGGTGTTGTAACGCTCTCAACTCCAGTCCAGAGACATTTAAAAGTTGTTTTTTTAAAGGGAAAGAGAAAAGGAAGAGTCTCACCTGCCGAGTGGAGGAGTCGCCCTGTGTTGTCCCAACAGTGTCACCGGGACCCTGGCACCACAGGGACAGAGAGAGGGGGCCGCTGGTTCCTGGAAGAGCCGAGAGGGCTGGACACACACCCCCCCCCTCACTGGGCCACACTTATGTCCCCATAGGCCTATTCTGCTAAAAGCCAAGCTTGTCATCACAGCTCGCTCCCCCCCACTCCCCACTCCCCACTCCCCACCCAGCCCCTCTTGCTCTTGTGTGTTTCCCTGGGGCCTGTAGGAGTTGTTCAGCTACCAGTGACTAAACCATTCAGAATATGCGTAAGAGCGAGCAGAATGTGTACTTGTTGGGAGATGGAGAGGGGCGGAGGAATGAGATGGGTGTGTGTGTGTGTGTGTGTGAGTGTGTGTGTGAGTGTGTGTGTGTGTGAGGTGGGGGGGTGTATCAGTGGCTGGCACTGTAAAAGAACAAGGTGAAATGGGGTTTTTCTCACAAACAGGCTATGTGAAGAATGGCTGACTTCACCGGGGCCGAGCCGAGCGGGAGCAAGATGAACCGCCGGCCGTGACCCGACGCTTTAAAGCACAGGGCCCAGGAATGCTTTCAAGTCGGAAGGGGGGGGGAGAGATGTGAGGTGATTTACTGAGGCATATTACACTTAGATGATCTCTGCTTTTCCTCTGCTTTTTATTTGCCACAACTTGGGAAGTAAGAAATCTGTATCGCGGGTAATCTGCGGCTCATGAAATTATAAATCCTGAACTAAGAGGATGTCAGGAAACAAAAATCAGGAAATAGTCAAAAGGACACAATATATTCATGCAAAAAAGCAAAAATGGTAAAGTGTGTAGGAAGAGCCAAGCACACAACATAGAGAGATTGTGTGTGAAAATGAGAGAAAGTGAGGGATGAGCATGGAGAGTAAACACGAAGGGGGCATGTCTGAGCCTCTGCCTGCTCATTGGCTCGAGGACCTGCTGTTTACGCGGCTCCTGGGCTCCCTGATAAGACAGAGGCGCCGCGGAAAGAATCTCACAGTTCACACTCTGGACATTGTCCCTGCCTTTCTGCCGCGGCGGGATTCATTCCCTCTTTTGTTAATTCCGCTTGTTCTTTGAGTCTCGTCAGCAGGGGCGAGGCGGTGGAGCCACGGTCACAAATCAACCCTTGGACTCGGGCTGACCTCTGGCCAGGGGCAAGAGAAAACCAGTGCTGACTGACTCATTCATGAACAAGCACTTTGAAATCTGCCGGTTGTCATTCTCCCCTCAGCAAAGCACGTCATAACTTCCTTCTTCATCTTTACAAATGATCTTTAGCTTTTGCCTTGAGCTTGTTAAAACAAAAAGATGATGGATTAAGTGGAGATTCCCGTCACTGAAGCCTTCTGCGTAATATAAGTATGAAGGAATTATTTTTCTGACAGAACTTCAGATGCAAGACATCGAAGACAGATATAAATTCTGATGTGTGCACAGCAGCCGTGTAACAGGTGTAAAGCTCCGTGTTTGAGCAGGGAGATAAGGTATGAAAGCAAACTTAATGTTTCTCAATCTTTGGTCGGAGTGAGTGACATTCCTGATGTCCTTGCGGCATATCTGTGTTTACATTCCTGCTATTATATCAATGTTTGCATGGAAATGTTACTGAATCTCAGGTAGAACAACTCAGGTCCAAAACGTCCCTGATGACCCAACTCTTCTAAATCTGTTCATTTATTAAAAAGTTGAAACCGAAAGAATAAATATCTTAAAACTCCAGATCCATATTTTTATTTGGAGCTGCACCAAATTGGACACACTCACAAATATCACTCTCGTAAACAAGCCTGCTTTTTCTTATTTTTTACCATCAATAATCCAATGAAATCAATGAAAAGGCAATGTTAGAGAAAGTGAAAAAGAATTCCTTGATCCACCAAATGATGGGTTCTACCTTGGGTTCACAAAAATAATGGAAGTCAGTCCAGTAAACAAACAAACAACCACAGATGCAAAAAATAGGCTTCTCGGTGGATGTAATAATGTTCGTGTGTAGTTTGTGCTCACACTGACACAGACCACAAATTGTGTTGTGGTGTTTGGACCCAAACAAAAGGTTTGCAGGTCCAGGCGAATGAGAGAAACTAATTGGGGGAAAGGTTGGAAAGAGGACAGGAGCTATTGGGAAAACAGCAGCTTGAGTAATTGGCTGCACCTACTGAACAGCACCCCCCCCCCCCCCCCCCCACTTCTCTGCGCCTGCTGCATCTGAGCTGTGGAGGTGAGCAGTCCAAGGCCGATTGGGAGTGAGAACCGTCTGGCTCACACACAGCTGGATGTTCTCACCGGCTGGAACCTGGAAGAACTCGTTTGCCCCCCCGATGCAGAGAAAAGAGGCAGAAACAGCCTTGTTAGTGTCACTGCAAGAAAAACACAGACTTTGCTTCTGTAGGGAGAAAAAGTTAAAATGAGGTCTTTGTGTCAAGTCTAGTAGCATCGTCTCTGAGCTTCAGTTAAGTTTGATACACTTCATCATTTGCAGTTTCGATGTGGCTGTAAGTTTGAAGGATTTGATTTCAATATCACTTATCTAGAGCGATGCTATTCTGTACAATAACAGTTGTGCTTTGAGCTCATTGCTGCTGTCGGAATGTTAATGTGCTGATGTTCAGAAGGTCTAACTACTGCATTTACCATCTTAGTTAAGCACGTCAACATTTTCCGAATCCAAACTTCATGGGAGTGTCAAAGCAAGATGAAGTAAACTTTGGACCTGATGACTGGAGAAGACCAAAAATTAGGTGATCACTAATGTTACTACAATTAATCCTGATTGAATAATTGTACTGAATTTAACTACAGACTATAATAGTTGAGATATTTTGCTCAAAACTATCAATTTGAACCTTGTGGAGATACAGAAATGTCAAAGGTTCATCCTCTGGGGGCCATGAATGCCTATACAACACTTCCTGGCTGTATAAAGGATTCCTATTGACATATATCCGTCTTAATGCAACATCAAAACCACAGTTATGTGATTCTAATGGAGTTGATTGGTGGAATTAGTTCAGAAATATAAAGGAACATTTTTAAGGATAGATCAAAAAGATGCTACAGGCACAAAACAGTAATCTGCTTGTTTCACAGTCTTCAGATCTGTGTGCACTACATGACCCCTTTGTTTTTTCATATTGTACCTTTACTTGCCTGAAATATAAAGATTATAAGGAGATTAAAATTCCCGTTTTGGAGCTTTTATAGCTACAGTCATAAACGTTGAGCTGTGTTGAATTAAACGTAAACAACACCAGTCTTCCTGCTGCCACTCAGCGCTATGACAACTATGTCCAGACAGGACCTGGGCGACGTGGACGTGCTGCCAAGGGAAACTACCAGAGACGGCAGGAATACCGAGACCCAGGAGACGATCCGCTCAGCAGGCAGAGACGCTCGGTGCCAACCCCTCCAGAAAGAAGCAACTGGGACTGCAAGAGGATATTACTCTTTGTTATTGTCTGATTCCTCAGTGCGATAAGAATGATCATTTCTCAGTCCGTTCAACAGGAAGAGCGAAGAGAGGCCGAGATGACAGAGTTCATGAACCACTCACTAAAGAATTGCATCACCTGAGGCTACAACAAATACCTTTTCCCCTTAAAAAATGATGAATAATTTCAAAAAATAATCACAACATGAATTATATAAATATTATATAAATTTGGTATATTTTGGATTGTTTTCTGGTGTGTTATTGTTAAAAACTTTGTATTAAATATCAGTGTAACAAATGACAAACTGACACGAGCTTGTGCAAAAATATTGAAGCCCCGAAGAGCAGATGACACAAGCATCTGATACACTGCAAAAATTGAATAAATATATTCACTTTTAATAAATCTATATATTTTTTTACCATACATGGATGTTTGAAGAGTTCATCTTTTACTATCAATCCAGAAGATAATAAACATAGACTTTTAAAAGGCAAAGGCACACAGGGTTCTTAAGATGAAATACAATGTATGATATAAACTACCTCAAATCTTTGAAAGAAAATTATTGAAAGTGTACTTCGACTTTATTGTTTGGTCCGTTTCCCATCTGCTCACATACTTATACTGCAGCAAGCCACTAGGGGGAGGATCAAGACGATTAGGCTTCACTTCTGGGGAGTTGTCCATCTTTGTAAACATTCTGTGCATCACACCAATACAAATAAAGTAAAACGTTCACGATAGATTTAATGTGTCATTAATTAAAGTTCAGCTCACTCGGGACAGATACTATAAATCCAACCACTTAATGTTTGATGTTCTGTGAGAATATATGTTTTACAGTGCACGAGAAAACACATTCTGCTCCTTCACCCCCCCCCCCATTGTCTCTTCTCCCTATCATCGGTATCAGCGTGGCTGTCAGGACGGACACGCTGAGGATCCTGTGGTCTTCACATGTGAGACTGAAGTCAGGGGAAGGGAATGGAGCCGAGCAGCTGTGATGCTCACAGGTCGGTTCTGCCAGCAGTGCAACATGTTACTGCTGCGTAGAACAAGAGTGAGTCTGTTAAGGTCCCATAGATTGACAGTATGGGGAATTATAATATTCAGTTCCTAAGGCATTCACATCATAAAGACGGTGTGTTTGTCGGAGCATGAAAATCTACTTTAGTGCTTTTCCCGCTGTTGCATTCAGTCGTCTTAAGTAACTTGAACGGTTCCCGGCTGTAGAAAACAGGCGAGTACGATACAAAACGTAAACACCATTAGAAAGCATTCCGATAATACCACAGTCTGACTCAATATCTCTGCAGCGTTTTCGACTCTCCTACAGATTCCCAGCATTCCACAGACCCCGGGCAGATGTTCTGTGTTATCACTCCTCTCTGCAGTCTCACTTTGTCTCACTCGGAGAATCAAACCCTCGCTGGTTGAGCTGGTGTGTGTGTGAGCAGAGATAAGAGCCTCACATGATCAAACCTCGCAGTGTGGGTCAGAGGTTTTTCAGGTGTAAATTCAGGTGAAAATACAGTAATTCTGCAACAACTCTGTTGTGTAAGAGTGTAGAAAAATGTTCAGGGGAAAAGTCCAACTTGGGCTAAAGATAAAAGGGCAAAGTCACCTCATGTTATTGTGTATAATGTGATATACATTGAAATCAACCCAAAACGTCCCCCTTAATCCATATATTCATCTGATTGAAGAGTGTTGAATGTAAAATGCTAAATATCCCTCAAAGAACAACTGTTTTGTTTGTTTGTCAGTTTGCAGGAAAACACAAATAAATACTGGACGGATTCCCACGGAACTTGGTGGAAAGATGCATTCTGTTTCAGGGAAGAACTCATTAACATTTGGCTGCAGATCAGAATCAATCGGTGGATCCAGAATTTTGTTTTTCTACTTTCTTGCGAGATAGGATTGAAATTTAGACTATTTATGAGGGTGTGGAGTTTGGAGCAAATACAAATCTGGAAATAGTTCATTTTAATGTGATTGCATAAGGGGAGTGTTAAGCCTTGTGCTCTACAGAGTGACATTCTTCAATAGTCAATAACATTATCTACAGTATCTTAAGAACTCATCACACCTTTTGTGTGCAACTGTTCCTGTGACACCAGATAACAACTTTTGTGACAGCGCCGGCTGTTTATCGCACAACAGCCGCACGACAAGAGGCCAAATGTGAGTGATCATCCGTCAGCTCATTCCTAAATAAAGACAAGCAGAAGACACTTCCAGTGATAATGATGGGGACATGAAAACAACCACTACACTGATGGTGACTCATATGATTCCACAGTCTTGTCTCTGCAGCTTGATTACAGGAGGAGCGGCGTGGACGAGAGGTGAATCAGCTCTTAACCTTTCATTCGACCGGTGGATTGTCTCACACACACACGTACGTACACACACGTACATACACACACACACACACACACACACACGCACACACAGAGTAGCTACAAATTAATTCACTTCAACAACCACCCCTGTCCTCACCTGCTGCAACACGCTCTGCCAGCGCTCGCAATCAACCAGCGAATTCCTTCCGCTCTGAGTCGTGAGGTGGGGGGAGCGGACGGGGGGTTTGTGGGCTCCGTGTTGTGATTGGGATGTTGTGTAAATGACAGATGGGTTTGAATCCACTGTCTGATGCCCCCCCCCCTCCCTGCCAGGGGTTGGACAGCAAACACGTTTTCTTCCAAGAACTTGAAAAGACATGCCAAGATGACAGGGCCATTCAGCGATGATGAGGTTTTTCATTATGGTTGAACACACATTGCGTGCAGCTTGACATTGATCCCGACCGTGTGTGATGCAAAGAAATACAAAGTATGGTCCAACAAGTCCACCTGTGGTTGTTTTAGGTTGAATATACTTCAATGCTACTTTCAAAGCATGGATATAATATTTAATAATAATTTAATTGTTATTTCTGACAACACGGTGCTGGTAGAGAGGAAAACTGTCTTCAGTGGGCTCAGCTTTTACTTTGCCTGATGAGAGACGAGAACATCGGATCAGATCTGAACAGTTGTCAGCTTCTTCTTTTGTCGTTGGTAGGAATGATCACAGCCGCCTGCAGCAGCCGGCTGCTCGCTCACAGCTGGCTCACAGCCGGGGACTCTCAGCAATGAGGCAGCTCTTTATTCCACATTAAACACTAATATTCAACATTAAACATGAAAAAGATATTTGCAAGTTATAACTATGACTACGGATCAGTTTGTTGATCATTTCTTTGAAGGTTTAGATCTTTAGACATGGTTTTACTGCTATTCCAGGCTGCCACTGATTTTAATATGCTATAAAATGATGTTGCCAACATACCACTGTAAAAATCCAATGTGCATTCTCTTCTCACCATCGCATCTGTGTCTCTCACTGCATGTGAAGTCATTTGGAAAGTTTGCACTGGAGCTGAAACAATTACTGACTTATTGATTAGTCGATCAACAGAAAGTTATTTGGGAGCTGCTCTGATTTATAACTGATTTATCATCCTTCCGCAGGAGAATATTTACTGGTTCTCTAACTTGAGTGTTTCTGGATCTTTCATCAGCAAAACAAGCTTGTAAAGATGTCATCTTGCTTTTTCCCCATCATTTTAACATTTTATAGAGAGAAAAGTTGAACTGACCCAACAATAATGGGGATTTGACAAAAACAGTGCAGATATGAGGAAATTCACTGAGAAGGATTATACAACTCTAAATTTAATTTCATGCATGAGTCTGCTACTAAATCCTCATAATGAATAGAAAATAAATGAAGTGGGGTTTGCGACATTTAGAGAAACACAGAGGCTGAAGCAGAACAGATAGAAAATCAATATGTTAATATATCCAAATATCCTTTGTTTACTGCACGGAGAGACTCAATCCGCCTGCCAGGATACATTTGAGTCTCTGATTTGAAAAGGGAGTCTCCTCTCCTCCCTCGTCTCTTCCTGCTCAAGTCAGTAATTGATTTTAGGTCTAATCTCTTCTCTGTAGGAGGCGACTCCTCCTCTGCACCTGGGGCCAGCGCTCTTGTCTCTTTTCTTATCTGCCTGAGAGTACACTAGTCCCTCCCAGTGGGGGCTGTGCTAATCCCTATCCTCACACACACACACACACACACACACACAGGAGAACCCCTGAGCCCACTGTACAGCAGACAGTGCCTTGAGGAGCCTGCCAGAGATGTAAAACAGACAGATGGAGAAGGAAAACCAGACACAATACCAATTTCAGCACGGTGATATAAAAAAAAATGGTGTCAATCTACAGCGAGAAAATATTCAACCCCTAAAACACCAAAGTGTCAAACATCTGGACATTATAACAACAAGGCTACACACAGGAGAATACATGAGATGTGGGTAAATGATTAGAATCGCATCAGGTCTCCTTCCACAGAGTCCACTGTCACTTTGAACTGTCACACCATAAATGATCCTGTGTCATTGTGATTACCACAGTCACACTTCAGCTTCACAGGAGGGGAGATGACAGTGACAGCTGCAGAGGAGGAGTGGGTGAAGATGGACAAAGAGAGAAACTCCAGTGAATGCAGAGGAAAACAGCTACTCTCATATACTGTAAATACACTTGAAAGGGGGAAACATCTGTCATGGGTTGAAAAGCTGTACATTTTCTCTTTTGAAGCAGCTTTAACGATAACGAGGGGGAAATAAACTGAAAGTACAGATTGAAAAGAGTCTCATTTGAACCGGGTCGGAACTCGGAGAGAAATGTCTGTAGAGAAGATTGGATTGGACAGCCGAGCGTAGAAGAGAAAGGAAAATTATTCTGTTAACAGAAGAGGAGGTGGCATTCAAATCCAGTAAACTGTTTAAAGAATGTGTATTGTAGTTTGTACCAATGGCTGTGGTGTCCTGACTCTGGAAAAACAAGGATCTGGATTGTGTGCTTCGACAGATGCAGCTCACAGGACAAAGAATAAAGATAAAGAAGATGCACCAGAGACGCCAGAGGGAAAAGATGTGGATTCAATAACAGACAAGGTGACGTCGTGACCTCTTCCAGGTCACAACCAAAGAGCTTTGAATGGCAACTAGAGCGGATGAGAACACACATTTTTGCTCATTTAAAAGTTGGGTAAAAATGTGTATTTTATGTAAAGTGTCTAATTGGACAAAAGACAAAAAAATGCTTTGATGCTTTGATACTATGTCAAGTGTCAACAAGAGTATAGCCGGACATAGTGGTACATGTACATTTGAATCAGAGTAATAGATGTTTTGCTCATGTTGTGACTTTCTGCATGGCACGTGTCCATAAAGGTTCAGTTTGTAGAATTCAGTGATATCTAGTGGTGATGTTGCATATTGCAGCTGAACACCCCTCACCTCACCCTTCACTTCCAAAGGAGGAGAACCTGTGGCAGCTTCAGACTTCTGTTGTCATACAAACTCAAAAGGTTTTTAGTTTGTCCAGTCTGGGTTACTATGAAACAAAACATTGAGGCCTCCGTAGAGAGGACCCGCTCCTGATGTAAATATAAAGTATTTAAATATAAAGGGATCATTCTATGGTGAAGAAAACCACAATTTGTATTATTTAAATGAAACATTAGAGAAAACCTCATTAGGAGTATATTATATTCAGTTTCTGCCAATAGATCTTTTCACCTAATTCTTACACACTGGACCTTTAAATTAATTAAATTTATTTCTTAATTTTGCACATCCTTTTTTCTTATTGCATGTGTTGTCTTAACCTGCAGCTCTCGGGCCCCACAGTGAAAAGAGAGAAGGAGGTGGACCCCCCTGAGTGCGCCTCTGTCACGTCCACTCCACGACAGCAGGGGGCAGCAGCAGCAGAGAGGGAGGGGGGAGGAGGGGACACACACACTGACACTGAACATCCGTCAACAAACCAGCAGGTTGAAGATGGAGAAGCACGTGTCCTCCTGAGCTCAGCGGTTCCTCAGAGAGATGACGGGATCCCAGCGGATGTTCCTGAGAGGAGTCGCTTCCTGGCTCCGTGCAGACTTCACCTCCTGCAGGAGATTCCACGCAGAGACAGTAAGTTAACTTATAGCTAGGTTAAAGTGTGTTTTATGTTTATTACTGTAAGTTACAGACTCACCTGGTTCCTCTCAGGTCAGACCCGAGTCCAGAGAACTTCCCATAATCCACCACGCAGGGTACGTGTGCGACCTCCCCCCAAACCACACGTTCCCCATGAGCAAGTTCCCCAAAGTGTTCCAGGTTCTACTGAAGGACCAGGTCATCACACACAAGCAGGTGACTCACTCGTTTCTACTGTAAATACATATCTGACAATGATGCTCGTTATTAAGAGATAGGTCACCAGTAGTAAATAATAATTGAAGTTACTCCTGATAATGTTATTTTCCAGTTTTTTTGTGGAACCTCAAATGCAACATATTTTTGCTGGCTGTTGATTGGACGAAACATTAAATTAATTCAATTGATTGACTTATCAATAAGAGAAACAACTTGTGGATTATTTGATCAAGAACAAAAGGAAAATCTGTAATCAAGACTAATATTATAAGATGAGGTTGTGCTTGAACTTTCCGATATTAAAGAGTAAAAGAAATTCGATACTGATACATATATTATATGTATTAAAAAAATAGGCATCAATTCCAAACCCTTTTGACAAAGACATGTAACTGAGGCTTTATATTTGACAGTTTAACCATAAACATGATTATAAATAATGAGGAATAAAATGCAGACACGTGCAACCAATTATAAATAAATAGAAAAAATATGGACAATAAATATATACCTTTTTACATAAAATCAAATAATTAATGTCCATCTTTTCTACACAGTATATTCTGCATAAAAAAAGTTTTCATATCAGCAAACTTGAACACAAATACAGATATTTATGCTTTAGCCTGTATTTATCGACCAGCCAATAAATCCGTCAGGCTCTAGTACAGATTAAATGTTTAATGAATCAATCGAGAGAGAACTTGTAGATTAATTTAATAAAATAAAAACTGACATTATAACTTAGCTGATCAATGGTTGTACTGGAACTTGCTGTCAGTGTGATTTCCCTCCTCACAGTAGGTGTGGGTGCCTGAGATTGCCTCTAAAGATCTGCTGAGTCGTGTCCACACAGAAGAATACGTGACCGACTTCATCCACGGGAGAATAAGTGAGAAGGACCAGCGGAGGACGGGCTTCTCCTGGAGTGAGGGCTTAGTGAGACGCTGTCGATATGAGACCGGTGAGAAGGAGATACAAGTCTCAGATGGATTCACAGCTCTGTGGAAGTATCCGCTCCTCATGACCCAGTTTCCTTGTTGCCAGGCGGGACCCTCCTTGCCGCTGAGGTGGCTCTGCAGAGGGGTCTGGCCTGCAGCACAGCAGGAGGAACCCATCATGCTTTTCCCAGTTATGGTTCAGGATATTGTCTCCTCAATGATCTGGCTGTCACGGCCAAATACCTGATGGGCAACTCTTCACCCAGGAGGAAGGTTCTGATTGTGGATCTAGACGTGCATCAGGTACTCGTCTCTGCTTCTTATAACTCTATAAGATAAGATGTTTAACTTGTTTTTGTTGTTTGGAGTGAAACCTCCTTCTTGTGCTTCCAATAGGGCGACGGCACAGCTTTCATATTTAAAGAGGAGCCGTGTGTGTTTACGTTCTCAGTGCATTGTGGGAAAAACTTCCCCCTCCGTAAACAACAGAGTGACCTGGACATCAGCCTGGAGGATGGACTGGAAGACAAGGACTACCTCTCCACAGGCACGTTCACACAGGCCATAACAATCAATGGTGTTACACTCAAGTCATTATTAATGTTTCAAAAGTGGTAAAAGCATAAAACTGTTGTACTTAACGTGAGTAAACCATTACCTTCCGATGATGTCCTCAACAGTGGAGGCTCACCTTCCCCGGCTCCTGGAGACTTTCCGTCCAGACCTGGTCCTCTATGACGCCGGTGTGGACCCTCATTGGGACGATGAACTAGGGAGACTCCGCTTGACTGACCACGGTGAGCAACACACAAACACACACAAACACACACATCTACCCACAAATCATCTCTAGACTACTTTTGAATGACTCTGAGTTTCTCCCAGGGCTGTATAAGAGAGATCTGTATGTGATGAAGACTGTGGTGAGCAGAGGCATCCCGACTGCTGCTGTGATCGGAGGAGGGTATTCAAGAGACGTGGACAAACTGGCCCAGAGACACTCCATCGTCCACAGAGCAGCTGCTCAGGTAAAGAAAACACAACGGCTTAATCTGACTAATCGTTCACAGAAACATTAAAAACAAAATGTGACGACTGGTTTAACTGAGAATGATCATGATGTTCTTTGTATTTCAGGTTTGGAGGGAGTGTGGATTGTAAAACCTTCAAGAGGATCCTCAAAGTCCGATACTCGCTCTTCAGCAGCCAATATTAATATATACTGTAAATAAATAAATACTGTACATGCAACAGCATTAAATTTTTACTGAGAATCGTGAAAAGTCAACTTTCTGTTTACCTCATCGTGAAACTGCATCATTACCTCTGTGCTAGTAACTGTCTCTTAACCATTGAATATTCTGTTGTTGAATAATAAACGTATTGGTTTTCACTGAATTATGACACAGGCGTTTATGTCAGGAAATGCAACACAACTGATGAATGAAAGTATTTAATAAGGACAATTCAACTCAAGAGGCATTTTACACCAGGTCACATGAGACATTATCGTACCAGTGTCTCCTCAGAGCAAACACGGTTGGTCCACACACACACACACACTGCACTGACACACATATGCACCGCCCTTGGCACGATGGAGACAGAACCAGCAGGTTTCAAGTTTCACCGAAATCTGTCATTCAGCGACACCAAGCAGCGACATGTTGGTGGTACAGTGCAATGATTATTCACAGTATAGGAGGCAGTCGATTCGCTGAAACACACACACACATGGGCGTATTCAGCTTGTTACATGACAAAACACAACTTTCACAAATATCGACATCGAGCACACACGTTGGCAACACGTTCTTCAAAACACGAGCAAATTACGCTAATGTTTTCGGAAGATTCTCTGCACGACAATGAGCTTGTTTTACTGTATATTAGTGTTTATGATACACGAGCCGTTCAAACCACCCGAATGAACCAAAAACAGATTCTTTGTTAAGGAACGTGCGATTGTAAGACAGGCAGACACACGGAGTTAAAACAAAATCCACTTAAGTCAACGCATTAAAGGTTCAGTGTGAAAGATTCAGGAGGATCTGGATATGGAAAATCCTGTTTTCGTCTCTACGGTCGCCCCGGGCAACCAAACCAAACACTGACTCCAGGGGATTTATCATGTTTACATGTTACCTGAAGGCCACAGTGTCGGTTGTCCTACACATTCTTGGAACTGGAGGGTGAGGCCAGGGAGTTGCAGTATGCATATTCGCCACTAGATGTCACCAAAATCCTACACACTGAACCTTTAAAACATAGGAATGGAAGAGTGTACAGTGGGGAGAGGGGGAGGGGGCGAACCTCCGGCCTGCAGGCTCATTTTTCTGCAATAACAGAAAACAATGTAAAGAGAGGGAGAGTGACATATCCTCCAGGCTGAATGAAACACATAGGGTAGTTATTATGTGTCATACCTGACTGCTTTCTATTAGAAATGGACATTTTATGACATATTTTGATAAAGAAAAAGGAAACTCAGTGTGACCGGAATGGAAAAAGTCCAACGTACAACTGAACAAGTTCCTCCTCTTTGAGAACAACAGCCTGTTTCATCTGAATGTGCTGGTGAGTGGGGAGCAAAACTCCTTCGGGCATTTTGCTGAGAAGTTTCCAGACGTGAAAGGTAAACAAAAGACTGCCCCCCTACAGTGAGCATATGTAGTGTATATAGGAATGTAGGACACCTATGGTGCTTGAAGAGTTTTTTAAAAACTGAGATGAATCTTGATAGGAGAAGGTCCCCCCCCCCCCGCTGTGGCTCACAAATTCCCCTTTGGCTACTATTCAGTCCAAAGAGTGAAAAAACAGTGCGTTTCATAACATCTCCACTAAAGAAAATCCCTTTTTTAAAAGGTTAAAATCCTGGAAATTGCTGTGTGAAGATGATAAAATCTGATTGACATTAAAAGGGAGCGTACACTGGATACTGCTTGTTGGTTCCAATTATTGAAATTGAATAAATACCTAATAATAAATAAAAAAAACATGGTATAGTACACTTCCTTCAACAATGGCTCCATCTGCACTTCGACCACCTTTTTCAGTTAAAATATTATAATAATCATAAAAATGTGTGATTCAATATTAAAACTTGAGGCAGAGTTGATGCAAAGTAAAAAATCGAACGGGGTTAGAAATCATATTTTCCACAACTGGACCTTCTCGGCCACCACACACCAGTTGGCGTGATCGAAGTAAGTGTGTGTGACGTGCAGCTCCTCCACGTGGTTCCCGATCAGCGCGGCCAGTTCTCCCTCCCTGAATACGTGATAGTACCTCAGACAGGAGCCCTCCACCTGGCCCTCGCTCCCCGGACCACTCTGTGTGCTTTCCTCCCGTTCTGTTCCCGCCGGCCCTCCTGCGCTCTCGTCTGCAGACTGTTTGAGATGCTCCCTCTGGAACGGCACCAGGTCCGGCAGGGCCAGGGAGCCGCACTCCTGGGCGAGAGATAATGAGACCCTCTGGTTGTCTGGGCCGCCGTTGCTAGGCGCGATGTTGTTGTTGTTGTTTCCTCCCCGATCATGCGGCGCCCTGTGCAGGTCCGTGACCGGGTCGAAGACGTCCTCCTCTGATCCAATCACAGACGAGGGATAGAAGAAGCTGGACATCTGCTTGATGAGGCCACGCCCTCTCCCGCGCTGCGTCGCCTTGGTTCCCTCGCTCTCTCCCGTGGGCGAGGACAAAGTGCTCAGCTCCCGGGAGGACGAGCGGGAGAGGGTCAAACTCCCAAAGTCGAACACGGAGTCCAGAGACCTGGAGAAGAACCACAGCCTCTGCGTCCTCGGCGTGGCACTGGTCAGGTCCTCCTCGTCCGCCACGGAGGATGTGCTTCTAACCTTCCTGTGCTTGTCGGTGTTGTCTATGGCTTCGCTCGCGCTCTGAGCCGTGGCCCTCCTCCTGGACTTGGCGTTGAGGGCCGAGTGAGGGTTCGGGTTCCACGGCACGAAGATGTCCTGCTTCTCGAATTTACGGCGCTTCTGCTCCATGGCCCACACGTAGATCATGATGCGCCCGCCCACTCGCAGGGTGCGGG
Source organism: Limanda limanda (assembly GCF_963576545.1). Classification (NCBI taxonomy): domain Eukaryota; kingdom Metazoa; phylum Chordata; class Actinopteri; order Pleuronectiformes; family Pleuronectidae; genus Limanda; species Limanda limanda. Next base: position 23,978,260 of record NC_083641.1, on the reverse strand, counting down.
CCATCTCCCTTATTGCTCGGATACGCCGCTCTTTGGTGGACAGGTGATGGATGACTAGGAGAAAAATACGAATGTTAGAGTTAGGGTTGCGAAATTCCGGGAATATTCAAAGTTGGAAACTTTCCATGGGAATTAACGGGAATTAACGGGAATATACGGGAAGAAACGGGAATTAACAGGAATAAACTGGAAATGTTGTGGGTAATTTATACTAACTGTATTTACCTTATCATATACAGACATAAATATAAACATTTTGTTGTGTCATAGGCTGATTTGAGCCGTGAAGAAACTTTGGGCACTTGACTATATGCTTCTGCATCGTTGTGTCATTCTTAACATAGGTCTTTGCACAGTATTTGCAAATGTACACAGCCTTTCCTTCTACATTGGATGGGGTGAAATGTCTCCACACATGAGATTACATGTGTGTACATCTGACTAGTCCTGCACACTACAGTAGGCCTCAATAGCCCTGCTGTAGTGTGCAGGATGCTGGGAATTATCCCAGCACTTATTATGATGGAAGAATGCACATCGGACGGTTTAAATTCAACGTACAACCTGTGCTGCATTCCATCCATCTTTAAAATAGAGTTTTGAATGATGTTTTTATCGTTCAGCGTCTAATTTGCGTATTTTTTTTCCCCAAAATTCCCAAAATTCCCGAGCTTAACTTCCCTGGCAAGTTTCCGGAAATTTACCGGAAACTTTCCGCCCCTTTGCAACCCTAGGTAGAGTCAAGTGGGCGGGTGAGATGGGATTTATTTAATTAAGATGATGCTTCACATTTGCAGTCAACAAACATTATGTCCTCGGCACAGCAGACAAATTAACAGAGTGGCTCCTAATCACACTCTTGTTGGGGGACACACATGAATTATTTCCCTCCGTTGACTTGGCAACACGAGCTTCCAGGTTTGCTGATGTTTATCATTATTATGAGTCCATTTAATCTGAGGCAAACAGCAGCTGCGTCAGTTGAGCTTCATGCATACGAAGGAGCCGATTTGTCACCGGGGCGAGAGACATCAACAACCCCCCCGACCCGACCCCCCCGCCCGTCTTCAGTTACCTGCGATAGAGAGCACGGCGTCGAAGCAGCCGTCTCTGTAAGGCAAGTGCAGCCCGTCGCACATCTGCACCTCGTGTCCTTGGCTCCAGGCAGCGTCCACCAGGGGGCGACAGACGTCACACCCCAGCTTGAACACCTCCTGGTTGATGTGGAGATACTTGCCATTGCCACAACCTGCAAAAGGACAAGAAGGTCAGCTTAGTGCAGTGTTAATTTTGGCAGCTATTTTTGATTTAGTCTTAGTCTGTAGAAGAAAATGCATATTAGTTTTAGTCACATTTAGTCATTTTTATCCTTCTTAGTTTTAGTGTAGTTTTAGTCGACGAAAACTAATTACATTTTAATCTAGTTTTAGTCACATTTAATAGCCACATTAAACTCCTTATCTTCCCTTCTCAGGTCCTCTTGTGTTGTGTCTACAACTGCATACTAGTCTAGCTTGCAGTACTTAGGTTGTCCATTAGATGTCCCTCCTATAGGTCTATAGCAGGGGTCGGCAACCTTTACTATCAAAAGAGCCATTTTGCCCCCTCTTCCCCCAAATAAAATTTGTCTGAAGCCGCAAAACATATTTGATAACAAAGCTAATAAAGTTTTATTTGAAGTTATACAATACTAAACTATAGATTGTTGCATTTATGAAATTATAGAACAACAATAAAGAAAACTGTTGGCATTTTATTTCTATTTTTACCTGTTACAACAAAGGGAAACACCAAATGCTTATGAAGAGGAGAAGAAAATACACAGGCAAGTGTAGGCCTACTTTGAAATAAATTAAACGCAGAACTATGTAGGGCTATTTGAGTCCTCCCCATATTTGTGGGAAATGTGTGAAATAAGAAGTACCATGTTTTTAAATAAATAAAAACATAGCTGCAGCCTAATATATTTTAGTTGGCGAAATGTGAAAACAAAAAGTGAAAGCAGATCAGACTGGAGGCGGACAGTGGTACTTAATGACGGCCTGATACGATGATGTTTTAAAAAATTATTGTGACTTAGTCAACCACCAACATTTTCGTCTCGTCAACGAAAGTTGAAATAGATTTAGTCATAGTTTTTATTTTCAAAGATCCGTTTTTGTTACATCTTCGTCTCGTCTTAATCACGGGGAAAAAGGTTGTTAACGAATATTTTTCGTCATAATTTTCATCAACGAAATTAACACTGGCTTAGTGACAGGTCAGGAATGATTCGTGATTAGATTTGAAATACTGTGGAGTTTTTACAAAGCAACAGCGCCCCCTGCAGCCACAGGGAGGGATTATTCTCCTGGGCTTCAGTTTCTTCATATTTTTAAAGTTTCCTCCTGAATATTGGAGATAGACTCTGGTTTTTAATGAACTTTTTTAACTGAGCTACAGTTCGGCTTTACCCTCAAACATGCTGGACCTGATTCTGACTATTGACGCTATCAGTCAGTTCCACATGTCTCACAGGAGATTGTACCCTCTCTCATACATGACACATACTGTACATTACACACAGCGAGAACAGACGTTAAGGGTGAGGAGGGGGAATGAAAGAGTTAACATTCTCTCTGGTCCAAGTCAGTGAACCATAACTCTCATTTAGAAGCTGCTGTTTTAAGGTAAAATGATTGTTGCTTCGAGGGAATAAAACAACAACCAACAAACAGAAGAAAAAGCAGATAATGATGTGATTCATGAGATCTATCGTTCACCCACCGATGTCGGCAACGATGCTTCCCGGCTGCAGGTCCAGCAGGAACTGTCGCACTTTGGGCCAGGCCTTGTAGCGGCTGTCGTTGAAATAGGGAGCGATCTTGTCGTAGACGCTGTGCACGTGTTCCCTCTCCAGTTGGCTGGCAGCCTCCTCCATCGTGTGCGTCCGCCTCACACCATCGTGCCTGCAGGGACAAACAATCACCTCGCTGCTTATTTCCAAAATCAGAAACCTCTGAAAGCGTTCTGCTGCTTCATTAAGATAAATCCAAAGTAGCCAGCGTGGACCTGAGGGAAACGGCAAAGAGGTGTTGCTCTTGCCGCTCTGAAGAAGGTCAAACAAGGTCAGGGGGAAAGCTTAATCAGCAGACACAGTGAAGCATCTGTCAGGCAGCAGCCAGAGGGGGGGGGGGGATTGAACACTAGACCCTCCACTTTGTACGTGAAGGAGCTGCTTGAGTCGTGACCAGTGACCCTTCTCACATTCAGTCCTCCGGTGGCCACGGCAAACAGGTCATCAGGTTTCATTTTTCATCAATCACCCAATCGCACGAAGCGAAAAAGGATTATATATTAAGCCGTGTCAAATTATGTTTTAATACGGCGACGCTGAAGCAGCAAAAAGGTCAACACATGAATCACGTTGGCAACAAGATGCACAACAAACCACATCCATCACAAGATGTATTCACGGAGATTTTTACGAGCCGTGTGAAGCACCGGGCTGCAGCTGGGTTTTATATATGCTGGTAATAAAAAGATAACAGCAGCAGCAGCTCGCGGTGCAGGCGCCACTTACAGTGAGGAATGACCCTTGTTGCTTTTGAGTGGGACTTTTAATTTCCCTGGAAAATGTACAATACACACGTGAGGAAGGATCTTCAGTCTGGGCAACACATCAGTAGTGAACAGCTTAATCTGAGGTTATGTTCTGTGAAGTTTCCCTGCTTTATATCTGTATATCAGGAGCATTTTAACTGTCCTCTAAGAGATGAATTACAGAATTGCAGTGTGAAGTGCAGATTTGGGGGATGATGTAACTGTGGTGTTTGTGTTCCGTCTGGTTTCCACAGCTCCCTCTGCAGTCATCGGGCTTTATTAGGATGCAGCCCACGGCTCCTGCAGTGCTGCTGTGGCTCCCTCAAGCACCGAGAGTGTTTCTCTACGATATAATCTTCAGCGCCGTTATATTACAAAAATAAAATCTCAACAGGCAGAGTTCTCATTTGCCCCGTGTGGTTTCTCTTTCATGGCGTTCTGTCACGTGGTTTAATGAATTTACCGCCGAGCGAACCCATGAAAAGCACTGATTCCACCGGATGCTCTCACTGAAAGATGAAAGAGAACCTTTACAATCTGCAAACTGTCTCAAAGCTGGAGAAGTTAGTCAAACTGTGGACTTTTGAATTATTTAAGATTTTCAGAATTGAGTGTTTCAAGAAGGTTATGATGCGTGAATTCATCACATGCTTTCGTGCAGTTGGTTAAAGTAGGTCAGAATAAGTATTTCCCAAAATACACTATATTTCAACAATCCTTGTTGAAATATAACAGGGAATCTGCTGCTGTTTTAAAATTTAGAATGAGTCAGTATATTTAAAAAGTGTCTCTTTTTATTATCTGCTGCAGACTCTGAAGAAATGTGTATTTACTGAGGGAAATACAACCAAATCACTTTCCTCCTGAGCACAGAACATCTGACTCTTGTATCAAACAACATCTCATCATCATCATCTCAAGATTTCAAGGAACAGTCAGTGATAAGAGTTACGTCTGACTGCTTCTTTGAAATCACTGGCAGGGACACAGTCTGCAGACAGAGGACTTTTAACTCCTAACTTCCACAAGTGAGAGGCAACGTGACAGATTGCTCCCCTCAACGTGAGACGGAGGTGATTTGTTCCTTTGAGCCGAATGTGATGGATCAAAGTTGTCAGCACCGAGGCAGACGTCATACATCAGTGCAGAAATCAATAAGTGCTGTAAATACAAATCAAAACTGGCAAATTTATGAGCAGAAATGTAAATGAATATCTCCAGTGGCATTACATATTTCACTAAAATGCCTTTTCTCACTGTACAAATCTGCTTATAATATGTTTCATGTCATTTAAATGTGATTTAATAGCTGAGGAGGTTGTGTTTTCATCTGTTTGTATGTAAGATGGCGAGATCAGGAAAACAACTACTGGACAGATTATCACTAAACCTGGTGGAAGGATCCGGTATCGGTCAGTAAAGAACAATTACCTTTGGTGTCGATCCAAATCAGTAGGTGGATTCTCTTTAAAAACATTGTGAAATAAGGTGTTATGCAACATTTTCATTGATTTGAACCATTTACATATATTTAGTTTGTGTAATTTGTTGCAAATTAAGAAGAAACCCGTGGATCTAGTGAATTTAAATGTGGTTTCCTAAGGGGGCTGTTGGGCAGAGGTTTGCACTTCACTGGTTTTATTTGTAAATGTTTAACTGTCCACTTCTCTTTCCACCTGTTCTACCTGTTCTATGTTGTACCTTTCTGTGTGTATCTGTAAAGAAAGTCCCGGCGGCGTCACTAACCCAGAGCGATCCAACCTAACGACCCATGTGAAACCACAGAGCACTTTGCTGATGTTAACCAGAGGGAGGGCGATCACACACTCCCCCCCCCCCGCGGCGCTCTTAGCAGACATTAAACGGATATGTCCTTGAATGAAACATTCACTGGTGCCCGCCGTGCACACGTGTACACATCACACACCGCCGGGGGAGCGTTCAGCAACACAAACCAGACCTGCAGCTGCACGAGAAAAGCAAATCTTCCTCCCTGCTAAGTGGCCGTAAGAGACCCCACCCTCGGGTGCATTACCAGGCTCATCTGTAGACTCGCTTCACATCCTCCTGTCCTCTGTCCTATTTCTGGACCGGCATCATCTGCATCATCCCAGCCGAGTGGAAGGAAAACACACCTTACGTAACGTGGGCGCCGGGGCCTGGCTCTGCATTGTGTTTGCTCAATTGCGCCTGAGCGAGCCCCTCTGCTCGCTAAACTGTGGAGATGTTATGTAACCAGCAGCCGGGCAGGCTCGGAAAACTGCCTCCGACTGACAATGGAGGCTGGAATCAAGGACAGAGGGAGAGGATGGAGATAAGGTCACACACACTGTTTTGTGGCCGCGTGGTAGCGTGTCCTGGCAAACATCTAAACAACACTTGTGATCCCAATTTCCCTTCGTTATTCTGCTAACTAACTTTCAACCCGATGTTCCAGCAGCACGTCCCGGACGAGCCCCCAGGGGTCAGACCTCAGCCGGGCTGTGATGAGATTAGTGGCGAGCCCGGGCTGCACAGTCACTGTGCCACGCCGCTGCCATTAACCCACTGCATGAGCACACAGCCGACCACAGGGAGAGAGAGAGAGAGAGAGAGAGAGAGGGAACAGGTTCTACCCACGGCCGGTGCCAGCATCAACATCAACATGTGGCGAGAGGATTGTTTGCTGAACTCACAGACTCCCCTCTCTGCTGCAGGCACCTGGGATCTCACAGGTTCATGTATGGGAGGGAAGGTCTTTATAAAACAGGCAGGAAATAATGAGGAAGTGTTTCCAGGTATAGAGAGGAATCATGGCACAGACTAATTTCCACTAAAACCAGTGAGACTAGATATATGTCTCTACACATGTTGTGTATTCTATTTAAACATGAGAGCACTGAGGCTACAATGAAGTCAGGGGACTGAGATGTGAGAGATTCACTGGATCCACGTGACATCAAACATTTTGGTCTTTTTGAGGCAAATATCTAAATATAATTTAATCCCACAACACATTTGGTCGTAATTTCACCTTTAACCCCTTATTGCCTGAATTGAATATGCTATATTGAAATTAACAATTGTATATGCTACATTGAAATTAACAATCTCCACTTAATTTAGCATCTCTATGACAGCCAAAAACACAAATAATAATTTTTTTATATAATTGGAAATTAATTCAGGCAATAAGGGGTTAAAAAGGACAGAAAGGTTTCCACTTTATGTCCTTTTAAAGTTCTATTCAGTGGATTCATTCAAATCTAGTTAAATAATCCTAATAAGAAGGAACTTTATTTATATAACAGCTTAGAGATGATTTACTAGTTGAAAATGAAACGGACATAATAGAATAATAATAATAATAAAAACCCCTAAATTCAAATTGGGATTGCTGCTGCACGCCTGTATCTGATCAATCACACTATAATGAATCTATAATCCATACGTGCACACGCAAAACCACTCACCGTGCGCGTGAAGAGCTCCGTGCACGACGATCCGCCTCAGGTCGCAAGAGGGAAACTTCCCTCTGTGCAACCGGCTGGCTGCACCGGGAGCATCACCGACGGATCCAAGTCTCACCGACCGAGGAACCGACCGAGAGAACCGGCGGAGGGAGAGAGGGAAGCGGCGGAGGGAGAGAGGAGGCGGCGGAGGGAGAGAGCAAGCGGCCGCCAGCAGCTGCAGCGAACCGGCCGCCGGACCGGAGCACATCCGCGGCGTGTGGAGCTCCCTCCACCTGTCAAGGTAAAGTAGAGCCGGAGAGACACTTCCGGTGAGCTGTGTCACAATCAAAGCCTCGAGGATCCAATGAGGGGAAATGGCTGATTGAAATATGTTGATTTTTTTATGTCCGTTTCATTTTCAACTAGTAAATCATCTCTAAGCTGTTATATAAATAAAGTTCCTTCTTATTATGATTATTTAACTAGATTTGAATGAATCCACTGAGTAGAACTTTAAAAGGACATGAAGTGGAAACCTTTTTGTCCTTTTTAAAGGTGAAATTACGACCAAATGTGTTGTTGTGGGATTTATTGATATTAAGATATTTGCCAGGAAAAGCCTCAGTCCCCTGACTTCATTGTAGCCCCAGTGCTCTCATATTTAAATAGAATACACACTATATGTAGAGACATATATCTAGTCTCACTGGTTTTAATGGAAATTAGTCTTTGGTATGATTCCTCTCTATACCTGGAAACACTTCCTCATTATTTCCTGCCTGTTTTATAAAGACCTTCCCTCCCATACATGAACCTGTGAGATCCCCAGGTGCCTGCAGCAGTGAGGGGAGTCTGTGAGTTCAGCAAACAATCCTCTCGCCACATGTAGATGTTGATGCTGGCACCGGCCGTGGGTAGAACCTGTTCCCTCTCTCTCTGATATTACTCTATATTAATACAATTATCTCACTTGTGTAGGTCACAATCACCAATATTTAAAGGCTCAATGTGTAGAATTTAGTGATATCTAGTGGTGAAGTGTCATCAAATCAAATAAACTTTATTGTCTCCATGGTGAAATTGTTCTCTGACCAAAATACAACAGCAGCAAACACAAATCTATGCACAAGGACAAAAACTACTACTACTACTACTACTATTACTACTACTACTAATAATAATAATAATAATAATAATAATAATAATAATAATAATAATAATAATAATAATAATAATAATAATAAACCTTATTTGTTTAGCACCTTTCATACAAGTAATGCAGCTCAAAGTGCTTTACATACACTATAAAATACAACAGCAGCAAACAAAAAACTATGCAAAAGGACAAAAACTACTACTACTACTATTACTACTACTACTACTACTAATAATAATAATAATAATAATAATAATAACAATAAACCTTATTTGTTTAGCACCTTTCATACAAGTAATGCAGCTCAAAGTGCTTTACATACACTATAAAATACAACAGCAGCAAACAAAAAACTATGCACAAGGACAAAAACTACTACTACTACTACTACTACTAATAATAATAATAATAATAATAATAATAACAATAAACCTGATTTGTTTAGCACCTTTCATACAAGAAATGCAGCTCAAGGTGCTTTACATACACTTTATGTTATTTACTCCATATTTGTGCTTTTTACTTCTTTGATAGCATAAGACAAAAGCCAGACTTTTATTTTGAAGAACCAGTGATCTGGGATCTGCTCTCGTCCCTGTTGGCTTGACGCAGCTGATTGGTCAGTGTGTGTGTGTGTGGAGAAAAATGACAGAACTTGCTTGTCATTGGCTCCCAGCGTCACGTGACAACCACAACAAACAACGTGAGGTGCCTGGATCGCCTCATGTTCCATTAACGATGAGATGACCTTTGTCAATAACAGATTATAACTCTGATTGAAAACCAAATATAAAAGAGTTTCTATTTTCTGCTTCATCCACTTTCCCATCAGGATTTAAAAATCTATCAAAACATTGTATTGTTTTTAAGTGCTGCACCAACAGGAAACTAATGAGAATAAACTCAAGTAATCACTTTGATTTATGAAGCTGGCAACTTTCTATAAGATGTAAATGTATCATATAGCCCACATGGTAATTGAAATACGATTGATATTTCAGTTTGCTAATAAAAAATTATCTGGGTCTGTGATTATGTTTGCTGAATAAATGTTTATATAAAATCTGACAAATATGTTTATTTTATTAATTTAATTACTACATATTTAGTTAGATTTGTGTTCTATTCATAGATATCCATAATAATTGTATGGTTAACTAAAAAAAAATAAAAAATTACATTTCTTTATCATTTATCATATTGAAAAATATGAATATAAATATTGTAGTGGAAAAAGGACTTAGTGTGGTTGAAACCTATTTTATAGTTGAAGAGTAACTTTTTGCAGACCTGTCTAAGACTCCATGACCTAAAATGTGTATCTGTATGACCTTTTTATATACCTGTTTGACCTTTCCATTACTTATTGACTGTTCAATAACCCAATGGAAATGTATGCAATTCCTTTATTCCTGTGCTTTAGTTCCTGTCTTAAACTGCGTCTACAGAACCAGTCTGAACTGGCTCTGACAAACAGCCTTAGTTCTCCTATATAAGATACTTGCATGTGACTGCTCTCCATCTTGCCTCTGAGATCCCTGTGACTCTCTGTATTGATCCTTTCTGCCGAAAGACCCTATTAAAATACACGTAGATAACTTTGGTGTTCCAGCCTCTTGTATTTCAGGATTTCCATCACAATATTCATGTACTATTGCATATGCAAAGAGTCCATATATAGAGATGCAATGTCCGCCTCGCAAAGACATTAACCAAGGGGATGTTATCACAGGGCAACAGCTCCATGTAAATCTTTGAGTTCTGAACCATTAAGAAGAAACCAGCTGTCAGCTGCCCTCTCTGCTCCTCACATGGCAGCAACTTAATTGTAGCTCATCATCACTTCTATTCAGCGAGCACAAAGCCCTCATCACGTCCGCCTCCTCTTCCTCCTGCAGGCTTCCTCATAACACTGCACTGAGACACAGAGAGGAACACACACGCTCATGCTGCAGCTGAAGATGAAACGCACACTTTATCCCTCAGGTGAGATTTAACAGTATAGTAGTAGTCAGGCCCTTTGTGCATGTTTGAGTTTCAAGGACTCTCAGCAGGTTTTCACTCAGCTGCACGTGTGTGGCAAAGAAACCGAAGCACACAGGAAATATACAAGACGTAAAAAGAGAAGGAAAGCATCTTGTTGATTCCAGTCGTGTGTTTGTGTCACCAAATCTTGAGCCAAAGCATTTTCAGATATTTAATAATGCTCCTTGAAGACAGTTTTTACTTTTCAGGTTCAGATTAAGGGCAGAAACCAGGGTCAGTGATCTGTGCACTGGAGGAATGGGAACGTCAGCTCCTGCTGAGATTAAGAAAAATGACTTTTTCCTGTTGGTCGCATCCTGTTGTTGAAAACCAGCAGGAAGTTGCACAAATTACAGCTCACGGTCGGAGAAAGCCCGGCTGTGAGTTTTAATGAAAGAGAGCACATCTATTTTTCACATAATAAACCCATCACCTGATTATAGTGACTCTGTGCCGGCTCGTCAGCGGGAGGCCGAACTGAGAATAATCTTGTTTCTCGGTGGAAATGAGCCGTTCATTACCTGCTGTCGTTGTTCGGTGCTCGTGCAGCGAACCTGGATTCTTCAGGGAGCGGGTGTTGAACAGCTCGGGGATTTCAAAGGTCAAAGCTTTTACAGTAAAGCTCCAGAAGGCAGCTGCCATCGAGCTCCCTGCTGGTAATATAACAGGGTTCTTTTAAATTGGTTCACAAAGACATTATTTCAGTGGACATGATATGTTCTAACAAGAGGAATGAAACCGGCCGAGCTCCTGAAACAATAATCATCTCATCTACAAAAGGTTTCTGTATAAAAACGAGGTCTAGGTTGTTTTTAATTACAGAAACATAATGTGTGCTTTGGTAATGTATTCCTGCAAATAGACTGTTGCCATCACAGTCTCTGTTGTTGTTATTCACACTGATTGACCTCATTTCCAACTCATGTTTTAGACTGGAATAAATATCCAGGGTTACGTGTACCACAAACTAAATGACTCAAGCCAGCACATGATGTTCTTAAAACTGCCTCCGCATTGATTCCCTCACATAAGGTCACCGTCACCTCGGGGAGACTCAAACTGAACAGCTCGGCCTTTATATCGGCGAGAAGTCAAGGCCCATTTGAATGACTTGATTTATCCAGAGATCAACCTCTTTTCTTTATTGGATTTTTAAAAAAGAACTGGAAATGTCCATGAAATGACTGTCATGCATCTCTCTCTCTTTATAATTTATCAAGGACGCAATTGAGCACATTAAAACTTTTACACAAATATTTTGATAGTTTTACTTTGATGGCTGTTACAGCAGTTACACAACACCTTCTCAGAATTCATCAGCCTGTGATGTGGCACATAAGTAAAGATTTGAAACATGCTATGTTTCAACTGCAGCTCGGCCTCACAAATTAGCACCAGATTGTAAATCAAGGTCAGTGGTTTTTATAAAGGCCACAGTTGTACAAATGAAACTACACTCTGGGTCTTTAACGTCAACCTTGAAACATCATGAGGGAGCAAATGATTTCACGTTGTAGAGGAATCGTGTGATGATCAGTGATGAGAGGAAACAGCCTCTTATTTTAAACTTGAAGTAGTGGAGGCGGCATAATGTGCAGCAGAGAACAGAGAGGGACCCAGTTCTGTCTCGTGACAAAACCCACTGGGAGCAATGCAACATTTGTGTCCAACATGGCAGTCAATGGTTTCCTTAGAAAAATAACATGTGACCATGAATATTTCAGAAATTTAATGGGAAGATTTTCACACTGGTAAAAATGTGGACTCGTGTTTGAGCAAACAAAAAGTCCAGACAAACAAAAGTCCTGACTAAAGTTAAACAGGACCAAGGTTTAATTCATTGTTGTCCAACAGTGTTTTTGGTAAACTGTTATATTTACAATTGCAAATTTTAGACAAAAAACTGAAAAAAAAATTAACAGAAGTTGCTCTAAGTCCAATTGTTGTAACATCAATAAATAGAAAAGTGTGATTTCCCTTGAAACATAATTTTTTGTTCAGTTTAATAATAAGCTAAATGCTCATTTTATTAAAAAAAGATTGGAGTGAAGAAATTAACAGTGTGTGTGTTTCCACGGTTTATTTGCAGAACCATGGAGAAAAATTAACTATGAAACAAGAGATTTACCGGAACAGAAACTTCTTAGTTACTCTGCAGATTTCAGCGAACCAGAAGCTGCAGGAAACAACTTAACGAAGAAACTGTTAATTGATTATGAGAAATAATAGCTTTATGTGTTGTTGCCTATTTCAAGGAACACACAAAATACAAGTGTGAAATGTCGTAAAAATACAAACTGCAAAAACAATGCAGATTTTGTCTTTTCTTAGAAAAAAGTATCACACATGACAATTTCCCCGTTGAAAATATATTTGCTCTCCCTTTGCACAAATTTGCATCATATAAAATTATAAATTAATACAAAGAAAGAAACAACAGCAGCAGTGAAAAATATATTTTGCTAGGCAAAATGATTTGGCTGGTTAGATCCTTGTATCAACTACTGGAGCTCTCTGCCCCCCCCCCCTCATGGTCGCGGCGGCTCTGGTCGATGCCGCTGGTCGACGTGAGGTGGCTCCTGGGAACTCAGGACAGTGTCTATGGAAATGGGGAATGTGAAGCGACCCAGCATCCTGGCGATCTTCTCCTGGGAAACCCCGTGCTTGTTTCTCCTTGAGGGTGAAACAAGTGCAGAGAGGTAGAGTTAGAAAGTGAAGCTTCTCAGAGTTTGCACCAGTATCCAAGTGAGGGACGGGAATCGGCAGGGACCCCCCGATACGATACTATCACGATACTTAGATGGCGATACGATATGTATTGCGATTCTGTAAGTATTGCGATTCGATATTACGATTTCCTGGGATTTCTTGTGTTTTTTTTTTGTTTTTTTTTAAATACTAGACCATTGAAAAATGTTGAATCATTCCTTCAAATACAACAGTCAAATTCACTTAGAGCTTTCAAGTTTTATTTCAAATATTAACATTAACTTAATGACTGCCGGGCAGCCAATAGAGAAAATAAATAAAAATGTGCCCTATTATTGTATAGCCCCTGTCAACTGCACACAAACTGACAGATTAAGAAATGTAAGCCACTTAGGCTACTTTTAAACAACAAATAAAAGGTAAATTAAATAGAATGAATAAAAGTTTACTTAAAATATAAACTTTGAAATAAACAAAAAGAAGGCTATTGTTGTTAGCATGAAGGCGATGCAAAGTTAGTGCTTTGGTATGTTTAGATTCTTGTGCAAAAACAAGAGCTGGTCAACATGCTCTGGGGTGATGTTGCCCCCCCCATATATCCCCCCCCGTATTAACCAATAAAAAAATATATATTTTTTAAAAATCGATTTGGGAGGCAGCATGGCGATTTAAAATCGTCATTCACACGAATCGCGATTTGTAACTGAATCGATTTCCCCCCCCCCATCCCTAATCCAAGTACAATCTAGTTATTGAGAAATCCTACCTCTGGAGCTCGTAAGGATCCAACTTCCAGCTGGTGTCAGGTTCACAGAAGTCGACTTGGTATCCTCGCTCCAATGCCTGTTCAGAATCATTTTCATTAGGATCTATGAAAGAGTCGTGAAACAGCTAAATACTGTCGATGAGATCACGACTCCTCATAATAAGTGACATCACCACCTACCATTTTGACATATGGCTTCATCTCCCAGGCTTGGATGTTTGTATTATCGATAATAATTGGAGACCGGCGATCATGCATAGCATCTTGGGCTGAAAGACAATTCGACACCAAACAGAGGTTGAACAAATTTCAGGCAATGAAATAAAAGTCTTCAAACCGTATATTTCTAAAACTTTTCACTCAGTGGAACTTTTGCAAACACTCGACTGATTTACAATACTTTGTGAACTACTGAAGCATTTTAGATATTTTGACTCTTATCCCACAGGCAGTAACATCGAGAAGCATCTGGTTGGTTAGCTCTAAATATTTAGAACCTCCTACTTTCCATGTTCACTTAAAACTGGGTGAACGTGTCCAAGGAGACCTAGTGCAGTTTCACAGGTCAGGTTGGTCACATCAAATACTGGATTCATCTTGGTTTTTTTGGCACAATTTTGGAGAACACACTCATTTTAATTTGTTCCTAAAACTTTGGCACAAAATCCTTATTATGACATTCATAAAAAGCACTTTTCCTGAAATGGAGATAATGTTTACAAAACATTAAAGCTGCATGAGCATTTAAAGAGACACTACCTCTGCTCTGGTTCCACTCATGAGCCTCTCCAAGAAGGAATGGTTCATAGCAGAAGTCGTCCTCGTGGACAAAGTAGTCGTCTGTGCACAGTATGACCCCACTGGGACCAGTTGTGACCAGCTCCCTGTGACACAGATTGTGTAAAAGTTAAAAAAAGGCACACTCCTTAATATCGAACACACACATTCAAGTGACTGAAGGTTACACAGACGTACCTGGCAAGTGTTGATTTCCCAGATCCTGGCAGTCCCCTCAACAGGATCAGAACCAGGGAAGACCCGTGGGCATGAGTGTTATCGGGGGGTCTGCTGCTTTGAGGCTGTGGCTCCCACGATTCCGTTTCTGAGTTAAACACTCGGTGTTGGTCGTGACCTCTGCTTCCGTTAGCTGAGAACGCATCGTAGCTGCGAACCCGCTCATCCCTGTCGGAGTGGTACTCTGCATAAGGGGCCTGAGAGGGGGGTCCGACTCCGCGCACATTCGGAGATGGGACGCCAGGGAACTCTGGATACTGGTTTGCCGGGCCTGAACCGCTCCAGTTGGGATTCACTCGTGCCGGCGGGTTTTGTGGGCCCTGGAATGCCTGTGGGGGCAGTGGATGACGGAATGGGGGTCCGTGTAACCCTGGGTTTGGTGGTCCGTTCTGTGGATGAGGGTGACGCCATTGGTTCTGAGGGTTCGGGTCCACGCCCGGCCTCGGCCCCCTGGGTTGATACGGCGCATTGTCATACCAGTGTGGCCAGGACGCCGGCCTCTCTCCATCGCTCCTCCTCCAGCCGTCTGCTTCTGAAGAGCTGCCGGCGTTAGACGATCTCTCGCGGCCGGCGACCCGCATCTGCTGAGGCGCTGCTGGTCGAGCAAAACCTTCCTCTGGTTTCCTCTCGTTCCCATCGTCACCGTCGGGCGTGTCGATCTGCTCCAGCTCTTTGTAGAACTCGCTCAGCGTGTCCTCGATGTCCACGGACTCCTTTGGGTCCTTTGGGTCCTTCGTGTCCTTCGTGTCATTTGTGTCCTTCGTTTCCTTTGTATCCTTCGTGTCCTTTGTTTCCTTCGCCTTCTTCGGCTTCTTCGCCTTCTTCGGGGCGGGTGTCGGCGGAGGGAACTCGGGGCCGATGAACGTGCTGCTGGTGAGTCCGACCTGCTTGATCACACGCTCCCTCTTGATGCTGTCGCTGATCACAGGCCTAGTAGTGGCCTGGTCACGTCCTCCATCACGTCCTGCATCACGTCCTGCATCACGTCCTGCATCACGTCCTGCATCACGTCCTGCATCACGTCCTGCATCACGTCCTCCATCACGTCCTGCATCACGTCCTCCATCACGTCCTCCATAACTTCCTGCATCACGTCCTCCATAACTTCCTGCATCACGTCCTGCATCACGTCCTCCATAACTTCCTGCATCACGTCCTCCATAACCTCCTCCATCACGCCCTCCACCACGTCCTCCACCACGTCCTCCATCACGTCCTCCACCACGTCCTCCACCACGTCCTCCATCACGTCCTCCATCACGTCCTCCACCTCTAAACCCCCGGGCACGGCCTCTGTGTACAGTAGGGTAGGGCGTGTAGGAGGCTTTCCCACCCATCTGCATGGAAACAGATTAAAACAGCAATGAATACACTGGAAAACAACAACAACAATAAACCATAATAAATGAACCAGTGCACTAACCCTAACACTATTTCCATCTGTAGTGCATTTCGTGCGGTTAATATAAGTTTTCTACCAGGTCAGTGTGTGTGTATGAGGACATAGAAACTCAACGAGGTCAGTGTGTGAAGCTAAACCGCGTTAGCTGCTGTTGTGACCCTGAAAACCGGTAAAAAACGACTCTTTAACGTAAATCGTGAACCACGTAAACACACACACATCGAGTACGTGTCGCTATTTATGAATACTCACCATATAAACCCAGGCTTCGTGCATGATGGCGGTAAAGTTAATGAAATATAAAACCGGGAAATCAGCTTCCAAACCGCTGCCTTGTTTACGGAAGCTCTCCTTCCTCTTCTTCTTGTGTGTGTCGGCCGGATAAGTCGTCACCGAGCGCTGCAGCGCCACCTGCTTGTCTGGAGGCCACACAGATCAAAGTCACAACTAACACAAAATGCAATTACAATCCTTTTTTTGTTGGTCATCACATAATTTTATATCATGTGCAATGTTTTTAATACCATGTTATATAATTTCCAATATCATTCAACTGATTTAAATATCACGTGTAATATTTATGTCAAGGTATTTACAGACATATCTGCAATATTTCAACTTAAAAGGAACAACCTACTCCTTTATCCTTTCATATCAACTTATCACAGTATTACTTTCTCTGTTTACTCATAATTTTTATTTTTCAAAAGACTTGTACTTCTACTGGATTTTCATCTTCACTTGTAATTTTACTGTGTTATTTTTACTGTGTTCTATTCTACATATATTGTGCTGTACTGTAATCTTGGAGCAAGCTGGCACAAGGATTTTCTTCTGGATTAATAGTCTTATCTTTTATACAGAGCCTGAATTTATTTTAAAAAACAGTTTATGTAAAATGTGAACATTAACACATATCTTTACAATGTTTTTTCTTTAAAGCCAAGGTTTCATATCAGCTAATATCGATATATCTGTGAACTGCTCATAGTTGCCCATATTGTTCAATCACAGTTAAAACGATTGAGCTCTAATGCTTACCCCCTTCAAGGTCTGTGTTGTCCAGATCAGCCAATTCTTCATTAATATTTATTCAACTTAGTTTAATTCTTTATCTTCCTCCCCGGGCACCCCTTCAATATAACTATCTTATCTTGAACCATACAGTGAAACACGCTGTAACTATGTCTATACATCAAGGGAAAGATAGGGTCTTTACAAAGGTTAACATATGGTGTTGGATAGAGTTTAAGATATAGATAATTATAAGTCCATACTGTTGTTTTTACAACTAACTTTAAAGAGACTCAGAATGTCCTCCCGTGTAAACAGTAGACATTCGGATCAGCTGTTATTTGTCCTCAAAGAAAAATTAAGGGATTACAAGAGGAACTCTAAAGCTGTCAAACCTAACTACAGCCAATAAAAGTAGAAAAGAAGATCAGTAGAAAGTAATGACATAAATTTACAATTTTATACTTTTAATTAGTCGTGTGAGACAAAAAACATCCCACAGAATATGAACCATAAACATCCGTTAATCTTTCCATTCACATTTGTACAGTTTTTCCAGAGTTCCACTACTCATCATCATACAGTCTTATGAATCTACATTGAATCACCAACACCCAGGTTCTGAGTATCAATCATCGCCAGCTCCTCGTCGTTCACCCATTCGCCTTCCTTCGGTGAGACGACAGGTTTGCGAGCTGGAGTCTGTTCTGTCTTTAAAGTGCTCGGTGTCTCAGACCTCCGAGGAGGGTTGAACGTCTTCTTCACACACGGAGTCGCTACCGAGCCCAGATTGGAGAGAGCCGGTGGAGACGGGATGCGACTCAGATAGTCCAGAGCTCTTCTCCTCTTCAGGCTTTTGGGGTCTTTCTCTGTTAGAGACGTTGGTGCAGGTGGATTCCCGCTAACAGGGGTGGAGGATCCGAAGCTTCTGATTGGCTGCTGAGCGATCAGCTGCATAGAAAAAGGACAAGAGTTTTAGTTTTTAAGTTGATGCCAAGTGGTTATGAGAACAAATGGATTTAAAAAGCTCAAATTCAAAAGCAAGTGCATAAACTCACGCTTGTCTTTGTGTCTTGTCTTCTGTCAGTTGCACAAGCTGGGGTTAGAGGCTGGACAGCTGGAGAAGAGATGGATCTTAGGCCATCGGACTTGAGTAAATGTAAAAGTTTCTCCTCAGCAGTAAGGAAGAAGTTCTGCTGACCCTGAAAACAGAGGATGGAAATGAATCTATTGTATCCAAACCAAGGACAGATTGATGGAGAAGAGGAATATAAGAGCTGGACATGGTTTAAAGAAAAGTAAACCCTTGTTATCAATGATTCCAGGGTCTGGATCATATGTCCATCACATACTTCTGCACCCACACCTAATTCAGTGTGGCTATAGAATGTCAATATGAAACAAAGATTGACGATAGTAATTTCATATTTAAGAAACATTGTCCATTTCCAGCTTTTCATCTGTCTAATCGGCGCCTCTATTGTGACAGAACTAGATTTTTTGGTGCATGTCAACAGTGTTGGGATTTGTGGACTGTACCTGGAGCAGGTTTCTGAGTTGGCTGAGGGATTCCTGTAGATGAACCTCCTTGGGGTTCGTAGAGAAGACGGTCAGATCTCCAGCGTAGACAACAGGAGTGGGAGACAGGGACTGACCTCTCAGCTGCAGGTTGCTCAGAGCCAACAGCACACGTGGCTTTACCACATCCTCCAGGCCGGACTGAGCGAAGCTGCTGAAACAGCGCACTTTAACAAAGTTCAGTTCTCCATCAGCCAGATAAAATGCCGGAGAGGAACCTGTGTTCAAAAGTAAAAACAATTATTTAGTAACCTGTATGATTATGAAAGAAACAGTTGGTAAAAAATTAAATCACCTACCCTGTCCATCCATGATACTGATGATAAATCCTGTGAAATCCACTTCTCCACACAGCGGCTGGAACTCTGGGTTTTGAAGATTCACGAAACTGGTAGAAACCCTGGGTTGAAACTGTTCTGATAACCATTCCTGGGCCTGAATGATAAAACAAAACATTTATACTGGACAATATTTTTTATCATCCATCTGATTTGCATGTACAGAATATAATCAACAGTTTCCGAATGTACCTGCAGGTCCTGAAACTGGGTTTTCTTGGTCCCAGTGAGTTGAACCGTTTCGATTCCGCTGCGTTTCTTTCCCTCTGAAGTGGAGAGATTATAAACTTTGTATCGACGTCCTTCCTTCACTAAAGCCTGAAGATCCGAGGAGGGTCGCCAAAAACTCAACTGGTAAACTAGAAACAAGAAAAATAAATTAAAACCAGAATTTGACACAGCAGTAAATAGGTTTAAATACATATTGATAGATACAAAAAAAAGAAAAGAAAAATGAAGTCCCACCACTGCCACTGCCCATAGAGTCCGAAACGCAGAGCTTCCACACAGGTGTGACGTCTCGTTTGGGACAGGTCCCGTCAGCGCTCTCTGCTTCTAGAGCACGACGGTATCGGTCCTGTAGCTCAGCCTGTTCCTTCTCCATCAGAGAGCGTCTGTAGGTTTGAACAGTCTCCATCTGTTGCTCACTCAAATGAGCCTAGAGCACAGAAAAAGAAAGGTACCTGACTAAAACTCTGTTCATGAGAGATTCAAGTGAAAAACGAGTAAGGTACATTTTCTATCACCTCTAAGTAAGCTGGATCCTCCTCCACTGCTTCATACAGCTCCTCTCCATCTTGCAGATTTGCAATATCCTGACGACTAATTGTGCGTCTTCTGCGTTGAGGTTTGTTTTTACCTGATGATCAAACAACTTGTTAAATCCTCGCACATTTTAGTCTGTACCTGATATGAGAAAAACACTCCTACCTGTCTGCTCTTTTTCAAATTCAGTTTGTATCTTTGCAAAAAGAATCTCCATGGACTTTTGGTTTTGGCTGCTGTATCGTCTCTCCTCTTTCTCTTCTGCACGACCAGAACGAAACACAACGCCCGCATCTGGTTTCCTCTCCATCCACTGGATAAACCAACAAACATACAGAGAAAAGGGATCAGAGCACAAACTTCCAGGAGAAAGGAGTAAATGAATAGAATACTAAACTCACCTGTAGGGGGTAGCTTCTGAGTATGGTAATGTCCACACATCCAACTGGTCCTCCATTGCTGTACAAACTGGACAAAGGCAGCAGAAACGGCCGGGGATCTCTGTGAAATCCCAGCTTGGTGTCCCACCGTGCAGGTCTGGTGCTGTTGGCACAAATCTAAAACACACAAACAATAAGTCAGCATTTTATCTCTGTTGAAGTCGCTGAAAGAACGACAGAATGTCTTGTGGTCTCCATGCACCTTTAACATGAGGGACTCCGGTGCCTCCAGAGGGGAACAAGCCTCCTGGGATCCCACCAGTTGAGACCCGTAGACGATCAGCTTCCCGCCGACAGCCAGACGACCTTTGTGAAGCATGGCAGTCAGAGGTTCATCTAGCTGAGCTTTGATGGGGTACCATCCATCCGTCAGCCAAACTACTGCAGAGGGGGGTTCGACCTTGGCATCTGCCCCTTGTGGAGTCTTGGTGTCACTGCGAGTTGGTCGGATTGAGGAGTGTCCCTGGGAGACGACCCCGCAAACACAGAGAACCAGGGACTTGGCTGATGTGTCGTCCTTTTCCATGATCCTCCTCAGAGCGGGTCTACGGCTGTGGTCGATCTCTACATCATATCTAAGACATGAAGAATAATCATGTTTTCAATAATATTCAAATTCTTCTGATAGTAAATCATTCTCTACTGTATAATCAGTGACAATTAAAAGTATTGTGACATCCTTTAGTATTCAATGAATCAATCGATACAGAAATAATAATTCCTTGCAGCCCTAAAACACTGTCTTTTGTGGAGATGACATAAAATGACAGTAGGCTTTGTGTAGTACTAGAATTTGTTCAGAAGTATATTTGATATTCACAAGTTGTAATGCTTTGTACCTGTACTTGAGCTGAAGGAGAACCTGCTGTGGCGTGAGACAGAGGCCTCCCATTGTTTCTGGAAAAGATCTTTCCATGGAGGCTTGTTTCCACACGATCCATCTGAAGTGATTGAACACCCACTCCTCACTCATCAGTTTAGGATCCACACCTGGAGTGTCACACAGGGCTCTGTGGAAAGTGTAGAACAAGATGATGTTGAGGACAATCAACCTGCACATTGTTTCTCTAACAGTTTAAAGTCTGATTAAAATGAATAAGTACAATTCAATTACTTATAAAACTCTTCTTTTCCTGCAGTCCCATCCTTGCTGGGGATTAGCCATCCTCCATCAGCCAGCTGAACGCCACCTCCGTCTGTAAATGCTTCCAGTTTCAGGAACTGATGCAAATTGAAACGAAAAGCCTCGGCTGTCTCGCTGCTGATGTCGGACACATGTTGATGAACTCCATATCCATACAGCTGAAATACGAGATCAAGATGTTAAAACACAAGATATTTCAACCAAATCTTTTCTGTGACAACATATTCTCTGAAGCCCAATGACAGTCCTGTCCTTGCCTGTTTTGAGGTGTATCTCCCAGGGAGGTTTCCATTTGCAGCAGCTTTTAATGGGATCCTTGAAACCCCCGAGGTTTTGGTTAGAAACAAACTTCCCGGCAACGGTCGGATCGTCTGCCGCTTCTTTTTCCTGATTCTCATGTCTTGCATATCCCGTGCCAACTCCACATTTTCAAAATTCTGAAACATGTCTGTAAACCATAAACACAATTGTTTTACATATGTTCTGTAGAGTATTTACACTGTGCAACACTAACTTTACGCAGAAAGGCTGTACTGCACCTTGGCTTCTGGAAAACATGTCGTCCTCACGTGTTGCCTTTGCAGCAGAGTCTCCTGAACCACAGGCAACAGGAACATTGTGATTATCAGTCAGATAATCATGCTTTGTGTCAGCCAAGGCCACCTGTGGAATATCTTCTTTGCTTGTATTACCAGCTACATCTGCACTGCTTTGTGTTTTTTTAGTGGGCGGTAAGACAGTGCTGCGGTTAGTGGGTGTTACAAAGAGATGCTGGTGTTTGTCCTCCTCCTGCTGTGGTTTACAGGAACTCTCCTGGACAATAGTTCTTTGTTTTTTGAAAGGAGGAACAAATGCAGGAGGTGTTCTTGTGTTGACTTTGAGCACTGCATCCTTGCAGGTCTCCATCTTTGCGTTCTTGAGGAATGGAGGAGCAAACGCTGGCATGTTTGAATGCGCTGACCTGCTTCCTCCTGAGGTAAACTGTTGTGCTGGTGTTGTGTTTTGCAGTTTGGTTTCCACATAGTTTTTTCCATTGCTGTGAGACAAAAATATACATCATAAAGAGCTGATCACTCATTCCAGACACTTATAAACATGGCAAACGAATCAAACTTACCTGTGTGGCTGTGTGACATTAGGATGAGGAGAGGCTTGAAAGTTGAAAGCTCTCCTGTCTTTCATTACACCTTAATTGAGAAAAACAGAGTAGAGTTATCACATTTATAAGACAATATTTAAGAATGTAAAATGTACTTTCGGGCAAATAACTTACTGTTTGGACAAGTTTTCTGTGGATGTAGTGTTGAAGCTCTCGGACCAACAACAGTCCGATCGAATTCCTCCAGTAATCGTCTTTTCAGGGGAGGCTGACCTAGAAACAATAAAAAAAGGTTGTGGTTAATTTGAGCTGTAACGTAGAAATACAGTACAAATTTTTTTATGAGAATTTCTTTGTAAATTGTTGTTAAAAAAAATCAAAACTTGATCTAAGATCAAATTAAATTTGCTCTTTAAATAGTCCAGATTCAATAAGATCAGACAACACTGAGACAAGCTGTGCATCCATCATGAAAAATAATAACTTACAAGTCATATTTGTATCGTCTCCCAATCTTTTCCCTCTTCCTTTCTGTTCCTCTGCAGATGTGGCATTGGATCCTGGGTAATCTTGCAGTGGCTCATTCTCTGATGTCACTGAGAGACTTTCATCCTCTAACAAAGCTTTGGTGCAGTCGAGAGCTTCCTGGGCGAGAAACCTCTGCTGGGTCTCAGAGCAGCCACTGAAGTGAAGTGATGGAAACATTTGAAATGAAGACTCCTCCGGCCTTTTGGACTTTGGTCCCTCACCGCAGTTTGTACGTTTAACTTCACAACCCAACATGTTTGCTGTTTCCTTTAAAAGAGTGTCGTGTGGCTTACTCTCCCATGATACAGACGTTTTACCTTCCTTTACCTCAGATGCACCTTTAAGGGCCTTTTCTCTGAGAGTTTCCTTTTCAGGGTCAGTCATCACAGACTGAATAGATTCAACGACTTCAGAGACACTTTCCTGAGCAGACGTGTCCTTGTCACCCGCTGTGGTGAAAGAACAAGTTGTACTTCTTTCCACATTTTTTATATTTGGTGGATCCGACTTGCAGGCACGTGAGCTTGTTGAGTACGAGTCCGAGGGACGAGTCTCTTCATCTGCCAATTCTTTGAAAAGGTTCTTTGCTTTCAGAAGATTTGTCTGTGACACGTGGACTTTAGCTCCCCCTGCAGTTGAGAAACCACAACTTATTTTTCCTGCACTATTCTGAGCCTCTTGGTGTTTGTCGCTCTTTCTTGTGCCTGAAACAGTCGGGATCTCTGCACTGAGATCCATGTCACTGAAGAGTGCTTTTGCTTTTTGGAGGGCTTCATGTGAAAATGCCACCGGTTTACCACTGGCTGCAAGGAATCCCCCTTTCCTCTGTGGTGAACAAGAAACTGGCAACTTGGTATTTGTTGTTTTTGCTTTATTCTGGGCTGCAAATGAAAGAGCGACTCCTTTTCCAGCACTCTGAAGCGTCCCACTGTCTTCTTTTTGTTTCAGATTTTTGTTTGTATCTGTAAGCAAAGCACTTTCATTCAATAGTGACATTGCTTTAGTCATTGCATCATCTGACACACATACTTTTTTCCCACTGGCTGTACAGAACCCACCACCGCTGCTAAATGTATTACAAGCAGAGGAACCAGTTTTCTCTGATGTTGTGCACAACGGGGTTGAAAGATGCTTTGATGGGTTTCCATCGGTCAAATCTTCAAGTTTCCTCACATCACCGGGATGCAGAAAACCTTTCTCATTTACATGTGGTCCCACATTCAATTGTTCCTTCTCACTGCCACCTCCACTCACAGGTGCTACACCACTCTCATACTTAACCGTGGTGCCGTTGTTTCTGTCCATAATGTCGCAGTCTTCGAAGAAAGCCTCTGCTTCTTGCAGCGATCTTACCGAATCAGAACCGTTATCAAATTCTTTCAAAATGTTTTTTGCTTTGAACTTTTTTTTCTTAGACAAGCCCCCTGCAGTCATGAAACCACTGTGTGTTTTGTCTGAATCTTCAGTGTTGCCTTGAGTCTCCTTTGTGTCTGAAACCGCTGGGAGCTCCGCACTGAGAGTGATGTCACTGAAAAGAGCTTTTGCTTTCCGGAGGGCCTCAGCGGAAAGTCCCACAGGTTTCCCACTGGCTGCAAGAAATCCACTTGTCCTGGATGCAAGACCTCGAACAGGCGTCTTGGAGTGAGATGGTTTTACATTGATTTCATCCTCGACTGCTTCACATTGAAGCAACAGCGATTTAGCTTTCTTGAGAGCTGCGGCTGAGACGACGACTCCTTTGCCGCTGGCTGTTTGAAATCCACCATTTTTAATTGGTCCAACTTGAATTTGATCGGCCACATGAGCTGTTCTTAAAGCATCTCCTTCCTGTTGCAGTTGGATCTTTGTGTCCTCAGGTGCATGAATTTCATTTAACAGACGCTCAGCTTTTTTCACCGCATCAGCCGACACACAGACTTTCTTCCCGCTGGCTGTAGAGAATCCTCCGCCATTGTTCGACTGATTCATTCCAGAGGAGCCAGAATTCTTTGATGTCGAGCAGGAGGGAGAAGAAAATGCTTTTACGGTCGATTTTTGCTGTACAACCTTTCTATGACTGGCAGCTGGTCCAGCACCCGCTTTTGAACATTCCCCGATTGCTTCTTCAGAAAAGTTCTCCTTACATCCTTGGATACCTTTACATTTCAAAAGGTTTTTCGTGTGACTGACTGTAGGAAACTGTTCGGTGTTCTTTTGATGTTTTACAGGGACAGCAGATTTATTGTCGGTAATGTCGCAGTCTTTGAAGAGAGAATCGGCTTCTTGCATAGCTTTCGCTGAAATAGAAACCCCTTTCCCACTGGCCAACTGGAAACCACTTCGGTACGAAGCTGTGTCCATTTTGCTGTTATCAGAAGTCAATGCAGCATTTGTATCTGTAATGCTGGTGATCTGTCGTTGCTCGATTTTAGCAGCAGCGTCACTGTTTAGCTTGTCTGCCGACTTCTGATCAGTCAGATTTTCCCCTAAATCTGCAAACAAAGCTCTGGCTTTTCTCAAATGCTCTTTTGAAATTCTCAAATCACTTCCTCTCGCAGTTTTGAATCCAACACCAGGCATCAAAGGGGTTTTGTTCTCCTGCTCGCTTGTCTCAGTGAACCCAGCTCTGTTAGGATTTTGGGGTTCAGCTGACACAATACAGTGCCTTCTGTCAGAGATGCTCTTTGAAGAGGGAGACGCATCTTCAGTGGAGGAACTTTCTTTTGTCAGTGTGGATCTATTTGTCAGATTTGATGCCTCACAGTTTGTCATTTTATGCTTTTCAGCATCGGAACTAAAGCTGTCATCGAAATCAATACCCATAAGAAAATCAGGGTCAAGTTCTTTGTCAGCTTTTTGAGGGGAGGTGGCGTTATCTTGACAATGCTGCTGTAGCTTTGCAGTTCTGACCTGTGTAAAGTCAAACTGGCTATCAGCTTCTTCCATGAGAGTGCACAGTTCTGTCACGTCAGCTTTTTGTGACGCTGTTAGCTGACAACTTGTATCCCCAAATCTTTCAGTCGACGACGTCGGCTGCTTTGAGTCAGAGATTGTATTTTTCACTGAATCCATTCTGATGCGAATTTCCGCTTTAGCGCCGCCGCCTCTTTTGATTGGCTCAGCACTAAATGGCCTTTCAGCTTCGGTCTCTTCAAACAGATGCTTGGCTCTCTCCAGGTGGGCTGGGGAAACTTCTATAGTCTTATTTGAAGCGGTTTTGAATCCTGATGCATGAACGGAAGGAAGAGACACAGTCTCTCTCTCTGGAAAGTTGCCATCACTTGGACACTTGACTGGAAAGTGATTGATAGTATTAACTCCTTCTGTTGCACCACTGGGCAGTTCTGTTGATGTGCTCTCTATGTGAAACTCGCTCTCTCTGCAAGGGCCCAGTGTCTGGCCTTCCTTCAATGCACTCAGCAGCTTGGCATCAGTTTCATCTCCTTGATTATATGTTACATGTTTAATGTTTGTAGATAGGGAAGAAGCAGCTCTTTGGGTTTCAGTTTTAAAGCCAGTCCGTTGTTGACTTTGAGCCATGTTCTCTGAGCTTGGGAGAATAAAGGATGTGGAAGTCAGATGAGAGACGTCTGCAACAGCAGAGTGGAATCCGCTGTCAACTACTGTTCCCTCATTGATGGAGTAATTCTGAGCAGTGGCAGAAACAGGTTTTCTCTCAGTGGTGTGATCACAGTCATGGGGAACGTTTGCTCGCCTCACTCTCTGTTTGGCTTGCTTCAAGGCGTTCAGACAAGTTGAGGCAGAGAAGCCATTTTGAGGAGTATCCTCTGCTACTTCCCTTGGTTTCCTGGGGTCTAACATTTGACTGAAGTCTTGTGCAAAATCTCTGCAGAGCTGCGACATGTCAAGCTCCTGGGCTTTTGGTTGAACAGGAAGAGGAACATCCGTGACATTTTTCTGTTTTTGTATCTTATCCTCCTTGATTCTGCAACAGTCTGCTTCATCTTGGATTTCCCCCAGCAGCTTGGCACTCCCTTTGTTCCCTGAAAGAAAGCAGGAAGATAAAAAGGGAGAGATTCATTCAGATTTTTCCATATTGACAAAACATGGATTATAGCATTTTATGCATGAATACATTCACATGCATGAGAAATGTTACTAGAACCTGGAAGCCTGGGGGAGGTGTCATTCTTCACAGAAGGTGTTTTGTCTCCTTGAGCTTGTGGTTTTGGACTCTCAATGGTGTAAACAAATTGTCTCTTTTTCTTTGTAAATCCATAGTATGAGCCTGTGGAATGCGGCCTTGTGAGCTGGCCAGAGTCAGAGTTGCTCCGCAGTTGTTCTGGTTGAGTTTTGTTGTCCACTTGTGTAGCAGCATGATTATTATCCCTGCAAGAGGAATCTACAGTCGAGGGAGGAATGTCAGATAAACTCAATGGCGACCACTGAGTGATTCCAGTATCTCTAGTCTTCTGTGGTGGGGGTGAGGATATTTTGACAGGTTCCCAATCATCTGTTCTCTGTACCAGTGATGCAGTGTTGTTAGTAGTTGAGACGTCCGTAAAGCTGCAGCCACGTTCCTTTGACAGAATGATCTGTTTTCTCTTGATTCTGTCAGTTTTCACTTTCCTCAGGGCTGAACTACTGTTGGAGAAAAACATGGAAAGAACATTTTCCGCTCCATCAAGAACACTCGCCACGGTGCTTCGTACATCCCCATCCTCAATAGCGTCTGGAAGCTTCTGTCGCCAAACACTCGGACTTGGATGCGGTGAATCCTGGGAGGAGTTATGACACTCTGGATTCTGACCAGCCTCAGGGGAAACAACACCTGTGGTTTAGACAAGAAATTAGTAGTAGTTGTTTTCTATTATGCATCGAAAAGTCTTTGCAAAATAAGTCAATATGGTGCAATGCAAAGCCCTTTCATTAAATCATAGCTACTGAATCCTCTATAATATTAGCAAAATGTACAGGAAGGAGTCAGTACCTGTGTGAGCCGGCACATGGTTGTTTTGGGGAGATACTGCAGGTACGGATGCGTTTGAAAGGGAAGGAAAAAGCTTCCGTACAAACTAAAAACAGGGAAACAAAAGACGGAAAAAATATAATTTCAGAAGCAATATACAAATGTATCATTAGCATAACAAAAGGCATAAGCAGAGGCATGACATTCACTTAGTGATACAAAATGAATCTGCTGTGGAGTCGGTTTCGACACAATACTCACAACCACATTGCTGTCTGCAGAAACACTCATTGGACTGGGACTCTCATCTGTTTTAGCTGCAACAAGACAAACCAATTAATCGAACTAATCACATAAATGGATTTTTATCACCAAAAAAATCAACCATAACAACTAACTGAGTCATTTGCTTACATAGAATCAGAGTGGACGGCGCAGCAGGGGGGGTGTTCAGAGAACTCGTCCACGATATGTCCGGATGAATCTGTGCACCTAGACTTTCAGATATTTGCTTGGCATAGCTAACCTGTCATTCGTAAAAAAACAAACAAACAAACAAACATAGAGAGTGACCTTGATGTTATCCATTACTCCGCATTCAAATACTGCCCTTTGCTGAATAACTGTTTGATTGTATACACTTACTGGGGATTTGGGTGAGGCCTGAAGAAAATCTGTACAGATGACAGGGGCAAAACATGACAGATTACAGATGATGATCAAATATTTATTTCAATTTTACTTTAAACAGATTGAATGTATGAAGCTGCAGCTCACCAAAACCTCCATATTTTGATCCAGGGACCCTAAAAAGAACAAGATGGACACTGAAAACTACAGCAGTCACAACACAAGGGACTTGTACAACATTTGCTTGACAATAGCTCAAACACTCAATGTGCAGAGGAAGTACATGTATCTTTTCTCAAAGCACAATCCTTCATTGTCAGGTTATATGAAAATCAGACAATGTTCACAGTTTGTATTCATGACTTGAAATAAGAGAACTAATAAAAAAGGAGAATATCTGAAAAATGTCTCTTTCAAACGGCAACGGGCAAAAAAAGTCTTGAGAGTTGTTGCACTCACCTCTCTTTTGTCATGTGAAACAAACATGGACTTTGTGTTTCCTTCCATGCTTCTTTTTCTAAGGAAAGAAATACAGAATCATCACTTTTTATATGCAACTTTTAGAAAGCTTTTCAAAATGTAGACACACACAGGTTAATACAATTTACAATAATACATTAAAGATGTAATATACAGACATCTACAGTCCTCCTGTATAACAAATATTTTAAGTGCAAGACAAATATGAATGCATAAATATAGCAACGGTTTAATTTGAATGAGACATTACCTTGCTCAGCAGTGAACGACTGCTCTCCCTCAGTTTCCGGGGACACAACTCGACTGCGTCTGAAAACTTTGGGGGTCGAGAACAGCTGACTTTCCAGTGCGGTTCTGTCACAGGGGGCTTTGAAGTTTCCCTCTTGGTTGGCGCAGAGGTCATCTTGATCAGACCCATTTCCCTCACTGGTGGACTTTTGAGCTGTCAGGACGTGAAACCAGTCGGGGTCCAGTGGTCCCAGCTCTGGATAGGGAATAAAAAGGATGCTAGCTCAGTATGAAGTAAACCAACTCCAGGTTCACAGCACATGATGATTTGATTTAGTGTTTTGTGATGGTGGATAGTGAGGAAGGATCCTGATTGTGGACTATGATTACAACCAGACTGCTTGACATACAATACACCTACTGACATAATGTTCCATTACTTAGAATAACAATTAATTTGTTATCGCTGCTCCCTGCATCTCTTTCAGACATTTTCTTATGTACAATACTTTAAACACACACTTTTCCATTATGTTTCAAACTGTTTCATCTAATCGATGTTATACTGTTATTTTGTCGATGTTCCCAGTTACACAGAGCATCTATTCCCCTTCTGTCAGTCCCTCAAATGTGGCTCTCAGAGGTTTCTACGTTTATTCCCCTGTTAAAAGGTTTTTTTCGGGGTGAATCCACAGCCACCTACAGTGGCACAGTGGAAACAAAAGCTAAGGGAGGTGTATGGAATGGAGGCTTTAACTGCTCAATTACAATTAAAGTCTGATGTTTTTGTGAGGAGGTGGCTACCTATTGCAGGATACCTCTCTAACTGAGGGGAATCCTGTGGTACGATGGAATGTCTTAACTGTCCACTTATGTCTTTATTTCTTTATTATTTTTCACTAATCAGTCTGTCATATATAATTTGTGATGTTGTCAAGGAATGTTTGTGTTTCTCTTCAATAAAGTTCTAAAAAAAAAAAAGGGGGGTTTTGGCAGTTTTTCCTTAAGAACAGAATATCTCACACCTTGTTAAGCCCTATGAGACAAATTGTGATTTGTAAAATGTGTTTGTTTTTTGTTTGCATGACAGGTATTGCTTGTTTGGTGATCGTGAAGCTATGTGTTCAAGTAGGGGAAAAGTAGAGACCTCCAACAAGCTTTGTGTGGCTTATAACATTAAATGCTTGGTCTTATAATAAACATATTGTCTCCATTGCAGTTCATAACTTATCTCACCTTTCCAGATCTCATCTTTGAAGGTGTCATACATGTTCCAGGTAGAATCCATTCCAGGGGACTACAGGTGGTCGCCTGAGGAGACAGAGGAGTTTTTATGAGGACTAAGTTATGAAACAGAAACTTATGTTAGCTGCAGCATGTTAGCTTCAGCCTGTTAGCATGTTAGCTTATAGGTGGAGGTGGGTCGAGCTGCAGCTGATGCTCAGGACCTCACGATGTGAAGCTACAGGTTCAACTCACGTTAGCTTGAATGACAATTAAACTGCTTGAGACACATGGCAGTGTTAGCTGACGTGTGAGTCCTTGTGTTAGAAAATTTTAAAACAGACTGACACTGTTTAGGAAAAACACCAAATGCAGAACTGCGAACTACCAATTCACAAAAAGTTACGAGATGAATGCACATGAAAGTTGCTCTGACTCACCATGACGGCGGAAGTAGCTCTTGTCTTTCATGTCGCGATGCAAACTTCCGATAAACTTTATACAACAAACCACAAGCGGTGATATACAGTGGCAGTGACGTGTTTACGTGTTTACATGCTTAGCTAGCGAGCTAGTTAGCTGGTTAGCTAGTTCGACTAAAAACAAAGCTCCCGCGCCGGTAACCGGAAGTAAGGACGACTTCAAAATAAGAGATTTTCATATAAAGATAGATAGATAGATAGATAGATTACTTTATTCATCCCCGAAGGGAAATTAAGTCGTCATAACAGCCGGTATATTTGAATACAATAAAATACAATACAATAGAATAAAATCAAAAATATTGAGGTAGAAAGAATAAAAAAAACAGAAACACAAGATAACTAAAAGATAAGTTGCAGTGGCAAGATGATGGTAATAGTACTGATGATACGATGGTATTGTTATCGTTAGACAGTATATAAAAATAGTACAGTATATATAGTTATAATATAACATAATATATATTTATATATGATAGTAATTATACCAATATAATAGCAGTATATAGTAATAATGGCAGCAACAGTATATATAATAATAATAGTAATATAATAATAATTATTATAACATGTACACATGTATAAATATGTGTATATAGACTTATATATACAAAGAATATACAGAGAGTATGATATAATATATGATATATAGTAGAGGTATCTAAATATTAGATTCTTTGTATGAATCTATCAGTTAGACCGGCCCGCGTGAGTAGTTAAATCTACTCTTATTTACGTATTTTGTCTGACATGTAATAAAAAATACATTTTTAGATATGTCATACAGGGAATTAAAAGGATAATAAACATTTGCAGTATAAAATAGATCAGGTTCTTCGATGTAAAACGGTGATTAAGTGCGCGTTAAAGTTTTAACTCGTGGACGTCCACCAGCACAGTTTAGAACCAAACTCTGCTTCCAATATCCTGAAAACCGTAAATAAGTGAACAGCATGAACTACATTTCTTTTATTTTGAAGGCAGTCTTTTAAAAAAACAAACAACTTTAAGGGGCGTACATCCTGAATGGACGCGATCGTATGAGGAGCAAACATGTCAGCCCACGTTAAGAAAAGAAAGATCGATGCAGAATGCAGAGTTTTCAACGAGACGTGGACTGCTAAGTATTTATTCACTGAAGTCAAAGGGAAAGCTGTGTGCTTGGTGTGTGGAGAACAGATCGCTGTTTTTAAGGACTACAATTTGAATCGCCATTACGAGACAAAGCACGGAGAGAATTACAGGAAGTTGACCGATGAAGAACGGGCACGGACATCAGAAGTTTTGCTCTCGAAGCTGCAGAAGCAACAAAGTTTGTTTACCAAACTTCCCACCACACCTCCCAGGGATGGAGCTGTCAGGACCAGCTTTGTGATCTCCCACAAAATCGCCAAAAATAGAAAGCCATTCTCCGATGGGGAGTTCATCAAGGAGTGTTTGGTGGACTCTGCGTCACTGATGTGTCCTGAGAAGAAAGAGACATTTGAGAAGGTGTCCCTCTGCAGACAAACCGTGGCGAGGAGGATCGAGGACATTGCGAGGAATCTTGAGCTTCAGCTGCAGGAGAAAGTTGTGACCTTTGACCTTTTCTCCTTGGCCCTGGATGAGAGCTGTGATCCAGCCCAGTTACTCATCTTTGTACGTGGGGTGACGAAAGACTTTGAGATCACGGAGGAGCTGGCAGCAGTGAGGTCAACACAAGGGACAATGACTGGGACAGATTTATTCCAGGAGGTGGATGCATGCTTGGACAAGCTGGGACTCCAATGGGACAAACTGGCAGGTGTTACAACCAGTGCTTGTCCAAATCTGACAGGGACAAATGTGGGACTGATGAAGCTCATGCAAGATAAAGTGAAGGAAATTAACCCTGAAAGTAAATTGCTATTTTTGCATTGTATTATCCATCAGGAGGAGTTGTGTAAGTCAGTGCTAAAAATGAATCATGTTACTGATGTTGTTACTAAATTAGTAAACTTTATCCGTGCAAGAGCATTGAATCACAGACAGTTTGATGCACTTTTGGACGAATCTGAACATGGTGACATAAGCGACCACACAGCTGTCAGGTGGCTCAGTCTGAGCAAAGTGCTTAAACGAGTATGGGACCTGAGAGCAGAGATCCAAGAGTTCTGTGAAAAGAAAGGCAAGGACATCCCAGAGCTCTCAGATGCAGACTGGATGGCAGATCTTGCATTTGCTGTTGATGTCACTGCATTAATGAATGAGCTGAATTCCAAACTGCAAGGCAAGGGCCTATTTGCACATGACATATACAGCCAGGTGAAGGTTTTCATGAAAAAGTTGCAGTTCCTTTCCAGCCAGTTGGAGGGAAACATTCTCTACCACATGCCGACACTAAAAGAAGCCACACCATCAGCTGATCACCTCCGCAGGTTCTCATCCCTGCTAGGGGCACTGCATGGTGAGTTCTCAAGAAGCGTTCAAGACTTCCAAACAGTTGAAAGTGAAATGCACATGATTTCTTCTCCCTTCACGTGCAGTGTGTATAATGTACCCAGTGATGTTCAGCTCGAGCTCATTGACCTGCAGTGTGATTCACGACTGGCATGGCTCTTTAAGTCAGTATCACTGCTGAAGTTTTATTCTTCTCTCAAAGAGGAGAACTTTCCACGCATGAGGAGGCGTGCTCAGAAGATGTTTGTTCTCTTTGGATCTACTTACATATGTGAACAAACATGTTCTGCGATGAGGTTTAACAAATCCAGATACAGGTCCTCTCTCACTGATGATCACCTGTCAGCTGTCCTTCGCATATCCACCTCCGATATTCAACCTGACTTCAGTGCACTTGTTGATGCCCAAAACGTACTAGATCCTCTCACTGAACAAGAAATAAAAACAGAAAACCAGCAATGGGGTGATTAGACTTTATGCAAATAGTAATACCACTTTGTATAAAGTTGATTTAAAGCTGATCTTTGAAATACTGCAAAAAAACGTGCATATTTTGTTCACAACTGTTCTTGCAAATGTTGATTAAAGTGTGATATAATGTTGGCGTTATTACTTTGCCTGCCTCACTTTTTCATTGCCTAATCATAACATTTACTCTTACCAGTAGAAGCTTATCAAATTAATATGAGTAGAATTGAATTCAGCCTATTGGTCCCGCCCTCCACAACTGTCCATGTTTCTCATGTAGCCCCTTGGGAAAATTAATTTCCCACATGATAGGTTTTAAATGTTAAAACCTATTTAAATATAAAAGGTTTCAACTTTTAACAACAATTATCTTAGAAATGGTTGATTTGATAGATATTTACTTGATATATAATTGTAAATGTATAAACGAGAACATACCCTTGAATAAATATCAAATACAGTGTTAAAATATAAACATGGAATGGAAACATGATAATGTATAAAAAGAAACTGTATGGTTCTGTTATAAGCAAAACATATTATATAAGCATTGGCAAAATAATTCCATCCATAGTCCTCCTGCCAGGCGTAATAATTATAATCATTATAATATTAATAATAAATCACAACATAAAACAACGGTTTACAAATGTAGGTTTTATTTTCATCGTTACATGAGTGTACAGAACACCAAAGTACAGTACATTGCAAAGGCAGTAGTATTTACAAAGCGGGAGGCTACTCCATCAGTTCCTGTGCAAGCTTTACAAATATCTCTTTTCCTCCTTATGCAACTCAAATTGTACGTTCATAAAAATACAATCTTATGAGTCTTGAGCGAAGCCCCCGCTGCACTATATACAAATATTCAGCTAAAATAGTTTTCTGTGTTTGTCGATAAACATTATTATTACACTTTATAGTACATCGAATTTGCAAGCTTGGCAAATTCCAAACAAAATATTAGTTTTCTATAAATCTAGTCTGATAGAAGCATGTCTTTCTCTTGCAAATGATATAAATATTTCCCCTAATTGCTAAAAGCTGCACAGTTAAAAGGAACAGTAAGATTTTTTTTTTAAGTAACAGAATACCCACATAGAAGGATGTAGGTTTGGGAGACATTACAGTAGATTTGCAGCGCAGGTCAGAATAGTTTATGTGAACAAGTTAATAACTGTTATTAAAGAAATCAGTATCCGTAATGCCATCGAGGATGGTCGTCAGGTTAAGATTCACACACTCAGGCACCAACACACAAAACACACACACTCACACACACACACACACAAAAGACCCAATACTTAAAGCAAGTAATGAAGCCTCCCTTTTTCTTTACTGACAATGTTCATTTTTTCACTGCTCTGATATTCAAATACATTCTTTCAGGAAACAGTAAAGGTTTTCCACTCCCAGGACGGATTGCACATTTCCCCTTGACAATTAAAACAACGTAACTGAAAAAGAGTTATTAATCTTTGGTATGTCATTTGTTAAATCTGACAGTCGTTGACCGACCTCGGTATGAAGTGGTCGCTTTGTGAAAACTTCTATCATTCGGATCCTGGAAACCAGACCAATCAGCGAGCTCATGCTTATTATGCCCTTGCAGATTGGTCTGGTGAGGCCAGGCTATTAGTGCAATAAAAGCCTAACTTTCTCGTGTGTCACTCGTTTGTCTAAAACCAACAGTATTGCTGCACGTCTAGAGATCTGACTTTGTGATGTACTCGGAGTCACAAGAGGAGGTGTTTGGTTATTCCCAAGAGAGAGCAGAGAGCTTGTTAACCACTGAGATGATAGCAGCAACCCCAGACAGCACTGGAGTGTAGGCATAGCACAGGGTGTTGGAATGGACATCGCTGCGCTGCCAGACCTCCCTCAAAGAGTCGAGCCTGAAATGCTGGAGTCTGGGAGGAAAGCCGTGATGGCTCGGTAGCCCTGGGCTCGTCGGATCATGTCCCGCATCTCCACGTTCAGTTCCATCAGCTTGGAGGAGATTTCTGTCAGGTCCTGCTTCGAGCCCACCAGAGCAAAAGTTCCCGTTTGACCCAAAGTTTGATGTCTGAAGAAGATGTTCAGTAAGGTCTGGACCTCCTCCTCAGAGTGGCTGCCAAAGATGTCGTTAGGCCACATTGTTCTGCAAAGAAAAATAGAAAAGGTTGTTGTAGGGGGCATTTATTAAAGGGACTCTTACCTTTGTTGCATTTGAGAATTACAGCACATTCAAATCATCCCGCCTTCCTCCAATGCCCCACCCCCTCGTTCCCATCCGCGGTGTTTTTTTGAAGAAACTTTATTTACAAGCAGACCTACCACCCAATGCCTCCGCGCACGCACGTGAGTTTTTGTTTACCAAAGCAATGGATTCGGTAAGTTATATACATTTACATTCACATGCCTTGATGACGCGGGCCCGAATGCGCCACAAGAAGCAGACGGAAAACCTGCATGTCCATGCAGCAAACAGACAGGTCTGTCGGCCAATAAGGTCCTTCGGTCCGAAGAATTTTATTGGTTGAAGTTTTCACTAAATATTATGAGAGTGAAATAATTGTTTGTTTTTACTCCTGGTGGGTCTGTCTTGCATTTTAGAGTGTCATTACCATATTAATACCAATTTAACCTTATCCAAAAAAAGTGTAAAAATGCAACAAAGGTAAGAGTCCCTTTAACATAAAAACCACACATTTTTAGAAAAGCAAGGATTATTATTTTCTCACCTGCACTCACGAATGTAGCGGATGGCTGCCTGAAGCTCGTTGTTCTTCAGACCCTCCAGAATGGCTTGCACAGCAGCTTCAGAGGAGCTGAAGGTGGGCTCAGAGCAGCAGCTCTCCCGGGCAGCCGCCTCATCACACGTGACCGAGGCCGCTGCCGCTCTCAGGTTGCTCTTCAACTCATTTAGCTCTCTGGACATATTCGTCAGCTAAAGGTTGAGAAGAATAGAAATGATTAAACAGGGACATGGATTCAATGTCAGGTGTTATGGTTCCAAAAGTAGGAGACAAACGAATGCACGATGCACCTACCTCAGGAATTGAGCTTATTTCACGGAACTGTTCTATCAGCTTACAGTAGGACTGAAAAAGCAGCAGCAGCTGAAAGTGGAGTTTGTAGAGTCTTTGACAGAGCTCCAGTTGCTGCAAGTCAGAGAGAAGTGGTTGTTGGCAAAAGTCCTCTTTATTCCTATTATAATAAACACAACTAGCTACCTGTAAATTGATGCTAAACCTGCTACAGTTCTACAGAAAACTACACGACTGCTAAAAGACAATTTCAAACAACTTCCAACTTACAGCCAGAGATTCCATTTGCTACAGAGCACGCATGTTACAGGACAGAAAATGAGTGAGGAAAACAGAGACGCATAAGAAGGGCATGCAGTTCCTCATTACTTTTATTTAGAAGTATACGCAGAGGTATTTTCTATTGGCATGCAAAGAGGTAGGGAAAGTAAGAATGTGCAAATTGGAACTGAAAGGAGAAAAGGGAGTTGACATGAATTAATCCAAAATGAAACAAGCCGAGCAAATGAACAGTTTTGCTTGTTAATTGGCAGAAATGCACTCACTTTTGTGACAATCTCTTATTATTCATTGCCAGGTTTTAACATAATAAAAACCTTCATCAGCTCTGAAGTGAGCAGAGGTGGGAAGTAACAAAGTACAAATACTTCTTTACTGTAGTGTAAGTTGATTTCTCAGGTATCTGTACTTAAGAGTTGATATGTTTCTGATTACTTTTGACTTTTACTCCCTTCATTTTACATACAAATATCTGTACTTAAGACTCCTTACACTCAAAACAGTCTCATTACTTTTGTTTTAATGCATTTGAGGGGACATTTTTTAATTCTTAATTTTATTTTTGTCCATGACAAGGAGTAACAGCATGGAAGAAAGTGAAGAATCAGCCAACATCACTGAGAATGTCCGAAACGCAGCAGGGAAAAAAACATTCCCCATCCCTGACCTTATTTCAATTAGGAATACTACATTATATTGTAGTCTACACATTTTCATTCTCAAAAATATATTCTTGTTTAACCCCCTGCTTGTTTTCCACAAATATAATCGGTAGAGGTGGCCCTTCCCCTTTTTACCTGTGAGTATATTTTAGAGCCTGTACTTTTATATTTTACTTGAGTAAAGAGGTTGAATCAATATGCATACTTTTACTCGAGTCCTATTTGACACACGTATCTGTACTTCTACTCGAGTAAAGAATGCGTGTACTTTTGCCACCTCTGGAAGTGAGTGTATTGTCCAGATTAAATGCAACTGAAGAGAACTTGCTCTCATGCCCGGTGGAGCTGGAAACGATCACGAAGCACGCTGGGTATGAGACGATCGATGTGATGCACGGCAAAATCAAGGATCGTTAGAAACTTGACATTTATGTAGTGTGAGAATAACGAGAGGCAACACTCACAGAGCTACAGTATCACACAGTAACCGTCAGTCAGAAAGTACAGTAAGAAAGGTCAGAGGAAATGGCATCCGGAGAATTTACAGTGAATTCAGGAAATAAACGACTTTCTCGCTTGTTTGGACCAGTATGACAGAGTTATTAATCAGAATTCTTATAAATTAAGCTTTTACCTTTTCCTCATACTCCACCGGTTGCCTTGTTGTACCCCCAGCAGTCCGGGGAAACGTGGCCTTACAGTTGCACAACCACTGACGGGAACAGAGACAACATAATAACGTGATTTACACAACTCAGTGACAACACATGGGTGACATTCAAACTGAAAAGCAGAATATTGAATCCCCTTACAGTGACAGCAGCTTCCTTTTTGTGGTTGTAAGTATCGAGATACTCTTGAAGTTCCAACACGCTGAATTTCATTTTTTCCAGGAGGCCATAAGACATAATCTGAAAAGAGAAATTAACATTGTTGTTGAATTTGCCATTGATAGGTCATGTTGTAAAATAAATCAATTAGTCATGTGACTCACTGTGTTTGCATCGATAAATAGAGTTGGGCACTCTGAGCAGGACGTCAGCATCTGAGATGACCTCAGAAACTTTGATCCTAACCCCCGCAGTCCGTCGCCGAGGTAACTCACAGCGTCACAGGTCAAAGAGCAGAATTTGCTCTGGATACTCTGCAAAGCAAAGCAACAGGCAGACTGAGACGCTGTCAGAGTCGCTCCTGCATCATTTAAAGTCCATACGTTCTGTCTTTACATCTGAAATCCTCCCCTGTCAGCTTTGGTCAGTGAAGGGAACAACATTTGGTTAATGAATCCCCGAAGATTTTCAAGCTGAAAGCATCCTGCCCTCGATTTGCACTGAATCAGACCCCTCGTGAAAGCAAGCCTCTTTCTATGAAGGTTAATCAGTCACACATCTAATCCCGTTACCCTTTCAGTTCAATTATTCAGTTTGACCAGCCACACTGTCCATATCAAGTCGGAGCAGGCCCCAGTATAATACCTGGAACAGTGAGGAAAACACGTGGAAAGTGTAGACGGCACAGGATCCATCCGAGTCAGACACGAGCTGGTTGATGTGACTTCGCCAAGCCTCCTCTGCATCATCGCACACGGCCGGCTGGAAGGCTGCGAGGATGGCGGAGAAGAAGGGCGACGGTGGTGGGGAAGAGCGGGACTCCAGCATGTCGTCTCTCTCCTCCTCTGCAAGACTGAGCAGACACAAGACCATGTTATTGACAATGAGATTATGGCTTAACTTCATAACTTTGCATGTAAGCAAGATAACACTGAACGAATTGCAATGCAACATTGTGGAGGGACGCTGTGTGGGTCAAGCGAGTGAGGCCAATATGTTTTGGTGCACATCGGGATAAGGGGGCGAATCAATCAAAAAATCTAAATCAAAGTGTTTATTGTCACATGCACTTAATAACTTAGCGTCATCAGAGCAGGGAAATTCTTATGACCTGGCAGGCTACTAAGCAGTAGACGGGCATTACAAGATAAAAAAATAACATATAACATAGTACAACAATTTAAATTTAAATGAAGGTCTAGCAGCAGTTTACAGGGTGAAGGAGTGAGAAATATTAAATTAAATTAAACCCAGGAATTCTGTTTTCTACGTTGATTTCTCAGAGAATAATCCATGGATTTTGACGAAAAAATGATGACTGATAATCATGAGAAATCCAGATATAGAGAATTAAAATGTTGTTTCATAAGGGGGCTGTTGGGCCTTGGCGGTGGTTTGCACTCTACTTAGTGCCGTTCTAGCTCATTATTGAGAAGCGGGGGAGCATGTACCTGGGTAAGCAGCTGTCGAGCTCCAGTTCTCCTCTGTGATCACTGTGAACCGCGTCCATTGTCAGACTGTCCCCGCAGTAATATTCCGGGGGCAGTTCACTGATGGAGAAAGAGACGTCATCCTCATGGACGTTGGTGTCTTCGTCTTCCTGTGACAACTCATGCTACAATAAAACAAGACGCACACATGCTTTGGTAAAAAGTCATCAGCAGATACGGAGGCAGCATGCTGTAATGGTTATTATCAACTTGCATTATTTGTTCCCTGAGTTACACTCAATGGTTAAACACATCATTTAGTGGGTAAAGTGGACACACTAACCTTGCGATGGGACCCTACGGACAGTCCTTGTTGTGTTTTCTTTTATGTGGTTAATTTAGTGTGGATTAATTGGGCCAATTCATTTGATTTAATGTAATTTCAATGCAGCCAACACTGTGGCCCCTGCACGCTCAGGTTTTGGGACAGGCAATGTGTAAACCTTTCTTGACCTCCCGCATGCCAAGAGATTTTAGTTGTTGCTCATAGCCCCCCCACACAGAAGCAATAGGTATACACATTGCCTTAAACAGACAGACGCAGAAAGAGAAAGACTGTTTGTTTATCTACGAGCGGCTACAACACCCCCCCAAACAACCCTGGGAAACCTCTGGGAACATGGAAGTAAGGCACCAACTAACCCACAGCCCAAAGCGTTATGGTTTGCCCACTTGCAGGTTTAACGTCATTCACCTTTTAGCATGCAAACTACTGTAATACCAAGAAAACTCTGACTCATGCCCTACACTGAGGAGAGGAAATGTAGAAAAAGTCACATAAAATAATACTTAACATAGACCAAACCCAAAGCACATATAACATCCAAGACATTTCAAGAGAGAAGATGCAAACAAACAGCTTCTATTTGGCGAAATTAGTAAAGAAATCTAGTAGGGAACTGCGATAGGAATTAGTCGCTCCCAGAATCTCAGACACTCTGAAGCCCTTATTCACCCGCGGCTTCGAGTCCTCTGGCGGTTGGACTTCGAAACTAGGATTTTTGGAGTTCAGAGGAGTTGAGTCAGATGGAGTTGTGTCAGAAAAGCCGGAGGGAGAGTCCATGTTACTGATCTCTGCTGTTGGAGAGAGGTTCACCATCTGAGAAAAAGAAAGTAGAACAAGAAACAGAAAGTGTATCATTACAAATACACACATCTCAGTTCAATTGGGGTTTTTCAAAAGCGACAAATCCTCAACTGACTCTACCACGGACAGTGTGGGTGAAAAATCCAACACAAGTGAGGAGTGGGATGACAGCTGCGTGAACACATGGGCTCCCCATCTGCCAGCACAGTTTCTACAAACTTAAAGTACAAGGACCGCTGGTCATGGTGTAACAGAAAGACGGTGCAAATGTTTAAAGCCTAGCTTCCCCGGACACTAAAAATAATTGAGATAGAGCTGTAAAATCCCGGTCCTGAGGTGGACACTGGAGGAAAACCTATGGGGCCATTAAAGTCAAAAGGCTGAATCCTATTTGGAGAATGAATGTGTTCTGCAAACTACCAATGAGGTAATAAAATATCTTACAAACAATAACCTGAGGGCGGAAGGAGAGGAAAGCTCCTGAATTGGCAGGATGGAAACATTTCCTCAGTATTCATATGGATAAATACAAGAATATATGTTTCCAATACTACTGTCATGCAATCTAAAGTGGACTTACAAGCTGTGAGTGAGAGAGGATCTGGCTGGCGCTGAGCGAGTCTTCTTCTGACGACTCATCGGAGTCTTCGAGTGTGATCTTGCTGAGGCTGGGCATGCTGCTGGACAGCTGACTCTCCTCCAGGGGCTGCAGGTCACTCTGGTCAAGACTGTCCATGGAGCGTCTCCGCACACCCCAGTTGAAGTTGTCCATCGTCTCTCCCTGCAACAGAGAAACAGCGTTGAGCGCCACAGCATCGAGCCTGATCTCCTCCCTAAAGCAAACACATGCACACACGCCCATACGGAACACACATGTTCACACAACCATGCAGTGCAGTGCAAGCTAAGAATGTAAGGAAGACTGGAGCGTTGACCTAACTGTGGCTTAACTAAGCTTGAACTGGAACATCTGCAAAACTGTGTTTCTTATTTAAAATGCAGTGTGACAGTCGGATATCAGCCAACGTCCACATTCTGCCAAATCTCCACATCAACAGAGCGATCAACAAAGGAGACTTCCTGCAGTGACGCTTGGTGCCGGCCCTCGATGGAAAGCAAAGGCCTTGACTTTTGGCCAAATAGCTTCTTTTAAGTGGTGCCATTACTTTACAAAACTGCCTGTGAGGCACTTCTGTTGACCACAGTAGTTGTTTAAGTCTTTAGACTGTCAAAAGCAGCTGACACTGCTCTGGTGTGCAAAGTCTGCAGCTTTAGACATTGAGGTAGTTATATTTTATTTTATATTATTCCTACGGCACCGGTTTGTTGAAAATTCAAGATGTTCTTGTGGTTTCAAAGCTTGACTATGTGGGAAGTATAGATGCCATAATGCAGTTAAAATGAACTCTTTAAAGAATGTGTTATTATATTTATTAGTATTGTTGTACCACCATGAAACAAAGTGTGTGAATCATCAGTATTTTGGTCTAAGGGTCATTTAACACGACTGATTTGAGCTCGGTTGGAGATTTTAACGTTCTTCATCTCAAGTAAACAAGAATAAACAGAGTTCCTTTTCTCTGCATCAACTTACTAAGTAAATGTTTTTAATATCGTATAAATTATACTTTTAGTGTGATAGTGTCTTCAGCTTCTTCTAACTGTGCCTCTAGATGGCAGTAACATCACATCTGTACA
This sequence comes from Limanda limanda, assembly GCF_963576545.1. Taxonomy (NCBI): domain Eukaryota; kingdom Metazoa; phylum Chordata; class Actinopteri; order Pleuronectiformes; family Pleuronectidae; genus Limanda; species Limanda limanda. The sequence continues at coordinate 23,935,355 of NC_083641.1, read as the reverse complement.
AGTAAGACACAGATGTATTTTACTAGAATCCCATCATGTTGGTCAGATTTGTATATTTTTAAAAGAAAATTAAGTTTTGTCACGTAAAAAATGTAATCTCGTAATGAGCCTTAATGTTGGAACTCATCACCTAGGTTACTGTAAGTACTGTGCAGGAGTGTAGCGTCAAAGGGGAGCTGAATAAAACATCATACCCAGGACTAGCTCTCTCCTAATAAGCTGATAAAAACCATTAACACTGTTTAAATCAACAGATGACACTTATAAAGAAGATATATATAAATGACTGATCCTAGTTATGGATATCTTATGATGACATGAACTACTGTGTGGTTTTAAGAGCATTTGTCCTATGTGACATTTATGGTTTAATTTTTGTTTAAATGTTTAAATATCTCTCTTATAGAATAGGAACACTGTAGAATCAGTTTTCTAAATTCCAGCGGCATGCACACACATTGGCTTCACCACGAGTGTGTCACTCCACTTAACTATCCGCATCTCATTCAAGAAACACAGCAAATAAGAAACGTGACATGACTAAACTTACCTGTAGCTCCTGATAGCAAAGAGAATAAAGAGAAAGAAGAAAGCCCATTACTCAGAGCAGGCACACCCGACTCAACACTGCACGTCGGCTCATGTTTTTCTGTCTTCTTTTGCTTATCCTTCCAAAGTTTGAAGGAGGAAAAATCCCGGAGATCCTCACACTCACCTCTCCATCCTCAAGCTCCACATCCAGGAAGTCAAAGTCTCTGAAGACCCTGAACTGCTGCTCCGAGGTGGTGTCGTCCATGTTGTCTGGCTCCCGGGTCCCGTCGTCGGAGGACACCAGGCTGGGCTGGTGCTCCATGAGGTCCAGCTCCCCACAGCTGGAGAAGATCACCTGCAGAGAAGAAACAAGCGGACAGACAATAAGAAAAAACATTTTAAATTGGAGAGTGATGAAATTCATAGCAGGGAATTAAAATGATGTGCATCTTACCGAAGGATTTTTTGTGAGCCCCACTTCTTGTCCACACAGAGACAACACGTGCACCAGTTTTTCTCGAGTTCTTTTCTGTAGAGGGCAAGAATAAAATGAAATATTGTTATTACAATTTTAGTTTTATGTCCCAGGACAAAGTGTCTGATGTGAAACATGTTCTCCTTATCCACATCCAGATTACATTTTGAATGTATATTGTGTATTAGTATAAGTGTATTATTCATGTACTACTCTTATAACCATGGTTTCAGTAAGACTCACCTGAGAGGACTGAGGCCTCTTCCAGCTGACCGGCACCAGGACGTTGTTGGATGTGGATCCCGAGGAGGTCGACGAGGTGGTCCTGCTCTTCACATCTTGGCCCGGAGAGCGCTGAAGGTCATCGTAACGCCGACCGATCACCGGCGTCTGACAGCACGGACACAAACAAACCTGGATGACTTAGGGGAAGTTTTGAAGGAGATAAAGTACCTCTGTTCGGTCAGGCCATGCCTCTGGCCCCATGGCTGCTCCTGCTTCTTCTAGACTTCAGCGTTCAGTGTGAAGTGACATTTTTATCAGTGTTCACAGTTTTTATTCCACTTGGCATTCCAGAGTCATGAAGCAGCCGAGGAAAAAATAAACCCCCATCTCCTCTGCTATATCCCTCGATCTAAATATATCCGGCTATTTTAGGACGTATCAGTGGTTTGTCGAGTGTGTCTCAAGTCTGTCCAGCAGAACTCCCTGAGTCACATACAAAGGACGGCAGCAGAGAGCTGACATCATTTCCTGCCATTCATGAACAACACAAACAGCTCCCTGTCCAGTTCCCACACATGCACCACTCTGTCTGCGTCTTTGACATCACGCTTACAGCTCCGCGCTGCTCGGCTAATTGTGTTTACCTTCTCGGCTTTTCGAGCTAATCTCAGGAGGTTTGGCTGCGGAGAAATGTCAGGAGCATTAAGGAAGGGCAAGAAATGTTTCCTTTCCAAAAAAGCTCTAAAAGATTCCAGACAACCTCAACAAGCACCACACCCTGGAAAAAATACAGAGGCACACACACACAGATGTATTAATCCCTTCTTGTTCTACAGGGACTTTAACACTAATCACTTTCACACAGAAAAGGAAAGTCGGAGAATATCTCACCTCAGATATGTCAAAGTGGAAATCCAGAGTTTTCCCCGGCAAGGCCTTGGTGGAGCGCTCCCAGACCCGGCTGATGTCCTCGTAGCAGAGGACACTTTGCGGGGCTGAGGGCTGCACCAGACTGGCCGATCGAGAAACCACCAGCTTCAGGATATTCAGCGCTTCCCTCCAATGGACAGTCTATAGGGAAAAAAAACAACACAACCATCTGTTTAGAAATAAACAACCATATACGTCTTTCTATGTGTTTTAATGGAGCTCGGAGGTGATCTGGTAGATTCCTCACAGCAGGAAGCTGAAGGAAAATAGATTCAGTGTGAGAGGCCTAGCCCGAGGCAGTAAGGCGGACTGTTTATAGTTTGGGTGTGTCTACAAATTTACTGCTCTGACACACTTTTCAAAAGCAACAAGGAACACAGGAGTCTTACTCAGAGCACGAAGGCTTAAGGTTTCCACTGATCACATCAGATCTGCATGAATAAAAAATAAACCAAATACCTGCAGGCGTTTAACTTGAACTCACCTGGACAAACTTCTCAATTGTCTTGAGCACCTCCATGTTGAAGGGTTTGGCTTGAATTCCACACAGGTCCATGTGACTCAGGAGGCTGTAGATGATCTGTAGAAGCGTCTGCTGCATACTGGGTAGACCTTTCTCCAGCAGCTGTTACAAGAGAATTATAAAAACATTCATTTCAGAAGCTGCAATATTAACACTTTTCGTGCAACCCTTTTATTTGGCTCAGGAATCAGGCTGCACAAACCTCGACCATGTAGGTGACCAGGCGGAGGGTGATATCCGAGAAGGCCTCGTGAAGATATCGACAAACCACGTTGACCCAGGAGAAGCAGTCTCGTGTGTATAAATGCGTTTTATAAAGGGTCATGACGTGAGCGAGGTTGGAGAGCTTGGAGTTCTTCTCCTCAAGGCAAACCTACGAAACCACAAAGTGCTTTAGCTTGAAGAAATGTAATTATCTGTGAGAGAAAGTGAGGATAGAGACGTTAACGGATCCGAACCTGGGCGATCCTCTCAGCAACGTCTTGACAGAAGAGCGAGGGGCCGTCAAAGTTCTGCACGAGATGTGGAAGCAGGCAGAGAACGTTCAAGGGAAAACCTAATGGATCAAAATAGAGGAATTCATTTAATATTTCACGTGACAAATCATTTTGAAGAGAAGTTTACTGGAATGTAATTTATGGAGGTGGATTTAGTTTTCATATGACCTTCGAATTTGTCTGAAATCTTTAAATACTGTATAAGAAAAAGTCTACGAGCAGGAAATTAATATTATCTGATTCACATCCACATGCATTGATCCCTGGGGTGTACCTATGGCCTGTGAGGTGTCCACTACAGGCACTCGTGACACAGGTGTGAGTTGGCAGAAGAGCTGCAGCGTGAGGTCGGTGGTGGACACGGAGGTGAAGCCCTTCAGCAGCAGCTGCTGCAGCCCGCTGAAGCTGCTCCACTTCAGCTGAGTCTGCAGCTTCTCCAGCTTCTCCCTGTTCTCCTGCTTGTCCAGCGACATGTGGCCCAGCAGCTTATTCAGCAGCCTCAGGGACATCTGATACTCAAACTCAAAGTCTGACTCCATCAGAGACACCGCCACCCAGAAGATGGTGGCCAACAGGTTGCTGGGGTGGTTGATGTTGGCCGGGTCCGTGACGTTGTCTTTGGATGAGGACAAGCTGCGGGCCTTGGCTAAGAAGCCCGGTTTCTCACAGGCCTGGATTCGGTCCAGCGTGGCGCTGCGGGGGGGATCAGACCATCTGTCCGCCTCTCCAAACTTCTTGGGCACGGAGGAGCTCCTCTGATGTGTGCCACGCTCGTCTCTTCTGAGATTGAGCTGCCCCGTGCTGTTCCTGTTCGACAGCAGCTTGAAACTGGTCAGGAAATCCGGAGATGAGGCTCTGGAATCCAACAAAGAAATAAGATAAACAAGTTACTATATTTCCTCTCAATTCATATAGACACTCTGTACTAAGAGGAAACGCAAACCTCGTCAAGATCGCCATGAGATCATTGTTCTTCAAACACTCGGCCAAGTTGTCCACCACAGATTCCAGTGTGAGTAATACTTCCATCACGTAGCCCTGCGAGAGAGAACAAAAGCACACAACTGTAGTTTGGGGAGATTTTCTTGTATTTACTTGTTTCGACAACTTGATTAATAGCCGAGAATTTCATTACAGGGAAAAGCTTGTCGCTGTGAACTATGTCGAGAATTAATCACAACACCAGCGGCTCACAGGCTCCATCTGATCTGATGAAGTGAGAAAGAGGTCATGTTTTCAGTCCGGCTTGTTTTACTCTCTGACTGCAGGATTTTACAAAAAAGATAACACATGGATTTGAATAGATTGTGTTGTTCAGATGTGACAGATCTAATATGTCATTAGATGATGATTCATTTTAATGCGGTGTTTGTGTGCTCGTAAGAGGAAGGAAGGAAGGAAGCACAGGCGGACGATACTCCTGCTTCAAAAACTCCACTCCTGCTATAAATCATGTTGCTCATTGAAATTCCACAGGGATAAATATGGAAATAAAAAGGATACATTGGTTATTTCTAAATACTAATTAATTAATTTATGCTTAAAGGATCAATGTGTATAATTTAGTGACATCTAGTGGTGAAGTTTCATGTTGCAGCTGAGCACCCCTCACCCTCCTCTTTGCAAAAAGAAAGAAAACCTTTGACAGCCTTCAGTTGTCATAAAAACTCAAAAGGTGTTTAGTTTGTCCAGTTTGGGCTACTGTAAAAAACATGGCATCTTCCGTAGAGAGGACCAACTCCTGACGTAAATTAAGTTTCTAATTATAAAGGGATCATTCTCTGGTAAATAAAACAAAAATTCATACAATTTGATGAAACACACTGGATTATTTTATATTTAATTTCTGCCGATAGATCCCTTTCAGCTAAATCTTACACACTGAACCTTTAAGCCTCTGAAATCCACATCCACACACACACACACAGAACACTAACCTGCACTTCTTCTCCATGTTCCCCCACGACCTCCACCAGCCTGGAGAGCAGGTCGGACACGGCGTGGGCGGAGAGCGGCTGACGCAGGGCTCGAAACACCTGGAAGGAGCGGCCGGCGTAGTGGCGTGACGAGCTGCACAGCGCCGTCTGCAGCGCCACGTCACTGAGCTGCTGCTCCAGGTGGAAATCTAACAGCGGACAAGGAGGTGATTTATTCAGTGGTAAAGACCGGGCTCTGGAGTGTGGTGCATCTTTGAAAGCAGTGTTACCTGACTTGGAGTCTTTGAACACAGACACCACGTGTCGCAGGAAGTTTGTCAGCTGCCCGGTGCTTTTTGAAATTTGGTTCTTTGGTGAAATGTCTTCATGGGACCACAGCGGTCCAAACGCTCTGTGAAACAACAGTTAAGTCAAGTTACTAACAACAAACATATACAGTCTGGTACAGTGGAGGCCTGCTTTGGTAAAACTGGATTTAGCTGATTATTCTATATAACCTGCATTCTGCTTTTTTCTTTACATTAAGGTTGAACTTCAATCCAATGTATTCCCTTAACTTTTCCACAGAGTTTGCGAGATTAAAACTTAAAATGGAATTTCCAATGTTTAGTATTTTTCATGCATCACAACTACAACATCAAATCTACTTCTAAGAATCTGTTGCACTACACATACAGCACCACTAGGTGGAAATCTCCATCTAGAAATATGAAAAAGTGCATCAGTGGATCAGAAAGTTATTTCTGACTGGATCTGTGAAACTTTTTTTGCTGAATGTTTTTATTGTGTTAAATAAAAATCCATTATCTGCCTGCACTTTATTCTAAAAGGGAAACGAGAGCACATTTGGTACGAGTACCTTGTGGATAAAAACTCAATGAGCTTGTTGGTCTTCTCGTCGATTTCATTGGAAGCCACCAGCTCCTCCACCTCCTGTGAGATCTCAGGCAGGTTGTTGCTGCTGCCCCCCAGACTCAGACTGGACGAGGTTGAGGATGAGCTCAGGCCAGAGTCTGGTACGGGAGACGCCTGACCCTCCCGCAGGAAGTCCACACCTCCTGAACACAGCAGAGGAACAGGTGAGCGATTAGAACCAGGACACAGTGGAGAGATGACAGGAGAGCACATGAAGGGAGCAGCATGAGCCGTGTTTTAACATCTGGAACTTCTTTTAATCAATTAGAAGTTAGACAGTATCTATTTAAAGTGTTTCTCTCATAGGTGTAACTTCTAAGTTGCTAAACACCTCATGTCCTTTTTTTTTAAATCAACAAGTATAATAAGCATCCGATTGAAGACATTAAAAATAAAAATGGAGACAATTTTGATGTTTTCTTTGGATCTCCACAGTTGTGCTATCGTTGTGTGGCATCTGTGTAAACAAGTCATTATTTTTAGCATAGTGTGCAAGCTGTATTCAAATGGTCTCTACTCTGGACATTACAGAATGTCTAGACATTTAAAAAAAAAATATTGTCGGGGGGGGAGGAGGGAAACCAAACCAGCCGGCCCGAGTTTGAGCAGATGGTCCCAAATTGGGCAAAGGGATAAAAATAGCAGCGTGGAATGCTTTAATCAAGAGCTTTGATGTCCTCTGTGCTCAGTGTTGCTTTTGGTGCAGTGTCCAAATAGTTTCTCCCTTGATAAGACACTTATCTATTCACTGAAAGGAATGTTAGTCTTTGCCTCCTCATGTGAAACTTTATCGTAAAGTGTCAAACCGCTACGACAAATGGACCCAGTTCTACCTCAGCTTTTTAGCAAAGTGTGATCTGTACTTTAGAAAAGTCCAAATAGGTGATTTAAGGAGTATATATATTTGTTTTTTTTACCAGCAGGTGAAGACTCCGGCTGTAGACTTGGTTTACAGGTGAGGGTCTTGGTGCCGTTGATCTCACGTGTCTGCAGTAAGACTGAGGCAATGGCCTGGAAGTTGTTTTTACAGGACAATGTGATGAGCAGATGGAGGAGGAGACGTTTGCTGTGTTCAAACACCTCCGGACGGTAGTGGTCCATTCCTGGAGAGAGGAACAGACCAATCAGAAAACTCTGAGACAAGTTGCTAGAGTTTGTTTTCAGGTTCCTCTCCTGGTTCCACAGCATTGATCTCATACTCTAGGAAAATTAAACTATCTAATATCACCGGGTTAAACCGGGTTAAGGTTTCCATCAGGAAAAGAAACTCAAAATCAATAGACAGGATGAGATTTGGACTGATAACATGTGATTACACGGATGACTAATTGTAGAATAAACTCACCCAAAAACAAGGCATGGAGCAGTAGAGGCAGGTGCATGACCCAGTCCTCTCTCACACTGTGATCCACCACCATCTCTGTCATGAAGATGACAGCTACATTACATCTAGAATGAACAAAAACACATACAGTAAAGTTAAATATTACACATTTTGAAACACGCACAGCACAAAAAAGCAAAACACATATTTGACTTATCAAACATCAGTTTAATTGCTGATCTCAAATGTCCCTTGAAAATCCTTATGAGGACAGAAGTGTTTTTCTCAAGACTGGGACTTAAGGATCAGAATGAGCAAATCTTGCTCTGGTGTTTGCAGTCGTCACCTGTGCAGGGGTCCTCTGGGAGTGATGGTCTCTGGCAGAAAGTCCACCAGCGGAGCCCAGCATCCTCCATTCACAGGCATGGGCAGCGGATGGGGCTGATTGGTCTCTATGACGACTACCAGCCAATCGGCGTAGGGAGGAAGTGGTTCACCTAAACGGTCACAGAATAATGTTTTCATTTATGCTTCCTGACACATGCAGTAACACCCCAATCAAATAGATCACGACACAGAAGATGCATTTAAATACTGCTCAAAATATAATTCTATTGAAGAGGACTTCAATCTTCAAGGTGTTTTTTGTTGCCAGATTTTTCTCACTATCATTAGTCTGCGAGACCCATTCAGCCTCAGGGTGGAACAAACTTGATTTTGGGTCACTGGCAGCAGTGCAGAGGCCCTGGGCTCGACTACTTTTATTTCAGTGCCAGTTCTCACAGAAGCTCTTTGAGAGCCCGAGGCTGCTCTGCATTGCTCATACATTATCAATGCCATCATGCTGGTCACCCCCCGGCCTGTGGATTCCACACTCACCAGGCTATGAAAAACGAAAACACTCACTCTTATCGTCGTCGTACGATCCTCCCGAGCTGTTGCTGTAGCGTGATTCCAGGCGGTTGTGTGCTCGCATTTTGTGGCCCAGTCTGAGTTCAGAAAAAATAAATCTTTATGATAGGTATTCCTAATTAAACTGTATCGTAATTTATATAATGAGCTTTGAGATCTCATTGCCTCAGGTACCTGTCCTCATTATCCTTTACGGTCTTGTTATCGTCCGGATCTGGGAAGTTTTCCTGGCAGGCGACAACAGTGTTGCTGCTCGATGTGGTGCCTGGAAAACCAACAAGAAAAGACATTTGTTTTACAGTACAAGTCTGAGCATGAGCTTTAACACCAATACTCCTGCATATTCACACTATGTCTTTCTAGTGTGTAGTAACTGTACCTGAAGCTGCTGTGGAGATCTTGCTTGTGGCAGAGAAACGATAGAAAGGAGGGCTGTCACAGTGCTGCACCACAGGGTTGACTGGATCCGTTTGCTGTAACTCGAATATCAACTCCTCCATGGTTTGCATGGTGTTGTTCCGACACAGGTAGATCACCACCTTCTTTATCTGGACAAACGTATACAGAAATAAATTAGGAACTGAAAAAAGGGGAATTTGTAGCTACAGAACGTTTTCCAGCTTGTGTTAATGATATATATCTTACATATGGCAGGAGAGTGGTGTCACTGCTGACACCACACAAGCTGATGAGAAACTGGAGAGTGGTTCTCAGATTGTTGCTCCACTTGTCATTGCTCACGAGAGCGTTCCAGGCGTTCTCCATCTCCGGTCCAGGCAGCTCGTCTCCATACTGAGGGAGAAACACTGCATCAGGTTATCTGCACTGACCCTGGGTCACCCCCTGTGTCGTTTCTATTCTCACAACATGACTGTACCTTGGCTGTCATGAACATTAGGTTATTGAGGACCATGGACGTGGCCTGCAGGGAGCCCCAGCCGCTGCCCTTCAGCTGGTGCGATGAGCCGGTGCTGGTCGTGCGGCTGGAAGCGTCGTAATCCGAGGTGCACGGCGTGAAGGCCGGGAGCAGCAGGCCGCTGTCCACCAGCTCGATGTTGCTGAGCCAGGGCAGGAGGTAGGTCAGCATGATCTGCCTCCCGTTGGGATGGGTGCTGGGGAACCTCTGGCTAACCTCTGCAGCAAGTAGAGGGAAGGCAATAATACCATCAGGATAACATCAGCGGGCGCTGCGGTGCTTAGATTCCACGGCTAAATCAAACATATACTGCTTTCTCAGTTTCACCATAATGGCCAGTTTAATCCCGATCCGCATGTATATTCAACTTAAAGCCGGGGGGGGAATCCCTGAGGGAAATTAAGCTCCTAGTGTTACTGTGGTCAGTGGGAGTGTCCACGGATACAGTAAGTGTCCTGGAGATGAAGGCTTCTTTGGAAGAGGAGGGAGTATTTAGTGGGAAACCATGAGATGATGACAAGTCTGTGAGAGTATTACAGCAGGCTTAAATACCACGGTTAACCCTGCTGCAACCACACACACACACACACACGCACAAGCCCGTATATGAGAGAAACACTGACCTGAGAATAGAGGAAGCGTGAGTTCAGGGTACATCCTCGCCAGCTGGCTGGACAACTGAGGCAGAGAGACACTGTACAGCGGCGGCAGCGGACAGTGAGTGCCGTACAGGATACTGCCCGGCTTCTGCTCTGTGATCCTCTTCGAGTAAACGAACAACTTAGCTTCGAGAATCTGCCCGAAGAAAGAGGGGAAATGTGTCACTTACGTCCGTAAACACACGTCAGACTGGACAGCAGCTCGAGACATGGTGGTGGTGTCGTGTGTCTCACCTGCATGAGCTGCATGGAAATCTCATAGATTTCTCTGCTGGTGTCTGAGGCCTTGAAGAGAACCAGATTCAGCAGCGTGACGATATCACTCTGGTAGTTCCTGCTAACGAAGGGAGAGAGAGGAAGTATTAACTATGAATTCATGATCCATTATTAATCAAATCAATGCAGAGTCTTCCACATTCTGTTAATGCCTCTGAGATAAAGCCAGAGGTGGAAGCCGGACAAACAGTGAGCTCTCTGAGACCAGTGCTTTCCTCACTTCCATAATAAATCTGAGTTGACATGAAAATAGGGCAAATCATTTCTTAGCTTAATCTCAAAAGAGTGACCCAGAATAAAAAATAAGATGCGGAATACAAATACAGATTTGAACAGATGACAAGGGAGGTTGTGAGATCTTGTACCTGCTGCCACAGACGGTGGCGATGGCTTTGAAGCAGCCTGAGGCGAGCTGGTGGGAGCCCGTGTAGCAGCGATCCACGGCCCAGTTGAAGAGGTTGACCTGGTCGGCGTTGAGCTCCAGGAGCAAGATGACGACTTCACAGCCAAGTTGATGCACCTGAGTCGAGAAGAGATACAGAGACAGACGCCATTGAATTTCACAGCTTTTCTCCCACTTTTAAATAAGTGAATAACTGAGGCATCGTTTTACTGTATCTTAAAAGATCCAAGGATTCAGTGTAAAATTATTCCAGTAGCTGCACTTTCATAAAGAACTTGGTTACCTTGGAACCCACACACATTCATACAGCGCATCTATAGGCAGCACTTTTTCTATGAGGTGCAAGTCAGGGTTAAGTATCTTGCCCAAGGACACTTCGGCATGCAGATGAAGAAGCCTGGGATGGAACCGCACGTCTTCTGGTTGGAACACGAACGGCTCTACCCACTCATCCTCATTCGGGTTTGTTTTATTTCTCTACTTTAAAAGACAAACTCTCCTTCACTATTTGCCAGCACACCTGCAGGATAATGGGCCAGCACTTGGCAGGGTGGTCTCGTGTCGGGCTTTTCTAAAGCAGACTTCAGAAGGGGCTTTCTGGGTCAGCCCTTTTGTTTGAGCGCACCACAGTGGTTAAGGTTTGGCCACATACCCGCTGGTCCTGGCAGGCGAGAATATTATCCAGCCACTTATAGAGGTATCCGTCTGGAGAGAGGCCCACGTTATCAAACACGGGTCCACAGCACAGCACGGCAGACATGGCCTGCAAGAACAAGCATCGGTCAAGGAAACACGCCGCAGGGTCTGACACACAAGACGAGCTTCTTTTTATTCCTGACACATAACAGCAGGACGAGAGATGTACAAATCTAAAGTTGGTGCACTGCAGTTCAGGGGAGAGTGTACTTAGGTTGGTGTTTGACTTGTGGGTGGAGATGAATCCGGACCAAACAACTGAATAACATTTACTGAGCTATCTTGGCACAGCGCAGGTAAGAAAACAAGTCTGAGGGTGTTATTACTCGATGGATCTGTTTTTACCTTCAGGGCACAGTATTGGTATCTGGTGATCTGGTGGTTCCTGTCACTGTAGCGGTCCAGAGGGGTGAACATGATGCTGAACGGGCCGGCCCACTGACTGAAGAGGATGAAGAGGTGGTGTCGCAGGCTCTGCTGGGGAAACAGGAAGCGCCTGTGGTGCACTGGGGAGGAAGAGGAGCACGGCTGTTACTGGGTCCCACATTGACAGAATAAAGAGTATTTTAAATGATGTACTCATGATGATAATACGATGTTGCTTGACAGATCGTTAGCCGCTCACTGGGGATGTGTGTATGTTTGGCGGCCTGTGAGTCATCACCTCTCTCTGTCCCCAAGCTGCTCTATTTTAGGATCAACTCCCATTGGGCAATGTCTAAATCAGGATCAATGTCAAGTGACTCCATCCATCCTGTGCTAACTCTATCCACATGGAAGCCTATTACATAATTCACGATGCACAATGGGTGGAAAGGATGGATAGATGGTGTTTATTCTGTAATTCATCAATCTAACCTGCAGAGTATTGTCACTGACTGGTCGGATAAGTGAAGATGGTGGAGAGATTGTTTTCCCAGTACCTGGCACACACTGGATGAGGTTAGCCACCATGGCGCTGAAGTGAGCCCGGATGTCCTTGAGGATCTCGGCGTCTTTGTCATTCTCGGCCTCCAGGAGCATCCGCGTTAGATCCACATACTCCAGGAACAGAGCGCCCAGGGCAAGGGTGTCACGTTCCAGAGCTCCGTTTGTACTGGCAGAGCACAAACAGGGGAGACACACAATGAAACAGGCACAAGGCAAACAGTGTGTAACAATAATATTTGAAGTGTCAGCAAAGGGAATTGTGTATTTTTGCTTGTATAGCATCATAACGCCCTGTAGCGCTAACCTGTCACTGATGACGCCCGCATCAGCCAGCAGCTCAAAGATCCGCAGCAGCTGCAGTCGGAGCAGATCTCGCCGCTCACGTCGCTTCTTGTTCTACAAAAAGTCACAAAGACAATATCATAAAATATTATTTATTGACTAAATTCTCTGAAACGCGGTTCACATGTTACTCATGTTATTGCGTTAAAGATATGATCAACCAACCTCAGGCCTTCTCTCTAACGCCTCCTTCATTAGGGGATGTAACTCCTCGACAAGTTCCCTTTGTAGAGACGGTGAAAAAACAAACTCAGTAGGTATAAGGAAAATTCTAAATATATTAGTTGACAAAATGAAGTGCAGTAAAAGAGATTTGAGCCAGAAAACAAATCTGATTTCTAGGAAAGAATCTCGCCACAGCTGTAAAAGGCGACAGAAAACCACTCAACTGAAATCCTCTGTTCATCTCCACTTTATCTCCACACATCCAGGTCAACATGGACTTAAAATATGGAGAAAATAATGGATTTCCATTTAACTGGTTCTGTCTCATTAAGAGACAAAATACTAAAAACTTCAGCTTAAATCTCACAATAAGCTATTTCACATATTCAATGTCAATCGTGAAATTCATTGGAAACTGGTTTGCTTAGACAATAAATGTGCTTCAGGGTAGAACATCGAAAAGGCCGTCTGTGATATACCTGAAAATGAGGGAGTTGGTGCGACCGAAGCCCAGAACTAATGATTCCGTCAGCTCGATGCTCTCTGACCTCATCAGAGGAACCAGCTGCTTCAGGAGCCAGGCCACCGACGGGCTCCCGATCACCTGCAACACCACACACACACACACACACACACGCTCCAGTCAGACACACACATCTCCCGTGCAGCGTTAACACCACTCATTACACAGCGCTGAATTGAGATCCGTGTCAGTACATCCAAGAATATATCAGCTGTCTGTGCCATTCATGCAACGATACAGTAGCCGCAGTGTAATTTGATGCTTTTGAGTTTCAATGTCAACAAGCTCTGCGTGAACACCTGATCCAGCAGAGACAAAGCACTGGGGGAATTAGAAGAGTCACAGGGAGGCAGGGACCTTGTTGTCGTAGCTGACAGCGCCGTCAGGTGTGGAAGACGTGATCTCAGGTGTCGACGCTCTCAGGTGGCCGGGGCTCATGATACTGGGCTTGGCAACTCCGAAGCAAAGGATCAGGTAGTTTCTCCACAGGGTGATGTAACCGTCCCCACTGCCAGAGGTGCTGGTCTTCTTCGCATACACAGGGTTACTGGTGAATCATTCAGAGAAGAACATTATTAGATCCTCATTTTTTATGTGAGTAGGGTATAGGCACAATATATCTTTTTGTCCCAATCTTTATTTAAGAGTGTGGTCTTGTCAACTTTACATCTGGCATTCGATTGATTGGGTTATTTTGCCAGATTCGTTGAACAACAAAATCTGAGAGCAGATGATTCACGTGCACAGAGAAGTAACGTGAGTGTAAGGAGAAGCTGGAGCACAGGAGATCATTTGAGTGCGAGCGCAGGGTTTTGAGTGAGAGCATTACAAAACCTGAATGTGAAGATAGATAGATAGATAGATAGATAGATAGATAGATAGATAGATATATAGATAGATAGATAGATAGATAGATAGATAGATAGATAGATAGATAGATAGATAGATAGATAGATAGATAGATAGATAGATAGATAGATAGATAGATAGATAGATAGATAGATAGATAGATAGATAGATAGATAGATAGATAGATAGATAGATAGATAGATAGATAGATAGATAGATAGATAGATAGACAGACAGACAGACAGACAGACAGACAGACAGACAGACAGACAGACAGACAGACAGACAGACAGACAGACAGACAGACAGACAGACAGACAGACAGACAGACAGACAGACAGATAGATAGATAGATAGATAGATAGATAGATAGATAGATAGATAGATAGATAGATAGATAGATAGATAGATAGATAGATAGATAGATAGATAGATAGATAGATAGATAGATAGATAGATAGATAGATAGATAGATAGATAGATAGATAGATAGATAGAGTACTTTATTCATCCCCGAAGGGAAATTAAGTCGTCATAGCAGCCGGTAGATTTGAATACAATAAAATACAATACAATAGAATAAAATAAAAAAATATTGAGGTAGAAAGAATAAAAACAGAAACACAAGATAAATAGGTAGATAAGGTGCAGTGGCAAGATGATGGTAATAGCACTGATGATATGATGGTAATGTTATTGTAAGACAGTATATAAAAATAGTACAGTATATATAGTATATAATATAACATAATATATATTTATATATGATAGTAATTATACCAATATAATAGCAGTATATAGTAATAATGGCAGCAAGAGTATATATAATAATAATAGTAAATATAATAATAATAATAATAATAATAACATGTACACATGTATAAATATGTGTATATACAAGAATATACAAAGAGTATGATATAATATGATATGATATATAGTAGAGGTATAATATAAGTATTTGACTATACAATAGATAATATAATATACTATGAGTCAAACCACAAGACCACTCTCTTGAATAAAGATTGTGGGAAAAACACTAAGGACATCACTAAGAAGGGACGTAAAGAAAACGTAGAACAAACATGTCTTCTGGTTCCTCCTGAGGGACACCTACTTTGGATCCACCAGAGGCATGAGCATCTGCATCCGGGTGAAGGCGTAGGGCCAGGCGTAGCTGAGCGCCGTGGGGCAGTGCTTGGGCAGGTTGTCCTGTCGGAGGAGGCTGTAGACACACAGCACCCAGGGGTCCTTCACCGACTGGGCGAAGAGCCACACGTGGGACGGGCTCCTGATGTCGTAGTGACTGTTGACCAGGAGCGCGTTCCACTCCACGAGCCACTGAAGGTCCACGTGGTGGCCGGCGGACTGTGCGGCCTGCAGACAAAGCAAGTGGCTCAGCGGGGGGGCAAAGGTCAGGGGTCATGGCTGAGGGAGATATCCGATTAGAAACATGTCTATTTGTTCTCTTGTATAAGTATAAGGCAGTCATTAAGAGAAATCCTATGACAGATATATTTAGAAACACAATTTGGATAATGCATATGAGGACATTCACATTATTATCCCATTCTCAATACAACAGACTGATGATTAAATAAATGAGAAAAAAAGGTCAACAACTGCTCAGATTCATCTGCTCATTCAGTTTCATGTAAATGAAATAAACAAGCTTCTGTTCGACAGTTAACATAAACAACATTCACTGTTTTTATAAACCAGATTCCAGAAACCAGAGATTCCAGAAACCAGAGATTCCAGAAACCAGAGATTCCAGAAACCAGACTGTGTTTTAACCGAACCCTAAAGTGGCTTAAACAGAAGCTGACACACCTCATGAGCGTCTCACCTTTCTTGTCTTCAGGTAATGTCACATGAAATTTGCACAGCTTGAACAAACTTTTACTCGGGAAACGAAAAACACATGCAAATAACCTGCAGGCAAATGTTGACAGAGTTTTAGTTCTGGGGCCGAGCCTCAGGGCGAACCACAAACTCACTGTGTCAGAGACTGTGACGTTGACAAAACTTTCCAGGATTACAGGGCTGAGCTGATCCATGATCTCTATCATCGGTTTATCGTCATCCTGCAGTTGGGAAAAAAAATAAAAAATAAACAGAAACCTCAAAAACCACTCCTTGCAACAGCATCGCCTGCTTCTGCTCTCTCTCTCTCTCTCTCACTGCACCTCGGTCTGTCCGATGGCCATGAAGAGACTTCGTATCTCTTTGAGGATGGCGATGGCGAGTCTGCGGGTGCTCAGCTGACAGGAGCAGAGCAGCACCAGGGCCAGCCCCTCCACGGCGTGCAGCACGGCCGAGTGAGGACCTCGCTCCGGAGGGGTCTTCGGACTTGGGCTGGTCTGCAGCAGCTGTGGACAGAAGCATCAACAGTTGCATGATTAAATAATAACTTCTTCCATGAGATTATCTGCAGCAGTCATTTGTCACGAGGGCAAAAAGCAAATTAGCAGTGGTGTATAAAGTACTTTAAAGCCATACTTTATTAAAAGTACAGATATCTTACCTGAAAGTTACTTCGGTAAAAGTAGAAGTCACCCGTCAGAAAATGACTTGAGTAAAAGTCTTAAAGTAGCTCATATTAAAAGTACTTAGGTATCAAAAGTATCTGGTGTTGAAATGTAGTTAAGTATCAACAGTAAAAGTACAAGTACCAAAATTAAAAATGCAAAGTGCTTTTTATAGTAGGCCTATACAGACACAAAACAACCCAAAATGTTTCTCCTCAAGATTTATCTCAACTGACTGAAAAATTATAACAACAATATGAATATAATGTATATAATGTATAATTGTACAAATTTTGAACCCTAGATGAGAGAGAGTGAGAGAGAGAGAGACAGAGAGCTGCGCCAACCTCCGCTGCTTAAGTAACGAGCCAGTTTGAGAATGTAAGAAGTAGAAAGTACACATATTTTTGTTCAAATGTAACGAGTAAAAGTAAAAAGTCGTCGGGAAAAGAAATACTCAAGTAAAGTACAGATATGTGAAAAATCTACTTAAGTACATTAACAAAGTATTTCTACTTCGTTACTTCCCACCACTGCAAATGAGTCAACTAGCGACGAGTAATTATCTCGTTGAAGTCACAACAACAGACACATTCGGGTGTTTACCTCGGCAGTGTGTATCTTAGCTGTGTCCTGGCTCTTCCCTGAGGCGGCCTGCGTCAGTTTCCACTGTGTGAGCAGCTGCAGCAGAAGCTTGAGGGAGGAATCCAGCAGCGCCTGGTGGGTGTCCTGCACGTCACGCAGGAGGAAGCTCGTGAAGCCGAACAGGACGTCGTCACGCCAGTCCGGGAAATCCACCAGCAGGCTTTGCAAGGAATTCTGGGCAATGAGTCGCAGCTCATCGTCCATGTGGATTGTCAACCTGGCAAGACGAAGACAAAAACATGTTGTCAAGTTTTTTTATATATATATTTGTGTATTTATTAGGTTGTCCTGCTCCTTTGACAATACACTTGTGAGAATAACCTTATAATGGACTTCATACTAATTACTGAGGTAACATGACATTTTTTTCTTTTTTCAAAACAAAACATCAGTAGCATTTGAGTTCATGGTAAATGGTAAATGGATTTGTATTTATATAGCGCTTTTCTAGTCTGATGATGACCACTCAAAGCGATTTACAGTACAGTTTCACATTCACCCATTCACACACACATTCATACGGTACATCTACTTGCAGCACTTTTGTTATTCTATGGGGGGCTATTGAGGGTTCAGCATCTTGCCCAAGGACACTTCGGCATTCAGATGGAGTTCATGTCTTTTCAGTTATCTTTTCGGGCCGGATTGCTTAGCCCCAGATGTGCAATTCTTTTTAAAGGTGACCCACCGTGAGAGCAGGTCTATGAGCTCAGGCTTGGACATCCCATCAGGCAGGATGCGAGGAACGGCAGCAACACACGTCCTGAACAGGTCGATCTTAGGCTTCCTCTCACCTCTGAAAACGTCAGATTTTAGATTAAGTTTAACCCAAATTAAACATTGTGTTACTTTATTTGAGAAACCACATTTAATACTTCTTTCAGCGAGTTTGTGATGTTTGCACTCACGTGATCATGTCCTCGGGTTCCTTGTTCAACATCTGAGCATTGGTCATCATCATGCAGCGTCCCACCTCCTTGTCCAGGTGTCGGAGGATGTTGTCAATAGCCTTCCTCACACTGAAATAATACTGAGACATCCCTGGAGAAAAGAAGACAGAGTCAGTGGAGATCACTGTGACATATCGAAGCTGTGTGGATCTGCAGCATGACACTTCCAACCGTCTGTCTCACTCACCGATGACTTTGGCCTCTTCGTCCGTCAGCGTTTTGCTCAGATACGTCTTCTTCACTCGAAGAGTGTTCCCGGAGGGCAAAGTGCAACCGGTGTTAGGCATGGGAGGCTCGCCGTCCTTCTGCTGCAGTTTATCGGCTATGACCAGGAATGCTCTGAGGCCGATATTCATTCTCTTGAAAGACAAGAAACTAAGTTAAGAAATACAATTCTACCAGTAGCTCCTACAATTACAGGATGTTACATATGTTATTATTGGATTATAGTTCAGTCGTTACAAACTGAACAAAAAGCTGTGACATAAGGTTGTGAATCAAGCAAATACATAGAGCTTCTTTTATGATGTCTACTATTCAATTCTCAGTATTTCTTTTTTAAATGAGCTCAGAAGACATTATACATTTTCAAAGAATAAATAATAAAAATAGCTTTTTCAATTAACATATCATACAATAAATGCGGATTTCATACCTCTGGATTAAGACTAAAGGCTTTTGCAGGTTTTCCAACACAAAGAAGGTCATATATAATTTCTTTCATGGCAAAATCAAGTCTTTCCTGTAATGAAATGAGGAAGAATGGGTTAAATATGATATAAATTATCCAACAGATGAAGTATAATTTGCAAGACGGTGCAGAGAAGCATGTTATTGTGTTCACCTGTGCAATAAACTGGATGATCTTGACGAAGATATTGAGCGGCATGTCTCTAGGTAACACGCTGCGGGATCCTTTGGGGAACAGCGTGGTTACAATGGTGTTGAGGCGGCTGTGAACACAATGAGAAAACTGCATTTAACTGTTTTGTTACCTGCTCCATTAATTAAAGGTTTATTTTGGGCCTATTTAACACATTTTTAAAGTCTGGCTTGACATGTTTGGGATTCCTCATGTGGACTCGGGCTCATAATAACGCCTGTAAACTGCTGATAGACTCGTGGGCGACAGACACTGACGGTGTGGTGTGACCTGACCACTCGCTCTCTGCTGCAGAAACAGTTTGTTCTTCTTCGTCCCAATGCAAATAAAACGAGTTACAAGGAATGAGGATAGAAAACTTTTCACAAATATTTGACATGTTAACATTTAATACATTTTCCGTACTAACTAAGACAAATTTGTGTTTGTGGACATGAGGAATAGGGGTGGGAATTGGCAAAAATGTGACGATTCAATAGTATTGCGATATTTGGGCCACGATTCAATAGTATTGCGATTCTGCGATATATTGCAATACTGCAAGTATTGCGATTCGATTCTGCGATTTATTGCGATTCATGTCCCCCATATTATTCAAAGGCATTACAAAAAATAGGGAAAAAAAGCTGCTCAACTCACTTCAAATGTCACATTTAATTCTGTGAACGACATTGTCTTCTACACATTAACTGAAGTGTAAAAACTAAGAAAGGGTAGTGCAAAAACTTTGTCCTTGAACATTCAGGACACAGGACCTTTGTAATTATTTTCTGAATAGGAGACCTCTCACATGAACACTGAGCTCAATCATATAAATAAGAGTAACCTAGAGCTTCAATCAAATTGAGACCTGCAAGGTCATGACCCAAAATGTTAAATTCATTTGGGAATATTGGCATTTTTGTTCAGAAAAAGGAGTTGGTCAACATGCTCAGATGTTAAAGTTCTCCTCCGAGGATATTTACCTCTGTGTTGCAGTGTTGCTCTCGCACTTAATCCGGATCATGTAGACCCACAGCAGGCGATACAGGGACTCCAGTGCAACACGAGCCATTTTCGGGTCTCGACTCTGTGATGAAAGGCAGAAGAGCTTTCTCTCAGTGACAGTTTATGATATAATAAGAATAACATCGATTATTTGTAGATCACTGTAATTACTCTAAACCTGTATAAGGAGTTAGAATAATCACCTACTGAGGCATTTAGATTAAAACAACAATGTAAAGTGACACACTTATACTATACTATACTATACTATGACACTGGTAGACAACTGAATTGGAACAGAGACGCACACTGGAACTTCCTTTATGTCACAGAATAAACACTCCTCTGTGTGAATTAAAGACAGCTGATTGTGAAAGTAAAATTACCTTGAGATTTGAGAGGCAGTTGTTCAGGAAGACGTGCCATCTGTTGAGGAAGAACTGTTTCTGGCTGACACACAGAAGGCACGTCACCAAAGGGTAAAAAGCCTGTGTAGAGAAGACAAGGTATTTAGATCTATTTTTAAGTACAGTGCATTGTTATAATAGCATCACACTCACACGGTTTCCAAATACAGCGTAATATTTGAGGTTGGGATTTCAGTGCATTATTTGAGGAGTTGTATATCTTATCTCTCTGAAGTGTATCTGCATCAAAGCAATCTTAGACATGAACCACTTTTCTTTTGAAGACATAATGAAGTTTCTTCCTTTTGTTGTGCTTTTTGCTGACGAAGCATCACATTAAAATGTGGCGTTCTGCCATAACTGCTTCCTCAGGGGAAAGTAGGGCCTCTGTGTGCAGGCTGCTTCCATAAGGGTTGTTGTCTTTCCTCTTCACTGTGAACGACTGTGGTGAAACGCTTTATTAAAGACTCTTTAAGGGGGAAGGACATTAAATAGGCTTATACACACTGCACTGCTTTCACGCTTTAAAAAGGCCGCCTGTCTTCCCTCATAAATAACCTCTTCTGTGGACACTGGCGTTGCAACAGGACATTGCACAAGAGTGACCTTGAAATGCTCGAGGATTAACAAAAGACCACAGACATCTGGGCAATCTAAGAATCCGGCTGAGGGTGTTAAAAACAAACAACCAGTGACAGTTTGTCTCCAGCAAGGGAACTAACCAGCGAGTGCTTCTTTCTAGAGGACAAGTCCAGGGTTGTGTCGTACAAGCTGTCCACAAAGTTCCTCAGGCAGGGCACGTTCACCTCGTTCTTCACGGCCTAGGACGGCAGCACACACAAGACACAATCCTCTCCAGGGTGCTGCTCTTTTCCCATTTTGAAATGATAGTATTGTGCGACGCATGCAAAAGGAGGGAGAATACTTACAGCGGCAACAGGAACCAAAATTTCAACAAAAAGACCAGCCAGAGCATGTTTAATGTCCTTATCCTTGACGTCCAGGAAATACTGAGCGCACTCCTGCAGATGAAAGAGGAGAAAGTAGTTCAGCACAAAATAAAAACTGAATTAAATTGAAATCTAATGAGTAGGGTTATAAGAAAAGGGTACAGGAGCATGCCAAAGGTAGAAGGATAACATACTATATTTAGCTTAATTATTAATAAACACACATCAAAACAGCCAATAAAACAGTCAAGGAAATAAAGAGCGCTCACAAGATTTTATTAGATGCCAGGCAGGTTTATGAGAGATTGAAATATTATTATTATTTATTGAAGTCTGCT
This sequence comes from Limanda limanda, assembly GCF_963576545.1. NCBI lineage: Eukaryota > Metazoa > Chordata > Actinopteri > Pleuronectiformes > Pleuronectidae > Limanda > Limanda limanda. The sequence goes on along the minus strand of NC_083641.1, from coordinate 23,913,633 downwards.
GTACCTGCATGAACAGAAAAGAGGCTTCAAAATCCTCGACGGGATACATCTTAATTCTGAAGAACTTGACCCCCATGATGAGGCTGATGGTGCTCTGGACCACGTATGGACTCTGCTCTTTCGCCCGCAGCTCCTTCAGCTCGGCCAGGAACTTCTTCTTCACAGCAGGAAACCTGAGAGAGAGAGAGAGAGAGAGGGAGAGAGATAGAGAGAGAGGAAAGCTAAATGAGATTCTATTTAAAGACATCCCACATCAGCACTTCCACAATAAAAGCTCCTCCACTTGAAATTGTTTAATGTGGGTAGAGAATACACTGATGACATTTTCAGGGAGCTCCCAGAAATACCCCCTCCCATATGCAGACTGTGTGTCGGTGCCCCAGGATGAACCCCCGGTCCAGCACCTGAACCCTTGCCCAAACCCAACCAGAGATGGGATTCTTCACCTCGTCTAAATTTAGAGGATAATTCACGAGGAGAGGTCATATGAGCATCTTCTTAGAAAGCAAACACAGCTGTTTCTACATCATGTAGACAACCAGATTAGTCATTTAACAGCATAAATCTCTCCTAACTATGAATCCCATCTGATTAATTGTACCTCGCCCCCGACCTCTTTCTTCCTTTGTTGACCTCGAACCAAAGAAAGAAAAATAAAGGCCTCTTTAAACACCTCTCAGTGAAGTATCTCCCGCAGGAAGTTAAGCAGAGCGCACTTTGGACGGGAGGTATGTGGCGCGCTCACCGGCCATATCTCTATTTTAAGGGATTGCTCCTCACTGGGATGATATGAGAAATTCAAATAAACAGACATCAATTTCCAGTCCTAGTTTGGTGTGAGGGGGACCTGTCCAAAAAAGTGTCTCCACAGAACGTTCCAGGCTCCTGGAACCGGGGAATGTTTTGCAGAGGCACGAGCAGCGGTAACACACCGACACCAAAACCCAGCGGAGCAGACGATTAAGAATTACAGTAGATGAGAAAATATGGAAAAAAGAAATATATATTATAATCAATTATGTAATCGTGCTTCTGTACTTGCTATACTTACTTTGACTGTGCTAATACTCCTATCACCTCAGCATAGAGGTCAGCTACTGTGTGCATGTTGCCAGTGTTAGGACCATGATACCTGCAGGGAAAACAACATTAATCAAAGAAAAACCTTAGATCAGTTTAAAACTGTGACAGACAGAAAGGAAATGAGCTGGAGAAAAACAAGATCTCACCCCTCTCTGTATCTAAAGTGCTTAAAGGCGAGGTTAATGACTTCACCGACCAAACTGTCCAGGACTGGGTGGAGCGGCATCTAGTTAAGAATCAGGAGACACAATGGCGTGACGAGGGAAATCCAGAAAAACAACAAACACGCCAATCGTGATAAGCTTTTCAGCAGGATACAGTTTTTTAATCACAAACTAGGACGATGATCTGAGTCCTGCATGTGTCGCAGAGAGCTATAAGTCAAGTCACCTGTTTTAAAACTTCTATAAGAACCAGAGAGAAGATGAAGTCAATGGCCAAATCCCTTCTTTCAAGTAGGTAATCTCTCTGCTGCTCGTCGCTGTTGGAGAAGAGGAGCAGAAACAAGAGCGACAGGTTTGACACAGTCGCACACTGCAATGCCAGCTTGATATTCACATGATTGGTGCCACAGTCGCTGCGTGAAGAAACCAACTGAGCAAACTCTCACTTCTTGGACTTGGTGTTGGCTCTCGGCCGGTACTCGTGCAGCTCCTCATCCAGTCCGTTCTGTCTCTTGTACCAGTCGAACAAAGTGCGCAGGATGGAGGGGAGACAGTACTCAGCCAGAGAGCTCATGGTGCTTATCATCTGCGGGAACAAGACGTATAGATATCGTGGAAATGCATGTTTAAGGGAGGTAGTTAACATACCGAAGAAAGAGATAGCAATCAGAGTTTCCTTTGTTTATTTCTACAGCGATTTGAGAACAAATTAAAACAGGGCTTATTCGTTTTTTCACTATTTCATGTCTGTGGCATCCAAAGAACAGCTCCTACATTAAATCCGAGGCTACATTATCGGGAAATGGTAGAGTGAGCCGGTGCTCATTGATTCTGTGCAGGGAGACAAGGTGCCAGTGGGGCAGCCTCCCTCAGTCTTTGGGGGGAAGGGGAGGGAGCGGAAGGAACGGGCCGGGCACACAGGAAGGGAGGAGAGTCTGGGTTCGGCCGGGGGAACACAGCGAGCCCTTCATTCAGCACGGGGCTGGAGAAGAATCCCGGCTCTGTGTGGCTGCTGAATGGCCTCACGCAGCAGCACAAACACACCCCTGTCGCTGTGAAGCGGCCCCTCTCTCCCCCCCGAGCCACAGACCTGCCGGACACACCTACAGCACAGAGCCAGGGCTAGATCTCAAGGTAAACACTGCTGCCCTTGACTGGCTCTGAAAGACCTTTCTGGGGGATGTGAGCCGGGCTTTCACCCGTTTGCTCTGTCGTGACACTCGAACAGTATTTAAGACGTGAAAGCTGACTGGCCTGGATGCTCACAGGGTAAAACAGTAAAAAGCCAAGAGTTTAATGTGAGTAGTGATTCTCAAATGTTCATTAAATGAACAAAAGCAAGCGCTTACTTGGTCGAACTGAGGATCTTCTCCCCTCTGCAGTGACTTCGTTAACGGCTTCTCCTGAAAACACAGAAGAAAAGGACGTCATCTCAAAAACTTCTGCAGGTTTTATGATTTGCAGAAACTCCAACAAAGTTCTCTAAAGTTTGGTCCGAAGATCATAACTCTATCCACCCTGTCTGAAGAGTGTGTGTGTGTGTGTGTCTTTGTGTGTGTGTGTGTGTGTGTGTAGTATATTTCTGAACAGGGGCTCGATACAGCCAAGCTAATGAGGGGAGCCATCACTCACTGATTCCAGGCCCGAGCAGCAGGGTCAGATATTAAGAGATGGGACATTCATGACAGCTCTCATTATTACACTCTTCTATCATCTGACAGAAAGGCCTCCATGACGGATTTAAACTGAATTAAACATTAACTTGTCGACTTCCTCTTTTACATTTACAACATTTTAATATTTGATTCATTTTTTGGGACATTTTGGACATAAAGCACAAATTAAACACATGCTTTCTAATCTTGACTGAGAAATACAGAAAACTATGGAACCCATTAAGGGACAAGGACTAAAACAATTCTTAATTGCGAGATCTGGAGAAAGTTTTGTGTGATCCAAAGAAGTTTTACGACTTTGCAAACTGTTTTAAGACCTCGTAAACGTTAAGATTAATTTACTACATGCGGGAGAAGCCCAGAGACTTTTATTGTGATATTGGTGTAACAAAGATAAGTTAAAACAGTGCTCAGCACAAGGCACAGCTTCACAACGGTGAGAGAGATCTGATTATAATGCAACACTGGCTTGATGTACAGGGAAATTTGATGTAGATATCAAACACTGAGTCATATTTTAACAGGTTACTCATAATAATAATTTATCCCATAATGCAAAGCACAAACCAAAGCACCTCCTGTCCTTTTCCTGCTCTGCTCCTCCACATACATCCCTCAGCTGTCTCTATACAGCAGAACAGCACATCACTTGATGATTAATCCAAAACAGCCGACTGTCAGATGTCTGACACTGACACTGTGTGGGCTGATAGTCATTTCACTCTCTCTCTCTCTCTCTCTCTCTCTCTCTCTCTCTCTCTCTCTCTCTCTTGCAGCTGGAACGCCAGCTAAGCTCGATGCTCTGATGAACCTTTTAGCTTTTTGGACAAATGCTTGAATCTGAGGAGCCCATCTGCCCTGGAAAGTCTATTCCTCTTGCAGCAACACTGATTGTAAATGCGTCACATATTTACGCTATTTTTTTGAAAACCTATTTAAATAAATAATAATTAACATAAATATAAACGATGGTGGGAAGATGCAGATTTTATGTACATTTTACATTAAAACTAATATTTTTAATTATTCAAGTGGTACATATTTTTTTCAGTTGTGTTTGCTTTTAATTTATAATTATTTATAAAACAAGTTATAGTTATGGGTTTTTGCCAGTGTTTGATAAACATTTTAATGAATTATGGCCCAAAATAATAATTTGTGGATATATATTTATAAAAATATATATCACTATCAGATATGTTTTATTCCCTGATATAAATACCAGCCTTTACAGTCCCTCTTTGAATATGAAGAAATTGGTTAAACAAATTCCTCTTAGTGATGAGACCGAGCCGGGCAGACAACCGTCAATAACTAGAAGGTAATAACTCAGCCAGTTCCCCACTGACAGGAAACACATCCTCTTTGTGCCTCTCCAGAGGGTCTGCACACTTTCCCCTGAGGTAATTAACACTTCCCTGCAGACCGAGGCTGGAGCAACTAACAGCTCCTCATAAATCACACTTCCCTAAAAATGGCGACTGACTGTCCACAGCGTCCCCGAGTAACTTTACACGTCAGCCGTGTGCAAACAGCATCGCGGGAGAACTGTGGTCAGAAGATGCTACAGAGCATCAGCAAATAAAGTTCAGTGTAAGATGAATGACGCCTTCATGTAACATATTTATAGAACTTTTCTTACTTATACAGATAAGGCTGGTCATTTTTAGCTGACTTTCAGTGCATGGTACTAATGTGGTCCTGGGAGCAGGTGGTGAGTGGTGCCCACATTAACGCACGGCGGCTCGTCCCTGTCTGCCTGACTGTCTGCACACAGAATAATTTATGACAGCTGTTGCCGGCCCCATCCGCTGGCTCCGACCTGCACCGGGCCAAAAGGCTCTCGAAGATTTTATTGGCAGCTTATAGCTTCATCTATTTTTTCCAGCAGAGCTCGTTAGTCAGTGTCTTTATAATAGAAACAATGACAGATCAAAACTAGAATGGAACTCAGTGGAGTGGATACCTCCCCCAACCCGAACAACCCTACACAGGTTCGTCTAGGAATATAAAGGAGGTGGTCTGGTAATCTAAATGATTTATTTTATTCAGCATCGCAATGTATTGGGCCTGATCCCTCCATTAAGTAAAATAACCTTCACCAACAAGGAAAGAGACACTTTCCTCATCAGCAATCCAGTTTGACTGTTTCTCTGACCGTCTCAGAACTTGCAGCTAACAATATTTTTCAAATAATCGAATATTTGTTTGTCTTTAAATTATCAGACAACAAACTAACAAAGGTAAGTGAGAGCAGAGGTTCCCCTAAGGGTTGTAACAAGTACATAAATATATCATAAGCATAATATATCCTTTAAAATAGTGAACCACCACTTGACTGAATAAACACTGCACTACTGCTCCATCTGAGGTGGGATCACTGTTTGTGACACTTAACTCCACACTGTATGCGGCCATTGCACATTGTAGTATATACGGTATATTCTTCTTTACATATCTTTATAGTGATTTTAGTTTGTATGTTTATTCATTATTCTATTCTAAGGGGCATCTACAGGATGGCTTTAAACTGAATTTCATTGTGTTGTACCGGTGCACTAACGATAAAGTTATCTTGTTCTGGATTGTTTTGACAGTATTTACTGATTTTACCTAACCACTAGTTTTTAACAATAAAATATAACATTAAACAGGACATAACTTTACCCAGGGCTTATTACAGCTGTGCATTTCAAGTGTTAACACTGTTACACAATGAACCTGGATAAAATGTTCATGTTTATTTCCCTAAGCTGCTTCCTCCATTTGTGCTAATGGAGCTGCTGCTTCACAGTAAACTTCCAGCGATTAAACCTGACAAGGTAGTTAGCATCTCCGCTCCAGGGACTCAGGTGCAGGCCCAGAGCCTTGACAGTAATTTATCACTGTGAAGTTTCAACCGGCGTGAGCTTTATTAGCGGGAGTCAGGCTGCCTGTTGTCATAAAAACAGATCAACACATCATAAATGTACCATAAAGCAAATGACAGGTGTACTTGAGATTTTATAATGGAGGAATTAGTAGTTTGTGCGTAGTTCTTCCACCAATGTTTGTAATTACGTGCTAAGGGGGCTATAGTGGGCTCAAACGTCAGGCTTCCTGTCTGACTGTGTTAGCCTGGTTCACGACCCGGGGGTCAGGACACCCACAAGGGGTCAGGAGGGCAGAGACGGAGCAGCAAACGAGACAAAACTAATGTCTCCTGCACAAGGTTGTTTCCTCAAGAACGTCTTTAGCAATCTTTGCTTTTTTCTTATTGTTGTTAAATATCTCATATAACTAATTTCCTCCTGATAACACCAACAGGCTTTTAAAAAGAAAAACAAAGCAGCAGCAACCAATCACAGGACAGAAAACCTCTCGTCCGTCCACTCACCAGCGGCTCAGCCATGATGATGCGGATCTTGCGCTCCGACACGTTGGTGAAGGTGGCGAACAAGCTCTTGAGGACGTACTCGCCCGGCTTGCTCTCCGGGTCGATGCTGATGGGTATCATGGCCGGGGGACCCTTCTCTCCCTGAGGACAGCAGACTGGAGGGAGGGGGGGTTTGTTGTATCCGTTCCCCACGGGCGACGCTGCGGAAACGACAGGAAGCAGTTTGGTTAAGTCAAACATTGCCAAATCAAGTGAGAAACGAGCGGCACATTATCCGCCACAACTGTTTACAAAGGGAGATCGCCGAATAGGGTATCAGCGAGAAGTTTCCAAACATGGACATAAAGTTCCCAACATGTTGAACATTCCTGAGGGAGACTGACCAAAGGGCACCGGCTTGCCCTGAGTCTGCTCTTTCTTTCCTATTGCTACTGAGCACAGAGCACATGTGGAAATTAAAGCACCACGGCCGGCAGCTGGTGTTTTCATCTCGTACCAAAAGATGTCACTGCCCTTTGAGGGAAGCAGAGATCTTGAGCATGTGATCGTCCTCCCAGTGTTAAGATGTGGCCCGCGTTTAATTATGGATGGCTTGGCTTAGGCCATAAAACCCCACAAACTAAGCAAGAGTTAAACTTTACCTCAGTGTTACGCTCGGCTGCCTCCCGACACTAAAGTGCTAAATATAGTGAAGAGCAGCATACAAACATCTCATTAGAACTTTGAATTTTTTATTTAGGCTGCAGCTCTTGGACTCCGAGCGGCACGTCCACCACAGGAACTGCCATAAATCGGATGTGTTAAATATTCAGAGAGGTCTTTTGAATGACAGTAATTACAACCACGTTTCCTTGAGTGTGTGGGGGTGCAGGCGATAAATAAAAGTGATTGGACAGAAATCACATCAGGCGCCACAGGGTTCACACAGCACAGTGGCGGGAACTAATTAAATCTGTGAAATACACATTGGAACACATTGTTTTGTTTTAATTGTTGTTAATTTATTGATCAAATTGGGCCAAAAACTTTAAAACTGGTTCGGTTGGAGATTACAAAGTCAAGAAACGGTATAAAAGTGCAAACACAGCAGTCTTGCTCATGCGTGTTGTGCAAATTGAACCTGTCATAAGGAGATATTTCTCTGAGACTAATATGTAAAATATAAGATTTATTACGGAGTATTTATTACTATAAAGTATGATCTTTATCTCTTGGTTCTGTTTATCAGTGTGTAGAGTCATACTGTATATTAAGTTAAGGCACAACAGATGTCGAGAAGCTTTGAAATTTATATTCAAGCTGTGACAAGATAAAACCCACAGAAAGAATCAAAGAGATGATTAAGATAATTAGATGTAATGAACTTGGTCGTCGGCCAAAAGAGAAACCAGAAGCAAAAACATCAATTTCCCTGCAGATCAAAGGTTGAGAGGATAAACTCATCTTCAATCAATCACTTCAATGTCTTTAATGAAAACCATTGTGTATTTACAGGAAGCAGAAGGAAGCTGCCCACACATTTACAAGTTAAGTGGAGTTGTTGTGCAAAGTAGATGTTGAACAAAGTTCTAATCAGCAACTTTTAGAGGCTATAAAGGTATGCAACTCTGACGAAGGTGCACAAGAGAAGCTGGAGAGATGTGGTTGCACAAAAGTAAATAAAAAAAGTCTTCTTCTCCAGCTCTTTCTAGGAGGTGACGTGCTTGGGTATCTTTCAAGGAATGCCCAACATGTGCGGCTTTCTTTCAGAACATGCTTCCCTCACTCGGGACGACTCAGCACCTACCCAGGCCCTTGATGAAGCTGATGACGCTGGCCTTACTCCAGCACACCGCTGTCCCGTCCATAGTGGGGAAGGACGATGTGTTATCCAGGGTTGTCCTGAGTCAAGACTCTAGTAAAATCCACCAATGTCCATGTCCTGTGTGTCAGCTGGCTCTGTCCTGCTAGGCATAGTTTCCATGGTGCACGGAGCCAACGGCGGGTGTGTCGACAAAAGTGGGAGTAAGTGTTTGGTACGAGGGACCACGCAATATCTCCCTCTCTCCCTCTCTGAGCTGCTATTGCTTTGGCTTTCTCCAGCCTTGTGACCAACCGCTTGCCTTCCAAGCGTGAAGGTCAGGCAGGAATTTTTAGCCAGAGCCGCAGCACAGTGACGAGGTCCAGCATGCTATGGTGGCATAGTTGCGCGACTATATTTATCCCGGGGTGCACACTATACTGACGGAGCAGCCCCCCCCCTTTTGGTCCACCTCTGTGATCCTCAAAGCACGAGACACAGACCGAGAGTGTGTAAACACCCCTCTGATTAGATCCTGCTTTAACGTGCTTCCTTTAAAGTCAGCGACAAAACTTCAGGTAAGATTTAAAGACAATTAAAGACTCAATCAAGCAAATATTTCAGATTTATAAATGTCTCCATGGCAGCATTGAGTCTGGGTTCAAATGTTGGGTGTGACGTCATTTGATATCATTGCAAAACACGTTGGGTAGAATTAAATCAACATCTCATTCCGAAAAAGATCCTCCCAATGACTCGCTCTGGGCGCAACGTGAAGACTCACCCGCAACATGTGACTCTGCAAACAAGGAGCTGGGGCACAGTGTGCATTACATCATCGCCATGCTGGAAACACCCTGAGCATGGTGGTGCTCCTGGAGGACAATACAAACAGGCCAACAAGTGTCTCGTTCGCACACACACGCGCACACACACACACACACACTCACACGCACACAAAGAATGCAGCTCCCTATATGCCGTCCGCAGAGACTGTCCCGCTGGGTAAACAACCACTTTAGCAGCCGTCTGTGAACAGAGTGGGAGGATATTTAGATACCACTGGCCTCCATAACTGAACCCGAAATTCCAATGTCAACATAGACGTTTGGCAGCACTGTGTCTTGCTACTGCTGAGAAACACTGACGGTGCACATCTGTGAGAAAGTAGTGGGCAATGCTTTGCAATGACAGAAATATTGCTGTTTAACACCCTCGTTAAAAGCGGTGTAGTTTTTAAATGTCTTATAGTTCCAGGGAGGTATTAAAGGACACTGTTTTGAAGTGGACTAAAGGTCAATGTTAGTTTGAAAAAAATTGCATCATGTAATGTAGTAAACAAGAAAATCCTTCCAGCTGGTTTAGGTCATAAAGTTTCAGGCCAAAGGAAACAGGGTGTTGTAAAGAGGTTGTGACAAATTGATTATTTCCATATCAAAAAGAATCCGGTTAAATCAATAGGGCCTAGATTTTGTTTTATTATTTAGTTTTTCACTGAGTAAAATGTTAGAGAGAGAGAGAGAGCGAGAGAGAGCGCGAGAGAGAAGCTGTGTTTAGCTGCTTGTTATCTGATTACACACTTCCACTACAGGCCTATGATATCACCCTGCACTGACCTAGTATGGCTCCTGAACACTTCAGAGTTCATTCCTCAGTCCCTTGGTTGAAATAACGTTGACCTTATCGGTCCTCTTCTTCCACTTTTGGGCTCAACAGCTTCACAAACTGTTCTCCTGGCTCTGCAGCATCTGCTTACACACCTTCAGCTGCTTGCAGAGATCATCCACCTCTGCTTGGAGAACTTTGTTAACTTGAATGGCCTCTCTGCCGATCATGTCCAGTTTCCCCCTGTAGAGCCTCCTTGACGTTCTTCTGTTGACTTGTGACAATGGTGATCTTCCTCAGTTGCTCCTCACAAGCCTCCAAGGAATGTTTCTCCTGCAGAAGATGTTTGGCGAGAGTCTTCATGTCTGGTTGCCCTTCTCTGGTGTTTCATGGAGCCTCAAGTGTACCTTCTTGTTCACATTCTGCTTTTCCTGCATCAAGATCTCATTTTTTTTGCCTCCCAGGTACAATTCTCCCTAGTAGATGTCTTTCCATGAATTAATGGTCTGGTTTCCCTCCATTGATGTCTTCTCTTGCTTCCAGGACTCTTCTCAGTTAAAAAACACTAACAGACATTTTTGGGACACCGGGCCCATCAGGTCGTTCATTGCTTTCCCAGAATCCTTCTCTGTGGTTAGGTGCTTGTTTTAAGTGCAGAGGTACTCAATTTTTACCAGAGACATTGATTATTGTTATTGTGATATTTTCTCCACAGTTGCTGTTCCTGCAAGGTTCCAGGTCACTTAGTTTATATATTTTTAAGTCTTTATTCAAGAAAATAATCAAAAGCATTTTCAAGAATCGTAATCGAGGTAAAAGTTTGACACTTATTTGAAGTAATTTTGTCTTAGTTCCTTGTGAACAATAGAAAGCATGCTGAGCTCTATTAGGAGCTGAGATGTTGCGTCTGTAGAGGATTGAAAGACAAGAAACTTCAACATTCTGAGTCTGATACTACAACCTTTAGCCACTTGTTACAGCAACACTATGTAACTGATATCGAGCGACAGCGCCTGCTGTAGCCGCACACTTCACTTTGTTGATTCTGAGAGATGAACTTGTTTTCATGTGGAGAAAAATCAAAGTCTATCAATGTGTTGTGTGGAGCTCTGAATGTCCCCGTCAATGAACTGAAACACAACTGAACGATGGATATTACCCATGATCCCCGGCTTCTTGAACCAGAGCTGCTGCCCTAACAAATCCACCAAACTCTGTTTAGAATTCTTCATATTTTAAAAAGTTTCCTGGCAGAATATCAGAGATAAAAGCTTTTAAATATTTTTTAGAACAAATATTTACCAAAAGTGGACATGACAGCTGGAGCCAATGGAGGCAGCAACATAACACTCCAACACAAACACTTTATCACGAGTTCACAGTTTGAGTGTCCCAAAAAAATTGGGAGTTGAGTGGAGAGAGTGTGAGAGTGATTACAGACCTCTGTGTAAAGCAGATTAAAATGTCGCTCTCAAACTATTGACCATCATCCCTGTTTTAGCGAGCTGACATCATGCTGGGAAACTGCCTCCTGCTGTGCGGGACAGCGTTTCAGCCCATTTATGTAAGTCACTGTTAAAACGCCTGCATCTGTCTCATCCAGCTGAACAGAGAGGGGGAGGTGTCTGTTTTCAACTTGTGCACATTACTGTAATTATTATGCACATGGAAAAAAAACATAGAAGTGAGATGATGTTATACGAGTTACACCAGAAGCCATTGCCAAAAAGCAATTAACATGTCAATAGAAAACAAAACAGAAGGTGAGCATGACTGCAGTTCATAATAGAAAATGACTGGCAAATGAATAACACGTTTGACTACTCATCTCCTGCTCTGATTGGCTGACGGGGGACCAGCCCTCGGGCGATTTGAACTCCAGACCTAACGCTGCTGCTACACGGTGCCGGTTACATGCTGCTGATTCTCATCTCTGTTTTATTATGAGAGACACTGACTTATGACAGACACATTTGTTTACCCTGTGGTTACAGTGAAAACAGTATGCGATAGCACATAAACACACACCGCTGGTGTCAGGCACAAAGTCTGACCTGATGTGTGTGTATATAAACACACAAACCCACACAAACAAATATATTTACATATATATATATACAGTACGTTCATATGCAAAGATAAGCGATAATTATTATCTCCATCTTAGCAGCCTACAGTAATAAGTATGGTGTCTGTTACGGTTATTATAATCAATAACAGCTACAGAGTGTGTGCTGTAATCTTGCGCTTCATTACATAACAGCTCGAGTGAGTGGGAGCAGGGAGAGGAGATGAGGAGATCACATATTTAATGGAAATGTGAAATGCACAGCCGCGGGTCACAGCTGAAACAGTACAACGGCTGCCTGTGCCTTTATCAGCAGAGTGACCCACTGTGAGGATTATGCAACATCATCAGGAGATGGTTCAATGCAGAGTGTGTGGACAGGCACAGCATGTTCTGAGGTATCTCTTTACATTCTGATGCAATGGATATAAGCTATAAACACTGCCAGGGACAAGCAGCCAACCTGCCACTATCTCTCTGGTACATCAGATATCTTTGCTGTATTATATTTGGGTTGAGCACCACAAGTGTGTTGTTTTTTTAACTTGTTACCACTTTTCTCTCCGTCACCTTCATTCACATCCTCTATAAAAAGACACTTGTGGAGGAGGGCTTCCCATCCCGGCCTCCTGGGCCCAGTGGAAGGCAAGCGGAGCCGCTCACACTGGACAGAACATGCATCCAAGCTGAACCGCCACTAATCCTATTACCGTGTCCCTGCACTTAGTAGGAGCTATTTAGACTCTTGTCACAGACTCACAGGGTAAAGAGGAATAAGGGTAGAGAGACTCCAGGGAATCGGAATAAATGAAATGCTGATTCACCTTCATCATCGGATAGAGCGCAGGTTAATGTAACGGATGCATGAAGGTCCAGTGTGTTTGTGTATGATGAACAACTTCTTAACAGTAACTGCTGCTTGTAGTTGTGTGTGTTGCTGTTGCTCTGAATGTGGTCATCACATAGAAATGATGCTTCCAAGTTGGTAGCAAGTGGCAGGATGAACAATAACACTGTGGTGAAGTCAGTGCACAGCCACTGCACGTCCCAGTCATGGACAACAACAGGAAAACGAGACCATGAGGTCAGATCCCCAGTGGAGCTGCTCTGTCAGCTGAGCACAACAACATCAACAACAACAACAAGACACAAGCTGCTACTCACTGCCGCTCCACGATTTCAGCAGGGATTTGATGCTGATCTCGAAGAAGCCTGAGTCCTGCTGGCTGGCCATGGCTGCAGCTCCCTGTTGAGTGTCCGCTCGGACCCCTCGATGTGGTGGTCTCCCTCCAGCAGCAGCAGCAGCAGCAGCAGCTGAGCAGGGACCTGCAGGTTTCTCCTGCTGTCACCTCTCTGTGACGCACACAACACTGCGCTGACGAGTTCCCTGAGAACACACTAGCACCGCTTCACCCCTCCTCTGATGTCCTGTCCTTGGCTATCAGCCCTTTCTCTCTCTCTCTCCCTCTCCCTCCCTCCCTCCACTCTCTGTCCACATCTCTCTCTCTCTCTTTCTAAAGCTGTGGGAGGCAGTGGGCGGCAATGCAAGCTCCCTTTAAATAAATGCGCGGAGGCTGAGAGCGCAGGAAGCAATCCTCTTAGTGGAGCGCAGTTAATAATAACTACTGTTTGTCTGCGTGCTCGGCCCTGATGATGATGATGAGGATGACTGCAGCCGGGCTTGTGCGTCTTTCTGCAGGACTGCATGGGAGCCTCTAACGGGGCACCACCAGAGACAGATATGGGAAGTGGGACACATTACAGGGAAGATCTGGGAGAGCAGTGGGAAGAAGGAGACGCTGATTTGATCAGCAAGCAGACGGGATTATCTGCAGATCTGCAGGGGAGCAGGGCCTGAATGTTGCCTTTTAACCCCTTCACGACAGACATTGTGCATCCCCTTAGGGTCTCTCACATTTTTATTATTCTTACTAATTCATGCAGCCAATATTTTTCAACCAAAAGTCTAAAAAAGGTTGAGTTTTTTGAAAAAAATTAGCAGAATGCCTCTTTGTGTTTTGTTTTATTTTGTCCAATTTAAAAATGTGAATGTACTATTTTTGGAAATATACAAGAAGCATATTCTCCCTTGATAAAATTGTTTAAGCACTATTGCCCTTATCTCTAAAATCATGCTAAATATACAATGCAAACACTCTTTGGTGCTATTTTTACTGAAGGAAAAAATGTAAGCAATTAAAAAATGTCCATCAAACACATTACGCTCTGTATAATCAGCCTATATTCCTGAAATAATGATGCGCAGCGTTATGAGTCCACATTCAAAGTAACATGAAATGAACATAAGCTTTTCCATCTCCTGAACATGCAACAATCCAATCCAACATTCTGCTGCGTAAAAGGCAGATGCATGACTTTAACCATATGGACCACATGTCACCCAGATCCTCCAATCCCCTTCCTCCGCCGCCCCTCAGCACTCTCAGGATAATCCTATCAGAACTCTGTCTGGCCATCAATCCACAGCAACTTGACCTTCATTACATAACACACTCTGCGATGGAGAAGCCAGTAATGGTTGCCGTGTGTTGATACAGACACATTTCTGAGGCACAGGTGTCCCAGAACAATGTCGCCTGCCTCAGGGGAGATCTGGCATCTGGAGTCATACAGGACATTTTGATTTTGTGTACTGTAACATAGTCTCCAGTTTGTGTTTGTGTGTGTGTTTGTGTTTCTATGTGTGTGTGCACTCCCACAGCAGTGACTTTGTTTTTATTTTTGGAGGCATGAATAAAACCACCCTTGAAGAAAAGTGCTGTTGTGACTCATGCCTTCATTTAATTTAAACTTGTTACACCTCAGACACACTCGTTCGTTTTATATCTTCACAGCAAATGAGCACAGAGCCGAAGATTGAAGTCAAACACCTCTCTTTCTTATTTTTAAATACCAGCAGAACAGGCTGGAGATGATGTGGGGGCTACACTTTGCAGAGCTGTTCTCCGTGTTGTCATAACAACCCAACAACTCGTGTTGAACAGTGTAGTGAAGAATAAACGGTGGGTTTGAGGAAGCAACTGCAGATATTACATGAAGAAAGCTTCTCGCAGAGGTTACAAAACATGTTAGAGACACTTACACAACACACAGGATGATGATATATTCGGTGGAAAACTCAAACCGTGTCTGAGGAAAATAAAGTGGGTAAGAAGCTACAAAGGAACCTGACGAACATACTGCTTCTACTGTTTTTGCCTAATACATGTAAAACATTAGCAGGGAGTGATGCTAAGCACAACTACTGGCACTCAGAAGAGCGAATACCTGCACGAAGGCCCGAAAGTCCCCTTAAATTCAATCAAGCTGCACCAAATGTCACATATCAGTTCTCCAAATATGCCTTTTTTCAATTAAATCCATTAACGTTGCCTGGGAAAATGAAGAAAATATCCAAAATGCCTTATCTCACAACGTCTAAGAAAAGAATTCCTGGATCTGCCCCTTTTGTCTGGACCAGCCCTAAAATCTAATGGGTTCTTTCCTGACCAATGTTCCAATTATGTGCAGATCTGATAAGTAGTTCTTTACACATTTCCTCCTTGGCAGAGGTAATTTCCCCCAAATCAGTATTTTAAACAGTTTGTGTGGTTTCCTTCGGATGACCAGAGCCCGAGATCCACAATCGATCTGCGAGTCACCAGTGATTTAACAAAGTGTCACAGAATGAAGAGTTTATGCGATTCTGTTCTCACCTCTTAAACATTTGACTCGATTCTCCAGAGAAAATGTGTTTCAGACGAACACAAACAGCAACGAGGGACTTGAACTAATGAGAGTCAAATTTGACTAATTACGGACAATTACTTTCCCTGTTTCAGTCCCAGAGAAAACACTTCATTTCATAAAAACAGAGATCAGCCCAAATGGATTGTTTAAACACTGAGCAAACACAGCGCACTTCCGTGACTTATCCATCAGTTATAATCTGGTCAGCAGCCTGACTCGTCCAGTGAGAGGCCCAATGAGGGGCCAGCGCTTATGTAAGTCCCTGGTAGTAGAGTGAATTTAGACTTTTCTTATACAGGAAGGCAAGATTAAGTTTGAGTAAAGAGAAGAAACGGTCTTATATAATATTGCTACCTCTTCATGACTTGCTAAAGCAAATGAGACAATCAGGGAGGAAATTGGCTTTTTCTATAAACCATTGTCAATGTTGGTGGACGGGCTACAGGCTACACACTAGGCTAACGGCTAACTTTCAACTCCACGTCTCTTATAAACAAGATGGTGGCAATCATCGCTACACAAGCGTCTTAATATTCACTACTTCTAAAACAAACGCACACGCTGTCTGCACCGATGTTTTACGAAAGGCGACAGTGGAAGCACTTCCGCGTTTGTCCACAGGGGCGCCAAAATCAACAAAAATTAAAAGTTGCTTTAAATGCCGGATACGTCGAGTCATATAAGGAACACAGCAGTCAAATAATCCTTTTCTTCCTTGTTAGGAAAATACCACAAAATTCAAATCACTGACTGTGACGGTCGAGATTCACTTGACAGGACAAACGTCATTTTAAAATGTAGATTAGAAGAATATACGTCATGAATATTGCAGAGAACGCCACTCATCGCATCACAAGAACCTGCTTTGGATGTCATGGAAATATCAGACCTATAATGGAACTTGAATAGTGTTTATGGCATCGCACCTTATCTGTGAGCTCGTCGGTGTAAACGCTGCCAAGCATTTTAGAAATAAAGCACAGACAGTCTGGAAAACATCGGTGTCACTTCTGAAGGAGGAAACCGCCTCAGGAAAAAAAGCTTAATGAATTTGTTAAGACTTCAGGTTTGTTCATTGGCAGCTTTGCCCTCATGTTCAGTCTCAGAACAAATAGATCAGGAATACGCTGCTGATGACAGAATGTGTGCTGTGAGCGTCTCTCTCTTGAATCCGGGGTTCAGGTCGGGAGAAGGCTCGGACACGTTCAGCACTTTATTAAAAGCATTATCAAGCTCTGATGAAGGTGAAGAATGTGAGGTATGTCTGTCTGCTTCAGCCATCTTTCTCATTATCGAGCTCAAACCCTTGACTCCCTCTTACTCTCACTCTCTGCCCCACATTTCTTCATCCTCTCCTCTTTCTCTCTTGCTCACATACTTTGGACTTTAAGTTATTTCGTGACAGTGAGCTCATCTGAATGATGTCAGAAATTTGCGTGATGCACTCTCCCACCATTATTAACAAGCCATCAGAATCCTGTGCAGCTGTGGCAAATACCAGGGGGAGGTGAGGCATTTCACAGAGGGATGTTGGTAGTAGATGTTATTGCCTCTGCACCACATGTCTCAAAAAACATCACATTTCTCCCAGATTAAAAACTGAATTCTTCAGGTGATTAGCTCCGCAGAGTCAAAGCGGGTACCTACTTTCCAGAATGGTGGGCCTCTTCTTGTGGCGCATCTTTTTAAACTTCCCCCTGAAGTCCCTGGGTGGGAACGGATCCAGAGGTGAGCTGGCAATGCGCCCCAGGACAACCTCATCCAGCACCTCAGAGCAATCTGTCTCACTCTCAGCCACGTCCCTCACTGAAGTCTCCTCTACAGACATGTCGGATGGCAGGGAGCCCACGGCTACTTCTCTCATTCTTCCAGAGGAGTCATTTGAAGCTGTGCCAGTTTCCCCCACTTTGTTTTAGTGAAGTGTTTAAAGTTTATCTTCCTCCTCCTCCTCCTCCTCCTCCTCCTGCTCCTCACAAGCTTCTCTTCTCTTTGGTCAGGCAGCAGATTTACGCTCTGCTCACAGATGCAGCCCGAGCTGTCAGCTTCCCTCCGCTAATGTGTTTCCAGCGCTGCACTTGTCAGGGCAGTTCAGCAAGTTACAGTAACATTTATGAATTGGTCAGGTATTGGATTACTCGGAGCCTCCCCCTTTTTCAGCAAAAAGGGCAGGAGGCAGAGGAGAGAGGGGCAGTCATAACTCAGGAGGGTGGGAGCGGGAAGGAGAGGCGGCTCTCTGACAGCTACAACATCCCCACCTACTGCATGGCCACGAGGCATTCCTGAATAAATATCCTGTGTTTGTCTTGGAGTCAACACATCAAACAGAAGCATCTTCGCCACCAGCAGTGTCAACGGGACGCAAACTCACGTGACTTGAGACTCGTGACAGCCATTAAAACTTCTTCGTTCATATTCTGACTGAGAAACAAACCCATTCAAGCTCACAGGTTCTTTTAGTTGGGTAAAAGGAAAACACATCTGCACGTTCGCAGCACTTTGACAACTGCCCATGTTTCCTGGCGTCTCGCAGGAAACTAGTGAAAGGTGTGAAACCATCGAGAATTAAGTGCAAGGAGGAACATTCACACGGCTCGTCTCCATTCAGTCCTTTTCTCAAGCCCTGAAGTGACACTAACGGGACACACCTACCACATGAACCAGTTTTTCCTACTCTGACCTACATCAGCAATACAAACAGCCTGTGTATGTGCGTGAAGTCGAGGCGTTTTCTGTTTTAGGAGGAAACCACTGATAGAACATGGAACAATGTACTCCTTTTTTTTCATGTCGCCGATTTGTTTTATTAAGGACTTGTTTTTGCCGAACCCAAAAAAGAAAAGTGGCCAGGATTGTCACACCTTAACGTCATGTCATGGCCTGAGAGAGAATAGAGGGCCGCTGGCAACTAGTTCTACTGAGTCCAACTCTAATTCCGCTTCTCATCCACCTGAAGCAGCACAGAGAGCAGAAACTATCAAAAACAACAATGTGCCGCTCCCGCACAGTAATGGCTTCAATTAGAATAACCCCCAAGCCACCTGACCTATTTGAAAACATCCTTCAGGTGCGCCATGTTGTCATAGTAAACAGCAAGAAGAGCAAAGACGTGTGTGTTGAAAACATCTAGAAACATGATTTCTGTTTGGGGCTGACTGACCTGTAAACAAGTCAAAGGAGGAAACAATAGAATCTTTAGAACTAAATAACTTGTAAAATGTGGAAATGTAAAATGAATCATTAAACAGAAACATCTCTTAACAACTTTAAAACCTTCAATCCCACATGCTATATACACATTATATACTTTATACTTATATACAGTTGAAAATGACCCAGCTCAGATTTTTCAAGTCTCTAAATTTACACATTTTACAAGTTTTAACTTCGTTTGATAGAGATTTTCTGTTATCAGGTATTATTCTGCTCTTTTTCAAGAGTCCATTAGCTCCTACATTTTGTGTCACTTTTTGCTTCCTCTTCTGCTTATTCTTATATTCATGTATTCACGAAAGAAGGAAAAAGACTTTAAGCACCTGACACAGAGCCCAGTGTACTTCGGTGTATTATTACTGTAACTGACATTAAATACCACGGGATCATGTGGTAATAGTGCGCCCTCTAGTGTGTGCAACTAAAACAGTCAAGGATTAATTTATCTGAGGAAGAGTTTCTGAAAGAATTCCTCACTTTAAGGATTTTCACTTAACCTTCACGATTGAAATCAAACCTACTAATTGACACACAACCTGGATCTGAGTCCAACACGACACCAGGAGTCACAGTCATCACACTGCAGGAAATACAAGTGTAACTGGGTTTTGAATTCTTTCTCTTTTCCATTCTGAAAGTGATTCTTTCCTCGATTCAGTGAATTACTATAATATATATACGTATATCGTAACTTTGCGAAACATGCACCGCAATAAACAAAAACTCTTTCAGAAAACAGTAGAGAGTTGCAATAAAATGTAAAAAGTCATCCCTCACTTCTGAATAGTTTGAGTTGTACAAACAGGATTTTGCAAATTATAAAAAGAGACAATGCTCACACATATTATTGCAAATTAAAAACTACAACTTATGAAATAGATAGATGTTTAAATAGCTATAAACAGAAATTAGCAACCTTGTAAACCTTATTATTCAATTTGTACATGAAAGCAACTATAAAACTACAGACTGTACACAATGCTTCAAACAAATACTGCAAATAAACATCAACACATTAACAAATCTACTAACACTAACATTTTCCTCAGCTGTTATTCCTTCTGTATAAACTTTTTGACAAGTCTGAAAACTGACTGAACCAATAACAAGTCGACTTAAAAATAAAATGTCTTACAAACTGTAAAAGTGTCCCACGTCAGTTCCATGGCTTCCATCACAATGTGGAGCCGAGCAGCCTGGACTGAGCAATGAGGTTGGAGGCTGAAACCCACACCCCCCGGGCAGAAGGCTGTTTCCATGGTGAGACACACTTCAATTTGCACAGGCAGAGCGGAGCGAGATGAATAATTGATAGATATCAGGGCCTAATGTTAGCACAAACCAGCTGAAGGTTAATTCCAGCTATGCTCATGGACTCTTGAAATAACACACTCGTGCAACAAGTGGACAGAAAAGCACTGTGGGAACTGGTGCTGGATACAGACGACTGTTGCGTAACACAACTCACAACTTTAAAGGGATGATGTGTCAGGTCAGTGTGTGATTGTGACTCTTTAATGCATTTGTCTTCGCTGGTTTCTCCTGACTCCAGAGGAACAGTAACCGTGGCAGGGGCACACATTCACAAAAAAAAGACTTTGCATAACGAAACACCACATGAGATGTCAGCCTATAATGGCTGCTACAACCTTTTATAGCTTTTACCCATCAGGCAGGCTGCAGTTTCCCACTGATTCACCCGTCGTGACCTGACAGGTGAGGACAAGATGACAAAAAAAGTGATCATCCACACAGACTAATCATTCATCGGGTCACCTGCTCTCCACGCTGCTTCGTTTCTAGGTTGGGGTCAGAACACAAAAGGAGCATTCAAGGGCTGCAAACACGTTCCCAGGCTGCACCTGTTCCTGCCCCCCCCCCCACCCCCCTATTATCAACCTGAGGAGGGAGGAGCCTCGCACTGAACACATGCAGCCACTGTGGCCTCATAAAGCTGCAGGTGATCACCGCTCATATCCAGTTACAGTGAGGTGATTACGTCTTTATGCATTCTGCACAAATTGAACATTCATCTGTAAAGATATACATTCAGATGTATATATTTTATTTTCTATTTTAAATTTTTCATATTCTATTTCATTGTTATTCTATTTTATTCTTTTTTATTCAATTTTAAACTATTTCTATTTTTATTTTATTTTTTTGGGTTGAAATTACTGAGCATTGCTTAAAGAGAGTGTGTGACCCAAGCATTTCATTTACAGTGACTACTTCATGTTATCTCTGTTCATTTGACAATAAAAAATATTGAATCTTGAATCTTGAATCTTGCAACAAGCTGGGCTTAGCCCGGCGTTTTGGGATTTCTCCTGATGGATATCTGAGCGTTTACGCAGTGTCAGCAGTGAGCAACACGCCAACTTGAAATTATAAGTTCATCATCGATTCGGTGTGTGTCTTTCTTTTGCCAGGTGGATGCTCCTGGGGTTTAACTGAGCAACTAAGATGGGATTGTGAATATCAAAAAAGGAAGAGGAGCTAAGCTGAGTTGTTAAAACGCTCATTACACATCCACTGCCTACAGGCGTGCACGGCCTCTCATGGGGGGGGACTCAATATTCATTGTGCCAGTTCTCTTGGAGGTGGCCCAAGTTTAAAACTGACATTAACAATTTATTTCTCGTGTCTCTTTTATGATACAAGAGGTTTGTGCTTTTATTGATTCCCCTTCTTTCCTCGGATCACATCCAAACGAGACGGAAGGAAACGTCTTGTCTCATTGTAACCGACATCGGTGCTGACAAATTGCAGGGTGATCTTACGAGACATTCTGGGCTCAAATTCAGATGCAAAATGGCCGCGATTGAGTTCCACTGGTGTGACAGTGATGTCAAGTGAGTTCAAGTATACATTATTCATGGGCTGCTTCTGCACAACAACACGTTTGTTCTGTTTGATTTGCACCACACTAAAATACAGTGGCAACTAAATCTGTTTGCAGAGAATCCTCAGTTAGAGAATCACATCACATAACTCTCACTGGGACTACAACGACGACTCCTTCTTTTGATCATGTGTCTCTTCCTACATCTTCCTGTACGAACAAAGGGAGTCAACACCGGTGCATCCAACATAATGCATAATACAACAACAGAGATGAAGAGACTTAGCAACATCAGCTCACCGGGGTTTCCGCAGAAGCTGAGGATCTGAGCATCAGGGGAGCAGGTCGTCTCTCACAGGCCGAACACATACACATGGACGATGGGGAGAAATCCAGGGCTCAACAACAAGGTTCATATACTGGGACTAATGATGTTCACATGCTGGACCCTGATGGGAAATGACAACTGCCCACACTGGGAGTAAAGTGCATTCAAGGCCTGACATGATGATTGTGTTTCAACATGTCAACATTTTCATTTAAAACAGTTTGTCTCATTTGGTTTTTTCATCACAGCGCCCTCTACAGGTGATTACATCTGCGGCCCATGACAGAGGCTACAGACTTCTTCAGTTCAATGTCCAGTAATAACTGTGCGTAAAGATTCATTCCATTGATTCGTCTCTACAGACTGCAACTCTCACACTAATGGACTTTCCAGACATACAGTTTTATTTACAAACCTTCCAACCACCGTAAAACTTTTACAAATGCACAAGT
The DNA here is from genome assembly GCF_963576545.1 of Limanda limanda. Classification (NCBI taxonomy): domain Eukaryota; kingdom Metazoa; phylum Chordata; class Actinopteri; order Pleuronectiformes; family Pleuronectidae; genus Limanda; species Limanda limanda. Next base: position 23,891,296 of record NC_083641.1, on the reverse strand, counting down.
TATTGTTGTTTGCTCTTCACCAATCTGTTTTCACAGCCTCTAAATACAGGTTACCCCAGTAGTTGTTGAAGGTGGGCTATAACGCACAGTTTCCCTCTGGCAGCTGGAAACAGGACAAACTGCAGAATGAGCAGAAACTTCTAGAGACTTGTCAACGTTGTGAAAAGATGATAAAATACCTCTGTGTGCAGCAGGTGCATTTATTGTGCTTTCTCCATCTCCACTTGTGAAGTGAGTCCAACTCTGGGTCTGCAGGTTCTCTCTCTCTCTCTCTCCCCCTCTCCCTCTCCCTCCCTCTCTCTCTGTCTGTCTCTCTGTGTCTCCCTCCATCAGCTCAGACAGTCTCCACCCTCCAGCAGCCACCCTGCTCATGTCCTCCTGAATAATGAAAAACATGCAAAGCGTTGGTTTACCTCTGTCTGCTCGGTGACCCGGCCCCGGGCGGTGTCGGCCGCTTAGCAACACATCTGCCATCCCGTGCACAGTGATCCTTAGAAGCCCACACACTGATGTTAGAATCAGCATTACAGAATGTTACAGTTAATGCTGCAACTAGACACTGGGTTATATATATAATGTATGATTGTATGTAAAGCATGATCAGGTATTACATCACAATCATTCCTCATAGATTCACCAGAAAGATCCAACAGGAATATCTCAATAAATGGATGTAGCAAGAAATCCACTTCAAAAGAATAAATGTATTTATTTAATTGTAGCTGCACATTTAATTTCATTTCTTTTGCATTTAGTTTTGTATGTAGAATGTTATTTCCTGTGCTTGTTTGCAACACTAACCACAAGATGGATTTTCACACATTTACATAGGCTGCCTCAGCAGGAAAGAAAATAAATAAATAACAAATCAGTAGAAAACGTATAGAATCTCAAAGTAAAATACAATTAAATCGTGTTTATTGATCCAGTTTATCCACATGCTGAGTTATATTTATATACTCAAACTTCTGTACATTGAGATTTTGGCTTTAATAGACTAATGGACTAAACCATTTTAATTCCACTCATTTTTTTTATTAGATTTTTTATGATTGTGCAGCAAATCAATAAGAAAAGTATATGAGATAAAATGATATGGTTGAGATAATTCAGGGAATTTACTGCTCTTTCATACAGCATTAAAGAATTGGACAGCTTTTACTTACTAAATAAATACAGAAAACTTTACAGTATAATTTGTGGCTGTGCTGAGTGAGTGGAAACGTTCAGTGGATTGAGTTTGGATGAGGATCCAGCAGATGGCGTAAAAGAACACGATACAAGCAGAAATATGCTTGAACTGAAATGTACATTTGCGATAAACTGAGTTAATAAAAGTGGAGAGAATGATTTTTACAGACTTGACCTGAGCAACAGAAGTGCACATATTACACTTGAGCTTCAAACACACACAGATATCCCTGTTGTCTATGACAGATGTGTCAGAACGCTTGAGGTCTGAGCTGCTTTCAGAGAAATATCAGTGGTGGTAGACGTATTCAGACCCTTTACTTGTAGTAAAACTACTCAACGTTATCCACTTAAGTAAATGGACATAAGAGTTAGCATGTATGAGCTTAATACATTTATATGGACTTATTTTTCTATTTAAAGATATATAGTGGAGTAATGGCAACAGGAATGACATCCTGAGCTGAGAAAGTCACACTCCCTGGGTCTAAAACTGTCCACTACTAAAGTAAATGTAACTATTTATTGACTTTCCACCATTGAAAATGATTTGTAATGTGTAGTGTGTGAAGTGTGAAGGTTTAAGGCCACAGACAGAACCCAGAGAGCAGATAACCTGAAGAGGGGATGGGCGCAGTTCAATGGCCGGCCATCAACCTCTCAGGCATCACTGTGATCGCACACGGGGGGAGAGAGAGAATAATACTGATTCAAGGTGATAGCATTGCCCAAGAGCTCTGTCCAGACCCGAACAAAAAATAGCTTTGTCTACTGCATGCACCCACCGGGGCTTGACACGATGACAGCAGAGCTCCACAGAGCTGGCGAGTTACAGAGCACAAGGTGCATTGCCAGGCAGAACAGTGAGAAAACATATGTTATTAATAATTCAAAATAAAAAAGACATGTGCATGGAAAAACAAATGTCTCGCTCTGATAAATCCAGCATGAAAGAATTGGAGGAGCATCACTGAAACAGAGGGCTCTGATTTAATAATTAAGCTTTGGAGAATGTTCTCTTCTTTAAAGTGAGCTTTGTGCTCTTGGCTGCAACATATTGGCTGTGTTGATAACTGTGTTGGGCCCCGGCAACAAAGGAAAGGCAGATTTCAAAGCCGTTGCGTAACCCAGCGAAGCAGCTCTGATCTGATCCGAGTGGCGCTCTCTGATTTCTTCGAGGAACAGGGCAGGATAAAGGGGGATGTGGACGATTGTCACAGCGCAGCACGACACACACACACACACACACACACACACACACACAAGCAGGTAGTTTTCAGTCTAGATGAAAGTCTGCAAACCAATTAAAAGGAGATTCCATAAACCCCTTGTGAAAGCCGTGACCTGCAAAGACGCGCGTAAAATCACATTAGCCACATCTTCTTCAAAGTGAGCCGTGCTTCACTTTCAGAGGCTTCAGTGTTGTCTTGGCATTTGCTGCAGCTGCTGAAGCTCCTGCAGCAGCTGCATCTCAGGGGGGATTTCTTGTTGTAATGTGAAGGTTTTCTGCTCGGAGCCTTGTCCCACGGCTGAAAGTGTGTGTGGCACGCTGACCTTTGATTTTATGCTTTGGCTCTTCTAATGGAGATTGTGGCTCTGCCTTTGAAACCTTTGAGATACAGCACAAGAGACCGGCTAACCCTCCCACAGAGGGAGAGGCCGCTGAAGAGCCAGGTCAAGAGTGTGGATCACAGCTCCGGTGTCCTGCAGGGATGCTTTGACTGCGATGGAATGACAGAGTACACAAGCAATATTGATGAGGACACACTGGAGCAGTGAGCTGTGCTGAACATTTGAGTGAGGACAGTGTGGGTAACATTGTGGGGCTGCAACCCTGAAATGGATTTATGACGTTAGAATAGACGGATGAGGTGTCAGGTTTGTCGTTATTTAAGGATCGAGATTCAACCAGATTGTTGTCAAGCTGCACAAAGCCCGGCCCCATAATATAGATTATTATAACATTGTTATAATTTGAGATATTTGCTATTCTTGCCCGAGAGAACTCAGGCATGATTAGTGATGTCTTAAGGAGAAATGAGCTGAGAGTGGATGGATGTGGATAAACCAGATATTTTTGTCTGGTTCTAAGTCTAATAAGCAGCTGCTGGATGTGACTAATGGTTCTCAGGCAGATGTAAAGTGTGTAGGATCTTATATGATTACCATACAGGGTGTGGGAAGGTGTAAAAACACCACCTCACACCACTATTGTTCTTAAACCAATGTCTTTAGGGGCTAAATACACAAGCCATTCACTCCCTGGATGTTCAAGGAGTATCTTTTTCCACCAGAACACATGTGTCATCAGTAACCTGCTCACAGTGTGTTCATGTGCACTGACCACGGCTCTGATTGCCTGATGCCAAAAGGACACCAGAGGGATGAGAGCGGCAAAAGAAGCGATAAACGACAAAAGACAAACCTCGGCTGAATGCAGCAGTCACTTGCTCGGTGAATACATTTTGCTTTTTAATTTTTAATTCATATGAGTTAACATGTGCTCAGTGTCTTTCCCAGCAGGAGTGAGACACTCTCTTTCACCCCAGCCCCATTTTCCAGTCCAGGCTAAAACAGATTTAATGAATGTTCAATCTATCTTCTCTTGTGTGGTGTTCATGTGACTCTGCCGTTGTCACACTCGGCTCTGCTGCCACCACATAGGTTCATGTGCATATGAAGACTATTCCTACAATAACCAACGCTATACAATACATCCTATAAATGGAATTATGAATGAACATCGAGGGAGCTAGTGAATCGAAACCCCACATGAATTAATTCTCATTCAAACCTAACCTCCCTTTTAGTTAAGGGCCTGACATTTACATAGAAAGGTCAAGGACGGATTGGTGGGGGGGTTGGGGATGAAATTAAAAGACAATAAATCAAATTTTTTCAGATAAACCAGTTACAATTGACTTAAGTGCAAATCAGGAGCTGGCAGCTTCAGCGAGGATTTCCCTTTATGCCCAGCTAGCCACTTGGCACACTCTGCACGGCACACTGCAGCCCCCCCGCTCTGCACGGCTAAGAGGACTTTAATGGGTTTTTCTTTCCACTTTGGCTTTAGCAACATAACCCACTGCCACTCGTCGGCCGGGACATCGACAGAGTCGCACCTGTCTTGTTCGAGAGCATTTTGCGTGGTCAGAATTTACCCACACAACGATTTAGCCGTAAAAGCGATTTACACGGGGAACTTGTAGCTTTACAAACTGCTGTTTGCTTTAAAGTGGCCGTGATTACCTGATGTGTGGACGTGTTGGCTGTCTAGTTGTCACATTCAGTTTAGATGAAGGCTTAAAACGACACACAAGTCATGCTCATGGCTTTAAGTGCAGCTATGGCAGAGCTGTTGATACCTAATTTGATCGATAACCCCATAGTTTGAAAGGAGGCAGTGGAATCATCTTCTGGAGAGGAATGAATTACGTTTGCATCTCCCACTTTCAGGGCTTCTTTGGACGTTGGTAATTTGTTAATAGAAATGAATGAAACCAGCTTGTCAAACTGTTTATGTAGCTTAATGTTATTTGATGAGTACACACATTGTAAAAGGAGACCAGCCTCGTCTGTTCTGTATCATGTTGCATTGCTCCGCTGCCTCACTGCTGTTAAACTCCGATAATGATTTGAAATAAATATGACATTAACGTCTGATTAATTATTGCATCTGTTTATTTTTGACCTTGATGTTGTTGCTTTGAAGGTTTTTAGAGAGATTCTTGCTGAATGTCTCACGCTGCAGCAACAGGAATGGACGGAATTATTGCAGAATGAAAAATATTAAGACTAGCTGGAAAACAGCTGAAACATCTGTGCTCTGAAGAAACAGCCAGGCATCTACAGGAAAGCAAAGGTGAGCACTGTGGATCATTTTCCTGGAGCCGATGTTCCAATTCATCATCCGCTCTGTCTGGCTTCAATCTGTCCTCTACCTGTTAATCCCCCCCAGGAGGGATCGCCGGCTCGGCCTAGCACAAAAGCACGCAGAAGGGGCCGCTTGTTTATCTTGGAATTTATCAACAATCTGCTTCTCTGGAAATATAACACACCACAAGGCGACTCAGCTCCAAGTTATGAGGCTGCTGCAAGAAATATCAATCAAAATTACATGGTAAAAATAGAGGCTGGCCAGATGGGCTTATCAAATCAATTTTGGAGGGAGGTTATTCTTGGGCACGGAGGAACTCCTGCCTGCCTGATTCACGTGTGCTGTATATATACACCTCTCACAGTCATATGGGTGAGTTGGAAAAGTCAGAAACATTTTTGATAAATGTGCCGTTATAGACAATATCATACATTAAGGAATCAGTAATCCTACTTTGTGATGGACAGCTGTGTGAGCTGACAAACATCTGGTAAACATCTCTCAGCACCTGCACATTTTGACTGAAGCAATCTGCTCTGCTCATGTTTTTTATCTGAGTTCAAGGCTTCAAATTTGTTGGTTCTTGATTTCAAGATTGAGGACGGATCTGAAGAATGACAGCGAGTGATATCAAATCTTTAGATGTAAGAATCACTCATTTGTTCTCCACAGCATTGCCTAACATAACCGGACTGAATGACTTCAACCAGAGCCTCTAACAGTGACTGTGAATACCGAGATTAACATAAACTAATATTTATTTCACTTGCAGGGAAGCAAATGCAGAAAAATTATACCGTTACAAATGCAATGTATGTTAATGTTCTTAAAACGACTGTAATGCTTCAATTACTCATGAAAAGATCTAATTCTCTAGCACTACACAAAAGAAAGAGCTGAACAATAAGTTTAACCTTCGTCTTCACGTGGAGCTGGTCGACTCACATGATCCTTTCTCATTAAGAGTATCGCTAATTACTCGTAGGCCGTCTTTAGATGATGCTTCAGATGAGTAATGTAAACACTCGACAGATCACACAGCCCGTCGTTCCGGAGGTGACGGCAGAACAATAAAAATCCATTACGACTTTGGCAAAGCAATCATGTCTGGGTGAGAAGGTTAACACAAGCAATAAGGACATGCTTACTTGCATCTGAACTTGGTTTTGCTGTTCGCTGCAAAGTGTTCAGTAGCCTAGAATAGCAGGAGATTCTTAGCCGTGCTCACAGCGTTGCCTTGAGAGCAACACTGATAGAGAAGGAAATAACTTTTTAATGGATTTCTAAATTTGCAATATGCAATTAATTGTATCGTATTTTGATCATGCTACATAAATGACTGCTAGCATCAATTATTTGGATTGATCATAGACTCTATATAAAGATGGAACTTCTCCCGTCATCCTGTTTCTATGCCAGCGACAGCCAGTGGCCAGAGGCGTTATGTTTTCACGTCATCTGTCCATCCCATTTTTCGTAAACACGATATCTGAAGAATGCCTTGAAGGACTTTCTTCAAATTTATAACAAACATGGGTTCATGGGTCCATGGGTTCAAAAATGATCTATTTTCTGTAGTGAAAATCCTGAAATTATCTATTCCACAGTGAAAATGTTGGACTTTACTTTGACAAATCTCCAAATCTATCCAGTTAAAAATGTTTGCTATTCAGTATGTATGTAGTCAGAGAGGTCCTGAACACAGGCATATCAGTCTCTCTCTGAACTAATTGAGCAAAGTGTTTTTACAGTACTTTGAAGTAACCTGAATGGGTTCATGGGTCCATGGGTTACAGGTGAAACACAATGTTCATAAAATCAAAATCAACTGACAAATTAAATATTTTGTTATCAAAGTGAATAATATATTGTTTAAAAACGTTTCTGTCTTTTCTCCACTTCATCCTGCCCCTGCCAGGGGAAACAAATATGTAGAACATATGTAGAATGAGTGACATGGTGATTTCTGCATTCTAATGAGGAAACTAATCAGGCGGATTCAACATGTTCTCGTCCTGGAAAACAGCCACGACAACAAATCATTGCCGTGCACATTCCAGTGGAGCGGCCAATCACTATGATTTTGTGACGGAGCAAGTACTTCGACTCGCCGAGCTTGAGTGGAGCTCGGCTGCAGAGCGAGCCAGACCCATTATATTAAACGACTGTAAACTGTAGGTGGCGGTAATCCAAATGGTGCCTTTAATCTGCTATTAAACCCGAAGAAGGAGAAGAGGAAGAGAAGGTTAGAAGAAACAAACAAACATATTGGGAGGAGGGAATTAGTGAACCTGTCGTGTTACTGGGGATCAGTGAAGAGCCGGACTACGCAGAGGAAGGTTAAGCCCAATTCATGCTTCTTCGTCCAAGTGATGCTGAAGCTTACTCGTAGACGTGAATCCTACAAAGAACCTGGACATGCACCTCCACAAAACATTAACTGCAGACCCAAAGAGCTTTCATTGGTCAACTTGGTAGCAGAGAAATGCCGGCAGACAAAGTTCTTTGAGAAAAAGTAATTGCTCTTCAACATCTATCATCTCCAACTCCAACACAATCCTCTCAGTTACACACGCCGTTGTTCTGAAGTGAACAGACACGCCAGAGAATTTGTAAATAAGAGGACTGGAAGCCAGAAGACACTCAACACCATCACAGACACTCCACGGCCACTAGTGTTTCCAGGGTGTAATTGCAGCAGGACTCTCACACACACCTGAATGCTTGGCTATGTGTGCACCGACCACCACAGATGCACGATTGCTTAACTAATATAATATTATTCAATCTTCAGTGGATCTACAAGATGTTCACTCGTCTTGATGAAAGGTTTTGAAGCTCTGAACTGAGATTGAGCACAGAGATTGGTGCACAAAGAGAAAAGAAGAGAGAGACAATCTGTGTCTGGTTCCTTTGAAAGTCCCAGCACAGAGAGAGCTGCTGATCCCACAGACCTTCATTCTGCTTTAAATGTCACGCTTGATTAAACAGTCCCCCTTTTTTTTCTACTCATCTGTTAAAAGTTCCTGCTCCCGGCTTCATCGCTGCCATGTGAATTTGCATGACTTTCATGAGACCGGGGCAATGATATTACAGACAATAAAGATAATGTAATACTGACGGGAATTTAAGTGATATTAATGACCATTGAGGGACATTACTGTAGAAATACTGGACTAATGGGAGGAGATTTAAAAGGGAATGGCAGAATAAATGTATACCCGAGCATCCTGACTCATCTCGACACTGACGAGCGACACAAAGTCTGAATGTGAGTGTGTGTTCGTTCCGTGTGCGTGTGTGTTTTTCGGCGAACATGTTGGCAGTGTGCCTGCAGAAGAAGAATTACACCGCAGTCAAATTCCCAGCATCTGCTGACAGGTTCATTGCTCTGATGCAAACTTCAAACACCAGACACCACGATTATTCTCTCACATGCTTCATACGGTGAAACAGAAGATGCAAACGCTGAAAAAGGAAATTACTGTCCTCACTTTAAACTATCTCCATCTCTGCAATTCATTGTGATCGCTTTAAATTTAAGAGACTGAAAAAGAAATGGACCTGGCCTCAAAAAACGTAGAACAAGACCCACATGTCTGATTTGTAGTTTTATGCTGCAGCTACTGGAGGGCAGACCTCTTGATCTCACTGCTTCCACGCTGCAGGAGCACAAACACAGCTCCGGCAGATGCAGGGTGGTCCGACATGATGAGCCAATGGATGAAACAGAAAACTGGACCTGCAGCTGCAGAGCCCTGATGACAGTTGATTGAGTTTTTCAAAATGAGACCCCTAAAACCTGCCAGGTGGAATTTGTCGTTTGTATCTTTCTATTCCGGTTTGCAGAGGTGCACACTAACGGATTCACAATGATACTCACAATCCTGTCGGGATCTGCTCACATACGGCAGCTCTGTGCACCGAGCATGATGCTGATAGGGAAGATTTTGCGGTTTAATTCCCACAGGTGCTATCCATGCAAAAATGAAGAAGCAGAAAAAAAATGCACTCAGGAGCAGGTTGGTTATAGCCCATAAAAATGCATATGAAACTCTGCTTTGCATCTAACTGCTAATTTTATCATAAATTAAACCAGAAAATCCCATTTGAAGGCAAATAATCTTGAAAACATGTAATTTATATTTAGAGGATGCCTGCATCACGGCTCCTGTTTACTATTCAGTCGTGGTTGCCATGCAGTTTGATGTTTGCCAATAGTTGCCAACGTACAGAGCAGGGGAGCGAGTGCTGGTGAGGTTTGTTTTCTCTGCGTGGCGCCGCCATCTCAGAGCAAATCAACAACTGTTTAAAGAGCGTAGTCTGGCACACTTTGCGAAAAAAAGCCAGCATGCAGAACAAAGACAGCAAACTGACAGACAACACCAACAACACACATGAAAAAAGTTCTCACTTGCAGCCAAAACACAATTTGCAGAAAGATTTTGTCTTTTGAATTCTTCCAGGTCACGTTGGCTGCTTGAATTTAGTTCTGCACCTCATTACATTGCTTGAGGCACATTGTTTTAAAACTACTCCTCCACCACACTGCACCATACTGAAGAGCTTTTCGTTTGGGGATTCAGATTTTTGAGCTTTTCGGCAAAGACAGTTCAGATAAAGACATTTTTTCCTGCACCATAAAACAAACAAACATCACCAACGAATAAGAGGATTATGAGCTCTACTGAAATGATCCCAGTTTTTCAATTTTCACCTGCAGCATGAAAAAGCACGAAACTGTGATGTTCAACATGAAATGAGCAAAGACAACAGTTGTAGTTTTTGTTGAATATTTAAAGATATGTCATATCCTCGGAAAGACGTAGGCACAATGTCTGGTCACCATTGTGCTTCTATCTATGGTGCTTGTGTTTCAGGCTAAAACTTCTTTAATGAAACATGTGGGTTAAGTGCTGTTAGATTAATAAATGACCCAATCACCAACAATTCAGGCGAAGGCACAGAAAGTGGGGAATCTGACCTCATGAGAGAAATACAACTACTATTATTAATGCAAATAGAATTGTAAAATATAATGAGCTCTCTGAGCTGTGGAAGCTGGATTCATTGCTGACTATGAAATAAAAGTTATGTTTTTTATTGCCATTACCAAATCATTTTAAGTAGATTTTGCACCATCTTACTCTTTGGTTTTTGGTCCAAAAACATACAAATCCTCTTTTCTGGACTTTCCTCCTCACATGGCTGCGTCTCTGGAGGTTTTTCCTCTCCAACCCACACCTCTCAAAATAATTACATTTCATATGGCGATGACAAATAAACAGGTGGCCCTTTTTCTCTGTTTTCTGTGTCTCAGAGATAAATGAGGGTTAACACGTGTGGGAGGAATCCTGACTAGTTTCATCCCAACATGTTGTGTCATAACACCTCTACAGTATCCAGTCATTTACACTAAGCTGCTTTGCTTCTTTGTATCTGTGCTCACCGTCGACATAATGATGGAATCCTCACTGGTGCCGTTTGAAAGCAGAGTTGAACAGTGTTATTCTGACACACTCGACCTGAATATTACACGGCTCAGTCAAGGACAGTGGCCTCGGAATGGGAGTTACACCTCAGCTTGCATGCATTAACAAAGAGTGAGTGACCTCACAGATCCTCACTGTGCCTGAAGCGTGCAGTGTGAATTCATTCTTATATGACACAAACCTCTCCTCTGATCCTGCAGCGGGGCCACACCCTTATACGGCACATGCAGTACGTCATATTTATTTCCTAAATAAAAATATTGATTTAGTTTGAATCAACCATTGCACTAAAAAGCAAAAAAGATCTTTCTTTTTTGATTTCTGGAGAAGCCCACACATCAGTTTTCATTATATTCTGTGCTTCTGGAGGAGGCCGGCAGGTGAAGGTGTAATGAAAGATCTTATTGAGTTGCATTGTATAAATTGTGGACTCCAGCATTTTTTACAAGGGAGTAAAAAGTCAATATATCTCACCCCTCTGCAGCTTCGACTTCGCCCGTTCTTTTTCCAAAAAAATTCGTACTTTTGCAAGTCCGTCAATTTCATGGACGTGCAATACTAAATTGTGGGAGAACTCATAAGACCACCAACACACTCTTATGCTCTGCAGCTACAGAACAGGTCTTCCAGGGGTCAGTGCAGAGTACAGCCATCAATGTACAGCTTGGAAAGGAAATAGCAAATATTGCTTTTGTGTACTCGGTCATGATGTCACAGTAAACACACTGCACAACACCAACACTGGAATTCAGGTGAAGCTCCCCTCAGGTAAATCAAACTCAATGTACGTGCTGAGTGGAGTTTGCATGCTCTCCCCGTCTCTGCATGTTTTTTTTTCTCTGCAGGTGCTTCCCCCCACAGCCCAGTCCTAACAGTATTTATGTATATACATCAGCAAAGTCCATTTCCATGTTGGACACCTCTCCCGAACAGGCAGATGATAGAAAGTCCCCTGCTGCAGCCTGAACAGATACAGAGTCTGCTGTTCCCCTGCCAATAAAACTGATTAAGTCAGAGTGATGGTCTGGTTCTCAAACACCCTCACACTGCCTCCCATTCCCGTGCCCTCTTTTCTTTTGTCCCTATAATTATTTATGGTTATGTACAAGTGATTGGGCTAGAATTTTGCTCTGTGTGCATCATTTATTGCAATACATGTTTTATACATTAGATTCTGGTCTGCACTGCTGGTAATAACAGGGATGTATTTTTCTTTTTTTTCCCACTGATTCTTGCCCTTGCCGCTGTGAGTTCCATGTGCAAGATAAATTTCCCTGCAAGGGTAATAAAGTTTATTTGATCTAATCTAATCTTCTTTTGGAATAAGCAGCTGGCAGAGAATAAGCATTCAGGAATATTTTAATCGTTATCAGTGGCCTGACAATATGACAGGACACTATTTATTTTATTATTGAACCGGCTATAAAACCAACCCTGCGATACAGACGGCTGAGAGCCAGCATCATGACTTTCAACACATGTCCTTGGCTTCAGATGCAACCTGCACATTTACCGGTCCATATGCACAAGTTGAGTCTCCTGTGTTTTATCCACTCTCAAGCTCAGGATTGTAATTTGACACTGAGTTTTCCTCTCTGGGGCTAAATTGTGTAGACACAATCATATTACCCTTACAGAGCCCCACTGAACTGCACATATACATGAACATAATTAATTCACCAGCCCTGCCAACTTCCATTATCGTGATTTTCTTGTTCCAGATAGACGAGCAAAGAGATGACTCCTGCTGAGGCACACCTTTTGAATGCATAATGTTTCAAATCAGTGCAACGCAATTTTACTGGATCGCATCAAGGAAAGTCCCCACGGACAAAACAAGCGTTCTCACTCTGCGTCTGTATTAAACTGTGAACTTTCAAATCATGCACACGCTGATTTATAAAACTCTCTGCCCCTGTGTGTGTGTGTGTGTGTGTGTGAGAGACAGAAAGGTGCAAGTGTAATTGCCACTAGTCTCACATTAATGAGAAAACATTAAAATGCAACAGGTTATGAATAAATCTGTTTGCATTTTGTACTTGACCCTTAGCTGGCTGACATTATGTAGATGCCTCCTTTGTGTTTATAAAATATTCAGATCGGCACCAAAGTACTAAAGTAGTATTTACGCTGTAATCATGACTGATCTGCAGGTAGGAATAAAAAGAGGAGGAAAATTAAAATGTATTCATGGTCATTTATAACTTATGTTCCAAAATGTTATAGATAGTCAACTGGAGACATTTAGCTGGTACCAATGAGATTATATAAACCTGGACAACGCCTCTCTACATCCTGTATAGAAACTAAGCGAGTCAGTCTCAGCTGTCAACAATCACCCCATTTTTGTGGCATCAAATAAACCATCACACTTAACCCTCAGTATGATAGGAACTACACAAAACAAAACAAAACCATCATTGGGAAAAACTTATTTGTTGTGTTATTACATTTTTCCCATCTGTTAACATAGTTGAGGTGACCTATACTGCAGGCAGGCCTCCAGGGGGCAATCTTGAGGATTTGGCTTCACTTTTAGGAGTGTTAATGGCATCTATCTTTAAATAGTCTATGGCAGGTCAATTATTATGTTTAAAAAGTTCTTAGTCTTTGTTTAGAATTGAGATGGTTAACGTTTGCTACCTACTGCTAAACACATTCAAGGTCCAGAGTGTAAGATTTAGGTGAAAGGGATCTATTGGCAGAAATATAGAATATTAAATAATCCTTTAGATTTTTTCACTAATGTGTAATCAACTGAATTGTAATTTTTCTTTATCCTAGAATGGGCCCTTAATAATTAAATATTTTAAATTTAAAGAGAGTGGGTCCTCTCTATTGAGGCCACCATGATTTGCCATCCAAACTGGACAAACTACCTGGCTTCTGATGCTCTAAACTCGTAACCGTGTTGCTTAACTCACTGCTGTTGCCCTGAGGGGATGAAAACAGATTAGCAGCGAGAAGTGAGAAACCTGAGTGACGATGAAAGCTGTGACAGAGGTTTGGGACGGCACCGACTGCAGCCGGTCCCCTCAGTCGCCCGGTGTTGGAGCCCGGCTGCTCAGTGGATCCTCACAGGAGAGAACACATTCATATTCAAAAGGCTCCAGTAGAAAAACCTTCAGAACCTTCCAGAGGCTCTCCAGCCAGAGCTCACACGCTTTAATTCAAATAAAGAGGATATTCCATTTTAATGCAAATCTTTACTTACAGAGACGTATGTGGACGTGAACTTTCTGTACAGGTTCATTAGTGAACAAATAAAGTGTGTGGAGAGTTTCACCTCTTTGCTGCTGCTCCTCCCATCTTGGCAACTTCAGGTTGACGAAGTCCAGCAGGAATTACTGATTTGGCTGATTTGGTGGAAATCCAGGAGATGGATTTTATGCAGATTTTCTTTAAGTGTAATCTTTCAGCACTTTTTTAGATACACAAATACAATCCGCTTCACCTCCATTAACTTAGATCCTGGTGCATGAATCTGGGAGGCAGAGTTTCTAAAGACCTGGACCAACTGACTGCAGAGAAGCTGAAAACGCGATTGAGAAAATGTTTTGTGCATTTGGCCGACACCAAACATCAGTATCTTTTAAAAAACAACTTAAACTCTCAGCTGAACAGGAGACAGAGGGTATTGGAAAGAAAAACTGCAGAACACTCAACCTGCTCCTTCACCGCTTTGGATGAGGTTTAAAGAATAAAAGTCAACACCAGACAAAGTCCAGCCTGACTGGGACATAGCTGCTGACACACTGGAAATATTGGCAAAGCAAGCACACTTTTTTAGACTTATTTCTGAATTATGCAGAGGACTTCCCTCGGCACAAAGCTCTGTCTCACCACCACTCATCACTCCATGTGTGGGTGAGTCCCACTAGGAATAAAACTTGTTTCCTGCAAATAGGTTACAATTCATAGGTGTGTTAGCAGATGTCTACTTGACTTATTGCACCACTTCAAACGCCTGAGGCTAATAGGCTTTTCATGAACTGGAGCTGGCCGGCTGGGCCATTAGGCCGGTGTAAATTTAAATACCGAGAAGAGAATCGAGGACCAGCTTCTACATTACACTGTTATATTAACATTTCAAATTTAGATCAGTGTTATTAATATCAGGCCCTTTTATGATCCCAAAAGGTTTTTCTAGAGGTTTCACAATCGTTACCAGGCAGCAGTTGCTTCAAGTCCTTTTTTTAAAATTGCAAATTAACTTTTCAATACGGCAAACGGCCAGAAAATAAGGTTTCATTCCAAAACCAAAGCTCAACGTCTTTCAAAGACCTTCGTTAAGGGTCAGCGAATCAGTGAGTCGGCCAATTCACTATGTGCGACAGTTAATTTCATACCGAAAAAGAGGGAGAATCAAAAAGTGGTATTGATGTTGATAAAACCAATCTTCCACCTCATACCACAGGATATCAGATCATAATTTACAAGTATGTGCACGAAACTACGTCCGCGTTTTGAGGTCAGAGTCAATCTTGATAAACAGATGGTTTTAGCCTGAAACATTTATTTCCTTGAATCGACCCTTTTCAAAAAATAAACATTTTAGGTACATTTTGAGAGTTATTAAAAAACCTTTTTGCCTCAGACAGCTGTGATGCTGCCTCTTTAACCACATCAAACACTGTGTGTAGTTTCACTGTCACAGTCTTAGACTCAATTAACCTTTAATAACTTCATAATTTATACATTAATGGTTTTAAGTAAATCCTATAAGAGGCCTCCAGCGGAAAAGAAACGCAAAACACTCTCAAATATTTATACTTTTATGTCAAAATAGAGCACATTGTACAGCATCGAGGTGTCGAAAGATAAAGTATCAGCCAGAGAAGAAGCAACGCTCCTCTGTTAGAGTTTGAGATTGTTCTTAAGATATAAATATACACATATTAAGTTCAGATTTCCAAAATAACAATAACCTCGACATGCAAACCCACAGATTAAGTCATGGACACACACTTGCATGGTCCCTCTTTATCACAGTTCAACATTAACAATACAAAAACATTTACATCTGGGAAGGACAACATTTCAGTTCCATGACTCCACGCATTCTCCTCTCTCTCTCTCTCACTCTCTCTGTCTCTCTCACACACACACACACACACACACAAACACACACACACACACACACACACATATTCAAACAGGCAAGTCATGTGCTTAAAATCCTTATAACTCCGTCTTTGCACTCTCATTAAGTCCATCTGAAGGTTTGGCCCTCACGTCATCCTTCAGCCATTTGTCGTAGACAGCGACGGGGTCGATGTTCCAGTGTTTGTGGAAAGAGATGGGCACCTGGTGAGCTAAGAAGTCCCTGGCGTAGTCCTCTGGGCGTGCCTGAAAGGGAAGATTAAGTACAGCAATTTATATTTGGAAGGCGTCACAAGAGGCTGCCCGGTCGTCGCTGTGGAGAGCAGGCGAAGTCAGGGAAGTTTGTTTTTTAAAGCAGATAAGGCAAAGCCCCGGAATCATGCGTGTGTATTTTAAACTGACAGGGTGAGCTGTAATTTGGATTGAATGAGTTTAATTGTTTGTCAACTCAATGGAAAACCAATGTTTTGTTGAAGGTTCTGCACATCGGCTAAGTAGATCTCCTGTCGGGACTGGGCGGGGGGGTTGGACAGGGCACACTGAGACATTTTGACAGCTCACAGAGATAGAAGCACAGGAGTAAAACATAAATATGAAAGATGGCTGACAGTCAGGGGTTAGCGCTGTCCCCTCCCGGGCCGATGAAGACTTTCTGTGAGGAGTGTTCCTCACACAGTCTGAAAACACGCAGGTTAATTGGACTCTAAATTCGCCCGTAGGTGCCAATGCTGACCTGGAGCCTCTCTCTGTTGCATCTCACTGCAAAACCTCTCCCTTAACAGAACAGACGCCAGGGAAATATCCAATGCCTTTTCTTTTCTTTCTTTTTTTTTAAACCAAGGAATTTCACAAATACACACAGAGAGACACACAAAGAATTGTACTGGGAGCGAGTGTGGAACCAACCTGATGGAAGAGCGGGCTGTGGGTGATGGGAAGTCCGAGGGCGTTGAGGCACATTCCCAGCACCATGTCATCCGGAGCATCATCGCTGTAGCACTTGCAGCCGCTTTTCAGGAGCTGGACCACGGCTTCCCTGCTGAACACCATCCTACACCACAGAAACACACACACCACAACCATGAACACACAACACAGCCTGCTTAGCTGAACTGTAAATAATCAGTTAAAAAGTCACACGAAGATAATAATAACACCTCAATTAACCACTCGCGGTGCTTCATTTATTCATTTGGTGAGAAGGTAGGGAGTGACACTGCAAATCAAACCGAGATGTGTTTGGTTTTTTTTTGTCTGTGCACAACAATGATGTGACATCTCTTTGAAAAGAGAAGCAATTAGACAAACACATCAAAGCCTGCTGGGGGGAAAAATATGCCACTCAAAGCAGTTTTTAGGAGACATCACTGTTGGGAGAACTGGCAGTGGCAGTGTTGTAAAGTGTCAGAGTCACTGAAGTGTCCCTAAATGGAGGATCTCACACAGCTCACTCACTGCTCCACATTTATCTTCAGTGCGGCTGACAGCCGACACACGACTCGTGCTGCTTGTCCACTTTCACTCTCCGTGAAATATGAGGCCTTTAAAAAACGCGGATGCTATGACACTGCAGTCATTTCTGCGTGGTATTTTCTCTTGCAGTACTCAACAGCTTCCGTCTGTGTGAGTATTAAGTATCGACGTCCCGTCTTCTCTTATCAACCGATTACTTTTTACTGCGTTTTTCAGATTTTTCTATCGCGTATATATTTACTGTAATGCAATTTTTCCCTTAAGGGGGCAACACACCAAATGTAAACGGTTTATCTGAGGACTACAGATTTTTCCATTACATATTTTATAGTCCCTCTGCAACATCTGTATCTATCATCATTACTCCCTGAGCTTATGGACTGTGGAACTCACCCTCCTCCTCCTGTGATGTAGCTGTAGCCGCCCTGGCTCAGGCCGTAGCCGTATCTCTCCCCGAGACACATGGGTTCCGAGGGGTCGTAGCAGCTCAGCAGCACTCGCAGTCTGGGGAGGCTGCGGAAAGCACAGATCAAGCTCATCACCAGTGGTGTATAAAGTACTTGAAAGCCATACTTGAGTAAAAGTACAGATATCTTACCTGAAAGTGACTTGGGTAAAAGTCACCCGTCAGAAAATGACTTGAGTAAAAAACTTAAAGTAGCTCATATTAAAAGTACTTTAGTATCAAAAGTATCTGGTGTTGAAATGTACTTAAGTATCAAAAGTAAAAGTACAAGTACCAAAATTAAAAATGTAAAGTGCTTTTTATAGTAAGCCGATACAGACAAAAAACAACCCAAATGTTTCTCCTCAAGATTTATCTTAACTGACTGAAAAATTATAACAACAATATGAATATAATGTATATAATGTATAATTTTACAAATTTTGAACCCTAGATGAGAGAGAGAGAGAGAGAGAGAGAGAGAGAGAGAGAGAGAGAGAGAGGTGCGCCGTGCGTAGAGGCGTGCTGCGCCAACCTCCGCTGCTCAAGTAACGAGCCAGTTTGAGAATGTAAGAAGTAGAAAGTACACATATTTTTGTACTTAAGTACAGTAACAAAGTATTTCTACTTCGTTACTTCCCACCACTGCTCATCACACACTCATCGTCAAACGTTTTAAGCAAACACACGATGGACACTGTCCATTTAGGACCTGAAGTAACTAGTCTCCCTCCGGCACCAGCCTCCACACGAAGGGAGAAACCTGACTGATGTAAAGTGAAGCCGGATGGACGGGAATTAATCTGGAGGTTCAACAGGATGTTAATGTCTCTAGAAATCAAGTGTTCCTCTCTTTTATTGCACTTCTTTAATGGCTGAGAGACGGAATATGTTGGAACATTTCTGAAGAAGCGTCAGTCAAACTGGAAGCAAAATGAAAGCATGGCATTTAAAATTGGTAGAAAAAGACGAGAAACACCATGTTGAATAATGGTGGATATGTGTGTAAATCTACCTGATGAGCGTGTCGTCGTCCACGACCAGGAGCCACTTGGTGTCCGGGACGTTGCCGCTGACAAATCTTTGAAGGATGGCAAACGTTTTCCCGCAGTGGCCTGTAAATTGAGACACACTGTCAATGCTGGCCAGTAAGAATCAAATATTGACCTGGTGCTGTATTCTTGTTTACAAAGATAAATGAGCTTGTTATTGGAAGAAAAACACACTTGGCGTTATGGGTATTTACATCCACACACACACACACAGCTCCGCCACAGAAAGAAGAAATTAAAGTCGTAAATTACGCCCACAGGAAAGGATTTGAAAGGTGGCAGGCCGACCAACAGCTACAATTAGAAACTATGAAAGCACTTTGCATTTCACTTTGCAGACGACATTAGTGTGAAGACTCAGTGTTGAGTTAACGCCTTCGACGCCGCGGCTCCACTCAGTTCAGCGAGCGAATGAATTTTTCATAGTAAACGGCTCTTGTGGTAATCCAGCCTGAGCGATGTTAATATCGTGCTAAATGCAGCCAATAGTCATTTATTTAAATAATATGGAAACTATAGCGAGAAACATTTAGCTAATTTGACTTTTACTCCCCTGATAGGAGACTTTGAGGAGGCAATAAACATGAGAAAAATCACTCTGTGCCGAGAGCTAACGAGAGGGAACTACTTTGCATCGGCAACTTTTAATGTGACAAAGTGTGAAGATGCTTCTGTTCTTGGTTCTTTTAAAGGACACCACACAAAACATACTTTATACCATGAACTCATGTTTAAAGTGGTCGGCACTATGGCCTCACAGCCTGAGACATGCAGGTTGGTAAATGGTAAATGAGCTGCATTTATACAGCGTTCTTCTTTCTCCATCGACCACTCAGAACACTTTACATAGCAAAATCCATTCACCCGTTGACACACACGCTCATCCAGCGCTTCTGTACGCAGCTGTCAGCTTCAGTATCTCGCCCAAGGACGCTTTTGAGGACTCAGACCGGCCTGTCCTTCGGATACTGGACGACCCTCTCCACCCCCTGATCCACAGCCGCCCAGGTTGAGTTAAGTAGAGGTTTTAAATTCCCCCATAGCTGCGAATGTGATGTGTTGTTTGTTTGCCCATGATCCGCCACGCCTCTCGCTCAATGTCAGCTGGAATTGGCTCAAGCCAGCACCACCTGCAACTGCTAAACCGTAAAGTGGTAATGGATTGATGAATGTTTAAAGGGCTGTTGTTTTCATTTACTTGGATTTTTTTTAGGGTTTCGATTTTACAGCACCTGAGAAAATCTCCAGAACCTTGTGAGAAAGTGGGGAAAAGTCGTTTACTTTAATACTGACGTCTCAAAGACATAATAATGTATGTTTCCCATGATGGACCAGCGGAAATCAAACCTCTACTCTGCTGTGTTTGACATGATCCTGCCAGATGGAGCAAAATGTTCCGCCAACTCCCCGAAAACAAAAACAGTGACGTGGTAGCTGCACAACAAGCGACCTGAAGAAATATATACCCATCGGAATCCAAATATCTGCACGCCATCATGGCTGAGAGCGGAGACACGGAAATCCCTGGTGGCAAAGCATCACAAAGAATACTGAGGCCCACTGTTTTATTTATAAGGAACCCAAGGTGTTATTTTCCCCCTTGTATATGAATATAGAGTAAGAGAGGAAACCTTGAAATGCTGACAGGAATAAAATCCAAAAATGTACATTTTAGAGGCAGGTCTCCAGGTAATCTTATTTCCAGCTGAAGGAAGTTAGCGAGTGATGTTCAGGGACTCGGAAACACGCAGTAGAATCCGTGTTCGTGTGTCATGTTGCATCTATAATAAGAAATATCAGCACAGAAGAACGAGAGGACGACTTCTGCTTCCTGTACTTGAACACATCACCAGCATACTGTCACAAAAACAAACTTCACCGTGAACAGTGTGAGTATTTACTTAATAAAGTTATGATGCCATGTTCCCATTTCAGGCCGTTGCATCACTCCTGCCCTCACTTGCTCAGACTGACTCGAAATTGAAAAACCTCACACTATTGAGTTTGTTTTTCCCATTGTGTAAATATTTATATGGTTTGTGTTGTTTCATTGTGACTTCAGGTTGCAGCATAACAAATAGGCTCCGAGTGCTTTTAAAACAGGAAGTCAGGTGTATTTATTTTGTTTTTAAATGGTCTGTAAACCTCTTTTCCATTTGAGAGTGAATAAATATTCAATCAGATGTATCTATGTATCTATCCATCTATATCTATGTAGTATCTTTCTATCCATCTATATCTATCTATTTATCTATAGTATCAATACAATATCTATCCATCTATCGTGTACATCTATCTATAATATATATCTATCTTTATAGTATCTATCTAGCCATCTATAGTATCTACCTATCTATTTATTTAGTTGACCATCTATCTATCTATCTATCTATCTATAGTATCCATCAGTATCTATCACCCATCCATCTATTCGTATATCTATCTATCCACAGTATCCAGCCATGCTCATCATAAGAGCTTTATAAATATGATAAACCCTTTCCCCCCCCAACACCTTATTAGCTGCTAGTTGTGCTCAATACTTACAGAGTTTATTGGCAGATGGTTAAAAAAGCTCCACTCTCTTCAAACATACATAAATACCATAATATTTACAGTTCACTTATGCTAATGTATGTATGGTTTTAAGAGTTGGCTCTAAAGGCATGTTGGGAATTCAATGGGCTCTGTGGAGTCATCTGAAGGTGACATAAATAAAGAACTATGGTGGTGAGTACAGATTCCAGACATATTGATGCTCGTTGCCTGTTCATGAACTCGAGGCTGCTCTCAGGAATCATTAGCATAAACCCAGAGGGCCGGGCAGCGGAAGATTAAAACAAAAGAAATGGAAACAAATTATGTTCGTCCCGACCTTAATCGAATCCAAGTCTGATAACTGATTGCGTATCATTTGGATATTTGGCATCGAGGCAGCAGATAAACAGCTTATTCTTCACTTGACTTCAATCGTATATCATTTCAGTGTGTGCTCATCTGATTAATGTAGCGTGCAGCGACTTCAGGGCCCCTTAGTGACCGACTCCATCGCCCATTTGTATGTACACAGTACGACACTAATTCTATTTTCAGTTTCCACAGTGTTGAAGGACTGGTAATGTTTCAAAAAAAAGCCTTTTCTCAGACACGAGTCGCAGCAGAAATCCCATCTACTGTACTTCACCCAGATTGCAAATGCTATTATGAGTTCTGTTTGATTGACATCATGCATAGTTATTAAACTGACAGTAGTTCCGGCGTCTGGCCGCTTACCAAACCGGAGAGAATCCCCTCGGGCCTTGATGATGGACTTTGGTCGGCTGCCAAGGTTCCAACATTCAATTGTTATCTTCCAAAAGTAAAAAAAAAAAAACTAAAAGAAAACTGGCGTGCATTGGAAAGTGAAATTAAAGGGAAGGTGATGATCTCTGATAAAGAATTGGATAACACGGTCCTTGAGAAACGTAAATTGGAAGAGAGGAGCAGAGACATGTTTTTTTTTCTAGAATAAATTCGCCTTCCAGTTTAATTTGTTGTCTTGGATTTACCAGCCGCTCGTGTTTCAGCTCGACATGTCTGCGAAACATAAACACACCTCACCTCCTGGCCCCGACCGGTATCTGCTGTATAGACAGAGAATAACATAACCAAAGTGTTTTCAACACATGGAATATTGATGTTGTTGACGTTAACTTTAGGTCATAAAAGGCTCCGTACATTAAGCAGCACTTAAAGCACGTCAGCGCTTCTCATCTCTTTCTACCAACCGACTGCAGCTCCAACAATCAGTCGACGTGGACGATGACACCTCGGCTCGGTGTTTATCACGTTATCGGGCTTCAATGGATTCACTCAGAGAGTAAATAAAAACAATCACCGCTTTAAAAGCATCCTCTGACCTTTTTCTAGCTTATGGCATCAACATTGAACATTTAAAAGCTTCTACACAGACACGAAAACCTTTAATGAAAAGTAAAATGGCCTGAAAAGCTCTGCAGTAAAGCTTAGGACGACTATCTGTCACTGTCATAGAAGCATATAGTGATAATGCACTGGTCTTTTATCATATTCAAATATTTTGGGAATGTAAAGTGGCCTGGACATTATGGAAACACTGTTTGTTAAACTGCAATTCAATCTACAATGCCATCAGTCACATATAGTAATCAATGAGAGAACAAGGCAGAAAAAGTTAAATTCCTTCCCCTAAATTCAACAAGGTTTGTAAAACTTTACTGTAAGACACAATCAGATAGACTCGGGATTTATCTGGGATTTTCACGTCTACTTAAAATCAATTAGTTTAGTTTAGTGTTTAGTTTAAAATGCCTTACACACATTACGGATGTATTCTGTGCTGCAGGGAAAGATCTCAGGGATCTGCACTGTCACATTCCTTCTTATTACTATTCACACATCCAACAAGAATGTCTGCCCTGAGGACTCAGTGTCAGTGAGTTGTTGTGGTGATGAAACCTGCTCACGTATTTGCATCCACTTGTGGCATATTCAATAATACAGTAGGAAAACTACCAAACAGCAGCTTGGATGGAAAACAGATGTGTCGTCTCGCTCTTCGTGATACAGAGGAGCTTTTGTTTTTTGCGCATGTTTGTTTCTTTGGTTGTATGTCAACAAGATTACGCAAAAACGACTTAATGGAATGTTGTGGAAGGATGAGCCAAGAAATAACCCATTAAATTTTGCCCTTCATCCGAACGAAGGAGCGAATCCGCTTTGGACTGCTGGAGGATTTTCTTTATCGCTGCTTTTTACATTCTTCCGAGTCTTTTTCTTTTTTTTACCAAGTTCCCAGGGAATAATTCATGTATCTTGGTGCAGCTTGATTGCATCTATGGGGAATGTTCGGGCCTTGGAGGAGGCAGGCATGCTATTAAGTGCCGTGGTGTTCTCATTGCAGTCCGTCTGTCTGACTAGAACTACTGAACCAATTTCCATGGAATTTCATGGAGGGGTGGGACATGACCCGAGGAAGACCCCATTAAATTCTGGAGTGGATCCAAATAAGAAGGCAGATTGAAGATTTTTTTTTTCTTCCATTTTCTTTAACATGATGAGACAGGATGTCAGCCCTGGCGAGGGGGGTGGGGGGGGGCGGGATGCGCTCTCCAAGTGCCCTTCCAGTTCTGCGTGTGACATCGAGGTTTGTTGACCACTGCAGAAGTTTTAAAAGTAGTTTGAAATCAGATTGGAGCGCCTCGGGGTTGGACGGTTCCTCACTAATCTGATCACACCTCCTTAAATCTGATTTGTAAAATCTGATTAAGAAAAATCAATGTGACGATTCCAGTGAGGATACAGTCAGGTCCAATACCTGAGAGCTTTGGCAGTTGGCACGAGCAGAGCAAAGGAGCCGCTAGTGGTTTCATAGCAGAGCGAGAAGACACTGAGACCTGTCCCATGTCCACAGGTGACGTCCAACAACTACCTGGACTGGTTACAGTAGCTTTAACAGAAAGACTGATAGTTATTGTCCACGAGACTCAACTCTGCAAACAGACTAGTTCACGTTTCAGGAAGCAGCCGGTGGTAGTTTGCATCCTTCGCCGCCTCAATGCAAATAGGTTGCAAAACACCAGCTTGTTAAAGAACTGAGCCGCCTGGAGAAAGTGGAGACCGGAGACAACCCCTCAACCTTCCCACAGCGGAAGCCAAGAGTGAATACAACCGATGCATCATCCCATTAAGGTGCACCATGAGAGGTCTTAGGTGCCATTTTGTGCCGACAGCCATCAGAGTGTAAAATAATTTGCGGACAAATGGCCCCGGCTCGGGCCTTTAGGGGGGTGCTGAGGCAGAGAGCTTGAGCCATGTTTACAAAACGACCATGGGTTGCTTTAAGCATTCTCGTGCTCCATTTACAAGCTCTTCTGCCCGTTACCGATAAGCAAACATTGCTCAATCCTACTAATAAAACGAACGACACGACATGACATGCACCCGTGCGAAATCTGCCCGTAGTTCTTGTGTACTGATGCAACAAGCTAAATTCTGATGAGGAATCTCCGACTCTGAAATCCAAACCTCATAATGTACCAGACAGGGTCTTGTCAGTAAATCTTGCCAACGGTGACTCAGCAAAAAAGGATCCTCCAGACACATTAATTCCCAAGTGACAGGAGCAGCACTCAAAAGATCAGCTTATATAAAATCTGATTTATAGAAAGGTGTATGTGATAAACAAATGCCTATGACATATTGTAGTAATAATAATAATAATAATAGTAGCAATATATAACTTCTGAGCACAGTAACACTCTATTCATTATTATCTGGTTGAGAGCATCCTGTTACCCAGCAACATCCACCAGCCGCCCCTGTGGGAGAAGGTCTTCCAGACACTCCTGGGAGAGGAGCTGGAGGATGTTGTTGTTTTAAAGCTTCTCCTGAGGGACCAACAAACTCTCAGACCTTGTGTTTTCCATCTGGAGACGGCTGGTCTGCCCCAGGTCAGCCACGCCAGGTGGACTGTCAGCTGGAGCCACCATTTGTACTCTGTTACCAGATGTAAACCTCTTAATGCAGAGGAGCAGGACTCAATAACGTCTGAACTCGTCTGATGTTGCTTCAATGGAAGGTTTTAGACTGAATGGTTTGTTACACCTGGCAACTTATTTTTGGGTGAAATCTAAATTTAAAAGATGATTTCTGCATCATTTTGAGAAAGTTATGAATCTCCAATGTCGGATCTTGTGAAATACTGTGGTTTTCTCACAAAAATGTTCCTCTTGTATCCGTCTCTTTTAGATATATCCTCATGTAAAGATGACAAATTGCGGTGTTATGCTGGGGGGGTCACGTGCTCGACTTTTTCTTGGCAACATGCAGTGACTTGCTGGAGTCTTCACTGGTTGTCTGGCAACAATGAAGTGAGGACCAGACTTAAGAAAGTCACTGCCTGTTGCCAAGAAATAGTCCGATCCAACCCCTCTGCATGAGACCATTGAGCTTCAGAGGTCTCAGTAGGTGGATTTTGTAACCTTAGGGCAGGACAGGCTATTTTGTTCTTCGTTTCCAAACGAGCAGTGTGTGAAAGCAAATGTGCGAGTCAGTTGCTCCGGACATTCTCCAGAGTTTTTTCCTGCCAGCCTCAAAGTAAAATGTCCTGGGAATGTCAGAGTGAGCCCATATTTCGGGAGATTAGTACAGATGCTGGAGGGGCCATCCTCCACCTGAACGCTCTGGATATGTTCCTGTAGTTGTGAACAGGTCTGACAAAGATGAGCCGTTTTCAGGTATGAACTGAAGATATTTCCAGTATTTCCACTGGGTTAGGGTTAGGGTTAGGGTTAGGGTTAGGGTCAGGGTTCACTGAGCCCTATAATAAAACTTTGTAAACACGTACTCAACAGTACGTCTAATGATGTTGAAGTGTGCTGTTGCTGAAAATACCACAACTACAAATGGTGAAAGGAAATAATGTGACATTATCACCAGCTCGTAGAATAACAAATATGTGCAGTAAACGTTTCAGTTAATAGATCCTGACAGTCTGTGGAAGTCAGCGGGGGATATTGGCCAAACTTGTGCTGTGGTTTGTAGCGTTCATTAGAAGGAAAAGCTTGTTAAATTCATAAACAACCAGATGGCACAGACCCATTTATCACCACAGTACAACAACAAACTAAAAGAGCATGTTAAAGTTTTAAATCTTGGCATGATAAACTAAAAAATATAGTATTCAAACCGGGGTCTGAATAACAAATAGCTAATCTCCGAGGAAAACTCAATTCTAATCATTGCTGCCTCAGGCAATATCCGTCTGGATCCCAGGACCCGTCCCCTTCACAGGGGGCTCGGTTATAGAAAAACCTCACCTTCAGTTTGCTATTTCATTTTTCATGCAGCTCTGTGTGTGCCGCTGACCTTGCACCATTAGAAAAGAGCTTCACTGTATCTGTTTGACACGACCGCGGCCACAGCAGCGCTCACCTCTTTCAGTATTCGGCACTCCTAAATTAATGGTCGGTATTGCAGGATCTGCATGGTCACTGTAGTACTCCAAGAACAAGGCATCCTTCTCCCAAGTCTTCTTTATCACTGGAACTAGAGCAAAGGGTGGGGGGGAAGAAAAAAATCAATACAGGCCTTCACCGAGTTTCACAACTAACAGACTTGAGGTTCTTCGTGGTGTAGATGCTCAGAGCAAATTATTATTTCATACGTATCGCAACACATGTTCTTTTCTGATGTTTCTGTCTATTTGGTCGTATATTCTATTAAAGACATCTTCAGATATCAAACTCATGAGAGAAGACAAGAGGGAGAACAGATTTTTAAAAGAAGACAGTGAGACTCGCTTTAATCCTTCCACTGGGTTGAATGTCAGGATTACACTGCACACTCTTATTCCGGATTGGATGAAACGACTCTTTGGAACTTAGTGGCACTGATAAGCATCAAATTATATCATAAAACCTTTCATTTATCATGTGTAAAATAAAAGGGAATATTCTTTAGTCTCAGCAGTTGGATTTTAGAGCCAAGAATCCAAGCGTTTTCTCTTCAATAAAATCTTCTGTGGGTTCTAGTTTGTGCTCGTTGCTCTGTAACATTTTGTCACATGCAGCCTTTTGACTTTTTCTCCTCTGTCAAAAAATTAGCTCACTGTATCTACAATGTCTTTCAGCTCTATCTGTCACTGACCCACTTCCTGATGGCAAGTTTTCCTATTGATTGGGATCTGACTGACGAGATCTTTTGTGATGAGTCTCTGAACCGTCGAAGCGAGAGAGTTTGGGTGCTGAGGAATACAGAGCACACACAGATCTGCCGCGGCAGCAACTCCAGTCTGTGTGCAACTATCGTAAATCAACACAAGCGAATCACGGTGGCAACTTTGAAAAGAAAGAAAGAAGAACCAAAACACAAAACGTTAAGCTGCCGGACCATCGCTGACTCTAAAGGATTTTAGAAACCAATATCTGACCTGATGAAAAACAGTATAAGCAATTAAACACTTAATATAGAACTGCTATTTGATTTCACATGTTATTATATAAAGTAAACTAAAAGAAAAACCTGCCTTTCTGTAGGACACAATAACTAGATCAAATGAGAAATCACCATCATGTAAATGTAAAACTTTATATCTACAGGTAAAGCAAGCACTTCACCTAAATGATGATTGGAACATATTACAGATTTAAAGGAGAGGGAAAGCAATTTCACACATTGTTACATGTGTTATTTATAGTTTGTTATATTTCATTTTATCTGTCAAACCAAAGACTGGGAACAAATGTGCAAAATCTACAGAAATCTCACAACACAAGGAACACGGTTGCCTGGGTTTCCTATTTATTTAAAGTTAATACGACTGATGCAGCCAACAAGAAAGTAAAACACTACAACCATTTGTTATTTATCACCCTTTTAATATCTTAACTTTAAATATAGTAATGCAGATTGAAATGTTTTGCATTATTGTTCCTGCACTATATAATCATGGAGATTCAAAAGCTAGAACACTAACAGAGCAGCTCTGTTACATTCTCTGCTCACTGATCTGAACTTACCTTGACATTTAAATTCAATATTCATTTTCCGTGTTTAAATCTGGCAGCTCGGCAGAGGAAACAGTAATTAAGCTAAAGTGCAAATAACAGCCTCTGAACGCCGTGTTCAGTTTGTCTGATCGCTCTCACATTAATCTGCAGTTTGATCTACTGACGGAAGCTTTTTTTTAATAACTCCTGTAACAGAAGCAGCAGATTTACGGAGGAAATATCAGAGCTTGCTGATGGATTGGGGAACATTAGTAAGTGATTTCCTGACACCTGCGGGATTGTTGGATGACTGTGGGATTCCGGGCATTAAGGGAGGGAGGCACTCAGTCGAGATTTCATTTTTCTCTTTGCCTGAACACTATTAAATCCTTTCAGAGCTGATGGTGGAATCGTTTAGTGAAGGAATTTGTCAGGATTACAAAGAACAGCTCTCATGCAGTCACTCGTGTCAAAGGTGGGGAAAAATAGATCCATTATGATACAACCCAACAAAAACACACGCCGGCGTGTGACTCACCTCGTTCACTGTGAAACTTCTGACACGTTTTCACGGCAACAAACACGTCTGCTTGATCCACCGGCCCCCCCTTTGGTGAAGAGGAGAGACAGGAATCAAAGACAGGCTCATGTGAACAGATAGGCATAAAGGACTTGCACTTAAAACACACAATATCAGGCTACACAGCCAAATGATGTCTATATAAAGTGGTAGTTGTTATCTTAAGTGAAATTTCAAAGTTGACATTTCTCCCCGGAAGAATTTCCATCAGAAAGCAGAGGCGTAATGTAGCTAATAACAATTCAGCTGACTTTAAAATGTCACAGAGTTTTTCCATAAGAGCCGCATGTCAGCAGGGTGACAGGTGATAAGCACGCCAACATTCTGTGTCCTTTTAACCCTTTAACCCAAACTAATAATCCCTTTTCATACCTGAGCATAACCTTTAACGGGGGCTTTTCATGACAGGGGTGATGATTACCACACAGCACCTCCACGGGACCTGTGTCCACCCTTCAGAGAAACAGTGATTCTTAACGTGTTTCACTTGTTTCTCCCGACGTGTCTGTCAGTGAACTTTAGAGAAACTCGGATATTTAATCCTCCAGGAAAAACCTCCTGAACAATACACAGAATCCCAGAAACCCTATAAAATAAAATCCAATTTAAAGGCAATGGGTTGTTGGACGATTAGAAAAAAAACCTCAATAAATCAACAGACAGGATTTTATTAAAAACGTACGCTACATTAAAAGTGTCATCAGTTGCCGCTGCGCAAACCACAGGGTGTGATGTACAGTAACAATCTCTTGTGCCAGGAGCGGCACAAAGAGCCAAAAGCCAGAACTATAATAAAGAAACTAAGGTTGTAAATAATTTGATTATTTTCATTACTTTTAAAATACTAAATTATCAAGATGTAAAAGCAGGGAAGATGAAATTGAAATGTTCACATTTGAGGACATGGAACCTTTTTTAGATATAAATAAGGATTTGTGTTCTATATAAAAAAATAATTATAGCTAGAATATTTCTCCAGAGAGAGAAAGAGACAGACAGAGAGAGAGAGAGAGAAAGAGACAGAGTGAAAGAGAGAGAGAGAGAGAGAGAGACACAGATGCTCTGACTGCAGCCCTTGATCAACACGCTCTTATTCAAAACCTATAGGTCCTATCAGTGAACTAAGAACACCAAGAGTATCCCAAGACTTTGCCGAACACAGAGATATAACATTTAGTGATAAAAGATCAAGAAATGTGACAGTCGGAGCAAGTTTAAAAAGTGTGACTTTGAGGCTCCTTCCAGAAATGTTCTCTCTGATTTAACATCAGAGTGAATGGAGAGTTCCTCAGTTCTCCTTCGGTTTCAGAGCTCATAGAGACAGAAGTTGAGGTTTAATCAATAATCCATGATGTATGAATTAATGACTAGTGTTTCAGCCGTAGTGACATCGACAGAGCACCAGGCTCCACCCACCGGAGGCAGGCTCCACCCACCTGTCACCATATGTGTGAGCACAGATGCTTTGTTGACCTCAGACCCCAGAAAACCTCAAGAGCACTTAACCACTCACTTCCAGTTTCAACCCTTATTGTTTCTATTGTTTCCTCCGTTACACTTCTTCTTGTAAACGTCCTGAAACATCCGGCACACACGCACAGCGGAACATCACCACATCAAGTGTCGTTATTTCCCCCCCGAAAGTAAAAAAGGACATATTTTGGCAACACCACCTCTTTGTGGATTGCCGTCCTCCGCCTCTTGAATCTTTGTTGACACTACAGACGAGTGCACCGCCGCGGCCTTCCTTGGTATTTTGTCTTGCGACTGTTTTGAACACCGGTCGATTGAATGGAAACTTCTGCGTGAATACTTATTAAAACCTGCGGCCTTCATGTTCTCCACTGGCTGCACGAGTCCTGCTTTCTTCTCGAATGAATGCACTTTTATGGAGGATGGTGTCTTTTACCGGAGAAGGAGATAAAAACCGCATGAATATAAATCTGACGGTTGAGAGACTGCAGCAAACATACGTCAGACTCTCCAGCTCATACGCACACGCAGGATGAGATTTGAATCACAAACGGAAGGGGTTTGATTTTTTCGCCTGTCAGAAATTGGAGGAAAGGGGACGATGGGGGGGGGGGGGGTAAGAACTGGGACATCTCCAACTGCAATTCTGGCATAAAAGTCTCCTCACGCAACATGATCATCTCCTACCAACAGTATTGATCTTTTTATGGTAACACACAGTAATAAGCAACCAGTCGATAACACCAGGGGTCATGTGGCAAAGCAAAAAGTTGCAAATCCAACATATTTTGCAAACCATGCAATAAAAGCAATAAGTGCATAGCTTCGCTCGTTCTCCACATGACAACGGACGCGCTGACCTTACTCGCTTCATGACCCAGATATGATGTTATTTTTTCCTCAGCCACACCCACTCACCGCCTCCCGCTCAGCACAACAAGAAAGTATGACCTCAGGACAATGCCAATTATTTTCCTGCAGGGATTCTTCTCAGAAAAAAACGCCCGCATGCCTCTGAGACATTTCGACTTTGCACATGAAACTGAAAACATATTTTTTTAACTGTGTGATTGGTAAAAAAAGTGGATTAACCGTGGGCTGAGTTATTTATTTGGCGGCTGACAACACACTTGTGTAGTAAAGCCTCTGTTACACAATGAAATGTGTTACTCTGCTTAGTTTCTTTGAACTAACCACATATTGCTGCAACAGATAAACTAACAAGCTTATTCACAATGCACAGATATCCTCTGGCAATGTTATACTTCCTTTTAAATTCGTGACGAAACATGTGGGATGATTTATGTTTGTATGACGAATACACAAATTATGCTTATGTGAAGACAATCTCACGAGCCTGTGTGTGTGGCTGTGATAAAGAGGATGAAGGAGATCTCCCGGTTAGTCACCAGCTGTGGACATCAGGAATTTGCATGTGAATTTGGATTTTCTTCCAGATGTGACAAAAGGAAGAATCTATGAGAAGAAGACGAACTCCGGGCAGAACGGATGCAGGAGCATGGAAAACTAGTTCTAATCTTAGTTCTATCTGACACTGAGTGAAGGCTGGAGATGAATAGACTTGAACATGTTCAGATAAAGTCCACCACAGAAAGATGAGAAACTGGAAGATGAGAAGACGCAAAGGGAGGTTGCTTAGCAACCCGAGAGTATTTATTTTTTGGCACATGATTAAATTGGATTTAGTAAAAGAAACTGAGGACTTCTGTCTTTTTAGGTTAATGCACGTGTTCTCTTGTACTGTGTCTGTGTGTTTGTTCAAGGCTGTGACGCTCTGTGATGTATTTTTGATGCTGTTACTCGGCCGTGGGCACAAAAGCCCAAAGCTGAATGTCGTAGATCATCACACGACCACCAGCGTCTGACAGTGAAGCACCCGATGTTTTGTTGTTGTTGTTTAATTGTGTTCCTTCTCCATTTCCTGGGAATCGAGGACAATCACACTGATCTGGGAACAGAGCAGACACTCACGCACAGTGGAGGCCCGCTGATCAGAGTGGTGGCACAGAGCCGGGCCTGAGGAGAGTCCCGCGGCTCGGTGCACAGCTCAGGCACGGCGGTGAGATCTGGACCCGTCCCAGTGTCCCAGATATACAGAGCAACCTGCAACGACACAGAGGGATCATGTTAAGGTCTTAAGCTATGGAAAGGATGATTCAGATATTCTTTATTACAACTCTGCGGAAGAAATGTGGGATGTGTTTTCTGTTGTCTTTTCTTATGAAAAAATTCTGTTCTCACAACACAACTCCAGAAAGCATATTTAATATTGAGGATGACTAAAAAAAAAATAAAGGGAATGGCAGATAGGGAGGGATGGAATGCTGGTGAGCGTAACTGCAAGATCATTTTTCATATTCTTTTACTGTGAAGACAGGCTTTACAGTAAAGGAATCTGTAATGAGGACGGTACAATCAGCTCTGTCTGACTATTGCAAACTATCTCAAAAGAATCAGAAACTGTAAAAAGTGAGGATTTGCTGACTGGAGTCTGGAGCTTATCTGCTGACACTGAACTGGTCTGACACTAGGGATTCATGCAATGTTTGTTTTACAGTCCGACTGACATGGATTTTAGGGGCTTCAGGTGATAACGATATCATGGCGCAAAAAAAGAAAGGGTTAGGCTTGCTTTTTTACAGTTTTTATAAAGTTTATCATGGATATATAGGAATAAGAATCTAACCCAGATGCAAACCAAATATATAGAAATTTAATTCAGAAGATAAACACATCTTTCATGTAAAAAGTAAAAAAAAAAAAAAAGCACATCTTGTCTGCATTGTTTATTCTGTATCAGCAAATAATTCGAAACACCACTACCGTCTGTGAAAGGCATTAGTTTGTTTATGGTTCCGTTAATAAATGACCTGATTAAATCAGTGTTTAAAGGCACATTAGTCTGCAAACTAAAATAAATTGAATAAATAAAAATGTCTTAATTCAATTAAAAGTGGCACTGAAGCATCACACTGCATTTTTTTTTTTTAAATATAAGGAATACACAGCATTTGAATGACTCTCGATGATTGAACTCATACGATCTCTAACTAAAATCGCCTTTTTCAGACGGAGCCTGATAAATCCTGATTCCGTGTTTACTCAATGAAATCCCCAGATGCCTCCTCGACTGAATTTCAGTGATAAAAATAAGAACCTCAATGCTGCACCGTGACAATTCTCCCAAAGTAATGAGATTTCACTTCAAGGTTAGATGGATTTCATGCCTCGCTCTTTTTGTGCAAATTATTTAGGCTGGCTTTGGTTTGAATGTGAGGAACAAGAAAATTGTTACAAAATGGCAGAAAACCAGGAGCCTCATCATCATTTTCCTGACAAAACAAGCGAAGGTGCTCGAGTGACATTATCTTACCTCGTGTTTCAGATCAATGGTGAAGTCAGATTTAAGGGGCTCCGCTTTCACTTTGTTGGCAAGCCTATAAAAAACAAATCACACATTGGAATATGTAGTTAAATAAAATATAAAATGAGACAATATGAAGCTGAGTGAGAAAAACAACAACTTAGTTTTACAGACATAAAAGGATTTTCTCGACATACTCACCGCACAACTAAAGGGATGCTTAAGGCCCAGGCAGCAGCAAAGTCTGGATATTTGAAGACAGAGGGATTCTCTGCAAAGGCGTAGTGATGGATGATGGTGGACTCCTGGTCGTGGAGCGGCTTTCCAAGAAACCACTCCTGACAAACAAATAAGACAAACATAACTCAATATGTCAAAAGGGTTGAAAAACATATGATGGTGAACTTTCAATAAAACAAAAGTGGGATTCTGGTCTAATTTGGGAATTTCAACACCACACACACGCCAGAAAGACTTTGAAATGAGTAGGTTTGTTACTGGCTGTGAAAATAATGAGAATTCTTCATAGAACAAGGTTCAAAGCTGCAAGATATTGGAGCCAAAAAGTCTCCCATCGTTATTCTTGACAGATCTAAAGTAAAAGTCCTCTGATATTTAGAGAAAATGCTCCAGAAATCAAACTAGGTTTAGTTTAAATGACTTATTTGAGGGTATTCTTATGATATATATCTGGGCTTTGGTGGAATTAGATAAAAAAAAAGAAAAAAGATCAATAACCATTTTCTAGCAGTACAGAGCACTGTTATATTGCACAGCATTATAATAGGTTTTTTCTCATATTTTGTCCATATATACATTTATATCAATCACTTGAACTAATTTAGTAAGTTGTACCAAAAAATGTGGCAACTGAGTGTAAATATTTGTACAAGTAAATAATGTTGTGTTTGTTTACTGCTGTTTAATCCATATGCCAAAGTTTGATAGAAACACCAATGAATCAGCACATCACAAATCTATGACAGTGTCTACAGTCCTGCTTCAGTGTCATCGCCAAGAAAAGAAACGCCTTCAGAAACTATTCTGAGAATTTTCTCTGCACTTGTAATTATGTCAATGTCGACAACAGAGTCAGAAGATGAAAAATCCCCACAGTTAATGTATTATAAATTCTTTTAGGTAAAAAACTAGTTGAAAGACAATGTTTAAACGTAGAAAAAAAGTTGTTGCCTGCTGTGATACTCTGCTCTTATGTCATATTTTCACACCATCAGAAATATTTGGGCTGTTAAGAAAGAATGCCTGCAAACGCCTGTCTGTCTTTATCCTCACGATAATACAGATATTTAAAAAGATTAGAAGAGAGAGAAGACTTGCTGCCCTCTCTCCTGAAAGCAATGCATGATGGGATAGGTTGCTCGGTCAGTGACCATCGGTTGGACACTACTTGTCATGATGCATTATGGGAAACAATTGTAAAAGGGTTTAAAAATGTCACTAAACATCCGGACGGCCCTACACAATGGCAAATTCCCGAAGCAGTGAACTACACAGGGATCAGGGAGTGACTTTCTGACACAGCCTCAGTGTCTAATTGGTGAAAGCTAATCTGAAAGTGGCAGCTCATTATTATGTGGAGGCTTCACTCTGGCTCATCCCAGAACAAGACTGAAAAAACACTGAGCTGTGACACCTGAGAGAGAAAACGTCTTTGCATCAGGGAAAGTGTTGAAATGAAACAAAGCACGAGGTGTTGCGTCTGTTGTCGTCTCCTCCTCGGAGTGAAGTCGCGGATCACAACAACGTGGACGATAATGAATTCCAAATCTCTGATCTGAAACTGAAAATGCCATGAAGGGTCTATACCAGGTTAAGATAACAATGCAATTGGTTTCCGTTAATTGCTTTGCAAGGTTTTTCTGAGAGAATAGGAGCAAACTGTAGAATGTGCTGATAGAAATATGATGTTATTATGTTGGCTTTTCATCATAGTGCCTTTGAGATAATTATGGGGTTTTCTTTGTTTTAGCGCAAATTTGATATTTGTTTCTAAAATGAGATAAACAAACGCTAATACCTTATTTTACCTTTTACATTTTACTTTGTGACTTCACCATTTATCCGTTATTTACTGTATTTTCAGCCAACCTCGCCAACCCATACACAAGGAAAATAAAACCACGAGTGGTGAGATGGGGTTTAAATTGGGTCGACAGTGGAGTGACGTGTGTGACAGGTTACAGCGAGAGCTGGCAGGGCTCAGTGCAGCTCAGCAGCTGCAGAGGAGCTGGAGCCGACCTGATACTCTATCTCTTAATTGAACTGATGATCGGCGAAGCTGGAGCATGAAACAGGAAGCTCTGGTCTCACTGATGGGTTCTGGCAGAAAGAGGCAGAGCGGCGAAGGGACACACGATGATCAAGGTTCGGAGCGAAAAGTCCTCACTCACTTTATTCTGGTCAAATTTCGCGAGCACTCGAACGAGCTCCGTCATCCTCACGTCGGTTTCCTCCTCGAGAAAGACAATCCAGGACGAGTTTTTCCCGAAGGACTGCGATAAGCTGAGGGCACACAGGAGAGTAAAAGTCTCATTAAAACAAGAGTTAAACAATAAAAGAGGAATAAATTGAACTCTGCTTTGTGCACACAAACTCCACAAAAAGCCTGTCTTTTCATTGCAGTCCCATCTGGGGAACCTTCTGTCTGAGGCACTCAGATAAAAGCAGCAAAAGAGTTTTCTCTACAGGGCAGGAGGACAAAAAACATCCCAAACACACAGACACAGGAGGCGGCTCTGCAATGTGTGTGTGTTTTTTTTTGTTAATTTGGGTCCTAGATCTTTATAATGGGAAAGGAAAGCTGTTTATTTCTCAATTGCCCTAAACAGTTAGTGGACACGTTGGATTTTTGAGAGAGGCCCGAGCATGAAGACGACTGGTTAATGGCAATAATAGGTTTATTATCACAGTTATGGGAACAATAGGACATTTATCATAATGCAAAGCAATCAATCTCAGTTATTCTGTCAGTAATGATGTCTGAGAGATCCGTAACCTCATGGTTCACAAAATGCTCTCAAAACCTACTTGTGATATTAAAAAGGTGAATGTTGGCATGACACAATATTCCTGTCATCCTGAAACCTTCCCTCTTTTTATTTTTTTAAATCACATGCTCATTCCAATCCCGAGAGTTGAGAGATACTTACTAAGGCAGCAGAGGAAGGATACTCCAGTCGCCCTCATTTTCTGATAAACTGTGAAGAAGCAAAACCAACGGCGGTTTCTGAAAGAGAAAAAAGAGAGAGAGATCATTTTCAGGAGCTGAACAATAGCCGCACAAAGCCAAAGACAATTAAAGCAGCTTTTCTGCAGTGAAGGACCCGAGGGTGAACTTGGTGCACGGAGAGAAACTCCGGTAACTAGAGGGTCAATGGTTTGATCAATACTAATGAACCAGCCTGCCAGAACGGCCCAGTCTCTCTGGTAGGATAACCATCACACCCGTTCTAGTGTTTTTCCATGGTTTAGTCCATTTACTGCAGATATTGTATAATAGAGCAAACCAGTGTGTTAACCAGGTGGGTTTTACAATCCTGAAGATATTCTTCCACTACTCTGCAGACTAGTGGTTTTCTATATTCATTATCCATTGTAATTAAATGTAAAGTCATATGCACTGTCTGATCTCACAGAAATACTGCTTAACTTGAATGCACCTGTGTGTATCATGCACACAAGCTGTCCAATTAAAGAGAGAAGACGGATTTCTGTTTGGATGCTGTTGTGGCCGACACTTTTTTATTTATGAGGTCAATTTACTTGTGTTTTCCCCTCAGATGTTTCCATGTGACGGGTTGACAGAAAGGAAAATGTATAACAATGCCAGTGTTACCTTTAAAGGAGAGAACATCAGGCAGTGTCTGCTCCTGCCTGTCCTTACACTAATAAAGAAACTTTCATTACACCACAGAAATATCAGAAAGGGGCGCAGGATATGAAACAATC
The DNA here is from genome assembly GCF_963576545.1 of Limanda limanda. Lineage (NCBI taxonomy): Eukaryota > Metazoa > Chordata > Actinopteri > Pleuronectiformes > Pleuronectidae > Limanda > Limanda limanda. Next base: position 23,853,747 of record NC_083641.1, on the reverse strand, counting down.
CGTTTCAGCAACATTTCCGGTCGTGAGGACGGAGAATGGAAGGTGTGTGAGGATCGTGTGAGAGTTTCACACTGTGAGGAAAACAAAGCAGCCGAGCGTGAGCCCCTGTGGTTTATCACGGCACGGTCCACTCATCATGCAGAAAGTCAAGCTCCTTCGATTCAGGCGACGAGTCTGACACTGTTTACACCTCAGCTAATAAACACTGCAAGCCAGCCGGCAGTATTTCTTTTAGTTCTCATCTAATGCGACTCTAATCTGAAAGCTAATGGCAAATAAATGTTTTATTAAACCGCTCCCAACTTCTTGAAATTCACATCACAGCTATTACAGGAAAATAACAACTTGGAGAAAAGGGTTATGCAAAAGAAGGATCGTCGTGAGATAATAACACAAACTCAAAAACAGCTTTTGCTTCAAAAAGCAATAAAAGAGAAGAAAGTGAATCCTCTCCTGGTAAACTGCAGACTGCTCATCGACAGACAGGAGATGGTAATTGTGTAGACACGCATGCAACAAACAGGACACCGATTGCCTGGTGACTTGTGAGAAAATGGGGGTCAACGAGAGCAAGGACAGGAAGCTTTAACCAAAGAGGAGGCTGGAGGGGAGGGGAACCACCAGTCAAAACTACTCCAGACACGAGCTGCAGTCTGAAATTAAATTTATGACCAATAAAGAACTAATCTGCAAGTGAAGAACACGCCGGCATGCTGGAGGTTTTCATCACGGCAGCTCTGCGAATGCAATTGTTGAGATAATACATATGATGCATGAGAAAGCACTGGAAGCCATAGTGTATTCCACTCGTGCTGTGAAAAGACTTCAGAGTTTAATCTCGTTCTGTTGTACTTGTGCGTCTCAGTGGATATGAGCATTGGCTAAATGACAAAAATACTATATAAATGTAATGTGAATTCCTCCCAGAAGGCAGAAATGTCAGAAGGCAGGAACAGGGGCTGTGAGCCGCCACGTTGAATACACAAGTTCCTGGCTGTGGGAATCACAAATCCATCTAGAGTCAGACGAGGGGGGGAAAAGGCTCTGTCACAGACATACTGATCATACATGCGTTTCCTGTCATGGACGAGCAGTGATCAGATCATCTATTTTTAAGTTAACAGTGATATTGGCCTGAGATATTAAATGTAGTGCCCTTGAATCAGCCTTTAATCTTCAAAGAAGTTGCAAACCCTCATATTTATTTCTTGAAATGCTTTTGAAAAGTGCAAGACAACTATAAGACAACTGGATGACGACAGATTCTCAAAAGCCTGAGTAGTCTTTTGTGCGTAAGACTAGAAATCAAAAGGTTATTTTAGTTCTCAAACCTGATGAAGATATTTTTGAGACGTTTCACGGCACCGTGCATGGCTTTGTTAACTAAAAAAAAAACACACACACTGTACAGCAGACACGTTGAAGAGCTGCAAACGGAGAAATTCTATTGTTATTGTGGCTTTGATCTCTTTCCTTCAGAATCCCAGGAACAGCCTCTAAGACTATTAAATGTCAGAAATAAGCTCCTGCGCGTCGTGCCTCGGAGGTGGAGCTGCAGCGGTGGAGGGCTGGTTATACAGTCTATGGTTGTAACTCATGTGCGGAGAAAGAAGCTGGGGGTGGTAGTACACAAGATAAATGGGAGAGTTGCAATTTTATCACTTTTACTCTGAGGGAACTTAAGTAATCAGGGTTTTATTTTTTGGCTTTGGTTCTATTTTTCTTTCATTTAAGGGTGTGAAATCCAGGAGAAACAGAATGTCATAAACCAAAGCAGAAGCTGCCGCCTGCCTGGAGAGGATGTGATGCACTGTACTTCTCCTGGGTCTAATGGTCAATCTAACTATGAAAGGCAGGAGTGTGTGTGTGTGTAAAATATTTTTGTTTGACATGAAACTGTGGTGGGAGTTGGATAACGGCAGGCAGCCACAGTCTAGTTAATTAATGGGAAACATTGCTCCATTCTGTTTCTTAGAACAAGCAGACCAAAATGAAAAGTACAGTTAAGTCCTAAAAATGAAAAACTGTGATTATTAAAGGCTAACACGAAAGGCTGTCATGCAAAACATTGATTTAAATGTGCAACAGAAAATGTAACCACCCACACACGTATAAGAAAATTGCAAAGAGAAGATGACCTTTGCATATATGAAGTTATTTTCAGTAGTAGTTAAAAGTTTTTTCTCAGTTTTGACCTTTTACACTTGGCATTTCATATTCTGATTTTCTTTACGCTGTTTTCTTAATTTCGCTGCGGGTAAAATTATCCTCCATATAGATCCATATTTAACTGATACATATTTCTACTTCTATTAGACTCTGTAGCACTTGGTGTTGAGTACAGCCAACACTCTCTGACTGTTTTTCCCTGTACACCATGAGGTTAAGGTATTTTTCCCTCTAAATTTGTGCAGATAACTTATCTGGAGCATGAGTCTGGTCTTAAATCTTTTTGAAAACCTGTCAAGCCTTTACTGCCACCTCTTTGAGAAGTTGCTGATTAAAATTCTCCCTGGAGTTAGTTTGTGTAATCACATGCAACAGATAATAAAACGCCAGACATCTCCCAGATCATAAATGCAAACACAACATGATGTGGAATTCATAAAGTCTGTCTCATCTTATAAAATTTGATGTCCATTAGCGCAACTAAATGCTTTCATGACAGATCTCATCTTGTGGCACAAATTTATGCCACTACTCATTACATTAAACATGACATGATGTTTTCCGGTGGGAATAACCAGAAAATCAAAGTCTGTGTCCACAACTTATCAGATTTGAACAATAATCACAAAATCTGGGCTTCAGTTGACACATGGATGGATTTTCTGTTTAGTGAGAATACCACTTCTTCTTGGTTAGAGTATCTCCAGATTATTAACTGTTGGATCTGATTGGTCATGAGGAGACAAGGAGATCAATGACAAAAGGGCTGGTGTTAAACTGAGGTATTCATGCTTGTTACATGAAGACTCACAGCAACAGCAGTATCTACAAAGTTTATGTTTTAATCCTGCCTGCCTACTGAGGACAGTAAAAACGTTATGGACGTTTTAATGGGTCATCAGAGGGCGGGCTTACTTGCTGCAGATGGTTCAGTCTGACTGTGACAGACAGGTCAGTGAATTTACTTTATTACATCGCCGATGCGTTTCATTTTGGGTTTTATATTACTTGAGGCTGAGAGCAGAACTCGAGGGCTGTTGCAGAAGAGAAATAAAACGGCTTATTTTCAGAGAGTTAAATGTCGTGCCAAATTTTGAGATTACCAATACTTTCAAACCATAATAAAAGTGACTTTGATTACTTATATATTTGCCTCTGTCCGTTTGGTACAGTCAATCGATAATGTCGAGATTGGTGCTTGAAGTCCAGCAGTGGAGGAAGACAACAACTGTGCAATGTAACGTTTCTGACAACACAACTCCGCAGACACACAAGCCTAAATCAGAGATCTACATTACAGTCACGATTAACAGAACAGAGCATAGCAGCTCCTTCATCTGATTTACTGTAATACTGTCATTAGCGATGCTGCATTCACTATTTAACCAAGCAAAATATGCAGTAACTAATGTATGAAACCACATTTCATCTGACTCCGAGGAGATTTAATCAACAGATGCAAATGCGATAATGACATTTGTTTATTATCGTTTATTTTTATTCCTTGGAGAAAGTATAAAGTTTATTTTCTATATTGGAGATTATAATATTCATAAGGATGAACATATATCTTGACTTCTTGTTAAAAATGGAACAAAAGGGGCCAGAAGAATGGAAGATTGACTTGACGAGTGGAGCGATGTATCAAAGCCGGACAAATGTCTGGATTTCCTAAATCCATAAAATTACTGGTGAGCACACGATTTTATGTCATAAAGAGCAGAGAATGCTGTATATTTAAAACCGCGCTTTCAATTTCTTAGACTTGAATGTCCCTAATATTCAATCTGGAGGGTACCATGAATAATTCTTCGTACCATCATTCAATATTTAAAATGAGGAGTACTCTGTAATAGTTTAACACTTGGGAAAAGCTCTTTGTAGTGAAATCTTGCCACGCGTACTTTCTCCCAAATGGATTTTCACATTAAAAAAGGAAAAGAAAAATATTGGAATAAGTTTTAAAAAATGTGTTCCAAAACAGTTTACAACTCAGTTTGGCTGTAAGTGATGACGTTACACACACATATATTCTTCCTAAAATATAAGTGAGATTTCATGTGTTAATGTAAAAGCATCAGTGTATGTTGGTGTGACTGAAAGGTGAATCTTACCTCTGTGAGACTGAGCGCCTGCTGGAGTAACTCGTCTCTCCGTCTCTCCGCCTGCCGCACGTGGAAGTCGTTGCTCTGACTCTGGATGATGAAAACTATCTCCCGCGGGTCTGGAGGAACACAAAGGACCGAGATGAGAGACTCCTCGCACACTGTGAAACAGGAACATGCCAATCGATGACCTTCCGGGAGCAAGACAAGATAAGAGCCAAGGTCTGAATAACCGCGGTGACTTTTGCTAATCCCCATTATTGGTCTGGTGATAATAACCAGCACATCAAGAGCTTAATTGGCTTGGGGGGGAGGGAGTGGAAATGTCACAGCGCAGATTGTGTTACTTAATAGACGATCGGCAGTCAAGGGAGCCTTCCTCCGAGATGCCGGAACGCCCGAAAGGTTGACGTGGCCCAGCTGCCCACATCTGGCTGAGCGACACATCTGCACCGTCAGTTGAACTCTGCATTGTCACCGCGTGTAAAGGCCAAGGTCAAGTGCCAGCTCGATAATGTCTGTAGCACAATGCTGATGACATGTTTAGATTCCATCTTTGCCTCTGAGCCGGCCAGCTGTAGTTCATCGTCATGTGAAATCCATTTACAGAGCAGTAATAGTGACACAGCTCAGTGAAGAATGACATTGGCTCACAAACGTCACCACATAAACCCTGTGGCTCTCGTGGGCCACTACAACCACATGGACCTGAGGGGAGGGGAATAAAAAACCTGCCATTTTGTCTTTAACCTTTTTACAATTACATTTAAAAGCTCATGAATCCTGTAAGAGGCAGAGAAACTCCGGAGGCTCTCTCGCCGACATTTGCGTGTGTGTCTTTGGAGAAAGACCTTCAGAGTTCAGTGCAAATCTAAAAGCAACTTACAACAGGTCACAACCCCCCCCAACCTTAATGACATATGCAGGCCTGTTCATGTACACTCTCCTGTTAATTAGAGCTGAAACAAACCTAACAGGCTCGGTAGCAGAAAACTCTTCGCCTTGAAACATTTTAATTAGATACCTAACTATTTGTAGAGAAAAAAGTGGACACGTCACAACATAATTTATGATTTCCAGAAGAAATTTTTGTAATGAAGCTTTGAGAAATTAGCTGACTCAGAGTATTTTTAGTGATTCAAAACATAAATAAGTAACAGCCCCTGCTGACAGGTCTGTAATCTTCCCTTTGGAGTCGTCGTGCAAAGGCGATACGAGGAAAGAGGGGAAAGGCGGGTTGCTGACAATTGCAGGATTAGATGAATTGCCTCCTCCTCAATTACACCACTTGAACTTATTCCCTTCCTGGGTTCAGATATTAGCGCCGGGGTCAGACACTGTGTCAGGGTACAGTATCGGTGTCACATCTTTTAATTAAGTGTCTGGTGGGTGTGTCGCCGCTAAGCTCGGCTCATAACAATGATGCCATTGATCTCGCGGCGCTGGTGAGGGGGTGGATTTGCTTGCTAAACCTCGGCATGTCTATCTCCCAGCAGATCTAACCTCCACCTCGAGCAGAGCTTAGTGACTGAATACCACTACACCACCTCTAAATGTCCTTCTGCTGAGTCTGCAAAACCCGCGTCTGTTGCACATATGTGTGTGTGTGTGTGTGTGTGTGTGTGTGTATTCGGTTTTTCCCATAAAGCAGCGCATTTCTAAGCCCTCGGAGATGCAGGATACTGCACAGTGCAGCAATAGTAGCAGCTGCATGTGACGAACGGGAAAATCAGATAAGCAGTTTGCCAATCCCTCATTGTGCAGATAATGCGTACCCTCATGTCACAGCAAAGGAGGATGAGGGGTAAAAGAAGAAACTAATTAAGACTGAATTCACTGGCCTTGGCTCCACACTAATGGGTTTCGATTAATCATCAAACAACTGGGAGAGAAGAGGGGGAAAAGAAAAAATCCTGTTATTGTGCCCTTCCTTCACTCAACTCATCATTCCTGTGTCCTTCTGCCTTCAGATAAACCTCGGTGCGCTCTCTCGGCGCTCATGGAGGACAGACGTGTACAATCAATACATCTACCTGTATTTAATTACACAACAGAGGTTTAAAATGTCGTAGACTTCAACGACGCCACACAGAACGTTTTAGTGGCTAAAGGTGAGATTATGGGATGATCGCTCCGGGCTGGGAGGAATATAAATTGATCTGAAAAGGCAATATTTCCCCCCTAAAGAAGATAAATCCGGATGCAGCAGCATTGTAAGTGCCCGCGTGCTGGGAGGCGGTAACGCTATAATGGGTGGTGTGGTTTCTCCGGTGTTGAAGGATTATACATTGTATGGGTGATAGCTTAAAAGCTGCAAGAAAATTCGGAGTGTTATTAGGGTGTTTGTGCCCTGGATGGCTGGTGGGTTGTTGTGTCCTCAGAGCAATGAATGTTTTTTCCAGGTAGAGCCGCTACTTAGTTTCTCCTTGTCAATATAATAAAGGTGCCCTGACGTTTCCTCCAACCCCCATTATCAGGTTCAACTTGGTTGTTTGTCAAAAATATATACTTTTTCACTTTGTACAGAACTTTTTGGTTTATGGCTAAATACGGAACGACAGTGACTGAAAGTTCCTGGGGAGATGAAGCCAAATCCATAGTCACCACAGATACAGATGACTTTGTTTTGCTAGGCCGAGTCCAGTCCTCGTTTATCTCCCCTCACTTCCCTTTAGTATTCTACAGAGGCCACTCCATAAAAAAAATAAAAGACTGTATCAGCCTTGAATTATATTGGCTGAAACGAGACACAGGAGAATTCTGCCTCCCTCTCTCTGATCTGATGCTTCTCTCAGTGCATGGAGCCGCTCTTTAAGGGCCATCACCACCTGGTCTCCGGCAAACTGCGAGTGAAAGCTCCGAGTGCTGCTGTGTGCGCTCAGTTCCTCGCCATCCCTGCATACGAGAGGCAGCAGGATCAGACTGTGTGTGCCTGCATCGAACGGAGAGGGTGCAGCAAATATGTGCACACGGAGCGTGGATCATGTGCTCTCGTTGTGGCCTGGCCCTGCAGCGCTGGCACCTCAGTGACACAAATCAACGGTGACACTTCCTCAGAGCAGAATAGCAGACGTTGCCAAGTGGCAGAAAGGCTGCGAGCGCGCTGACCTCTAGGCTCCCCTGCACCTCTGTCATCTCCATCAGTGTCACAGGGCAGGTGTGGCTAGGAACCAGAAGTGCAGGGACGTTTAATTTCAGCCTGGAGTGTCTCCACCCGCACGGTTACAGAAATGCATGGAGAGGCAGCCAATGAACGCGTGGCTGAATTTAGAGAGCAGGAATTTTAAATCTAGTTCGAAATTTAGAAAGAAAAATGGAGAAAAACCAGAGAAAGCAGATCGAGAGCGTAATTTCAATGACACATATCTGCAGAAACCTATAGGGATGAGGTTCGGAGCTTTGCTGGGAACAATGAAACCGTCATGACAGATCCAGAGCTTTTCAATGCCAGCACATATTCAGAGATGACAGAGGATGTCAATAGCTCATTTCCATAGAGCCGTCGCCGCCTGACTCCCCATCCAGTGGCTGATTGCACTAGTGTAAAACCTGCTGCACTCCACTGGCTCACATCATTGAACTCCCAGAAACAAGATGGCTCAGAATCAGCCGTTCACGAAAAGAATTCCCCTCCAACTGTCTCCCTCCTCACGTCCGAAGCGATGCAACCGAGAGACATATGCACCCAGAGAGTAGGGATGCAGTTTCCTGACCAAACTAACCATGACCGCCACACTAGACAGCTCCAGGATTTAATAGCCAATCCACAGACATCTGGTGATATTCAATCCGGGAGTCCAAATTCAATATAGCCAACTTTTTAGGCTGCGGATAGTTTGATTTGACCATAAAATATAATTTACCTTCCCTATAGGCAATCATCTAGCGCGATGACGGCCTATTTGTCATGCAGCAAGCAACGATTTCCCATCAGCCTCCTTCTCATATTAATACAGACTTATAATTGCTTTGCACAGGATCAATAGAGAACACGGTGTATTTAACTTTCATCTTACTCCTGAAAAGGTCAGTGTCATAAATATCTCAGTAAAACAGAGAGAGGAAAATAGCAGACAGGGGGAGGGAAATGAGGAAGGAAACCAATAGAGAGATAGGGTCTGTGTGTGTGTGTGTGTGTGTGTGTGTGTGTGTGTGTGTGTGTGTGTGTGTGTGTGTGTGTGTGTGTGTGTGTGTGTGTGTGTGTGTGTGTGTGTGTGTGTGTGTGTGCGTGCGTGCGTGCGTGCGTGCGTGCGTGCGTGTGTGTGTGTGTGTGTGTGTGTCTGTACATGTCTCTCTATGGTTGTGTGGACGAGTTCTGCTTCTGCTGATGGTAAAGGGACAGGGGATGCATTGTGTCTATGAGTTTCACAGCTACAGAAAAAGCTGCTTTCATGTATATGAGTGTGTTTTACTTCTTTTGCACCAGAATTAGAAGGTATACCTTTTTCTTTTAAGCTGGGCAAACCTGCAACAAAAAGGCAATTGACTCATTTCCCCATTGTCAGTTAAGGAGTTGGCCTTTGTGTTTCTTTTACTTTGTGCATCATGTTCCACGTCAAGAACAAAACAACAACTGAGGGGGTCTGAACCGTGCAGTCCTGACAAATTAGCACATCGCCCGGATGTCACGTTCCCATTACTGCCGATTTAAGCCAATTAAAACCTGCGTCTACTGCAGAGTCCTTTGACGTGGAGAGAATGATTTAATCCATTCTCATTGCAGACCACAGCCAGCTACTGGGTCTTCGTTTTCTGACCAGTGGAAAACTAGAATGACTCTCACTAGAGTGCATTCCTCCCCCAATCAATCGATTGACTGACTGGCTCTGAGTAGAAGTATGAAAGAAAAAAGAAAGTGCTCCAACCTACGTGATTTAATCCTGCTGACAAATACAACCAACAAAAAAAACAGACAGGTGCGAACATGACCTCCGTGGTGGAGGTAACAATCACACAGCAGATAACCACGGGCTCTGGTCGGAGAAAAGAGGCTCCTCAACCTGTGATAATCACTCTAATTAGAGACTTCTCTGGAGTTCAGGACTCCACGGACAACTGTGCTGAAGACTAATGAGAGCTGAACCTAACCCTTAAACCTCACTTAGCATCAATAATTCAGCAAGATGAAATTATTAATGCTAAACCAATCCCAGGTTCTACTTACGAAACCCATTAATTACCAATTATAATATTTAAAGACTGGCGTGACACTTGGAGATAAGTTTGGATTTTCTGTAATTTACTGAACATGGACTTTATGGAAAAACCCATGATTTCATAACATAGTACACATCTAATTATATATAATAATATACCAATGCCTAAGGATGAATATGTGGAGTTGTTTTAATTTACAAAATAAAAGTCCTCAGCCATGTTATAATAAAGAAAGAGAGGCAGAGACAAGAGAGTTGGTGACAGGCAAGCAGCCAGGAAGAGAAAATACTCAGAGTATGTTCGAAGGTAAACAAGCAGAGGTTAGTAAACACCTTGTGAACACCGCTGAAGGTAGAATACACACTCCTAGAAGCAGAAAGTAGCAGAAACATTTACTGTTTGTGGTCCAGAGTTGGCCTCAACTATCAAACACTTTATATTCTAAACAAAAACTTCACCTTTAACTGCTTTTGGCAGCGGACCTGGCATCTGCTGGAGCATTTTCAATCCTTCCACGGTTAAAGAACGAAACCTACAGGTCATCTATTCTCCTCAAACATCACCAGTAAACATCTGGCTTGGTGTCGTTCCCGTAAAGTCAGAGAGCAAGTTTGAAAACATATTTGCAGATTTATTCCACAATCAAACTGAAAAACACAGATACAGGCCATGACTCAGAAAAGAGAGCAGAAGAGCAAGAAACAGTGATTTTTGCTCCACTGTAGAAGAAACTGAACTTTAAAATAATGCAGCCAAGCAAAGAGATCAATAAGTGTGCGAACACCCTTTCATTTTGTTTCCTCCTTTAGAGACAAGAAGTTCACTTTCAAATATCAAAACAACGCAAACCTTTGTTCTGAATTCAATAGGTTTCTCTTCAGAATGAATCTCCTCCACATGACATATGTGTGTATCCAGGAAAACAATGGATTTCTTAAACAATTTCTGAAACTATTCCCTAATAGAAGGTTTTTTGATTGGAAAGGCATCATTATTCATTACTGTGACTCCTCCACTGTGCCAGTGTTATTATAAACCATCATTTTATCTATTTATTATTCAGAATACACAGGTGAGAATAATATGACTCAACTGAACTGATTGAGCGCTCGTCCAGTAGTGATGATGAAGTGGAGCCGCTGTATAAAGGTTTCATCAAAAGTTAAATCTCTGCTCTCAATCGTGATGTTTTATCCTGTTTTTTTTCCATCAAATAACTAATTAAAACCAAAACAGAAACATGAACACGAGAAAAACATCGCTGTTATAAGAAACACCCCATAATCCTTGAGAAAACTGTATTTAAAGTCAACCTTGACTTTTTACTTTGGTTTTTGACTTATCTGCTAACATGGAGGAGGCAGGATTCATGACCAATACTGTTGCCAGCCACAAGGGGGAGATCAAGATGTTTTAGCTTCACTTTTAAGAGCCGACATGTCGCCCAGCTTCATTAACAGTCTGTGGTTCTATATATTCTCGTATCAACAGCGCGGGAGCAACATTGAGCCGAGTTGGATGTTTTCTCCTCCTCAGACTCTTGGGTAGGTGACGTCCTCCAGGGTTTCCCCTTATCTAAAAACAGTATGCAGCACAATATGGCCACGGCAGTCACACTGCTCTTTGTAGTACAGATGTGTAATAATGTAAACACACAGACTGTATAAATAACACCTTGTTTTATTCTGATGAAAATAGAACATTATCCTCTTAAGATTTGGATCCCTGTGCCCCCTCTCCTCAATAAAAAAACACTGAGTCATAACTTCTCAGAGGTCAGCCGCTCCTTTCAAAATGAACCAGCCACTCGTGCTGTTTGATGTCGGCTGCCTCGTTGCGACAATCGCACTCGCGACATTTATTTCCTCATTTTGAATCCCTGCCCACAAACAATATTCTCTGCAGGTGAACGTGGCTCTTCTTCTGGGACAAAGGGAATTACTATGGCGGCGGAAGATAGCGCGGCTCTATTTTTCAGATAGCTGTCTGTTTGTATTTCCTGGCTGTGCCGAGGTGCCAAATGAGAGCATTACGAAGTTGCTTTTGTGTGCTTGTGCGTCTGGGGCGACCCAGTTGAATGAACAACAGGCAGAGGTCCAGAAAACTGGCTCCAATGTCCTCTGCAGGCGCCCGAAAAAAAGAAATCACTCTCAGATACGGATTGTACGAGCCCTCTGAAGCGTGAAAGGCATGCATGAGATCTTTTTTTTATTTGTTCTACTTGTGAAATTCCTGGTTGCTGTCAAATCGATAAAGACAAGGGGCTTTATTCATGAAAAAGTCTGGCATCACTAAACTATGTTCATTTTACATCATCTTGAATCTTTTAATTCGACATAGGATTTATGATTTTATGAAGTGATGTTGTATTTAAACCATCCCAGCGTTCTGTTCCCCTAAAACTGAATAAGGCTCAGAAATAATCTCTTCAAATGTCAAACAACATTGATCTGAAAAACAAACAACAGGATCTGGTCTATGAAAAGCAGCTTTGAACAAAAGTTCAAACGCAAATATCAAATCAAATCAAGTACGTAACAGTCTTGGTAACATTACAGCAGGTCAATAACAAGGTAATTATCTAGTTTATACAAGGTTTGAGTAAAGTACAAAATATGTGCTGGGGTTTTCAAATAAGAAGAGTAAGGTGAGTCTGAGATATTGAGAAATAAAATACATTTACTTCTAATTAATGAATTTAAAGCACCACAATATTGTTAGTGGGAAAATACACCGGGGAAGGTCTTTACTGATAAAACAAAGACATTAGTTATCGTATTGTTTACTTAAGAGTTATGATAGTTGCAACATACTTTGCTAACTTTATACAAACTAAATACATATGTGCAGTTAAAAAAAATAATGTAATTTACTTGAGGGTCTCCCTGAGTCCCTCAGCTTCTTTCTGCCTTTCATTAGTATCCTACAGAACAATTATTTTCCTTTGTCATCACATAATTGATGAAGATTATAAGAAGGTCTACAGTAAAAAGAAAGGTATATATTTGGTAATGATCAAATTAGAGAACAAAAATCCACAGAAAAGCATTTAGCCTATTTTCTTAAAATCAATTATTAAAATGCCAATTATATTTCTCTTGGTTAACAAATGAATGAATAATTTCTGCCCTTCCCAAATGTAGGGAATATTTGCTCTGTAATATGCAGGCTGTAAAACACTGCATTATGCATTGCAAACTTTTACAGTCATACTTTCGTACTTCTGCAACTAATTGGAAAGGAAACAGGACTCACCCAGCTGATTGTTGTGGCTGACATGCGTATCATCTTGGCTCTGAAAGAGAGAGAGAGACGTTTCAATAATTACGACATCAGAAAAGAACTGTTCAAACACGTCTTCAAATAATGACCTACATAAATCCACTTTTTTTTTGTTTCCGACAAAAGACGCAGAGAATGGGCCGTGTGAAGATGCTCGGTTTCAGCTAAATACTCCATTTCCTTTTCCTAATCACTAATTAAGACTTAGTTATTCTAAATATGGAAACCTCTATGGGTTATTTGGAGAAATAATGAGCGATACCCGACATCATTAGTCCTTCCTAATTGTGTGGATTTTGTGCCTGCAGCATTTAGGGCTTTGAGCATGGAGCTCAATTAAGGCTTTGAACACTGTTCCACCTCCAGAGCTGTCAGCCCATGCGGCAGACCGCGGCGAGATGAGTGAATCAATCACAAGCCGAGCAAACTTTGAGGAGATGTCTTTTACCTTCGTCTTTCAGAGGAAAATCTCTCAGACTTGGAAGAAGGCAAGAACGTGTGGGTTCCGGCTGCTTCCAGAGCTCTGGAGCACGAGTATTAATAGATAATGACAAACCGAGGCCCTGTTTTGATTTATGACTTCCTCCAGACTAACAATCATTTCGCTGGCAAGCTGTTGCAGCCTTCAGAGAGATTAACTAACTCATAAATTCAACCCGAGCCGGTGTGGTGCCGTGGTTACAGACAATCGCAGAAGTTTGGTGGCAGTTGCGCGAGCCGGCATCTGTGTAACCCGCCGACTCAGCACAATCAGAGGACGACCAATTTTCATAATAGAGAACATCCTATTAATTTGGCCAATTTCCCTTGAACAGCTTCGTGCAATCGATCGTTTCATTCTTCTTAGACATGTTTTCTGCACTTCCTGTAATTTCTCTCGACTATTTATCAAATCCTGCACCAGGTGTTTTGAAAAGCATCAAGCAGGCACGTTTTCAAAATGACAGTAGAAAGTTTGAACTCCTCTGATACACACGGCAATGATTCCTGCATGTGCCTTGCTACGCCCGCTCGTATTTTTTTTCCAGATGATCAGAGTTAGAGGTAAATATATGCACAGGCAGACAAGATCATATCAGGGTGATTTAATTCAGTGGGTACGAGACATCAGCTTAATTGGACTCAGTAGCATTAGTCATGCCCACAAGGTTTCTGTCTAATCTTATCGCACTCGACTCCTCGGAAATCATTCCCTTAGCCGAGGAGAGAGAGGGGAAACGTATGCATCCTGTAAACCAGGATGATGCGACAGGTAAACTTGTAAATATAGATTATAAAACCACACAGATTAATATGGAAGCAAATGAGCCAAATAATCCCCAAATAAATGATGCAGCATTAAGACCAGAGACAGACAGATTACGAATAAGGCATTAAAACAAATTCCAATATCGATAGAATGGCCAATTAATACCTATATATTGACAATAATTCCTAGGATGTTATCAAATTCTTGATTGAAAGGAAGAAATAGATGAAATTGAGGCTCGATATTTAACAGTTTAACCAAAAGCTTTATTATAAATAACTATTTACAAAAAGAAAACACAAATACAACTAAATTTGTAGAAATTTAATTAAGAAAAATAAAGTTTTAGTTTATCGATGCATTTCGGCAAACGAAAACTCTGACACCGGTATCGACCTATAAAATCGACCAACTGATAAATCTGTCCGGCTCTAATGAGGAAGCTGTGACTGATGAGTGTCAGGTACAAAGTGTTTCACTGCACAACACGACTCACAGTAAATCACCACATCGTCACTGCCAAACAAAATAAATCAAGACCTCCTGAGTGATGAATGAAGCGACGAGTGAAACGTTACCAATTATCCTGATTGTGTGAGTGTGTGTGTGTGTGTGTGTGTGTGTGTGTTCCCAACGTGCGGTTGTGTGTTCGCTACATGATTTTCTTTGGCCCTGAAGAAGACCTCATGACTGATGAGACGTGGTTAATGAGGCTTTAATCAGATATTTCTCAATCTATGCAAACTGGAGAAACTCCTCCTCTGTTCCACATCGATTTGTAACGTTCCGTGTGTTTGAGGAGTTGTTTTTTAATGAGCTGCTCTAATGGGAAACATGCAGCCTCCTCCTTCATGTCACTCACACCATTATTTCGGCTCCAACGAGGCTCCAACAAGACTGTCTCTGGAAAATTTAAACTGAGCCCGGCTCATGCTTTTCCACATCGTGCAGGGAGATGTTGCTTTGGCCAATCAGGTACATGGAAGTGCTCATTGTTACTATAGCAGATAACTGGCTCTGTAGAGTCCTGTTTAACTGTTTTACTGTATTTAACCTCATGGATTAATTTCTCAAACTTCACCTTGTTTGTTTTGAACACCTGCTTACACGATAAATGTGTAATTCAAGTTGACAACTGAGGTTTTACTTAAAAGATTTTAAATCAGCCTCTGATGAGATCTGAAGGTCTTTAATTTTGCTCGTTATCACTGGAAGTTAAACTTAAAACAACTATGTAGAATAAAAGAGGTCTTGGAATTCAGAGTAGTTACCTCACACAAGGAAGTTATGGTTTTATTTGGATTTGGTTTGTGATTTAATGGCCTGCTTTGTTGACCTTGGCTGGTTGTGTTTATTAAAATCCGATTAAACTCTTGAGTTATTTCCTTTATTATCCTTCCTGTAGTTGATTGTGTTATTGTGCTTGTGAAATTTCCATTTCAATGGCACAAGTTATGATTCAAATGTAAAAACAAGGTTCCAACAAGGTGAATTTGCCTCAAATGCTTATGATCAAAGATTTACTCATTGGGCCTCATTGTAAATCCTGCTTCGTCGGTTGCATTTCATAAAATCCCCACAGCCGACTGACACCAGGATAGCAAATCTTCTCCCGGTGGCATAAATGATGAAATATTCTGCGGCAGAGTGAACCCAGATCAGGTCTGGCATCATTTTCACCATTACTGAGAGATAAATCACTCTCAGCTCACACTTGGCCTTCTCCCTGCACAGGTAACGCTTTCCTTTATCCCATCTGACAGGAGGCTGTCAGCCATTTGCAGCAGGAATCAGACACCCATAGGTGTTAAAAAGGAATTGCTATGAGTCTGTCCATCCAAAGGGTTTAGACTCCCCTTCGCTTGCGCACTTTTGATCTGTGGCAGCACCGCACTGATGCAGACAGACAGAAAAATTGTGCCTCGTGTAGCGTAACCTCGGAACGGCAGCGGCACCGAGGCTTTCTCGGCTGATGTGGACATGCATAAACTCCTCGAAAATCATCCTCAACCTACTTAGTGTGAACGTTATGTAGTCAAGGACAACCAGCAAAGACAACCCTTTGATCTCGGCCTTTGATTTGGAAGCTCTTCACATTCACACATGGCGCCCTGCTTCGTGTCTCAGTCCCGAGGGGAGAGACGCTCCACTGATGTGACTGACCCGTCAGGTCGCGTTAGCTGGCTGTTCACTGACGGCAGGAATCCAAGGTTGCAGGACTTTTTTGGAATTTTGACATGTCGGGTGAAAATATGTGATGTTTATAGAAGTAGGCTGTCGGGACTGACTTGGAGAACCTTAAATACCTGAAGGGGTTAAACACTGGGTGATGTGATTACTCGAGTTGTCAGATTTCTGTGAACATGAGCAGGCTTTACTTTTCAGGGTTTTCACTTTTTCCCCCTAATTTGGTTGACAACTGAATATTAGGTGGAAATAACTGCTGATTACCATTAAAGCTAAAGCCTTAAGACGATTAAACTGACAGGTTGATCTGGTAACTTGTTCCAAAATGTGCTCAACAGTCACTTCAAGACATTTTTCTTGGCAGAAATTGGTTTTACATTTAGTTTGAAAGTATTATTAGCCCAATAATAGAGATTTTGTTTGTTGGTTGGTTTGTTTGTCAGCAGGATTACACGAAAAACTCCAAAGACCCTGTTACATTTGGAATAGAACCAGTTAAAGAGGGCAGATCCAGGAACTAGTTATTTTTATCATATTACGAGAAAGAGTTTTGTTTGACATTTTCCCAAGGAATAATTCATGGACTTTTAATGGAAAGAAATGTATAAATCAGGCACATTTAGGGGAACTAATATTTATGAGTGTGTGCAATTTGGTGTGGCTGGGTTGAATTATAATATTTTATAGAGTATTGGGTCTTGGCGGAGGTATGTGCTCTTCTGAGTGCCACTCTGTGGTTGAGAGAAAATACTGTTTCATTATTAACTCACCTGCCAAGTATCACACAGTCCTCTGATTAACCATTTAGTCTATTAAAGGTCAGTCAAATTTAAATAAAACATCACAGGTTCCCAGGGACCAAGGGAACATCTTCAAATGTCCCACCCCAAAGAAAAGCAGTGAATCCTCACATTTGAGATGCCGGGACCACACGCATGCCATTTTTATTTGCCGCCTCGAAAAATGATCCAAACGATTCATCGCTCATCGAAAATAGACGCGGATTCTTTCCGTGACAGTCAACTGATCAAATGATCGCTTCAGCTGAAGAAAGAGACCAAAACCAACAATGATTTTTATCCGACTAACACACAAGATTTATGTCTCCAGGAGGAAAACCGAGAGCTGCAGACAGGAAGTAGCACATTGGTGGTGTTGGTCATTTCACAGGATTTAATGATTGAGAAAAATATAGAAAATTGCCAGTTGAATACTTTCAGGTTAAAGCTGATGACACAAGCTGCATAATTACACTTTAAAATAGAAAAATTGTTGGAGTCATGAACACAGAGGTCGTGATCACTCGAAGTGGATTCATTCTGCACGTCAGACCAGTTTAAAGCAGGGGAATATAGACAATACATGCAGAGTATAGGCCTCCAATTAAGGTTGTTCTAACGAGATATGAACTAGTGGCCTATATGATGCAGCGGATTCAGTGCTGAATCGTATCCATAGCAACGGCCATCATCTTGTACCCAGTGAAGTAAGTAGCTGAAGAGAAGGCTACCTGACCCGTCTCAATCTTGAAAAGACAAAATGGTCATTTCAGACTTCCTTTGTTCGACACATGCACTGCACCCACGCGGGCGCACGTGCACAAAATGGATTTAAATAAGAACAAGAGTCTCAGTTGCATTAAAAATCAAGAATAAAAGGCGAGAAAGAGAGACCCATGTCACTGCATTTAAATTTCACATTTGCAAGATGATATAATTAGCCGGGGTTAATTAACTCCTGCGACGAGGATCTGGATTTCCCTGAGCTTCTATTACTTAAGTATGAATTCGTTAAGGTGCACTTGTTCTATTACTTTCTTCCTCATCATACCCACGAGCAAACTTGTCTTTCACAGATCGCTGCAGCCTCTGTGTTGTAGAGAGTTTGTGACACCGTGGTTTATTCCCCCCCCCCCCATTTCTTTTAACAAATACAGTAATTTATTGCCTCTTAGGTGCAAATGGAGTCTCACTTCTCTTTCTCCTCTTGTCCACTTCTCTCAGTCTCACTCCACTCTGATCTTCTCCACGGCTGATAACTTGAACAGCTCCTCTCTCACAGTAAAACAGTTCAACAGGGACGTTCTCACTTAGTTCCACTGGTTCACAGCTTTGTTTTTCTAAGCACAGGAAGAAAAAAAATACACAGAAGCAACTCGTCCGCACAAAATTGTTGACGGGGTTCCAAATCTGGTTGCCCGGAGCAACGGGGAGAACGCTGTGCGAGTTATTCAGGTTCACACCGAGCTCCCTTCCCTCTGCGTGAGATGGCTGAGAGATGTTGACCAGATTTCAGCCATGAAAGTCTGAAAATTGGCAGATTGGTCAGAGAGGAAAAGATTATTCGAGCTCAATAAGCCCTCGACTTCCTGGATAATAATATCTCAGGGTTCTAAATGTCCCATGAGCCGGATGCTGTGTGACAAAAAGGACCGGATCCAGGATTTGTTGATTTGTGGGGTGAATTTAATACAATCCTTGTCCACATGTTTAAAAATTTGAATTTTTGGCAGCTTGAGCACAGTGTTTATAGCCAACAAAATGACTGCTATTGTTCGTTTAGGAATTTGAATCCCACTTTTCCTGCAGAACACTTTGCAACCTGCCATATTTCCAAGCTGCTCACAAACTGCATGATTAATATCTACCTACGATTGAGACCCAACAATTTATCAGTTGGACAACGTTATCATTTTTTATGTTTGCGGATATGTGCCTTTATTAAACTTTAATCTAACAGAATAAACGATGTAGAAGAAATAATCATGTTTATTTCCCCCAATTCATGATGCGTTTCCTTTTTATTTATAGTGATTATAATAAAGTTTATGGTAAAACTATAAAACATGAAGCATCAATTACATTTCCTTGTCATGAGGGTTTTGAAAACAAAATCTTTTTACATATTTAATGGCAGACTAATTGGTATTGAAAACATTTCACTCATAAATATATTAGTGTCAGCCTGTAAAAAAATCCATATCAATCAGACTCTACCACCGACAGAGTTCTCCACTTGCATTCCTGAATATGCTGATATTTCATTCTAATCTGATATTCTCACATTTATGACTCCATATGTCCGAACCACTTGTTTGTGGCAGATCCAGCTGTATCGTGCGTTTGCAGACTTTAGATGTTGGACAGTCACAGGTAACGGTTTTCCACAGATGACTCTTCCATGTGCACAGTGGAGGGGGGGGCACAGCCATTTCTTTTTTTTCATTCTTTTCCCCCCCAGATGATGCTCACTTTTATCTGAAAGCTTTTCTCGATCTTCCAACCCTCAACTTGAATCTCCACTGAACAACAATTTCTTCACGACATATTGAACAAAGGGAACATCAAGCTTGAAGTGGTTTGATAATTCTGACAGCTGCGCCTGGCAAGCTGTTGGTAATCACACTTTTTGTTGCACGTTGGCAGCGTTCATTCAGCTTTTTCAATCTCGGGGAAAAGAATCACACTTCTCCTCTAAAGTTTGATTTTCTTGTGGCGTCTGCCAGAGGCCCTGAGATCCTGGAGAATCAGCACAGCTCTTTTTGCTCGGAGGGAAATCCACCTCGGCTGCACAGACAGATGTAAAACACAAATCTTTGCAAAGAATAAATGTGTTTGACAGAGGAGCATTAAAACCTAGAAATAGCGGAGAAGATGTAATTGTCCAATCAGATACAAGGAGGTGAATCGATTGTGTTGTTAGGGAGGACAGCAGCTTTTATCCCTTCATGATTGGTCGTTATGTCGGAGAGTGAATTGCACTTGAGACTGAGTGCCGTCCACAAAGAGGTGAAGACTCACACACAGGAAGAGGACAAAGGAACTGGATTCTGAAGATAGCTGGTCAGGCTCTTTTCAGAAGAAATGAAAAGTAGCGTATTGACTCCGACATTCAAAAGTTCAAGTTATTCGTGGGCTGCGCAGAATTGTTGGAAGAACTCGGTGAATATTCCCTCGCATTGTGAACTGCATGCATGCATCCCCTCACTGTGCAGAGTCCTCTGGGTGCGTGAGATCAAGGCTCTTCTGCTTACATTAGAAAACTTGTACTACACTTAAGCTGTTTATGGAGCCCAGGAGCGGCAGATTATCTCTCTACCTATGCTCGCCCCTCGTCAACATCTCCAAGTCATACCGAGTTCAAACCCATGCCAGTCATCAGAGGCTGCAGGCGCCCTTCAAAACCAGGAGGTAAATCTGCCGCTTCACATGCAAAACCACAGGCTGTGTTCAAAGACAAGTACTGAGAACCAGGCTGGGATGTTTACAGCTGCTGCCATGTTACGCCTCTTAGTTGAGTTACATGCAATAAAAGCAGAGGATGCATCTTTTCAAATATTTCCCTCCATGGCAAGGGAGCCAGCATGAAACCATGGGGGTCGCACCATCACAGGGAAATGTATTTATCAATCTTAGAAATGTGTTGTTGTAAGTTCCACACTGGGCGTCACCACAGACACACAACAGGAGCCACTGTAGGTTTCGCCGGATTTGAATCATGATGGGATTGGCCCAGAAGTCAGATCATCTCCACTGACCACTGTGTTCACATGGAACAAGCCCTGATGGAGAACTAGTTTAAAAGCCTGTATGGGTGGTTGGGCTCCATTAAATGCAACACATGTCCCGAACAGTGCAGTTTAAATTGCTCACAATTCCAAAGCTGCCGTTAATAATGTCTTGGGTCCAAAAAACCTTGGGAAGCCAGCTATCAGGAACATTTTTAGGATGTTAATGGATTCGCACTTTCCCCATTTATATGCACCTGCTAAAATCAATTGCTATTTAACAATAAATTGCAGTATAACAAATAGAGGCTGGGAAAATTGACTGTACTGTTTTGCCAGGCAGCATCTTGGGGCTGAAAACAAAAAACAAAAAGGTTCTTCAAAATTGGGACGAGAAAGTTCCCTCCTACGACTTAATTAAAAAAAAATTTAATCCACTCTTGCCTCAAAGATATGAAATATTGACTTATAAATCAATCCAGTGCTTTTGGAAAATGGATAGCGATCAAATTTTAAGACCAACAACTGGTATGTTGTAAATAAAACCATAAAAAATATCATCATGGTCTTTAACATGAAATTAAAGCATTTGCTGCTGCTATGGCATCAAACAATCTGTTTTCTCTGCATAGCTGAGATAAATATCAGTCGTGTTTGATGGGTATATAGAATGTATATGTAATGTCCAACTCAAACACACTGGAACACACTATCTGGAGGCTTAGATATGTATTGGTTTGTATATGAGCTTATAAATATTCCAACCTTTCCCCTTCTACACTGACAAAGTCCCCACGGCCTGAAACTTTGCTAGAAAGTCAATAACCCTCGGTAGAAGGAGCAGAAATTAATTACCATCGTCCAGCCGCTGGTTTATTTTTGAAATTATAAATCACGTGTGTTTATTTTAGAGTCCACTCATTTATTAGCATGTGTTACAAAGGATTACATGACTTTCCTGTAACTAAACTGGAGCACTGCCCTGACCCAGAAATTTGTATTCCTTTCTAATTTGTTAATGTTGTTCTTCAGCTCAGGAAAAAGTGTGTGTGTGTGTGTGTGTGTGTGTGTGTGTGTGTGTGTGTGTGTCTACATTTACAGGAAAGTTGTAACGAAAAATCAGAAGACAAATATTACTGAGAACAACACATGTCTGATGTACAGTGTAAAACCAGTGAGGCTGAGAGACATCCTCCCATCACAGTCCCGCATGACAACATCTGATGCTTCCCGCTGACACGTCTGTGTATTAGAACAGTGAAGACAAACTGAACTCCATAAACCAGTTACTCATGGATTTGTTTCCAGCACATTAGACTTGACTTTTATTCATGATTATGTTTCTTCTGTTCAGAAAACGTTTCTCCCTCCCCCCGGCTCCACTAATGGGTTTCTTCTCCTGAATGGATGCCATTTAAATCTCTGCTTCATCATTCTGACAGGCAGCTGTCTTTCATCATTCTTCAACCCACAAAGAAAAGTGTGTTTTTGTGCGATTAGAGCTTCGACTGGGGATCCTTCTGAAGGCACGTTGATAATACAGCACAATTAACTGAAGAAGCTTAGTTTAAAAAACATTTTAAAACCATTTTTTTTAGAGTTTGAAGAAGGTGTGTTTGTTTGCTTCTTACAATTTTAATCTAACTGAAGACCAGTTGTTGAAGGGCGTTATTTCTTCATTCTTTGTTGATTACTGCCAAATGTGGTTTTAAAACATCTGAGCTAAATTAAAAAGCACCAAAGCGAAAAAGGGCGAAACTTCTCTGAGTAGGAAAGGAATCAGCTGACATCGGTGAAAAGCAAGACAGTCATTTCCCCATTTCTGTGATGCTAAGCACCTCTGCCAGGAGGCTTACTGTCAACATCTCCTCACACCAATAAGAAGTGGAGCAACTCAACATGTTAATTATTTATCGAGCAGCAACTGCAGACTTATAAAAATGCAACAGCGAGAGAAATCGTCCTCGCACTTTTAGAGGAGCAAAAAATGGATTTTGCGTGGGAGAGCAAATTAAACGTCTGATCTGGTGCCTGATAATCGATCAACATAAGAAAACTTGGCTGTTGAGGTGTTGAGATAATTAAGGCTTCGAAACGGGGGAACAGGAAGTGAACGATTAACATTAATTATCGAGATGAGCAGCAGCACAAACTTGAGACTCATTTGGACACAGGAAATGAAGAATCACTTACCTGTGGGCCTTTTCCTGAGCCGCCAGCCGCCAGGTTGAAATGAACTGAAAGAACAGAAACAAAAATTAATCCTTTTAACTCAAACCATAAAACCTTCTTTATTTACCTCAGGCTGGGTGACCTCCATAACTGCAAAGCTGCCGTACCCAGCGCAGAGAAAACGACCTGATTTATCTTCTAATTTATTACACAATATGAAAAACAATAACTCAGAGCTTAATTCCTTCGCGCCGAGTGCAAGTTGGAATCTCTTCGAGCAGAGTTTGTAATTAGAGCGCTGAGAACGTCCATCCAATCGCATCGCCATCGATTCTGAGGCAAGGAAATCTGCACTGAAAGATTCCCAGGATTTCAAATCAATACATCCAAAACAGCAGCGTCGCTGAGAATGAATTTATACAGAGGTTTTCTATTGAGTCCGGCCGCCCACACCGCAGCGTCAGTCAGCTTCAAACCTGACTTTAATTAGGTGATTAAACCGAGAAAGAGTTGAATTCCCTCTCCTGTCTTTGCTATTGCGGCCATTAAAACCTGAATGCAGCAGATTTGTTTTCCAGGAACAAGCAAGATGAAAGTGCTGCGGTCGAGCAAAATCTAATACAACATGTAACATGCAAAAAAAAAATACTGTAAATACCGTTTTTCACAGGATAGATGCAACCCCTGTGACTTTGCTTTTATGAACCAATCTGAAGAAATTTGGTCAGAGATTAACTCCATCTATTGCGAGGGAAGCCTCCTCTTAAATTATTCAAAGAGCCAAGTTAAGTTCAAACCACAGCTGTGTGTAAAGCCTGGAGTGAAGCCACCAGTTCAGTGCAGAGTAATGAACCTAATTATTATTTATGTCATGAAAGCACCAGAAAACAACAATGGGTGTTTTCAAAACAGTCTTCAAAACAGTCCGACTCTTCCAGCCAAGCCGGAGAAAACATTGTTTTCCCACGTTCCTCACAGAGAGAGAGAGAGGTTCTTTTAAAAGAGCAGAAAAACACCCAGATGAAAAGCCAGTGATTACACCTCAGGTCTTTAACTTCACTCAGCGATGCACAGACTTTTCAAAAGGGAGAAAGATCAGATCTCCATTTTTTTCTGTGTTGCCTGGCATTAAAAGCATCTTTTGTTTGTTGCTGCGGGCCGACACACTCCACTGCGGTTTGTTGTTAATGGAGTGTTTTTGTGATGAGGCTTTCTCAGAGTGTGCCTCCAATAAGAGAAGATAATATACGCTATGAGGGGGGGGAAATGAAGGGGCTGCCGATGGTCCTTGACAAGAGCCGTTTGAAATAATAAACCACAGAAAAATGTTTCTGCAACAGTAGGTAAGCCCATCTAGATTTTTTGGCATATATTGTATTTTTTATTAGCACTTTAATATTATTCATAAGAAAAAATAACTTGTTATTATTGATAATTGAAGGACCTGATCGATATGAAGGTTTGTGAAAGATACCCCACTAATGATACTGATATCTCAACCAATATTTAAAAGATATTTGCCATTGATTCCTCATGTTATCAAACCTTTCAGTGAATGACATGTAATTGAGGCTTGATATTTTTTACAGTTTAACCATAAACTTTATTATACATAACTATGAATAAAAAGAAAACACATAAATAACCAAACAATGCCACTATGCCTGTGTGGAATTAGCTGTTTGCAACTTTTCTTTCTGAATCTGTAAAAATGTAATATATTCAAGGTTCTGCATTACGTTTCCTCAGGTGCTTAACAACACGTCTGACACCTGCGAAGGTAATAAGATGAAAGGTTCTTAAGTTATGCGAGACAGATGCAGAGGAAGATTTTAATTATTAAAGCTTTCATATCAGCAAACATATAAACACACACACTGCGTCTGTGTAAAGCTCTTATTTTATAAATCACTTGGTTGTAGTCAAGCAAAACTTTTATGACTGACTGACTGAGTGAGTGGACCTTTTCTGGAACTAAAACCACATTTAAAAAAAAAGAACTGTAAAAAAAAATTTTTAAAACATCTATTACATATTTTTAATGGCAGTTGGTGGCACTGATTTATAAACTGTCTCTTTAAACCAACTCTCCGCCAACTGTCTTCCAGAACATATGGCTCCTAAAGAGAGTAAAAACCTGTGCTTGCTGATAAAAGAGCAAATAAAGACACTTAAATTGTACAATGAGGGAAATATAACAGTAATTTGCATTGACACTGCCAACTTTTCCTCAGGCAGGAGCAACAAAAAAATCCGAAACGAATTATTATGTGGTCTATTATCCAGTGTCCTTGAATCGTAATGGCCACGTAAAGTTCACGTACATAAAGTCCAATCCAGCAAATCATGACCTCCGAGGAGCGAGCGAGGCGACTACGCTGTTATCCAGCATCCCGGGTTTTTATGTCAGTATTAAAAATGCAACATTTGGCACGAAATGTAGCTTCCTGCAGGAATACGTTCACAATGCATTCTGCTAGGTTTTAATGCCTCGCCCCGGAGAGGGAGAGGCGTGTGTGTGTGGGGGGGTGTCGGGGACTCTCATCCACACATAATGTCATGAGGGCTGATGGGAGCAGCTCCGTCGCAGCGCTTCGCTTCCTCAACCTGCATAATCAAGTCTGTTGTTTCCGAGCATGTTTTTTTAAATCGAGTGGCAGCGGCGGGAACTCGCTGGCTTGGATTTGTCTGGAAGTCGGTCTCCACGATGAAAGCTCTGATTTGGCTGAATCCCTTTCGACAAGCTGCTCAATGCACAACGTTATTGACATAAAAGCAGATGTCTGATGCAATTAGATGAGGAAATGAAAAGCTGAGGGGAATCAGGTTGGTAAGAGTGTATCTTAAGCTGCTTTCGGGCAAGGACTGCGTAGATTCTCCACAAGAGTGGAGTGTTAACGGAAATGTCGATGTGACAGCCTCCAGAGTTTCTGCGGATTTATAAAGTCTGCAGAAGGTCAATGTGAGCACACATCCGAGTGAAAGAGGGGGTTGATGACGCTTCTAACACAACAGACAGACATGAAAATAGAAAAATACGAAAATGTCAAGAGAGTTTGTTGAGATGAGACCCGACGCTGGTGTTGATGCGCCGTAAGCAATATCACGTGAGCTCTGCAGTAGAGTGAATACGTTACTTCCTGCCTCTCCCTGCTGCACCACCCCTCACCTGCAGATTACTGAGAATCTCCCGCTGCATTGTTCAAATGTGTGAAACTACAGAGAAAGTCCGGACCCAATTCTCCGGAGATCCTCCTCAGGAAATGTCTGAAAAACGGCTCCAGTGCATCTCTGCAGAGACTAGAGAATCTGGCAACAATGAATATATGTATATCAGGTACATACTTGACAGCTGTTCTTCTTTCTAAACAACTCCTCTATAGAACCTCGCAGAGGGAGAAGGGGGAAAGGAGACACTACGTTAAAGTACTTTGAAGTTACAAAACCACAGTATCAAAGATGGCTGTGCAGGTGCATTATATCGACTTGAATGCTAATTAGCAGTCAGGGTGAGGTTTAAAAGAGCTCTGATAATTACCACGTCCTTGTGGAATATTAAAGGCAAAATGTGACAACTTCCGAAGCTTCTAAAGAGGCTGAATACTGAGGAGGCCAGACTACTTTCTGAAAAACACGGTTTATTTAATCTGGAAAAGACAATGAAACGTGAAATTGTGTGATCGCCTCTCAACCCTGATTTTCGTGGCCGGGCGGCCATCCAGAAACCACTTCTGAGACCACATCCCCCCCAAGCTGAGGGCCTTTCAACCTGGATCCAGCTCTTAACAAACCCCCTTCAAAACAACCAGTGACAGCCGCTCCCAGCACTCGAGTTCACACAAGAACACTAACTGTGAAACTAAATGACGTAGAGCGGCTGGTGAGGACAGCGAGACATGCAATAAATCAAAACCACAGATGAAAGGTACGTGAATATTCTACTGAAATCCACAGGCGGTGAGCGCTCATTCACTTCAGCACACACCCAGTGCTGACTGATGATAGGTGCGTGAAGAGCCCAGTATATTTTGGGATTATGTTCATATGGGATTATCCTGCACCGTTACGTGTTCAGTGCCAATGCAGGAAGCACCTTGTCCTTCATGTAGAGAGGATACTGTCGAGGGCAGAACTATGTGAGGGCATTAATTACAACGATAGACTGTATAAAAATGGACGTAGACGTAAACCTGTTTTATTTCAAATAGCCAGCAGAGGGCAATTCCAGTGGTTACAAAAATAAGTCTGTTTCTATTCAAGTCTGAGAAAAGAGTTGTACTTCTACACTTTATAAAAGTCAAATGACATTTTCCTATGTAGTTTATCGTCTAAATCGCAAGTTTCAGGTCGTCTTCAATAGCTTATAGCTACTACAGTCCCCCACTCCACCAAGTTAATAATGGTTTCAGAAAAACCAAGATGATGCTGGATGACGCCAACTCAAGACTTAAAGTGGCAGCTCGCAAACCAATGGGCGTCATGATGGGTTGACACTTGATTCTAACCTTAGAGCACTAGAGGAGCATTTGCAATCAGGCACAAATCTTTATTCTGACCACATATCTAACTTTAACAATACTTTGCAAGAAAGGCATTGGACGAAAACACACATTGACACTGTTCCGAGGTTCTACAGAATTGCTCTATTTGAACAATCTTGTCTGGTGACAGGGTTCAGTTCCCCGTGAAAATGTGACGGCTCAGAGTGGGGACTGATCTGAACAACGAATCAAGCGCTCCACTTCTTTCTGTTAAGACCTCTCTCAGTTTTATTCTCCTCTATGTGTTCAAGGAATAGAGTCGTAAAACATTTTGAATTTAGAAAATTGAAAAACTAAAAGAAGAAATATCTCACTGTGAGAACACGGGCAGCAAACGCTGTTTTGATAAAAGTAGCTCCTCAAAAGGAAACTGGCACAGATGGCAGAGTTTCTGCTGCACACACAGTTGTAATAATGCACCTGATGTGTATTTGTGAAAGCTGCTCTGCGAACTGCTCGTCATCCACAAAGCTCCGGCTTCATATGGCTTTGTGTCATATTAACATCTAAACTTTTTATTCCCACTCAAGCACTGCCGGCAGCCATTTACATCCCAATCCGGCAAACTCCTCACTTAGTTTGAGCGTCTGGCTGGAGCTCCCTCTCGATACCAACAGGGTTTTTAACTTATACAATACTGACACTTGGTCTGTGCAGCGTCCTGTTGATGTTAAGATTTATATATAATCTGAAACAATCTGAAATGGCACAAATTCTGAATGACATTATCTGTATAAGAGCTCAAGGCGGTGGACTAGTGGCAGAAACTTGGACTATGGGCAGAAAAGGTCTCTGGTTCGTCTCTGGTTCGACTCCACGGAGAAACAACAAAAAGACGAACCTGGATTGATCTGTCCAAAAATCCAAGAGGATTCTCCCTACCCTGTCTAGTGCCCCTAGCAAGGCACCTTACTCCCCTAACATCTGCTCCCCGGGCGCCGTACATGGCTGCCCACTGCTCTGTATGTCCTGCACCAGATGGGTTAAAAGCAGAGGTTAAATTTCCATCCTTGCATGAGTGTGCCTGTGCATGTCTGTGCATGTGTTTGGGACAAATAAATGTATCTTAATCTGAATCTTAAACATAGACAAATATTCACTGCGATGGCCAGATCATATAAAACAAGTTCCAAATCCCCAACAACAACGAATGCAATATTCTTTTATATAATAAAAGTAAACGAACAGACTGTTTTCAGACAAACTAAATCTGTGAACACATATCTGCCTTTAAGGGTAGACCTTACCACATTTGACACCATTGAAATGCAGCTTGTGTGGACGGGGGGGGGGGCTGTAGCCTCAGACCTGCGAGGTGCTGCCCCTCATCCCAGCTGGTTCCACAGTGAGCCGGGCCCAGCGCTCCACTGCACATCAGAAATGACAGTCTGCCGAAGCCTCACGGACGACATCATTGAAGAACAGTAATGGTGGCAGGCTAATGCCACACTACTGGACACTGGACACTCTCCATACCTCGGCAGTGCCTTCATGTTAGGGTGCATGAATATCACATCCAGGCGGAGCGGACAAGAAGCCCTGTCAGGGTCTGATGCCCGACTAAACGTGCTTGACTTGGTGCCAAGCACACAAACACAGCTTTGGCTTGTGCACATAAAACATGGGAGAGTTGAAGCAGTGACTCCTCGTGCACTACACACTTTTTACATATCCACAAGCTGGAAACGCCATTCTTACTTTATGCTTAAGCTTAAAAGGAAACGTTTCACCCATATCTTGTTATTAAAGACAGAATAAAAAGAGACATGCTGCAGTTTGTTAAAATGAAAAATGGAATTAACGGTGACAGGTGATGCTGAATGATACTAAACATGTTGAAAGTTAAATAAGAGACGAACAGTAACTCCGAGAAAAAGCTACAAACTATTTCCCATGCAGGAGATGAACGCAAAATACATAAATTAGGAGGAGGTTGAGAAATGATTATCCTTGGTCGTATCCAATCAAAAATTAAATGTGTTTTCAGAATTTTCTCGCAGCATTGACATTCACTTCCTGTTTCATTTATTACACTTTCAGTCAGCGCTGGGACTCCTGCAAATCCTCACATATTTTCCTTTTTTTTCTGAATATAGATTGCACTCCTACACTGTGACAATTTCCAGCCCCAACAAAAGCAGGCAGGCTCTACTGCACTCAGCATTTATCTCATTCTGTTCGGGTGGGCTTCCATGTGCTACAATGGGTCAGTGCTAGATTGGTCACTCAGTGCAATTTCCTGCACAGCTGCAGCCAGGCATTGAGAGGGTCGGATAGAACACAGCACTGACTGTATTCTGTCTGCAGAAAACACATGCATGGACATACAGTGTGCATACTTGGGCTTAAATCTGACAGATGAATATCTGCATGCAAGGATAGGTGGTTGCAACATGCTGGAATTAAAAGCACCTGGAATATTTGACATGTTGAGTCACTTTAAATCAAACTTTGAAATGTAAAAATCTAATTTATCCACAAATCGGAGTGCAAATCTCTACTTGAAACGTGGCAGCTGAGACTGTGGCTTTGCCTCGTCACCCTAATGGCAGCAGAGAAGAGGAATCAATCCCTCATGGATCACATAACTTTGTGCAGCTGAACGTGCAGGAGCAGCCCGACAGAGAGGAGGTGGAGGAGGAGGAGGTGGAGGAGCTTTGCAGGAGCTGCAGCCCGAGGCGCATTCATCCTCGGGGCTTCGACTTGACTCCCACCGGCGCAGAGTCGATGTGTCAGGAAGCAGCAGCTGCTTTAACCCGAGAGGAGGAAGCAGAGAGAGAGAGGGAAAGAGAGAGAGAAAGAGAAAGAACCATTTTGGGGAGAAAAACGCCTCCATTGCAAAGATCTGGGTCTTTCCCACGCGTCCCTGTCACTGAATCCTGTGCGTAAAACTTCCAGCGGTTTGCTACATTCAGCCACATGGTTCGTTCCGATCGCCTTTCAACTCCTCAGGAAGTTGAGGAGGAATCATGGCTCCTCTCACTTCTTCTCCCTCCTCCTCCACCTCCTCTTACTCTCTCTTTAAAAGCTCCTCTTCCCTGTTTTCTGGAGTAAAAAGGAGGAGAGGAATCTGCAAACACACAGGACAGACGTGTGTGTCCCTCGCATTAGAAAGTGAAGTGAGGACTTACAGGCGGAGAGGAGGAGCAGACAGCCCGCTGCTGCAGCTGTGGATCCGCTCCGAGGTTTGTTCCACAGCATCCTGGAGGAGTCCTGTCCGAGCTGGAGGAGCAAGAAGCAGATCCCGGAGCATGAGCTTTGTGACAGGGCAACAATCAGAGAACACACAGGAGGAGCAGCAGCAGGAGGAGGACCAGCAGCAGCACTGGGGCTTCTCCTTCTCCCAGTTGCACAGGGAGTGGGTTTTGTTTTGTGCGGTGGAAGGAGGACTCCCCACTTTCCGTGCGAGGCGCAGGGACGCGCTCTGCTGGCGGGACTGGTTCACTGAGGCTGCCCCGGAAATAAGGTTCACTGTTTCCTTCATGATGTGGAACTCCTACAGATCTACACTAACCCTGATAGGATCTCAACTGGCTGTTCATCTGTTTTTTGTTTTTTTTCAATATTTTTATTAGGAGGTAAGGCACAGTAGAACAAGAATCAATGTCAAATTTACATTGAGTGTCACATAATCTCTGTACGACAATTAACAATATAAAGAGATATTGACACCAAGAAAAATACAACACTGTGCATCTCGATGGGTTAAGAGTAAAATATACAGCCTACCTCCTTGGATGTTTTTCTTAATTAAAGGACCACATGAACGTGGTCCTGCGAACAATACATTACACAATTCAATGAAAATAATAATAATGATAAATAAATAACTGAAAATTCTATTAAGTAATAATTAAGTATTAAAGCTGCTCAGTATAAATAAATAAAAATAAAAAATAAAAAGAATAAGTAAATGAATAAATAAAAAGGAAGAAGAAAGAGAGAAAAGAGAGAGAGAGGGGGGGCGTCGATCAGGGGGCAGGGACTGGAGAGAGTGGAAGAATGTAAGAAAGGGAAGGCACTTATTATAAAATTTGTTAGAGCTACCTCGGCTGTTCATCTGTGAAGGAAATAATGACACGTACAAAAATATAAATATACAAATCCAGCTGTCAAAGGGATAGTTCACCCAAAAATTGAAATTCACTCATTATCTACTCGTCAATATGATGGAGGGTGGGTTAAGTGTTTAAGTCCCAAAAACACTTTTTGAGTTTCAGGGGTAAACAGTGTTGCAGCCAAATCCAATGGTATTTACCCAAGTGTCCATAAGACCTAATATTCAAATTCGACATGAAATGGCGTCATTCACACCATGTTTTCAGTCTTAATGTCTTCTGGTATCCTTCTCCTAGTCACTGCAGATATCACCTGTTCACGCCATATTCACACGTAGCCTGGTAGGATCTCAAATGGCTATTCGTCTGTGAAGGAAATAATGATTCATAAAAAAAAAATTATTTTGAATTATAAAAAATCAAGCTGTTGAAGGGATAGTTCACCCAAACATTTAAATTCACTCATCAGAATCAGCAGCAACAACAATATATACAGTAAGAACAATAAGTTATGGGCATGTGAGGTGCTAAGGTGCAATGATTGGGAATATATATAGGATTCCTCCCCAATATGTTAGATGGAGGGGTGGGTGAACACTTTTGCAGTCTCCATGGGATAAACAGTGTTGCAACCAAATCCAATTCAATTGAAGTAAATGGTAACGACTATTTCAAATGTAAAAATACAACTGAAAAAAAACACATAGCACGCCTCCATACTGCTCCTGTGGTGTCATCCAAGTGTCCGCCAACCCCGGCATTCAAATGGCATCATTCACACCATATTTTTACACTTGATGTCTTCTGGTATCCTTCTTCTAGTCACTGCAACTATCGCCAGTTCTTGCAATATTCACATGTTATCGCAAGAAACTCTAAAAGTGTTTTTTGGACTCAAACACTTCATCCCTCTATCCTCTATCGGCATGTTGGTGAGTAGATGAGTGAATATTCGTTTTTTTGGTGAACTATCACTTTAAGTTCGTTCAGAAAATGTCTTGCTCTATTGAGCCAAAGTTCAACATTCAAACCTATTTAAATTATATATTGATGTTAACCGGAGCAAGGCAACACATCTTCACAGGAATCAGCAAATGTTTGGCCTGCTGTTTGGTCTTTTTATCTAATTAGATGAGAATCAATAATTGCTAATCGATAGTTGCCCCCCCGATCTGAGCCTCCAAAACAAAATCTCCCATCCAGCTCGGCATCTCAGGGAACGATTCTGATGTCTGTAAAATCCTGAAACTTTTTTCACAGAGAA
The DNA here is from genome assembly GCF_963576545.1 of Limanda limanda. Classification (NCBI taxonomy): domain Eukaryota; kingdom Metazoa; phylum Chordata; class Actinopteri; order Pleuronectiformes; family Pleuronectidae; genus Limanda; species Limanda limanda. The sequence goes on along the minus strand of NC_083641.1, from coordinate 23,821,056 downwards.
AACGAACGTGTTGCAAACTGAATGACTCAAACATGGCTCTGATCCTTGTAGGTCTCCCGCTGGTCTCTGGATTTAGAATTGCGGAAGCAGGCGTCATAAATGTCATGAGGAAAACTTGTTATTTCTTGAGCCATGTAAAACACGTCTGTAGTGGAAAAGGTCAGTGATGACAACGTGCAGACCCGGTACACGGTCGAGTTTTAATGACCTAACATCCCAGTCTTCCAGTTCAACTCCTGCTCAGCTGGTTGCTATAGTCACACTTGCAGAAGCAACAAGGGATAATTGATCAAAACTTTTCTTTTCCGACTCCTCTTTCTTTGTTTTTTCTTGCTTTGTTGATTTAGTTTTTTCGAACTAAAGCTTGAGTTCGCCCACGCTGACGAGTGACTTCACTGTGTGGCTCAGTGGCGACAGTCTGAGGAGTTGACACCTTTATCATTGTTATTAGAGCACAGAGATTAGTCACATCGTTGGTTTCCAGCAGAACTTCAACTTGAGTGGGAGTTTAATACGCCTCAGTAATTGGAATCACCTCTGGGGGTTTGCCAGGCTTGTAAATATGTTTTTTTACTAGTTTCATTACCGAGATACTGTGTTTGTTCTCTTTTGTTGTATCTGCACCTCAAAACAACAAACACACGACTGCACCACGACATGGGAATTTATATTTACCACTTGTTTCAGAGATTTGCTGAGTTTTGAAAATCATAGATTGAAGTGAATGTCTGTTTTTTTGCTGAAAGTTGTAAAGAGCTGAATAACCCAACAGAGAAAAGAGAAACATCTCAGCTCTGTTTGAAACTGACATGATTTAGCATTTAAATTATGAGGATTGTTCAGTCCTGCACTTCACTGTGGCTCAGGAGGAAGAGCAGGTCGTCTACTGACCAGAAGGTCGATGGAAGGCCTCGGGCAAGACACTGAACCCACAATTTACATATTTAATATGGAAAAACTTTATATAGAAGTGCTGTATGAATTTGTGTGAAAAGCAGTATATATATATATAAATGTACCCAGTTTTACTTTATTTTGTTTTTTGCTTTACTTACTTAAATCTACTTTAAACACATTTACCTCTGAAAATGTGTCTTATTCTGTTTATATATATATATTCCCAATAGAATATAATTAACTTGAGTAGTTGACAACCTGTTATAAGGCCCACAGTTTCTGGCAGAATAGGTGCTCGACTTTCACAGCAGCATAATTGTTTATCTTCAGTTGTGGAAACCGTATTCCTGACATCCAGTGAAGGCAGCGTTCCTCCAGATGAACTTTGATCAGTGCACATATGTGACAGTGAACACGTCTTTCTCCCGGAGCTAAAAACAGCAAAACCAACAGAGCGTCCCCCTGAATGTTTGTCTCCACTGACTAAAAATGAAAGAGCACGTTTGTGGACATTGGCTGATGTTTGATTTCAAAGAGGAACAGTAACATTTACTTCCAGAAGCAACGTGTCTCCAGTTCACTGTCACCGAAGCAGCTGCATGTTTTTGTCTAATGAAATTCTCAGCTCTGTGTTTATTTTGTTCTCAGTTGGAGAGTTTTACATGAGCTGAAATATTGAAAATCTCCACAGGACTGTATGAACACGATCATATTTCATTCTCTGAGGGAAAGATCCCACTGGGTTTCACTTCAGCCTGCTGGGTGGAACCAGAAAACACACAAACCTGTGAAGAGCTGCGAACTATAATTAAGAGTTTCCACCCCGATAATTTCTGACTTCCACTTCCTAAATTACAGTTTCCCTTCTCCCTCTGTAAGTGCTTAAATTCACAGGAACATTTCTGAATAATTCAGAGCTCCCGCCGCTGTGAGGATAATTAGTTTATAGAGGCTAATATTTGCTGAGATTAAAAAAACAAACATGAGAATAACCTGCCGTTGGTTACTGTTATCGTTTGTTAACATTAAACTGCTCTCACACACCCTCAGGAAGGGGAGCACTGCACTGTGTGTGTGTGCGTGTGTGCGTGTGTGTGTGTGTGTGTGTGTGTGTGTGTGTGTGTGTGTGTGTGTGTGTGTGTGTGTGTGTGTGTGTGTGTGTGTGTGTGTGTGTGTGTGTGTGTGTGTGTGTGTGTGTGTGTCTGGGTATGATTTCAATGAATGGAAGCCCAACTGAATATTAATAACATTGTGAGAACACTTGATCGACTGAGTCAAATTGCATTCACGCACAGTTGGATACACCTCATCTCGTTTTGTCACACTTTATTTTGCTTGCACAAACATGATTGTGTACCTCTATTCCCTCGATTCTTCACTGTCACATGTTCCAAAATGTTACTGATGCCACATTTTTAGTCTGCACGTCGATTAGCTGCAGGGAGAGTCTCTGTTTTCTATATTCTAGCCTCAACAGGCAATTTGTTAAACCCATGAAGGTTATGAAGAAGTCCCACAGCCAGAGCTTTCCTATAAACTCTGATGTGTCCGATGATTTAGATTGAAAAATGTATGTGTGAGGAAATTGAAAGTATGCAGGCTTTTATTGATACTATCTTGAATGCAACAAGATCAGATGAAACATTTATTACAGAGATAATTCGTCGCATCTCCAAGATAAAGAAATAAATTATGTAGATTAGAGCCTTTATCACTAAAATGGTAATAATCATATTTTCAGCATCAGGCAGTTTGCGCTGTGAGATTAAATTCTCTGTACAACAGAACAGCCAGTAGTTTGTCTAAAAATGAATTAACAAACTTTCTGGCTCCAAGTGACAAGTTCAATATTAAACCCCAAAGCCTTTTAGTTCGGTTTTACCCTCAACCAGCAAATTACGTGACATATTCATGCACTTTTGGTGTAAAATGTATTACCCATGCATCTGATTTAAGACGTCTTGAATAGGGACAGAAAGGGTTGAATGATGTGATGGGGAATGATATGAGAAAAGCAAGAAATGCCGAGTGATTAAATGTGATATTACTGCAGGAACTTGGCTTCTTGGCGTAATATTAATTCGCCGGTTGGTGCTGAAATGTCTGGCTCTTCAAATGAATGCTAAATTCTCCAGTTTGACTTTAGATTTCTCTGTCGTCTGTTTGGTGCCAAGCAGGAAGAGTACAGTCAGTTTTTATAGCTTTTTAGCTAAAGACACATCTGTCCGCTTAAAGTTGAGGCCACCAAACCAAAAACAATGAGCCAACAGATTCACACCACTTCATCTATGAGGGACCTCTCTCACATGCAAGTTGTAATGTATATAGCTGCATTAAGGCTGCATTAATTTAAAGGTTCAGTGAGTAGGATTTAGTGACCTCTAGTGGTGAAGTTGCATGTTGCAGCTGAACACTCCTTCACCTCACCCTCCCCTTCCAAACATAAGAGAGCACCTGTGGTAGCCTTCATTTGTCATAAAAACTCAAAAGGTTTAGTTTGTCCAGTTTGGGCTACTGTAAAAAACATGGCGGCCTCCGTCGAGAGAACCGGCTCCTGATATAAATATAAAGTATTTAAATATAAAGGACAATAATTTGTACAATTTAGATGAAACACACTAGTGAACATACTACTAGGATTATTTTATATTACATTTCTGCCAATAGATCCCTTTCCCCCTAAATCTTACACACTGAACCTTAAAGTATTTGACTCGATCATATAAAAAAATATCTACATGAGCACTTTCCATTACTTCACACATTAGTGCATTTTGGTAGAAAATCACTCACTAGATTGATTCCCTTGAGTCTCAGTAAAATGTGCTGCACAGCCCGAAGACATGAATGTCGCTGCTGCTTCATTCTAATGCTAATGAGGTCCCAGTGCTTTCCTGGTTCACTTCATGCAAACATCAACGTGGGCAGTTGTGTGTGTGTGTGTGTGTTTCACAATGTGAATGAAAAGAGCCTGAAGTTTACAGAAAGAAAATCTATTTCTTCATTGAAAGCATCTTAATTTATTTTCTTTTTTTTACTTCTTACGATCTATTGTTGGAAACGACCACATGATTACATTTACCCGCAATTCTCCTCATTGTTTCAGTATATTTAACTTGCACCTTCCTTATTATATCGGATGCTGCAGTTTCCCCGCGTGTGATCAATACAGTTTCATCTCATTCAGTGGACTGCAGTTCCTCAGTGCTGCTTATGAGCGGGTCGATACCAGGCAGCGGGGGGGAGGTCAGGTCTTGTGGTGGCTCCACAGTATAAAAGCCTTTCAGAGCGCCGCCGCTCGATAGCTTGTTAGTATGCTCGCCAATTTCATGACAGGGTCTGAAATGCAAAAGAAGGCACACACACACACACACACACTAAACATAAATCTGACTGTAATAGGACTTGCACATATGTACAGTAGTGTTTTGCAGTTGTAATGGGTGTAACTCACCCAGACTTGTGTTCCACTGAGGTAAAATGTGGTTTTAATCTTCCTGGATGTCGATGTCACTGATGGATTTCGGCGGAAGTCTCGCCGACTGCAATTATGCCACGAGAGGAGCAGGCCCAGTTCAATTCAGTTCAATATTCGTGGCAGTGAAGAGAGACAGAGAGAGGCAAACACCTCACTTCACTCAGATAATGAGATAATCATTTGTGAAATAACGCAGCTCACCTGTAGCTCCCCTCCGTCAGCCCCGGCCGTGTCAGGATGGATTTCCTCAGGCCGCGGTGTTTTTACAGTGAAGGTCTCGTGAGCTGGCACACTGAGGGGATGGATCAGAACCTCATAGGGGACGGCAGGGTGCATCCAGGAGGACTGGATGTGGGTGCTCCAGCTCTCAGACTGCCCAAAGGTCCCTGGGGATTCAAACTCTGCATTGTAATGTTTCACCAGATTGTGGCAGCGAGAGAGTGTGACAAACCAAAACTGTCGCTTCTTCAAATGTCACGATGTCTGGATGCAGTTGGAATAAGTTTTCTACAGCAGCGTTTTACTGAGCTGCACACCCCTGCTACACACACACACACACACACACACACACAAACACACACACACACACACACACACACACACACACACATACACACACACACACACACACACACACACACACACACACACAGACACACACGACCGTCTCTACATGACTTCAGAGGACATTACTTTGATTTACGTTGATATCCTGGGGCCGGTTTTTCAAAGGTAATCTGATCGGATTACGGCGATCGGATTGGATCAAATCTTGAAAATGGGTATTTCAAAAGAAAAAAAGGATTCAGAAATTGGATTGGATCACGTAATCTCAGCTTGTTGTTGATCCGGATCAAACCTTGAGTTTGGGTTTTTCAAAACTTTTTGGTAGGATTGGGATCATTGTGATCCCAAAAATCAGGATTAAACTGATCCCAGCAGGAGGGTGGATTCATGGTGGATATCAGTAATAAAACTAGGTAACTAAAATTGGTTAGTTAAATAATACAACATTTATATCATGCATTTTACAGTATTTATATTTATTCATCAATTTCACTTGAATTGTTCAACAGGAAGTACATAAAGTAGGTAGGCTATGTAGGGCAACAAAAGACCACGCTGAAGCCAAGAACAGCCAAACAGGCAACAACCCATGTAAGAGGGGTGAATACACAGACATAGTCCTTGATATTATTGGAGGTGAAAAGTTGGAAGCTCTGCATGGGATCCAAGATGTTGTAGAGGATGGTGAGCCTGTGATGACAGCAGAAAGTGAGCCTTCTTCAGAAACATTTATTCTTAATCTCAGCCCTGTAATCGAGGGAGAAGGTCAATCACAGGTGGAGCCAGAAGGCCTAGTTCCCACAGGACCCCCAGAGAGAGGCTCAAAGCACCCAAAGAAAGATGACGCCTATAAGGTACTTCTGAAAAAAGAGACTGAAAGGGCAGAAGAACAGATCCATCTAGCAGAGGAACAGTTTATTCTTTCCCGACTGCAGCAATCCAAGGCCAGACTTGAGATCCGCCTCCTAAAGGCCAAGCTTGGACAAGCTGGTCTCTCCACAGCAGATGAAGCAGATGATGATGATGATGATGTATTGGACATTTAAGCCTTTTTTTATCCAGTTCAATTCAATAAATCTTTGTTTGAAACCTGTTCGAAACATCCATAATGTATTTGTGAGTAAAGTATGTATTTATTTATGTATTTGTTGTAGGTCTCAGATGAGTGGACTGCCTGTTTCCAAGAAATGGACAATGGAGGGGGATGTTTATATTGTTTGTTTGCTGTTTCGTTCAGTCCTATTTTCTGTTCAAATAAAGCATATTGGAGTGACCCCACACTATTCTACCTGTTGTTCTTTACATAGCTACATTGTGATAGTCCCATTTAGACCACAGGTAATCCGGATTTGGTAATCCTGAAAAGTTTGAATCCGGATCAGAGTAATCCAATCCCACATTGCTTTGAAAAACCAACATAAAAATAAAATGGATTACGTGATCCTGGATAGCAGAAAAAGAGATTTCCAAATCTGGATCAGTTTGATCCAGATTAAAACTTTTGAAAAACCGGCCCCTGGAGATTTACTCGAACCTTGATCTCCGTTACTATTTGACAAACCCTTACCTTAACTCAGGGGTTCCCAAACTTTTCAGCCTGCGACCCCCAAAATAACAGTGCCAGAGACTGGGGACCCCCAACGACACTGGAGGTGGTTTATAATGTTGCGCACAGCCACGCACATGCACTTTGCGTGCGTGCGTGCGTGCGTGCGTGCGTGCGTGCATGCTTGTGCATGTCTGCTCAGGCAGCCTCTCCTTCTCCGCTAGCCTGTTCTGTTCCTGTGGCCACCTCGAATTGGTTGGTATTAACCAACGTTTCATTGTGACTGTCAATAATTTTCAGCTGCTTTCCAAAAGAGTTTTGGCCAGCTACCGTGTGACTGGTGCTGCTGTAAATTGAACTGTCGCTAACCTGTGTCGTAAGATAAATAAAGGTCAAATGTCATTTTTGTGGAGGAAAAAAAGGGGAGAAAAAAGAAAAAAACTGATGGGAAATGTGTAAGCTATTTTATTTAGTGACTCTTATTTTGAAGAGGGGTTTTACCAGAAGGATGTGCTGTACTAAAAGGCTGCTATGTCTCCTGTGTCTTCTTTAGGCTGAGGCCTTATTCAATACAACAACTAAACGCTCGCCTACAATTGCATGGTTTTATTCTAATATCAACTCATATGTATATATTATACATATATATTTTTTTATAAAAAAAATAAATAATTGTATTTTTTTTTTGGAATGCATTTCGCGACCCCGCCTCTGTGTCTCGACCCCCACTTTGGGAACCTCTGCCTTAACTAACCTAAACCTAAATCTTACCTTAAAATATGCCTGCACCTTAAAATGTAATGAAGTCCCCAATATGTGACTGTGCAAACTGATTTTGGTCGCCACAACATGATTAATACCTGGACCACACACACACACACACACACACACACACACACACACACACACACACACACACACACACACACACACACACACACATACACACACACACGTCTACTTTTTTCAGATTAACTTGAAAACAACCCCCTGCCCACATAAAAATACTTCACAAGTGAAAGTTCTGCATCAATAATTGTTCTCAAGTAAACATACAGAATTACGTGTGTGTGTGTTGTTATCAACAGAACCTAATTGATACACTGTAAACCCGGGGCAAGGTAATAAACGTGCGTAGGAGGTCTGATTATTCACCAGCTCTTAGACACAACATAATTAAACTGCCATGTAGATTTCAGAGTGCACTGTACTGGACGGGTACTTAAAGTCGACAGGACACACACACACACACACAGAGTGGGAGGATTACAGGGGCCAAACAGCTCATTTTCACACCAGGGGCCCCTGGTGGGTTAAGCCAGCCATGTGGACCTTTACACTGAAATGAACATATACACATAAAGAACAGTTTTTACCTTGAGCGCTGCACCTTGCTCAAGATGAATGTTGCTAATGTTGTATGGAAATTGATGATGTCTGGAACGAAGGGGACTGACGGATGCAAAAAACGACACCCACCTATGAAATGTCCACGGGAGCTCCACAGACGCACGGTGTAGTCTGTGGATGAGGTGAGCACCACTTGATCATTGTCAACAATCTGCAGGCTGGACGGGAATAAAGAGACATGAGACCAAATGGGAGATGGCATTTCTGGCAGACCACTCTAAATCATCCGCGGTGTTGGCGGGTCTGACGGTGAACGCAGCCCGGGCAGCACCTCACTTGCAATGATCGTCTGCTCAAGGCCCTCACACACACACGCACAAACACACACACACACACACACACACACACACACACACACACACACACACACGCTAAGTCCACTCTACACCCTGTCTGTCTGCAGCAAGAGGAAGTTAAGTTGTTTGTGCTGCCACCGACATCCCAGACTGAGGACGACTGGTTCCACGCACAGGGAGTTTTAAGTGTTCAACAAGTTAAAGGTTAAGAACACAACGGAAAGTCGAGTTGCTCTTTGACTGCAGACAGCCAATGATTTTTCCTTTTCTTTGTAAACTGATGACAAGAGGATTCTATGTCCTTGAAAAAGTGTCTGTATTTTTCACCTACCCAGAAACTCTGCTGGTGTGGGCACGCCAGACGTTTTCAGCTGAATGAATAGAAAGAAATTAAGTTGTCAGCACAGCTACATATTCCCACTGCATGTGTAATTAAAGGCAAGAAAATAAAATTAAGGGATGAAGCCAACCTCTGGGTGTTTTTAGCTCGGGGGAAAACTTGCTCATGTCGAAAATGTAGATGTAACCGATTCGGTCGGCAGCGTAGAGCAACGTGTCCTCCTCTGCTTTCGCCAGTTTTGTAATTTTTTGCTGGAATCTAGACTGAGAAATGGAAATAAATCATCAAAATATACAAGTACCTGCACAATGTCAACAATGGCTATTTGTCATAGTTTGGCACCAGCTCTCTCTCTCTCACTCACACAGAATAAAGATGGAGCACATTCCCCTGGATAAGGGTCCTCTCCGAATAAAATAATCAGGCAGGCAACACATGGTAGAAACTAATCATGAGGAAAGTAAGACTATGTGTGAAAATGAGAGCAGCTTGTATTGTGAAGAGCCATTGTTGCCAGTTTTAAAAACACAAATGTAGATTTTTCTGTGTCTCTTGTGAAAATTATTCACACTTTTATGCCGATTAGCCTGAAAAGACGTTTTCTGCTTTGTTTAGGAGAATTACACGAACACATATATTTTATTTGAGCTTTGGGGAGTTGCTCCTATATTCATTCACATCCCGTTAATCAGGGTCTCTGCTTTGCAACAGCTGCAAGAAAAGGTACCTTCCAGTTGTTTAAAAGCTTATGGAGCGAAGCAGAGAGACGGAATTATTCTTTAATCAGCAAATTTGAAGAGAGAAAGCAAAGTGAAACTGGAGCGTCATTCCTTGACATTCAAAAGTCAAACCGAGGAACATTGTGGAGTAAAGAATCTTACGGCTTTGAAGCTGCTCAGGAACTTTCCTCCGCTGAGCACTTGCCAGACATTAATACAACCTTTACGAGAGACAATACATAATTTACACTGTATTAAAAGACATTGTGGAAGATCGTAAAGTGAAATCATGTGTTATAATTAGTAATTAATTTCCCCAACGCTCACCCGTGGCCCCGGAGGACAAGAGAAGCGTGGCAGAGGAAACCTTTAGGTTCTTCAGGAAAATGATGCTTGGAACACTCAAGTCCAGTCCTGCAAAAACAAGTAAAACAGGGTTTTGTTTTAATGAACGCAGCACATTCATCTTTCAGTTTGAAGCTACATCACCTTCAGCATTTTGGCATTGGGCTGCAGGAGGGGGGGCAATCCGACACTGTATCCGTCCAGAAACCACGTTCCACACGATAATCTCTCCATCATAGCTGCTGGTGGCCAGGAGAGAGGGGGGGCACTGGGCCACACAAAGGATGTCGTCGCTATGGCCGTTTTTCTGAAGAGGGACAAAATGTGAGTCTCTCTAACGACTGGAACATAAAACAAGTTTATTACAGCCAAGTAAAAATAATGTGCAGTACATCAAACAATGTGACATTCTTTTCATTTGAGTCATGACCGATGTTATGAAGCATTCCTGACTTTGTTATCCTGGCAACAGCCAAATATCTCAAGAATGCTGAGAGATATGTTGTAAAAACATGCAGCACGACTTAGGAATGAGCTGAATAGATGTTGGGGGTCAAAAGTCAGCTGTGGCCTCATAAAACACATATTTTGAATCGTGAATTCGATGTCTCCAGAACACCTCCAGGTGATCAGTTCAAATTTGGTAAAAATGCTCAAAAGTTTTTCGGTCTCTTGAACACAACATCTTAGGAACACCTTGAGTAAGGTTGTTAAAATTTGACACAAACGTTCACCTGGACTTAGAGATGAACTGATTCGATTTTGGTGGCTGGGGGTCAAAGGTCAATGGCTCAGTGACCTCACATTCTTGGGAAAGGCTCATGTCAGAATCACGATATCAAATGATGCCGTGAATCACCTTTTCCTTCTTTTCCACACGAAATGAAATGTGTTAAACTAGTTTTAACACATCCCGACAGACGTATAAAACATGCAAATTAAGTCTTAAATTTCCATTTTTTTTATCTGTACTAAAACCAAGGTGTGAGAACAACAAGTTACTTCCCAGAGACAACCGTCGACTTACTCAGTTTCCTGCTGCTGCTGATGGAGGCTTATATGTATCAGACATTGCACAGACATGAGACGTTTGACAGACAGGATGTTGAACTGGCTCTTTTGCCTTGTCAGTTTATAAATGATCAGGGTGCAGCTGTACGTCGAAAGGTTGCCGATCAAATATGTGTTACTCTGAGGAGCTGAGGAGTCTCATTAAACTGCTGCGAGGGAAAAGGATGATATTAATGTCAGAGCAGCACTGAGCCAAAGTGCGCCACACGTTCTGGTGAAGCCGAGTTGATATCAAACGCGTGAGCGAGCTGACAAGCCAAACATTACTCCTGCTGCCGTAACTCACACTGATACAACGTGATTCATCCGGTTCTTTTGGGAACGTTTGCTCCGAGCGACGCCGCCGAACAAGAAGCCGGCACGAGGCAAACCGGCAAAAGCAGATGGGATTCTTGAGCCTCCATTATGCTCTGTTTCAGTGAGAAACATCAAGCTGAACTGGGCCACGTTTTGAAATATTAATGAGATGCAACACAAGACTGACCATCTGGAGGAACGGAGGAATTCACAGTGAACCCGAGCTCAGGCGGATCAGAGGAGGAGGCTGATATTCAGTATGTGGGACAAGCCATTGATCTTCCTCCTGCAGGCCATTAATGAAAAACAATTTCAAGAGAGCGCTCAGCAGATAATCAAAGGGGTCTCTCTCTTCTTCACGGCAAATGTAATGCAATCTTTCTGCTCTTGTAATGGGCCTTGGGGGGGCGAGAGAAACCAGCAGCCGTAAGAAAGAGATGACAGGAGACGTCTTCCAATGGACGTCTCAGCTTTCAGTTCTTGACCTGTGAGAGGTCACATGGCCACATTACACAGGCGTCGTGAGATAAAGGGGCTGTGATCTACTTGGGGACTGATTCTAAAGCCGAGAGCACGAATCACCTACAGAGAAGTGACCCGTTCTTATTATTGAAGCTTAGGAGTGATTTTATCTGATAATGCAGTGAAGCTTTGCCGGATTTAGAGCTCTAGTGGTTATTACATCTTTTAAGCTTTGCATTATGTCTTGTATCATACCATTTCCTCTCCCTCAGCCTCAACCCTTGATATAAAGAACCCTTTGCTAGGTAGTGTCCACTTAATACAGAGCCACAAGGGGTAGGGCTAGAGAATCTTCCCCTCGGAATTCTGACCCCATTCACTACGTCCTCAGCAGTCGATTATTACAATGAGAAACCAGTTCAACTAATAATATTATATTAACAGCTGTGACACATCCGACCACTTTGCAGGACACATAAATATAATGTCTACCAAACATCATTCTAGCGTTAAGGTCACCATGTCCTCCACCTTGGAACTGTAGGTGCCGACCCTCAGATAAAACCCATAGGAGCTCACCAGCGGTCAACTGGACATTTATTGTAGTGGTAAATATACGAAATATGATCTTATGGATGTGGACCGATCACAGTTTGATAAAGTTTTAAGGTTTAGTAAAGGATCTTGGCCTGGATTAAAATAAGCACTGTAATGGTTACAGTAATAGACATGCAGTTAAGGCTAATGACCCATTCATCGTTCCCAACCTCCTTTTTTTTTTGCTCAATGCACAGTAGTCATGCAACAAAACTTTTGCTGCAAATTTGAGAGAGGAGGAAGAAATCGTACAAAGATCAAATACTGAGGTAACACCCTGAGACACTGTGGTGGGAGCACTGGGGGCATTTAGTGCAGAGTCTGTGTGCTGGACTGATAAAACCCTCCTCACACTTCAGTGAGAGCTCAGACTCTCGGAGCACAGACGACAGGTCAAAGCTCGGCTGCACTGGCAAAATCCATGCGATGGGGAAAAGCTCAACAATGTGTGAGTGAGGGGAAACATGACTAGATATGATCATTTGATTAGTAAAGTGCTGTAAATACGATATACAGTGATCTAAATATGAAAATAAACCTTTCAAAATGGAAAATCGTAATGGAAAAACTGGGAGACTTGGAACAGGGTAAGGAGAGGAATGAAAGGAGAGATTCAGTGCTGGAGTTAAACATTTTTCTGCAGGCGGTGCTGAACAGAGCAGAGCAGAGATCAGGGACGCTTTGTTACCCATTTCTCTCTAAGCTTTTCTAGACAGTCAGCAAAATCAATTCTTAGGACCGAGACCACTGTGTCCTCTGTGTGTCTGTGATGTGAAAATAGAAGCAGCGGGGGGGCTTCAACCTCACTGTCAACCTCACTGAAGCTGGAACAGTCACTGAGGTAAAGCATGGACCGAACTGGAATCCAAACTTATTAAAAATCACATATATGCTTATTATATGTATCATAATAATATAAATATGTTGTATGTCAGCATTTAAATGGTGTATGGCTCAATTTGGGGCTATAGATGGATCATATTTTATAAGCTGATTATGCACATCATGTTTTTCCAATGATTTATAATCTGAAACATGTCTTGCACGGCTGTAAAATGAATGTAGAGGTGTAGAAAGGGAACTATGTTCAAGACCTGGATAAATACACAGAGTTGATTCAACTTTTTGAAAAGGAGAATAAATGATTTTATGAAACCAAAGATGAAAATCACACGTGTTTTTTTCAATGATCAGATAAATGGAGTAAGGTGGAAGTTGAGTAACTGCTGCTGCTGTATATTTGCAATCACTCATTCAGCTCACAACAAAAAAGAGACAATTTGTCATCTTGTTGCTTTCAGCACAGAGAGCTGTGCTTTTTAGAAAATAGTAGAATAAAGACTGAATCCCTCCGATGTTTATGTCTTTCTGAAATACACGTCAAAGGGAGAATACTATCTCAGAGCCCGTTGAAAAACATATCGTTATTTCCTTTTGTCAAAGTTGCTGTGGAGACAGTTTTCTGATAATCACCAGGTCGTCCTGCCACGAAGGCTGCGGCCGCTGCACATGACGAAGGTCCTCGGGTATGTCCTGGCAAAATAAGAGCAGATGTCCATATAACGAAAATAATGGCTTGTATAGAAACTCACCGCACATTCATACTCTTATTATCAACCTGACAATGAGAAGAAGATTCATTTGCCAAGCAGGATATGAAAAGAATGTGCACACTATTTCCCCCAATTGTCTGGTTTTATAATGAAATTCCAAACAGCCGGTATGTGGCATGAACTACCAATCTGTTCAGAAAGGAGTTCAGCTGGAAATGACAAGGTAAACAAATGCAAATGGGACACAATGTGATGGAGGGGTGGAGGAATTGGGGGAAATAATGGGAATATGATTTCGGGAAATACAACTGTCAAATAACACCTCGTGTTCTGCCTCCTCTTTCATACTCACTGAGTAAATGTCAATCATCCTGTCCCGGCCGACAGACATCACATAGCTGGAAGGAAATAAATTGCACAAGCTTCAGCGTGGATTCAAATTTCCACCGAGTCGAGAGCATTCGCCAGAGATCACATCATGACTCACCCGTTCCTGTGAACTTTCATAAAGATGCAGTCGCACACCTCGCGACATTTACCGTCTACACAAAGAGTCAGAGTGTATTTATTTCATAATAATTGGGTAAGGTAGTGTTTCAAACTTGTTTGTTTTCAGTGAGTGGTTACATTTATAATACTTACCCTTCTTTAGCGTCTTTAAGCACTGACCGTTGTTGAAGTTCCAGATTTTTAAACATCCGTCCCTTCCACCGGTGACGAGTCTGTAAACACAGCAACATAGTGTAAGAACAACATATTCTCTAAAAAGTGAAACATGACAGATTTCTGGACTCTGTACCTCCTCCCTTTGAGGTCAAAGGTCATGCACGTGACGGCGGGCAGATCAGGCGTGCCACCGAACTCAAACACTTGGCGGCCGCTGTCAAAGTCCCAGACCTTCACCAACTGGAACCAGGAAGAACATCACTTCATTGTGCAAATTTAATCATTAAATATAATGTTTTGACAACAGACAAACTGGATTCATTCTGCTGGTCAAGCCGACCTTATGTGTCTGTGATGCTGTGAAGTAATAAATAACTCACAGATCCTTCAGTGCAGCTGACAACTTGACGGAACTCCTCGCTGTAGCCGCAGCACATCACCGGCTCGTCGTGGGAAACCGTCAGACGGCTGCAAATCTGTGGCCTAACCAAGGAAACAGAAACAGAACAACATGCAGGTTCATATAATGTAGATGCAGTCATCTCTGAGGAGAAAATATATAAAAATGCTGATTTCCAGCTCTTTGTTTTATAAAGAGTTGCTTTATAAGCTCAGGCCTCCTCAAAGGGCTAGTTCACCCAAACTATGTGGGTGGGTGAAGAGTTTGAGTCCAGAAAACACTTCTGGAGTCTTGGGGGTAAAGAGTGTTGCAGCCAGATCCAATACAATTCAAGTGACTAGTGACTCCTTCTTCAGACATAATAAAACAACAGAAAAAACATAAAATGCCTCCATACTGCTCCGGTGGTGTTATCCAAGACATTCTGACATTTATATTTGACTTGAAACAAGGTTATTCACACCTCGGTTATTATCCTCTGGAGTTACGTTTGCACGCTGACATTCAGAAACAGTATAGAGGCATTCAATTATTTTGTTCCAAGGTTTTTTAATACGTTTGAAGAATCGGTCATCATTTACTTCAATTGTATTGGATTTGGCTGCAACGCTGTTCACCACTGAAACTCCAAAAGTGTTTGGTGGACTCAAACACTTCACTCGCTATCTTCTCACCTCGTCCACTTCCTCCTCTCACCTGCAGCAGTTGTGAAAGCAAACTGTTGCAACTCTAGCAGATACTGAAAATAAGTACTAGAACCATAATTGATGGAAATCCACGTGTACATGAATCTGATCCAAGAGATTTCAGAGTGAATTTTCACAGCAACAAAGATGACAGCAGGACGTCTCTGATCTGAAACTACATTACAACCATTTCTTGCTTATTGTGACAGACGCACATAACACTGGATTCACACTCTCTAACACAATCTGCCCAAAGAAGCAAATTCTATAAGCCGACGTGCCCATTTTAGTTGTTGCTAAAATGCTGAGTGGAGTGGAAAGCTTTGTGCCGTGAGGAAATAAAAAAAAGCTAATGTTGCGAATAAAATGTTCCTGCTCAGTCGCTGAATGACTAGTAAACCTGCTCCATTGCTTACTTCTACGCTGGAGTACATTAACTGCCTATAGTAGGATTCAAGACGTCTATTCTGGGAGAGCCGGCTGCGCTCGGAGCGGATAAATGTAAAAAGAAATGAGCTCAACACAGAAGGAGAAGGAGACGCCTGACGCCTGAGATCTTGTCTCGAAGGAATTACTTTCACATACTTTAACCTCAATCTTGGAAATTTTGAGATCATGTTTAATATGGACCTCCGACAGTCGAACATTATTTATATGACTTTTAAAATCTGTGTTTCTGTTTAAGAGTGGGAGGTTTAATCTTCTTCAAAAGTCTTTCACACACCATTATCCTTAAGGAAGAGGAGTATTTTCAAAGTAGCTTCAGAACACATTGGGTCTTATGATGAATAACGCACAAAGGCACAACAACCAACCTTATCTTGAGTGATAGAACAGCCAGGCAGTCTGCTGCGATGAAGACGGATTTCAAGGCCGGTGAATACGAACATGCAGAAATGTCTCCTTGAATCCCGCTCGCTTTAGAGTCGACCGTGATCAGACAGCACTGGTCCTGAATATCCCAGATCTGAAACAGAGGGGGCACCAAGTGAAAGATGAGATTGCATCATTTACTAAAGTAAAGGTAAGTAAAAGTAGAAGAACTGCATTTTAAATTGATACTTCAATCAAAATTCAGAAGCAATGGTATGAAATATCAAACGTATAATTTATCGCAATGTCTCTTGTTACTGTGTTACTTTAAAATATGGGCTATAACATGGCTATTAGGTTTAACTGCATCTAGAAGGATGCTCAGACAAAGCTAAGTAAAGTGAGACAAACACTTTGATCCATGTATTTTTTTCAGATCCTCTCCCAAATTGTTGTTGTCCTTGGATCATGCCAAAGTCAGATCCAAACAAGTTCAGTAGTTTTTTGCATAACCTTCTTAGTGGAGGTCAAAAGGCCTTATATTTTATAAATCGTTAACCTTGCTTGCATACGAATACAGTACAAATTACCATATCTCCCTCTGAAACAGCCGAGTGGAAGCAAAAAGTGTAAATATGATGAACACCTGGGTGCATTTTTTTTATCTTTGCCACAATAATAACGGCTTTTTAGTGTCCCACAGCAAGAGTGCCTTGTTTTATTTTATTTATGGGATTCTAAATTTATCACCGCTCCATCATAAAGCACCCTGTGGGACTTCTTCTGACACATATATCCCTCAATATATCTATATATATTACTTTATTGGTACTGTAATTCAAATGCTGAAACAGAAGAAGGAGTCATGTCTCACTTTCACGGCGCTGTCGATGGAGACAGAGAAGACGTGACTGTCCTCTGAGGAGATGCAGAGGTGGACGATGGGAGCCGAGTGGCCTTTCAAAATCCCAGTTGGTTTCCTGAGAACAAAAACTGACTCTTTAGGGTTAATGTTCAAGATCTTGAAGAATCCTCTTACATCTGCTGCCTCACCCTGAGAAATGTGGGTTCCACATGCGTATGAGCCTGTCCAGGCCTCCTGTGACCAGCAGGCTGTGCTTCCGGCAAAGGTCAAAGGTCTTGACACCTTTGTGAATGTTGAAAGCCGTCTGGTCGCGGGACGCCCGGAGCTGTGGGGTCCAGCTCATCTGCACCTTCTTGCTCTTCCCTTCGTAGCAGGCCTCTCGGATCTCACTCAGCTGCTGCTCGGCGTCGGTTAAAGGCAGCACGCAGCCTCAAAGGGGGGGGGGGGGGGGGGGGCAGTGTTTTATTACAAGGCCGTTTGTGCGAGCATCAATCAAAACGTGCTTTTTGGAGGCAGGAGAAGTCGTTATCAGAATAAATGACCGAGCTGGTAAGTGGACATGCCCACATACAAAGGCGACACACATACACACACACACACACACACACACACACACACACACACACAAACACACACACACACTGGCATTGATTAGTGGAGTTGTGATAAATGAGTCATCCCCCACAGCTCTCCTGCAGGCTCCAGCTTGTTCAACACTGAGTACAACAGTGAGGACTTGATATTTATTTACCGTCCTGTGCTGCAGCCAACTCTCTTTGTGTGGCTCTTTCAGTACAAAGTGTCTAAGAACAGACTTCAGCACGTCTTTCAAGAACAGCAATTATAATCTCAGAGTTATTTGCTGTTCTTCTGCCTGTGCTGCCAATAAAGAGAAAAAAACGAAGAGACAAACTGAACTTAGGTTACCTATAACAAGAGAAGAGGATTCTTCATTTGATGAGGAGACAACAGCTCGGAAACCTGGAAAATACCGGACCTGAAGTCATAGGGAGGAGTCAGCTGTTTATTCAGGGTTTATTCTCACATGGTTTGTGCAGAGGTAACATCACCTGTGTCACCCAGTCCTGATGAACCTTCCACCTGATGAACGTCACGTTGGGAGAAACCACCGCGTTGTCAATCACTATGTTGGGAACGTTGTCCACCTTTGGTAATTTATTCCATAACCTGTTAAAAGAGAAGAATGAGATGTACAGTGAGGAGTGAATCTGTGGAAACGTTTCCGGAGAGACGGCGTCACACTGGTCCACGAGTCGTTTCTTTGAATGACGGGTTACCTATAGTGGGAAGCAAAGGTATAATTTTCAAACACATATTTGAAGCGCTCACTCACAACCCTGCTGTTAGTTCCTCAAATCCATTTGGTCCAAATGTCACACTGCACGCTGTTGCAGTGTGACAGTAACTGTGACACTACTGTGAAAAACATGCAGCTAGTTCCCATTCAGCTGAGGACCAACATTTAACGAGTACAACTTTAAGTACAACTTTTTAAAGTGCAATTCAGCCAATTTCTCAGTCCTGACTCATTGGAACAACTCATATATATAATGTTTTTACGGTTATTAAAAAAAAAACATTATTTACAAATTAATTCATTGGAGCTCAGTAATTATTTGAAAATGTTCTCATCAATCATATTTCATTAGACTGTTCTAAATATCTGCCAAAGCTAAATGTTTCATATTTTTATGATTTGATCAAATTATGTTATAGGAAAGAAAATAATAAATTATGTTTGCTCAGCCAAGAACATGATCTCGGAGGCAAATAAGAAACTAAACCAATCTGATTAGCTGATGATGGTGGACGTCTCCTTTGGACTCAGCCAAGAATCTAAACCCCCAAAATTGAGTAGCTGCCAGAATATTGCTGGAAGAGATCTGATAGGATTACACTATAAAAAATATACTTTATATAGTAATAATACCATTATAAAAGGAATATGTAGGTCTTTAGAAAAAGCCCATTTACCTGAGTGTATCTCCAACAGAGGATATTAAAATGATAGTCACACATCCCTGAAACATAAAGACACAACTTAACCTCGCACGACATCAATTGAGTCGAATAAAAAAATATTTAGTCTTGTAATAAAATGTTGTTTTTTTAAATGACTTACCTCAGTGTCTCCATACAGGATACAACACTTATCAGGACCAGTGGAGCTGTGAGAAAAACAAAACACACAAAACCGTGATGTGGGACTTAACGGGACATTTTAAAGACACAGTGTGTGAACGGGTAGTTTGGTCACTCACCCGTAGTCTAATGTCAGAGGAACTGTGTCCAGAGCGTTGATCTGGCAATACGGCTCCAGGGTGGTGAGGTCGTAAATCTGGATCTCTCTGTCCCTGCAAGATTACAAAGACATGCACAGTGAACCCGCTTTGCAAAAATCTGAGGAGAGGACAAGAATAATACATTAACTCCATGAGTGATCCAATCTTTATGGGATTTGTTTTCATTGCTCCCATTCTTAATACCCTGTTGCAATCATCAGCTTGTTGTACTCGGTCATCACAGTGAAATCACTCGCCCACTTTGACTTGCTGTTGGCGGCGTCTCCGTTCTGTTGGGAATAAAGAAGGAGTGTGAAGAAAACACAAACTTTTTTAAAGATTGTACATTCAAATCTCAAAGGGAGAGGGGGGCGGGACGCCTGCATCAAATACTTGTACATTTTAAATGGTGTCAGTTTGTCGGAGAAGCCGAGATGAACCTTTGATCCCCTGAACATTATGGACAAGATCAAAGTCTATCTTAAATCTCATGAATATAAGCAAGCCAACACTCTATTCATTTTAACTATATATATTCTGCTCACCCATAGAGCTGCACAGTCGCCCCCCAAAAAACATTAAACAACACATCCTTGAGTCACATTGCATTGTGCGACGTGTTGCTCCATTTAATGAACACACGCAGTGTTGTTTGTTTTGAGTCAATCCGGCTCACAGTGTCCTGCAGTAAACACACAACAGGACAGCAAATGTCAGCTGCTAAAAATAGACCCCAGCAAATGTATTGTTTACCCCTGTTTGAGAAAAGCAGTGTCTAAGGAAGTGGGATTCTCAAAAAGAGCATGTGTCTTCAGGCTGAGAGCCGCAGAGGATTCAATCATCCAGAGATTCACCAACACATTGTTGGTTTTATTCTTTTTCATGGGACGTGTCGACTGTAAGACAAATATTCTGAGTGTTAAGTGAAATTTACATACAAATAACTGCCTGGTCCACTGAGGTCTGAGCTCAGGGCTCCAGGAGCAAACGGTGCCGTCTTCCCGCAGCGTGACGATGGAGCCGTCATGGATGGAGTGGATGTAGACGATGGGAGCGCCCTGCCCCAACGCCTTCGTGGTAGCAGGTAGAGTAAACGCCACCTGCTTGCTGCGTCTCGCACTCTCCTCCTTCTCCTTGTTCTCCTGCAGCATGTGAGCGCAGAACTGACCCTGCATCACATTACCGGGCGTCAGAAACGGTCGTGTTCGGCCTGTGTGTCCTGCATATGCATCACTTCTTCGACTCATTTAAAAAATAAAATCTCTCATGTTTTAACCACATATCTACAGTCTGGTAATCTTATTTGCACGTGTACGAAGCTGGACGTAGTCTTTCAGCTTTTTAATGAATGCGACCTTGAGTCAACTCAAGGTAATTGTGTTTGTAGTCAACTAGAAAAGCCGATTAGCCCCAAAAACTGTTTTCAGGTCAGTTCCAGTTACACTTGCTTCACAAATCCTAAAGGAACTACAGCTGCAGAAGTAACACAGTTAGTTTTAATTTTTTATATCTTGGCCTGGCTATTTTTCCATTGTAAATGTGTTAGAACTAAGGCGATTCCCCTCGCACGAAATAAAAAGGCTGCATGCTCCATGAGAGACAAATATGAATTTCATCTCACCCATGAAATTCTCCCTTGGCCTGAATAATCGATCTTCTTAAATAACGCTTGAATCTGCTCGTTGCTCTGTGAAATTCAAAAGAACAAAAGAATAAAGAACAGTGACACTTATTGTAAATTGATCATGTAATTGCAAAATGCTTGTCCTTGATTGCAAAAGGAGCGAGACGGGGAGGGCACAGAGGGACGAGGGAACTACGGGGGACAGTTAGATAAAAAGAGAAATGTCAGGCTGTCTCACAGTGTTAGGCAAACCCAAGCACTTCTTCACTATACGACCAAAATTCTTTGCGTCGACGCATCTTGAGCCGAAGTCCTATAAGAAGAAAAACACAGTAAGAATGTAAAAAAACACCATCAGTGGGTTTCTAAAGATGCAGTTCATACTCATACCTCAAATGCTTGTTTCAGTCTCTGCAGGTTGTCGAGTGATATTGTCTCATCGATCTTACGAAGACAGGAACAACAGAGATTTTATATTAAAGCATTAAGCCCGAGTTGATATTGAACATTGTGTTAGAGGAGCATGAATCAAATGATAATTTTAATTAGCAAAAAAACGTCTGCTTCCATTTTTTTTCTTTCTGTTCACGCAAATCCACTCACCAGGCAGTTCTCAAAGTCTGAGTGCTACAAACACAAACCGACGTGGGAGAGGAGACATTAACACACTGCACGTTTCAACTGGAAACTGTGTAATTATCAACACACACAATTAGGCCTCCACCGCTGAGGATTAATCACAATGTCCAATGGCCACAACAACTATGACATGTCCCTGAGACGCCGAGCACCCGGCCAGGCGACAGGCCGCACTCTTTGCTTTAATGGCCTTCCGTCATTCTGACACAGTTTCCTGGCAACGGCTCTGTGATCCATGAAACCCTTTGATCTATCATTAATAAATAACGCGGATAAACAGGCTAATTCCTCAAGGATGTAACTAGAGTCGACGTTTGCCTGCGGGAACTCCTGAACGGCTGAGATAATTGTTTAATCAGTCAAAGTGATGGAAGTACTAAAAGCATTCGCATAAACACATCGACCGCTTTCCAAATTCTCCTTTATTGTGGAGTGGCATAACTTTGAAACTCGTGAGCCTGTTTGGCCTAATCTGTTATGGCACATTATTCATTACATTAAGCAGGAGAGGGTGAGTGACATCTGCACGACTGAATCCCGCTGCCGTCAGACGCTTGCATCTGCTGCAGCCCCCCTGCATCGTTCTATCATTCCTGGCAGCTTGAAAGCTCGGATTTGAATCTGCAGGGGTTCCTTAGGAAGTCGCTGGCTCAGCAACTGTAATTGTTTTACTTTGGCCTGAAACGTGGCATCTGGGATACACACTGTCCTGCCCGATGTGCTGTCAGGCTGCAAGGAAACAGATCATGAATTTGATTTAAAATGGCATCTTTGGCCTTGCCTCACATTCAAATGCAGCTGGTGAGATATGAGCTGAAAGTTTGAGTTTGAGTCTGCAGGCTGGTGCGGTGGCCATGTGACACTCTAGTGACACCTTGAGGCTGATGGCGGCTAAGACATGGCACCACAGTGACAGAGACTAATGGCAAGTTGTGATGGGCACAGACAAGTTTAAATAGGTCACATTTATTCCACTGATTTCACTTCCAGATGTTTAGGAGGAGCTGTACCTTGAGGCTGCAGAGTCGGCGGATCGAATTGATACTGCGGTGTTGTCCTCTCATGACTGACGCCTTATCTCCGAGTGTGACAGAGTGTCTTCGTCTGTTTTGCCTCAGCAGCTCTCGGATCAACCACTCCGGCTGCCCTCTGACGTCCTCGGTTACCCGTCTCTGTGGCGGGAAATCATCTGCAGCTTTCTCACCCCGACACCTGGGCCCAGACGGGTTCCTCGCCTTCTTCCCCGAATCCTCCTGCGCCGAGAGGATGCTGGAGGATTTGAGATGTTATTCTGATGAAATGCATTGTCATGTTGCCATGGGTGAATATTTTATTTATTTACCCATGAAACACTGAGAAATAATCACAAGTGGAAAGTGTGTGAGTCCCATGTGAGCAGACTTCCTGTGTAACTCAGTCCTGCAACAGAGGGCAACTCCAGCACCATGACAACAGTAAACATTTTCTGAATTAGACAGAGATTAATGCACGACAACAAGAGAAGGCCCCAGCATATGTATAACTGCTCTAGACATTACAACTTCAGATCAGATAAATTCAGCATTAAATTGAAAAGGCACTTCACCAGTCAGAAGATCAACAGCAGAGCAGATTACCTGGTCACATGTTGGTTTTCTAATCTTCCAGAAGCTGAGGAGGAGCGAACCCTTTTCTCCATCTTGTCAGATGATGCTTCTTGAAGGTTGATGTGGTGGAAAACTTTAAAAACCTGACATTTCCTCAGACAGAGCTCCAAACACACGTTAATCAGACACATCTAACATTAGTCTACCTGACACTCAGCATTACACCTGAGAAGAGCAGGTGGCCCCATGGTAACTAAGAAACCAGTAGTGACAACTGAGACTTCAAACCTCAAAACAACAAGTCCCCCGTGCGTACAGAGGGAGAAACAGCTTTGTTATCATTTTAAATAAGGGTTAAAACTAATGTTATTGACATTGTCACATCAGTCAACTATGGTGGCTATGGTGATTTCATTTGTTTTATTGGAATTTGATGCATTTCTATGCTTGCATTGCTGCTGCCAAGAGAATTAATATATTTTTAAGTCACACACAGTTAATATCCCTGCAAAACAGAAGATTCAAACCAATGTTTTGCTGGTGATGTTTCATGCAGATAGAATTTATTACATCGATGCAAGAAGTTTTATTCTGTCTTATTATCAAACTGCAGACAGACGGCATAATGTCACATTGCAGAATATGGTATGGGTGTGAAAAGACAAAGTTACACTCAAAAATAAGCAAATTCATTCTGTGAGATTTGTATCATATATATATGTGTTGTCCTTTTTTCATTTTTTTTTAACAATACCATAAGTAGCACAAAGTTTTCACACAAACTCAAGCATTTAGCCAGGTCCTGGCCAGCTTGATATCCGCTCAGGTGAGCAGGACTCAAGCACAACAGCCGGAAGTTTATTCTCCTTCTCTCCATCGTTCGGATAAGCATCTTTACTCATAACGGTTCTGACAGCCTCCTTTCCTGCCAAATCAAAAGCAAATGCAAATCACAAGTTAGATGTCTGTCAAAACCAGTAAGCACCTTTTTTTAAATGCTCCATTACTCCGAGGCATAAAGCGACGCTAACCTCCTGCAGGTAAAGTCCTGTGTAAGCGCTGCAGCTCCTGGGGCAACAGAGACTTTACTACAGATGCCACATTCGTGAATCTCTTCCCACAAAACCTGTCGTAGGCCGTCAGGTCTGATCCTCTCTGCTGAGTGTGGACATGCCGTTGCACAACAGTTGGAACTGTAACACACAGAGGAGCGTATAATAGTAATGATCAGAAATACATGTATGTGCATGATCAGGGTTATAATATTTGTGGTACCGATGCCCCGGCGGGTCCAGTTCGGGTCTGTGTTGCAGCTGTGACGAGAGCGGTAGCCCATCAGTTCGGGTTTCGGCTTCGGCTGACGATAATTGTCCCTCATCTCAGTGTCGGGGAAGCGTGTCACGTGACGCCGGATCTGCAGAGGTGCGGGTCGTCTCTCTGCATTATTAATGAGATCACATCCTGTTTGAAAATAAGGTCACAAAAAAACAGAAAATAAATAGCTGAGAGAAATATTGTGAGTGCACTGACGGTTTGATTTGTGCTTGGATGGCTCCGGTTCTTCTGCCCTGGTGTGCTTTCACGCTCTAAACAAACCGACTTGTCCTTTTACCTTGAGGCCCACCCGTGAAGTCACATCTGTAGGTGGAGTGGTACAGTGCTGTCAAGGCCTGGTGGATCTCCCCCTCAGATGGGGGACATTTCCAAGGCAACCGGACATACTCTGGGTTGTGTGTAGCGTCCCTAGGCAGCCTCCACGTCAGGAAAGACTTAGGGGAAACGGCTTGATTTGAAGGTTACGATACACTGTGAGAGGTCAAGCATGGCATTCGACTGCAAACATAACACTGAGGCGAACACAAATACCAACCTGACTGGGATGTGGGTTGTTTCTCCTCTGTCCTGTGTGAATGCACTCAGGTCTACAGGCTGCCTTCCAGCTAAAGTCCTTATGGTACACGGTTGAACCAAAAGGTCCAGACCGTGAACTAGACTCCATAGATGATGTTGACATCGGGCACCTATAGAAACGCATTAACAAAACATAACACACAAACACACACACAGAAATTCAGACTTAACCAGAGGCCCAGAGGCTCGTTATACTCACAGAAGCACCTCTGCAGCCGAGTCTGGCCTGAAGACGAACTGTCTCCTGTGACACGTTTCATACGGATCCCACCACTGTTCCACCTCTACAGAATAATGCACTGTTACATCACAACTCTGAATTCATAATGCACAGCACACACCTGTCACTGGGGGTCAGGCTGCACCGCTTCAGCCAAGAATCTGTTAAGATAAATGTCAACATGGCAAAAACACGAGATGGGGCAGAATAGGATAAAAAAAAATGTTTAACAAATAAACTAAAATCAATCCTGCATATAAGTAATTACTGCGTATATATGTTTTGTGTTTTCTTTATTAATGATACTGTAAGAAATTAAAAAAAGCTTTTTATGCTCAATAGAATTTGTAGTTTTCTTTTCTCTCATCTCCCAATATGTTGTGTTAGAGAACTGTTGAAGATATTTGTTTCTATCTGATTTTTTTTATTATAAGTGGTAAAATGTGGAGTTTTTGTGGAGATATGAACTTCCATTAAATAATTATTAACAATTCATGAAGAAAGACAAATTCTGAGAGATTTGAGAAACCTTAAACTACAAAAAAAATGTTTTGGAAAGTAAGGAGACATCCTTCCCCCCCGGGCTGGTGGAAGTTAATACTTATACCTGAGGAATTATACCCTTCATTACACTCACAACAGCGGGTAGGAACCTGAATTACCCTCAGACAAGGAGCCATGAAAAGGAGAATTAAACCTTAAACTGATAATTACATTTACTAGGCTGTATGACATTAAAGCATAATTACAGGGAATGATAATAATATACATGACTCTGCAACGGGACAAAAAATACTGTGGAATTATCCCAGCGGGTTAAAGTATCACAGTCTCAGTACACCTTATACTGAGAATTAGGATATTACTTTCTCTTAATCACACATCCTTGGTTTAACTTTACCTTTGGCTGCCATTGAAGACGGCTGCAAAGTGTTAGAGTTGATTCCAGTGTAATAAAAACCTTTTGATGAAAAGCCAGATGAAAGTTCACTTCATAGGTGGCTTGCTGAAAAGCGTATCTGACGACAATGGGAGTTAGATTTGAGCTTGTGTGTATTAACAGATTGAAAGTTTCACTCTCAGGTATTAGTTTGAATCTACTCAGAGGCAGAATGAATCCCAGCAGGATGTTTGCAGGCGCTGTGGTTATGGAGACCTGCAACATTTGAATGGCTGCTGCGTGCGAGCTGCTCAGCAGGGGGTGTTGCATTAAAAATGTAAGCTTGCAACAGATCTGTTACTGGTGTTGGAAGGTAACTAAGTACATGATGTAAGTACTGTACTGAATAAGATCTTTTAGGCACTTTTTGTGATTTCATTTTATGCCATAACCTTCAACTTTTCAAAGAGAAATTATTTGAAAATTTAGATTAGATAAAAAAAACATTGTGTGCACCCTGTCAGCTCCTTCATTGAGTGAAAATTTCAATAGCATAAACTGTTTTACATTTTCAAGATTCCATTAATGCATTTTTGATGGTGTGAATTTTTGGCCTATAGATAAATGTGAGTCTTTTAGTTTGTTCTCTATTGAAAGTAATACGCCATTAATTTACACTGAAAAAAGATGCTGTGGTTTAACGTTTAAAATGTACATTTTAAATGCTGTAAGAGTTACAACTAAACTTAATTTACTTGAAATGT
This sequence comes from Limanda limanda, assembly GCF_963576545.1. Classification (NCBI taxonomy): domain Eukaryota; kingdom Metazoa; phylum Chordata; class Actinopteri; order Pleuronectiformes; family Pleuronectidae; genus Limanda; species Limanda limanda. The sequence goes on along the minus strand of NC_083641.1, from coordinate 23,794,121 downwards.
TATGTGATGGAGGTGATATCTCAGATCATTGGGTAACATATACAATCAAATCTATCTGGAAGGCTACACACCATATGTGAAAAGATGTCCTGTGTTATTTTGGATGAACAGTAATACAAGCAAAGTGAGTTTCTGCTTGAATTGTCTTGTTTTGTCAGCGAAGCCCTTTTTTGTGTATTTTATTTTTTAATTGTTCATTTATTCCATTGTCATAACAACATTCACCCATAATCTACAAGGGTACATTGTAATGTTATTATACTTTAATTAACATATCTGATTACATGTTATTATATGTATTTCTATATTCTGATACATTTGTAATGACTATAAACAATATTAAAATGATTAACTGTCAGATACAAGACATTTAAAAATATTAAATCTTGTCAACGTATTGCACAATCCATCCCCTGATGCTACTATATATTTGATTTCCCTTTTTTATATTTATATATATATAAATATATACATTGTACTTTTTTTTTATTCATATTTTATCTACACTCGCACAAACACAACCAAGCAAATTCATTTTATGTGTAAACCTGCTTGGCAATAAAACTCCCTTCTGATTCAATGCATGCTTGAAAACTCTTCTTTCAAGTGTAACTTTACAAAAACAAATACATGAAGTTGCACAACCTTGAAATCCACAAAGTTCACAAACAACCTGAATGCAGCAGTGAGTGGAATCTATCATTCAAACCTCAGCTAGAAGACTTCCACTTCATGCACAGACCATTTATTGTTTATTTTATATTTTAAATGTTCATTTATTCCATTGTCATAACAACATTCACCCATAATCTACAAGGGTGCATTGTCATGTTATTGTACTTTAATGAACATATCTTACTACATGTTATTATATGTATTTCTATATACATTTCTGATACATTAGATATTACTACAAACAATATTAAAAAGATGAACTGTCTGAAACAAGTGATTTAAAAACATTTAGTCATGACAATGTATTGCAAAATCCCCTCTATGATACTATTATGTATTTGATTTCCTTTGTTTTTTTAAATATTCTTTCATATATATATTTTACAAACGCACCAAAGCAAATTAATGTTATGTGTAAACCTGCTTGACATTAAAACTCCATTCTTATTCATTGCATGGTTGAAAAACTCTGCTTTCAAGTGTAAGTTTAAAAAACAGATAAATGACATTGCACAACCTTGAAATTCACAATGAGTGGAATCTACAATTCAAACCTCAGCTACAAGACTTCCTCTTCATGCACAGACCATTTATTGTTTGGTTTTTTTCTAAGGACAGATTCCACCCGATCACATGCACTGCAGCCAACTTGAGTTTTTTTATTTACACACAATCCACACTGAACTTTCACTAGTCTCCTCACTGGGATTCACTGGAAATCAGCCGCTGGCTCTTTGTCACTGGTTCTTATCTTCGTCGCCCCCTCGTGTCTCACTCCAGCAGCAGGACGGAGCCGCTGCGTCCAATGAGAAGATCCAGCGAGTTGAGCTGGAGCCAATACCCGTGAGCAGGAGCCCGACACACGGATAAACACAGACACATCCTCCCTACTGACGACCGAGCAACTCCGGAGCGACCAGGTCCATTGTCCGAGACGAAGAGACGAGCCAATGGCTTCGTACAGAGCTGGCGGGGTAAGAAACCAGCACCATTCACCAGTTCAACACACACACACTGATGTGGTTTTAATGGGAGAAACCCGGATCCGTGTTTTCACTGTACACTGTGTGTTTCTGTTCAGCATGGCCGAGCTGCTGGAGGGGGGGGAGGATGCTAATGCTAACTCTACTACGCACTTACACAACGGGAACAGTAGCTGCGGTTGTACATTAAACTAATTTAATAGATTCCTCCGGTGAACCGAGCTGATTTACCGGGGGAACATGCAGCGCTGTGTCCGCTGCTAGCTCCCGCTAGCCTGACAATGGCTGCTGCTCCCTCTGTGAGGCTAGCTCCGGAGCTAACGCTAGCCACAAGGGGGAATAACCGCTGAGGCAGCCCGGGTCTAGGCGCACGTAGATCGGGGGTCTTTCCCTCTGAGTTTATCCCTATTTCAACTGGAAGTTAACATCCAGCGATTTGCGGTTTATTAAAAAGGCCCCGTAGGTTAAACATGAGGCCGGGGAAAGGGGTGTGAAAATGCGGAGGGCGTGAGCAAGAAGCCCGTTAGCCATTGTTAGCATCAGCAGCAGCAATCAGCCATTTTAATAATCGCCTCAATCAAAATGAGCTCCACTAGCATGCTAGCTCGCCGTTAGCATGCTAGCCCACGACACAAAGCGGAGCGGTGGCTAACGGCTAGCGAACAATCAGGAGACGATGAAAGGAAAAAATGCTAATGTATTCATCCGCAGCACGCCCCCCACAGCAGCCCGGTTATAGCTTCATGCTATATTAACGGAGAAGCTACAAATAATATAATTATTAATAATAATAATAATAATACACGACATTTGCTGCTTTTTCCACGGATTGTACGTCATATGTGTGGATTTGGATTTAGAGTGTTTGTGTTTTAAAAGAGCATATCGTCGGCCTCTTCATACAATGGATCATCAGTCACCCCCCCCCCCCCCCCCAATTCAAACAATGGCTGTGACTGACAAAGCAAGAGGAGCAGATTGCTGCAGGGACATTAAGATATTCCCACTGCAGATGCATGTCTAGACTTAAACACATTATTATTATATCATCATTATTTTTTTTACATAATTTATAAATCTCTATCTCTTTGTCTGTTTTAGTGTGGAAAGATGGGGAAGGACCCGAAGAAGCCGAGGGGCAAAATGTCCTCCTACGCTTACTTTGTGCAAACGTGCCGGGAGGAGCACAAGAAGAAGCATCCCGGTGCCAGCGTCAACTTCTCAGAGTTCTCCAAGAAATGCTCCGAGAGATGGAAGGTAATATAAATATCCTTTTAATGTCTTTATTTAAAAAATAAATATAATTTTTTTTTAATATAAATCAGTTTTTTTTCTAACCTTGCTTGTTTTTTCCTCAGACAATGTCCCAGAAGGAGAAGGGCAAGTTCGAGGATATGGCCAAACTAGACAAGGTGCGCTACGAGAGGGAAATGACGAGTTATATCCCTCCCAAGGGCCAGAAGAAGAAGCGATTCAAGGACCCCAACGCCCCCAAGAGACCACCGTATGTGCCATGATCCCCACTATAATAACAATGTTATTCCTTTTCTTCTTGATAATAAAATTCCAAGTGAAAATACTGACACGTTTTTCTTCCCACAGGTCTGCATTCTTCCTGTTCTGCGCAGACTTTCGTCCCAAGGTCAAAATTGAGACCCCTGGCCTCACCATCGGAGACACAGCGAAGAGGCTGGGAGAGATGTGGAACGGCCTCTCTGCCGAGAGCAAGCAGCCGTATGAGAAGAAGGCTGCCAAGCTGAAGGAGAAATACGACAAGGTGAATAGCCATGTCATTGAAAAAGAATCTCTTTTTTATTCAATAAACACTTATCTGAGTGAATCAGGCTTCTCTAATTAAGTTTCTCTAACGAACCATCTGACGTGCTTTTTCCACAGGAAATCATTGCTTACCGTACAAAGGGCAAAGTGGAAGTTGCAGCACCTGCCGCAGCAGTGGAGGATGATGATGATGACGAAGAGGATGGAGACGATGACGACGATGATGATGACGACGACGATGACGAGTAGATCGTAAAGGGATGGGACCTGGAGTTTTGTTTATGCCATATAACCCTACTATACTCAATTCACCATCTTGAAACAAAGTCAGATTGAACGCGAACATGTGTATATTTAATGTTTTTAAGATGTACAGTGTTATGCTCCTTTTTTTTGTAAAGTTAACACTACATATCTTAAGTTTGAGATTTTCTAGTGGTAGTTCTTTATCCCTGTTACAATTTAGGAGGACTACAAACCGGTATGAAAGTATCTAGTCTATAGGTGTTACAACTCAAAAATAAGATTTCTGAGTTGGTAGTGTGTTTCTTTTATTTTGGAAAAAAAAAATGTATGTGCTGTCCCAATGTCTTTTTATTGTTCTTTGAATACCACTCTCTAATATCAAATGCAGCTGTCGACATTTAAGAATGTCCTCAATAAAGGTTGTTTTTTAAAGAAGGCTGCCGTGATCTTTTTTATCAACTACACACACGATTAACTGGATGAGTCGGTGCAAGATGACAGGATGTTTGTTCTCATTAGTTCTGACAATTTACTTGTAATATTAATATTAAATGGTATAAACAACATTTAAAATAGCCAGTGACTATTATTTGCACATCTTAAACAAGAAAAATACTATATAAGTATGCGTATAGTATAATGCTAAAAGAACAGGCTGTGGTTTTAAAAGAGTTAACCAGCAGTATTAATTGATGTTTGAAGTGGAGTTTGTCACCGGCGCCGTGGCTTAGTTGGTAAAGCGTCTGTCTAGTAAACAGAAGATCCTGGGTTCAATTCCCAGCGGTGCCTTTTAACTGCATTTAGTTGTAAGTACCTGTACTATGTAAAGTTGAATCTCATCTAACCTCCCAACACTCGTACCCAAATAACCTTGAAAAGCAACAATCCTCCTTAGTTTATTTTATGGTAGATTCAGTAACTTGAACCAGAAGGTGGCGCCATGACAGTCAGTTCTCACAATTTTAACCAAAGCCACCTCCGGGCCAAATCCACATTGTCAAGACACCCAATGCCAAACAGTGAAGGCATGAACATAACCTTAAATAATAATTGCCATCTGTCCCGTCCTCTACAAATAAAACCCTAAAGCTCAAGTTTCTTGATATTCTCTCTAAGAAGTGATCAGACTATTCAAAAAAATTATTTTGAAAATATCTCCCCCTTAAATTGTCATTTGCTGAGCAGCAAAAGATGAGGTGAACTCTGACTTCTGTCCAAATTACTGAATTTTAATCTGTCTGAATGATCATTCACCAGCTGGATTCTTGTTTAAATTCTCCCGTTCAGGTTCATTAGAGGCTCTACAGTGTAGTTTGTACTAAACAGACTGAGTGTGTGTTCTTTGTCCCTCAATGTTACTACATAGTACATTCAAGGCATATAACACACAGCAGGACAAATATGAACGTAACAGAAATAGTTGACCCCAAGGAGTATAGACGCCAGCTTTTGTCTGAATTACACTGACTACATCCCACACACAAACCTCTGTGTTGTGCTCTTATTTGACCAAAGTGTGGAGAGAAGAGTCCTTTTCTGTGTGAGTGCAGGGGGAGATCGGATAGATTTCCCTGTGCCTGTAATTGGAGCCTCATGGCCTCCCAGTCACTTAGGGGGGGTTTTACATGTCTGTTTATCAGCCTATTCTCAGCAGCGTTGCCCTTTGCCACACAAAGAACTGTCCTCCACTCAGTAGCGTGTGTAAATATGAGTGAAGTCCCTGTGGCCTCCTTTCAGTGGGGGTCTCGTTTCACACAGAAACCAGCAGTAATGATGGTGGTCTGATCCCCTACGTAGCATAGCTGTTAGCATTAACCATATCCTATAATTGATTATATTGTGGATAACAAAGATGGACTTATTAGAATACATCTGAAATGTTAGCCATGTGTCCTGCCAAGTCAACTTGTTAATTCAGTTTCAACACTGTCAGCTCTCTTATGAGACTTGTGATCCAGGGCTGCAGTTTTCTCTTTCCTCTCTCTTCAGTCATTGAACAAATGCTTTTCAGTCTCTGAACGAATCCTCCGTCTGACACGCAGTGAGAAAGGCTCCCTGTCATCTGCCCGACTGCAGGCGACTGCTCAAAGAGTTTGTTTCGTCTCAACACTGAGGACCTCACTAGCAAAATCCATGAAGAGAATATAAAACAAACTGATTCAGCAAAAGCTTTGTAAGTTATGTTTTGCCCTTTTGTTACTTTCTATAGAATTTGGGCAGATTTTTATAAAGAAAACTAGTGCAGTTTTAATTGAAATGATTAATTGATCGATTATGGGGCTTAATAATACTATGTTCAAGAACAACTTTGCATCTGGTGCATTTTGGAGTTCTCAAAAGAACATGTTTTTGGGTGCAGGATTTGCATGGAGTGATGTCAAAGGGGGCGTGTCAGTCAGGATTACAAGCTAAAGAGGCTGAGTGGTCCCTATGGATACAGCTTTTATAGTTTTCCGTTTGTTGCTCGTGCGTGGAGGTAAGGTTCTGCAGTTTCCAGGACTTCGCTCCTCAATGCCATGTCTGTTTGGTCTTTGCTCGGAGCTTTTTTATTTCTCTCCTGTGTGATTGTGACCAAAGCACTTTGGAAGTAAACCTCATAATGGAATCTACTGGACAACAGAGAAAAGTTTTGATTTTACTGTTTCCTTTTTCGGTGAGTTGGTCGGTTGGTTCATATGTTTCAGCAGTGATTGGATTTGTATCAATCCCTGTCTAATTTAATGTCATTTGTGAGGTTAAAGTGCATTACGAGGATTGAAAAGATGCATTTCTTGCCTGTTTCTTTGGTCCCTCAGGTGTTTAATATTGCTTCCTCTCATGGACCCTCGACTGGAAACTCAGTGAACACGAGCAGTGAGACGCAGTTTGCAGATTTAGTCTTAAGGCAGTTTCCCTTCTCATCTGTTGATGTTGTGCCCCAGAAAGAAGCAGTCAGCTCACACTCTGATAACCGATGGAGGACACAGGCGGCTTCCTCCAGAGGTGTTTATTCATTTGAAGTGAAAGAAGACACAGTACCAGGTCAGTTGCCTGTTCAGAGAAGCCTTCATCATGTCAATTAGGCCAAAATACATAGTAATGTTTGATGACAATGCTTCATTTTGAGTATTGAATTATAGCTTTTGAAATATTGCTATTTGACTTGTAATTCAAGATCAGCCCTATCCTCATTTTGACTATTGTGAAGGTCTGTGTGTGTTTGATAATGTTTCTACATGTTTTCACCATGTAGTTGTGTCTTATCCAATGTGCTGACAGGAACAGTTGTGGGAAAGTTGGAAACAGTGTTTGGAAGTCCCACGCCTATCACGTATTCAGTGCAGGAGGATGACGGAGAGAACCTGTTCCTCCTCAGCCTCCTCTCAGGGGACTTCCTATTATCCCGCAGCCTGGATTTCGAGGCACAGAGTATCTACGTTCTCACAGTGGCGGTGCAGCAGGGGGATTCACAGGTATCCAGTGTCAGGGTGTACTTCAATGTGTTGAACGTGAACGACAACCCCCCTGTTTTCAGTCAGGATGCCTTCTCTGCGTCACTGCTGGAAGACACACGGGTTGGAGCATGCTTCCTGTCCTTGGATGTGTCGGATAAAGATGATGGTAAGTGCACTGGGAAAAGTTCGTGGGACTGTCTTTAGTTTGTAGGTTTTTAAATATTCAGTTGATCACATTTACAAAAACATACAGGCCCCTATAGGACATCACCATAAAACTGGCTTTGCATCTCGTACATCAAGCATCTGTGTGTTTTAGTGTGCTGAAATAATTCTCTATATAGAGGAATAAACCTTTTATTTTTTAGAATATAAGAAGAGCTCGAGGAAGTCTATTCATACTTTAAACCAGTGCTGACATACTGAAAACACAGGAATTTCTCCTTTATGCTTCGTTCCGATATCCTCCTATGAGGGATTTATGGGTGTAATGCAAGCAATTAGGGTCAGATCCACATTTCACAGTTCGGCCAAAGCTAATAAGACCATATAGGCACGTGTGACAGCAATTGTTCCTTCAATGAAAGTGATGTACTTTCTGTACGAAGCATCAGCTTCATCCACATGTTTCAATTGGTCACAGCAATAGAAATAATAGAGATAATAGAGAGAATCCCACAGTTAATTAAATTGACCTCTAAGCTCATTGTGCATGTCCAATGTGTCCTTCTGAGTTACGAGGGTAAAATTGCAGAATCATTATTCACACATTAGTCAAAATAAGACATTAACGATTCTAATGACATTAACTTGAGCAGGTTTTATGACGTGTTTTTATATCATGCAGGCAGTTGACAAGAGAGTGTGGAGGAGTTGAGTGGATGGTTTGGTGCCGAGATAAACTTGTGTGTCGTCAGCATAGCGGTGGAAGTTAAGTCTGGTGATTCAGTTCAATTTGTAATAAGGTCCTTCATGATCTTTTCCTCTCTGCCAGATGACAACGGAGAGTTGACACTAAAGGTACTGGATGGAGATGAAGAGACAGCGTTTTTCATGACCTCAGCTGGAAGCCTATGCCTGAACAAGGAGTTGGACAGAGAGAGACAATCCTCCTACAATGTGACTGTGACGGCGAGTGACAATGTCCAGCCCGAGTCTCTGCAGCTCACCAGCACAGCACACGTGATCGTGGTGGTTCAGGACGTCAATGACAACGCTCCTCTGTTTGTGTCAGGCCCAAGTGTCCGTGTACCAGAGGACGCCGCTCGTCACTCTGTGGTGACGACTGCACATGCTGAGGATGGAGATGCTGGATCCAACGGGGAAGTTTTATATTATTTAAACAACAACTCCAGTGGAATGTTTAGCATCAATACCACAAGTGGGGAAATCTCCCTGGAGGAGACCTTAGATAGAGAACAGGTAGATACTCTGACCATTACTATAGCAGCTGCTGACCGAGGCTCGCCCAGCATGGCAACCACCATGAATCTCACTGTGCACGTTGACGACGCAAACGACAACGACCCTGAGTTCTCGCAGAGTTCGTACAGTCTGACAGTGAGAGAAGATATCCCCAGAGGAACCAGCTTGTTTCAGGTTCAGGCTCACGATCGAGACATCGGGCCAAACGGACAAGTGCGGTACGGGCTGACGCAGGCGAGTCCGTTTGTGGTGGACGCGGTCCGAGGGGTCGTGACAGTCATGGGCAAACTGGACAGAGAGAAGGACTCAAACTACAACTTAATCATAACAGTTGTGGATCAGGGTAACACACCCAGATATGCCACTGCTGCTCTCAGTGTCACAGTGTTGGACATCAATGACTTTGCTCCCCGGTTTTCTCCAGAAACACTGGTCCTACATGTCTTGGAGAATGAGGACGACCCGGCTCAGCTCACACATCAGGTGCTCGTGGGTCTCATCTATGAGTCAAGTGAATAACGTGAATGTTTTCGTGTTAATTACTAAACTTTTGTGTGTGTTTTTTGGAGCAGCTTTCGGCTTTGGATGAAGATTTAGGGCTCAACAGTCAGCTCACCTATTTCTTACAGAGTGGAAACAGTGATGGTTTGTTCTCCATCACTCTCAATGGCACTTTTCAAATTCTACACAGCCTGGACCGAGAGAGAGAATCACTATATGTCATCACCATCATTGCTGTTGATTCAGGTAATTTAAGTTTAAATTAAGATTTAGGCTAATTTTGTACGGCGATTATTATCCTGTGACTGAATAGTCATTTCAATAATGAATATCACCTTGTCATTTGAAGGACTGCCGCCGCTAACAGGAACTCTCACCGTACACGTCATAGTGGATGACGTCAACGACAACCACCCAGAGTTCAGTGAGGAAGTGTACAACACCATTGTGTATGAGGACAGTCCCCCCGGCACAGTGTTTGCTATGATGATGGCATCTGACATTGATGAGGGAGTCAATGGAGAAATAAGGTAAACCAAAGACTTTAAATTCCCAATTTGAAACTGTGAATAAGTTGTAATTATTAAACAGTTTACTTTCCGTGGTCTGGGTTTCTATTTTTGTAATGCCATGTTTCTTTTGTACAGTAGCACCTATGTTGCTGAATTATTTGCATTACTTATATTTAAGTGCGATACACACAGACAGTTTGTTGTATTTTCCTTCAGGTATTTCATGGATAACCCTGATGTACCTTTTGCCGTTGAGGAAACATCTGGAGAGCTGCTTACAACCGACGTCCTGGACCGAGAGACAGTCGCCATTTACAGGTTTACAGTGATGAGCAGCGATAAACATCCCACTCAGCCTCTGTCCGGCTCAGTGCTCGTCACTGTGCTCGTTGGAGACATCAACGACCACTGGCCCAAGTTTATGAACAGCCCCTATGTGGCCCATGTGCCCACCGAAATGGCTCCAGGTGAGAGATAAGACATCCACTTATTTATAAATTCTAGGTTTTTGAATAAGACTGAGGGTCTATGTGTGTTTTCTGTCTTGCAGGCTCGGTTGTTTGCGCAGTGAAAGCAACGGACGACGATACTGATATGAACGCAGAACTGCATTATTCATTATATGGACCGAGTTCAGATCTGTTTTCCATTGATACACACAGCGGCACCTTGTTCACTTCAAGAGCTCTCCAGAGAACAGAAGACGTTATTGTCAACATACACGTGGAAGACGCAGGAGAAAATCCTAAATTTGACACCGCAACCGTGAGTATCAGGTTTCAAAACATCTCTGAGTTCCCGGAGATGAATGTGGATGTTCTGAGCTCGTCCCTCTCTGAAGACGAGCCGGTGGGAACCTTCGTGGCTCTGCTCTCTGCTGTGAGCGGCAGAGCGGAGCCCGTCTCTTTCTATCTGGCATCTGGAAACTTTGAAGACGTGTTTCATGTGGAGCAATTAACTGGAGCGCTGACGGTGGAGAACTTTCTGGATTACGAGAACAAAAAGGAGTTTACTTTGTTGGTAGAAGCCAGAGACTCCGGCTCGCCTCCTTTCTCATCATTTGCAGAGATTCACGTAAACATCAGCGACGTCAATGACAACTTCCCACAGTTCACTCAAGCAGAGTACAGGTGTGAGGTCTTCGAGAATTCCCCGCCAACCTGGGTTTGTGACGTTCTGGCCATCGATGCCGACTCTATTGGTGATGGCACCGTGCGGTACAACATAACCGAGGGAAACACTGAGGACTTTTTCACAATAGAGCCTGAAAGTGGCTTGTTGAGCACCACTGCAAGTTTGGACAGAGAAACAATCCCTGAATTTAACTTGACAGTTGAAGCTTCCGAGCTGGAAAATCATTTCCCCAAAGACAGAGCAACGGTCATCATCGTTGTTTTGGACAGAAATGACAACGCACCTCGTTTCTCACGGGTTTTCCTCACGCAGGTACCCGAGGACGCCCCTGTTGGACACACAATCCTACAAATCACCTCCACTGATGATGACTGGGGCTCCAATGCAGTTGTTAATTACTCCATAACGGATCAAAGTGAAGATCTGCCGTTCAGTATTGAGTTTTCCACCGGCTGCATCACAGTTGATAGACCCTTGGACAGGGAGACGCAGGATAATTATGTCCTGAAAGTTAATGCAAATGATTCCGCGTGGAGCATAAGCACGGATGTCACTATAGTCATAACAGATGCTAACGACAATAGACCAGTATTTTCCGATCCTTTTTACTACAATTTCCTCCAGGAAACCAAAGATAAAGAGGTGTTTGTTACGCAGGTTCTTGCCACAGACGAGGATGTCGGGGAGAATGGTAACATTTTATATGTCATTGAACCTCCAAATGAGAACTTCTGGGTTAACGCTACCTCCGGTGAAATCTATACGAAGCAGCCATTGGCGTTACAGAAGTCTGCTTTTGAAATCTACCAATTTACAGTTACGGCTGTTGATTGCGGCAGCGATCCCCTGCACAGTAACGCCACTGTCACTGTTAGATTAGAGCCTTATAACCACTACCCGCCGATATTCCTGCCGCATCAGCCTCTGGTTGCGATCCCGTACCACGTGGCTGTCGGAACTGAGGTAGTCCAGTTCACAGCACTAGATGTGGACGTCAGTAATACCAGTGCTTATGTTCTGTATGCTCTGATTGGAGGTAATGCATCGGATTTCTTCTGGATCCAAGCGAACAGTGGGAAAGTGAAGTTGAAGAGAAGTTTGACAGAGAGCGTCAATTTGTTTCTCACTTTAATAGTTGTGGCAGAAGACCAGGGCAGCCCATCTTTATCGTCGCAGACTGAAATCACTTTTGAAATCACGGAGCGGAATCAATATTCTCCGAGTTTTCCAGAGGCAGACGCCACTTTCTCCGTCCCCGAGGACTTGCCTGTTGGATCGGTAATTGGAAGGGTTCAAGCAGAAGATAGGGATGAGGGTGTCAATGCTGCCATCGTGTACTGCGTTGACCCAGAAAGTCTCCTGTTACCATTCTCTGTCGGAGAAGCCTCTGGGCTGCTAACACTCATCAGAGAGCTTGACTTTGAAGAGGAAGTTATTCATCATCTTCAAATCAAAGCCATGGATGGAGGCTGGGTCACAAAAGCAGGATGGCTGAATGTTACAGTTGTGGTTGTGGACGTGAACGACAATCCCCCGGTCTTTTCCTCCTCTGAGTATCTCACTTCAGTGCCTGAGAACTCTGAAATTGGTACAAATGCCCTAGATACGAAGGCCACTGATGCTGATTCAGGTCCAAATGCACTAATATCTTATTCTCTTATTGCTGGTCATGTGGATAAATTTGCCATTGACTCAAGAAATGGCACAATCACCACTTTGGACGTGTTTGATTATGAACGAGAGCAGATCTTTGATGTGACGATCAAAGCCTCCAACATGGCTAGTCTCAATTTATTTACTTTGGCTCATGTTGTCATTCACATATTGGACGTCAATGAGTTCATGCCTACGTTTACAAAAAAAGAGTTTAACTTTTCGGTATTTAAAAATGTGCCGGTGGGAACTGTGATGGGAAAAGTAACGGCCACAGATGACGACCAGGGTTCTGCTGGTAGGGTGTTTTACTTCATGTTTGGCCCAAATAAAAACCTGGGCTTTAAAATCCACAAACTCTCGGGAGAAATGTACACATCTGGCAGTTTGAGGAAAAAAGGCAACAGTGAAATAGTATTAAAAGTTCTGGCGAAGAACGCTGGTGTCATTACAGGCATAGACGTGGATGAAACTTTGGTCCACATCAGAGTTATCGACACTAATGATGCACCCGTGTTCACCTCTGAGCGCTATCTGGCGAACGTGACGGAGGACAGCCCGGTCGGGACGTCTGTGATGACTGTGACTGCTCTGGATCAGGACTCCATCTTGGACTGGAGCCATTTCTTCTTCAGCATCGAAGACGGAAACACAAATTTCTCTTTCGTCGTTGATCCGCTCAGCGGGGTTGTTTCAGTAAATTCTCCGCTTGACAGAGAACTGTGGGCGGTTTATAACCTGACTATCACAGCCACTGATAACGGCTCTCCACCAGCCACTGGGACCAGTAACGTCATTGTGACCGTTGGTGACGTTAACGACAACTCTCCCCAACTCACAATAACTGAGGCTCAGGTGACGGAAAATCAGCCTGGAGGCACCATCGTAGCCAGATTAAAGGCGTCTGATTCTGATTTGCCACCGAACCAGGGACCTTTTACTTACTGGCTGGTAAACCCTTCTACTGATGATGCCTTTTCACTGACTCCTGATGGAGTTTTATTTACCACGGGGCCGACTGATCGGGAACAAACCCCTGCGTATCGACTTCTGCTCGCTGTTAGAGATGCAGGGATTCCTGCACTGTCGACCACGACCATGTTCCACATCAGGATTCTTGACGAAAACGATAATCCATCGTTGCCCAGGAACATCTTCATCGAGGTCAAATATTTTGGCAGCTCTTTCCAGGGAGGCTTGATCGGTAACGTCCACCCCGAGGATCAGGATGAGTCCAACACATTTATCTGTGGTATAAAAAGCGGGACGCTGAACATGTTCTTGATACCTAACGGCACGTGTGAGCTGTGGTCGTCTCCTTTTCAAGGTGAGGCCACGTTCAACATCACAATCGAAGCCACAGACCAGCTTCACTTCCCGGTCAACAACAGCATCTATGTGACATACAAAGGTTTCACAAACGCTTCCATTGACAGCTGCGTATTATTCTACGTGTCATCGCCCTCGATGGAAGAGTTCCTGTCCAACAAGTACCTGAGGTTTGTGAAAGCTCTGGACAGTCTGTTTAACCTGCAGGCCTCGAAGACCCATGTATTTGAAATTAAATCCATTGGGGGTGAAATCCTTCTGTTGGCTGCGGTCAAAAACTACAACGGTGAATATCTCAGCAGGGAGGTGGCGAGCGGCGTCTCTGCCGGACACAGGAAGTTACTGGAGTCTCAGAGCAATGTGATGATATCTCACATCACCAGCGATCCCTGTCTTACCAGCCCCTGTCCGAACGGCGCCACGTGCAACCAAAACATCTACATCAGCCAGGACGTCGCTGCCCTGGAGAGCCCGGGCGTCATCTTCGTGTCGCCGCAGACAGAGGTTTTTAACTGCACCTGTCCAGCCGGCTTCACCGGGACGCTGTGTGAAGATGACATTGACGAATGTGAGGTGAAGTTCTGTCAGAACGACGGCACATGTGTGAACACGGCGGGAAGCTTCCACTGCCACTGTCAGAGCGGCTTCTCTGGCTCTGTCTGCTCCACTGATGTCGATGAATGCCTGAAGCTGAAGTGCCAGAACGGAGGAACCTGTTTGCCCAATGACGATGGGTATTACTGTCACTGTGCGCCTGGATTTGAAGGTAGACGCTGTATATATATATATATTTTCAAAATCCCATCATTCCACAGGCCATTATCTCTTTAAAGTCTAAACTTCTTTTGCTTTTTTTCAGGGGAAGTGTGTGAGCAGTTCATCGACCACTGTAAATCAACCCCCTGCCGACACGGCAACTGCATCAATTCACAGAGAGGATTCTCTTGCCAATGTCCCTTTGGTAAGAAAAATGCATAAAAAGAAGTTTCACATTTTGGGAACATTATATCTTTGCTCTCTTGCAGACATTTAGATGAGAAGATGCCACTCGTATGTATAAGGCTAAAGACAGCTGTTAGTTAGTTAAGTTTAGCATGACGTCGGTAAATGGGCCTTGGAACTGTCCTGAGATAACAAAATATGACTAATTTTAAAGCGCATTGCTCAACAAATCGTGTGCATTTGTTTTATCTGACAGTTTGCGAATAGTTGAGTGTAAACCTCCTGCCAAGAACCGACAGTCGACTTAAATTCAATCAAGCTGCACCAAATCACAAGCCCCCACAAACCACATGGCAGGTTTCATCTGTACAGATCCATGAGGAATTTGTGTGGGGGGGGAAATGGTTAGAATGGAAAAAAGAAATTAAAGAAAGTGACCCTGACTCATACAACATCCTTCCACCAAGTTTCCCGTTAATCTGTCTGGTAGTTTTTTGCAAGATCTTGCTTACAGGCATACAAATCAACCAACAAACAAACATACGGGGGTGAAAACATAACCTCCTTGGCAGAGACGTGACTATTTCTTGGAACCGGCTTAAAGCCCCGAGCCAAGAAATTCTCTGGCACAAAACCCCCTTGTAAAACAGCAAACTATAATTTAATATATCAAATGACTGAATATGAGAGTGGTTTGAATCTTCTTACGTAAGAAAGTAAATCATTTATAAAATAATAATCTTCATCTCTATTTTAGGAGTTAATGGAGTCCACTGTGAGGAGCACAGCTACGGCTTCGAGGATCTGTCCTTTATGGAGTTTCCCTCATTAGACCGCAGGACTAATTTAATCTCTCTGGAGTTTGCGACAGTGCAGAGCGACTCCCTGCTGCTCTACAACCCCGGAGGAGCCTCCAACAGGGAGTTCTTTGCACTGGAGATAGTAGACGGGACCCTTCATCTCTCCTATGACCTGGGCTCAGGGCCCGTGAGACTGCACACACACAAGCAAGTGGCAGATGGACATTTTCACAGTGTCGCAGCCAGAAGGATCGGAAATGTGAGTCGGAAAAAACACGCCGGCACTTCAACACAAAGTCAATGAGAAAGTGTTTTTAAGTTATTAGTTCGAGAAGTGAGTCTGTAGACTGATGTGACCATGTGTTTGTTTTTGAACAGATGGGCTCTTTGCATGTGGACAACTGCACAGATGTCGACAACAATGGGTTTTGTTTTTCCCAGAGCGATGGCATTA
Organism: Limanda limanda; assembly: GCF_963576545.1. Lineage (NCBI taxonomy): Eukaryota > Metazoa > Chordata > Actinopteri > Pleuronectiformes > Pleuronectidae > Limanda > Limanda limanda. Next base: position 23,778,254 of record NC_083641.1, on the reverse strand, counting down.
GCTCAGAGAGGTAGCAGTGAAACTACTTCTCCATAATTCACAGGGTTCTGTTGTTCACAGTGTGTTTTATATGTATTTAACGACCTCTATGTGTCTTTACATCAAACCAGGACATTGGATGTCGGCGGCAGTAATGTGACATTTGGAGGCCTGAGGACTGTTGATTTTATTCTGCAACATCCTTCTCAGATAAAAACCCACGACTTTGTGGGATGTATTCGAAACATTCACGTTAACGGTTTCCTGCTCAGAGCTGGAATGGCCCTAGCAACATATAACATTCTTGATAAGTAAGTTAAAACACGTACATTCTCAAGTACCTCACTATTTAGAAATCTCTGTACAGAAAATTCCGTAAATCTCTTATTTGTGTACGTCTTGTATCTTGTATTTATTGAAGATGTCCTCGAGCAGCGGTGTCCCCATGTCACAGTGACCCATGTCAAAATAGGGGGGTGTGCCACGATCTCTGGTCGGACTATCTCTGTGAGTGCAGGAGCCCGTTTATTGGACGCAAATGTGCAAAAGGTAAAAACAAAAAATTACAATACACAACAAAAGTTCTAATCACTTTAATCCATCCATTATGAACAGCACATATCCTTTGAGCTTTATGTAGGGGAGGGGGGGGGGGGGGGGCACCAGTCAATATAGTTATGGATATACAGTAGTCGATGGTTCTGCATGACTCGAATGTTGGATAAGAATCTAAACAAATTAAATACCTTCATAATAACTGACTTTTATTTCGTTTTTAAGTCAATATGTTCTTTCCCCTTTAATGAACAGAATCGTCAGAGGAAGTCGTATTGCGATTCACGGGGAATGACTACATGGAATATGTCATCAAGGAGAAATTCAAGAGAGACTTTCTGCTCAAACAGCTGCTTGATGAAAAGAAAGAGGGAAACGACACAAACCAAACAGGGATTAACATCAAGTTTAAGACCAGGAACAATGGAGTGTTGATGTCTGTTGTGGGACAGATGGGATACATCGTGCTGAAGGTTGGTTTGAAATACATTTAGATATGTAATCGTCTTATTCTTGGGACATGTGACTGTTTGATTGTTTCTCTTTCATTCAGATTAAAGACAGGAGGCTCGTGTACCAATCTGAAGACGCAGTGTCAGGCCAGAAGTCAGATTTCACCGTGGACTCCCCGGCGGCCGACGGGATCTGGCATGTCGTGTCCTTGTTCGGCAGAGGACAGATCCCGTTTCTCGCCCTGGATGGGAAACCAGTCTGGAACATCACCGACCAGAGTGTTGATCTCAGTCCTGTCCGGGTGGAGAAGATCGTTCTCGGTGCTGATCTGTCGCTTCATTCAAAGTTCCAGCAGTCAGGTGACATTTACTGAGGCTACTGTACTTTTTAAAGCGTTAGCAGGGTCACCACATCATAATAGTCATGATAGCAAAAGTATAAATTATAGCAATAATTCTTGAATGACTATTTTTTCTTTTTTGGGGCAGCAGGGTTCACTGGATGTGTGCAGTATGTTAGTGTGAGCGGTCACACTCTGCCTGTCAGTGGACGCAGTGCGATGGTGGACATCTGGCCGAGCTGGACCCTCATGCAGTCCAGCTGCATGTCTCCTGGGGTCTGCCTCCCCTCACCCTGCTCTGAAGAGGACACTTCCAGGAGGGGCTGTCTCTATGGACAGTGTGAGAACCGGTGGAGGTGTGGACCGGCCGGGGAGAACAGCTCCTGCATCTGTTTCCATAACATCTCCGACCACGCCTGTGATATCTGCATCTCTGCTCCAGACAGCCAGGATCTGTGCTCTGGGGCGGGGGGCAACGAGCCTCTGTGGCTCATAGCTGTGATTCTTCCCCTAATCTGCCTCCTGGTTGTTCTGGTAATGATTTTTGCCCTACGTACAGTGAGGCGGCACCAGGGTCCGAGTGAGAGCTTGGAGCAGAAGACAGAGCCAGGGAGAGAAAATGCTGCTTTTTTTTTCGATGACAACCGTCCACTCAGAAGTGCTGCATCTGCAGAAAGAGAGAGGCGGAACGGCCCAGTGAGGGCTGATCAGCAGAGTGTGGAGTTGTACTGTGATGCCTGTCCTTCAAGTGTGCAGCCAGAGCCAAACAGTGAGCCGGAGTATTATGAAATCGGCTGCATCTCTAGTGCGCTTCACTCAGAAACCACCTCTCTCAGACTCAGCCGACACAAGCATCTGTACAGCCCAAAGCGTGTGAGCGCTGATCCTCAACGGTGCGGCGATTTGAAGATGCTGTCAGACGGATTTAAGAGAGAGCCCTCTGGTGAAGAGAGGGACAAAAGTCCAACGAAATCTCAAAACGTGGACACCCTAAACAAACTGTTACTCACTACCATTGATGCAGAGCAGTCACAACATTCACCTCCTTGTTACTCGAAGAGAATCCAACAACCCGAGCTCCCAGAACCTGTGCAGTGCCTCACTTTTGAGGAAATCAGTAAATTAAATACTCCTCCAGAGCAAACGCTGTCAAATCAGGTATTCCCGAGTCGCACCCCAATGATAGATGTCTCATCCGACACTGACATAGACAGCACGTCCACCTTCTCAGAGTCGGAGTTTGGACACGTGTCTGTCATCGGCACCAGGAAATATGGACACGAGCAATCAAACCTCTCAACACATGGCTGCAGACAACCTTTCCCTGTCAGCAAGTTCTTAAAACTCTCTGCTGCAGGTCAGCTTGAAGATGATAACGCTCCCTCCAGTCTGTTTGATCCCTGGGGAAAGATTTTAAACATGCATCTACCTTATAGCAGCTATGCGCCTGTATTTGAGGATGTAGCACGTTTACCCTTGGAACCCAGTCATAGTTATGATATGCAAAGCGACATAGAGGAAATAATTTGAATAATAATTGAACATGTGTTACTTTTGTTTATTAAAATTGAATGACACCGAAATCTGAAGTTTTAGTTTGGACGCAATAAGAAAAGCAGTGAGATATTAGATCTTTCAGCCTTTTCATGTTCAATTGGTCAATTTGTGCTGGTTTCCAAGACAAGTCCAATTAAAATGTATCTTTATAATGACAAGAGAATGTATTTTTATTTGTTGATGATGTTAAAATATAAACATGAATAAACGGCTGAGATTCACACTGTCAAATTATTACTCTGCTGCTCCTGTCTGGGATCTTTGTTTATTTAAATGCAAATGTGAAAGGAGCATAAACTGTCAATTAAATAGTAAATTCACTCAAACGATTAAGATCTGTCTGGGGGGGATTATGGTGTATTGTACTTTAGTGTACAAATAAAAATTAAATCAAATCAGCTGCTGGGCCCAGTGACGTTCTTTGACCAGGTGAGGTCATCAGAGATCTGCACCAGGTTTTTGATCTTCAGGATCAGGTTCCCCTGGTGTCTGGCTGCATATTAAAGACATTCATATGTTTTTAAAAAATGTTTTAAAGAATCATGTGTAACTTTTGAAATTATTTACAAAACCCACCACAACCATAAAAATCTGCCCAACACGTCTCTTTCTTTTAATTTGAAATTCAAAGTAAGTGGGAAAGCGGCTCATAAACTGATGGTTTGGCTTCACCTAGTGGACAAATTCAAGTTTACACTCAGAGGTGCTTTGTTTAAATCCAGAGATGATACAAAGATAGTTTTTTTAGCACATGATCAGTTGAGGAGTTCAATGTTTCCCAAGAAGAGTCGAAGAGGTTTCACAAGTGCTCTAATAAAATCTATAAAAGCACAAAACTGATTTTTTACAAAGATGGGAAAATACAATACATACAACCTCAGTCTAAGATATAAACCTGAGGAGTAAGTTTTCAAAATTAAAAAGTTGTCAAAATGATATTTAATAATACGATACTCAGGAAATATTTAAAATCTAAAGTTGCAAACACAAGGAAATAATGAATATACACAATAATGTGTAGACAGTTATTCTCTATGTTTTACAGGTTTATTTTGCAAACAATCACAATTTTACGTTTCAAAAACTATATACAGATGAGACATGGATTTACATAGAAAAACAGTTGATTGGATCTTCCACTGACTCCTTATACAACCATTATATAACAAGAGGATTCTGCTGAGCTCTTCACGTTACAACCACATAATGCACATTTACTTGAGAATGTCTTTAAGGTCGGTTCTGTGTGCGATCCTGCTTCTCCTAAACCTCTGCGTCAAAGCCATTTTGATGTCCTGCGTCTTGAGACAGTAAATCGCTGGATTAACCACAGCGGGTATGAGGCTGTACATCATCGTGATAACAACACGAGCCTGAGCGCTAAACGTGAATCCTAAGTTGTAAGAGAGATAGACGAAGCATCTCGGCACGTAATACAGACACGTGGTGAAGATCTGAGGAGCACAGGTGGACATGACCTTGAGGCTCCGCTCGGCCTGAGACATTTTCAGAGCGGTGACGATGATTGAAAAGTAAGAGAAAATGATGAACGCTAAAGGAACCAGGAGAGTGAACAAGGCATTTGCGAGGGCAACCTCAATAACATAGGCAACGCCTTCGCCACATCCCAGCCGAGTTATGGAGATGTGGTCACAGTAGCACTGCATGATGACGTTCAGGTTGCAGTACGGCAGAGTTAGAGCGTGGAGCACGACCCCCATCATACGTATGAATGTTAAAACCCAGCACAGGACACAGGCAATACAAATGGTTGTGTTCGTCACCACAGCAGGATATCGGAAAGGAAACCATATGGCAACAAAACGATCCAGAGCCATGATCAGCAGAAGGAAGGAGTGAACGGCCCCCAAAGAATGAACAAAGTACATTTGTGTAAAGCAGGTTCCAAATGACGATATCATGTCATTCCACCAATACCTGCCGATGATTTTTGGCAGCGTCACAGCTGCAAATGCAATGTCTGTCATTGCAACATGAAAGAAGATCCAGTATGTTGGCTTGTGAAGAGTCCGCTCGTACACGATAACTGTTAAGATGAAGGTGTTGCCGACCGCAATAGCGAGGAAGAGGAGGAGGAGAAGAACAGACACCAGTCCGTGATACGCAGGTGGAAGTCCAGGGAATCCCATGATAATGAAGTATTTTATATTTGTGGTGTTTGTAAATGTCATTGTCACCCGTACACAAAAAGTAGCTTTTACACAGGAATGTAAATTAAAAAACACAAACAAGCCTGGAAATGAGAAAAGGGTTAATTAGTAAGCAGCACGTCTCTGTTAATACATAAGGAGTGTAATCAAAGAAAGGAAACAACCTCTAGTATGTCTAAGAATAATACACAACCTAACACAATCAAATCCTGCATGTCACATAACATATGTATCTTTAACTGGCGGAGGTCTGGCTCGAGTCTCACCCGAGGCTCTGTTTAAATAGATAGCAATGCTCCCAGTAGAGGTCTGATGATGTGTGTGTGGTGGAGATGAAGAGTCAGAGGTGAAAACTCCCTCAAAGTCCAGATGTAATGTTTACATTACAGAAAACACACCGAACGATCTGAGTTGAAAGAGAAAGTGTTACCTTATACATTTCTCGAAATTAATGTCTATCCGAGTTTGTGTAGATAGATAGATAGATTACTTTATTCATCCCCGTAGGGAAATTAAGTCGTCATAGCAGCCGGTATATTTGAATACAATAAAATACAATACAATAGAATAAAATAAAATAAAAATTGAGGTAGAAAGAATAAAAACAGAAACACAAGATAGATAGGTAGATAAAGTCAAGGTAACGTTTAGTTAAAGATTAGGATTACATTTAAGGTTAGGGTGAAGGGTAAGGCTAGAGTGGGTCTCCAGCAAATCAGTGAAAGTAACAATGTAAAGTCCCCTGAAGTTACACTGTGAGTATATGTGCGTTGTGAAATTATTTTTGTAAACTCTTTAGGAGTTTTTCCACTATCCCACTGACCTTGTTAGGACCAGTACTTCATAGTTTAAAAAGCTCAGTCGTAATGTGGCAAAATGTAATTTCTGAGGTCCTGGTCCTGGTTAGGGTTTAGGCCATAGGGGTTAAGGCATAAATTGGTCAGAGGTTAATTGGTTAAGGTTTTGGTCAGGTTGTCCATATTTATTAATGGTCAACGCAAAGTCCTTACAAGCATAGGTGTGCAAACTTGCCTCATCCTTCATTGTCCCAGTATATTGTGACGCCCCGGCTTTAACACTAGGCCCTGTGTTGATCTTGACGCAATATCCACCCGGTTTTGTTTTGTGTAGTCGTGGGTTTTGCATAGTAGGGCAGCTAATTACACGAGCGAGAGCTCTCCCCATTTAGAGCGCCTCCGCGCTGGGTTTTAGGTTCCAGTGACGGAGTCTGGACCGGAGGGCACCGCCGATGAGTAAGGCTGCATCGACTTTGGTCGGGATGGCTGGCATCTGACGGTATTGGTGAGTGTTCAATTCTTTTGTTCACTGATCCCCGGTTCTTGGGCTCCGTCAGAAGCTAGGTCAGTTTAGTCGGGGGGTAAATGTTTAGGGGGAATGCTCCGTGATTTGTTTGCCTTATTGTGTTAACCGCGTTTGCACCGTGCTGATTTGTTTGTTTGGATATTTGTTGATCGAGTTTGGTTGTGAGAGTGCGCTGTTGGTCGTGAACAGTGGTCACCACATGTGTATTCATTTGATCATGAATTGTTAAGTGCTGGGTTGCACTGGTTATGAGCGCAGTGGAGAACTTTTTGTGTGCTCCCTCTGAGAGCTTGTTGCTGACGCTTACAGTAAAGGAGTTAATAAACGTCGCTGATTATTTACATCGCCACGGCGGCTCCGCAGAGCCTTTTTCTGGCGGAAAAATCCGCCGGTTAGTGACGGATTATACTAGTGGACATAGTGTCGGATCTCTTCTGCCAAGTGCTCTTCTATCTGGTCCATATTCGTTCTTCTAAATCTTCCGTGGTTTCCGGGCATGAACCGGAAATGCGACTCCGGAAATGATGTAGTCAGCAGACCAATCACAGCCCTCGCGGCCGGGTGACGCTTGCAGGGCTTTGCCGTCTAGTTAGAAAAATTGGCCAACGCACGTAAGGACGTAGGAAGGGCCGTGAGGGGCCCGGAAGGGCTCTTGCGTCTCCGTTCCCGTGAAAACGCAGAAGCATGCGCCGGCCTTAAGACGAGACGAAGACGTAACGAAATGGATCTTTGAAAATAAAAACTATGACGAAATCTATTTTAATTTTCGTTAACGAGACGAGACGAAACGAAAATGTTGGCGGTTGACTAAGTCACAACAATTTTTAAAAACATAATCGTATCAGGCCGTCATGAAGTACCCGGAGCGGCGAGTGTGTGTGTCTGTGTGTGTGTGCGTGTGTGTCTGTCAGACAGCGCACCGGTCCCGAGGCTCCGCCCCCGCGCACTCGCTCAGAGAGCTCAGATCAGAGCTCGTTCACGTGAAGCCGGTCACTGACTCCCCGGCTGCTTCTTAACTATGGAAACAGTGAAAACACAGAGTTCCTCTGGTCTCAGCTGCTCTGAGATCAGCGCCGCAGCTTCTGGATCAGAGCAGAGGCTGCAGCTGGTTTCTACCGAGCTTCAGTTTCCTCCTCCGGTCTGATCTGCTTTCACTTTTTGTTTTCACATTTCGCCAACGCCAACTAAAATATATAGGCTGCAGCTATATGTTTTTATTTATTTCAAAATAGGGTACTTCTTATTTCATACATTTCCCACAAATATGGGGATGACTCAAATAACCCTACATAGTTCTGCGTTTAATTTATTTCAAAGTAGGCCTACACTTGCCTGTGTATGTTCTTCTCCTCTTCATAAGCATTTGGTGTTTCCCTTTGTTGTAACAGGTAAAAATAAATAAAATGTCAACAGTTTTCTTTATTGTTGTTCTATAATTTCATAAATGCAATAATCTACAGATTAGTATAGTATAACTTTATATAACATTTTATCAGCTTTGTTATCAAATATGTTTTGCGGCTCCAGACAAATTTTATTTGGGGGAAGAGGGGGCAAAATGGCTCTTTTGATAGTAAAGGTTGCCGACCCCTGCTATAGACCTATAGGAGGGACATCTAATGGACAACCTAAGTACTGCAAGCTAGACTAGTACGCAGTTGCAGACACAACACAGGGGGTCCCTGGACCTAAGAAGGGAAGATAAGGAGTTTAATGTGGCTATTAAATGTAACTAAAACTAGACTAAAATGTAATTTTTTTTCGTCGACTAAAACTAGACTAAAATGTAATTTGTTTTCGTCGACTAAAACTAGACTAAAATGTAATTTGTTTTCGTCGACTAAAACTAGACTAAAACTAAGAAGGATAAAAATGACTAAAACTAGACTAAAATTAATACGCATTTTCGTCAAAAGACTAAGACTAAATCAAAAATAGCTGCCAAAATTAACACTGCGCTGCGGAAAGGGAAAAGAAACGTGAGTTGGAGCAGGAAAAGATACAGTTAGAGCACACTCGGCTAAACCTGATGGCAGAGGGGAGATACGTCAATTCCAATCAGCCATCAGGCTTATCAAATATGGTAAAGTTTCTCCCGAAGTTCAACGGACGGGACCCAGATGTTTTCTTTTCCTTATTTGAAAGTGTCGCTAGTGATCTTCAGTGGACTAGTGAGGACAAGGTTTTATTGCTACAGACTGCTTTGCGTGGGCATGCCCAAGAAGCTTTTGTCGCTCTGTCTGCTGTGGAGCGTAAAGATTACAAAATTGTGAAAGATGCCGTGTTGAAGGCATATAAGCTAGTACTGGAGGCTTACCGACAACATTTTCGGAATCATCAAAAGTCTAATAAACAAACTTATGCCGAGGTGGGCAGGGACCTGTCCAATTTGTTTCATCGGTGGCTTGCAGCTGAGGATGTTGAGGATTTTGAGTCATTGTGCAATTTAATGATTGTGGAGCAGTTCAAGAATATCTTGCATGAGAAGGTGGCTATTTATGTAAGCGAACATAAGGTGAAAACGGTCTCTGAGGCTAGTTCCCTCGCTGATGGATACTCCTTAACACACAAGACGAATTTCCGTGAATTTTTACCGCGCAAAGATTATTATCAGCGGGAGCAGCGCTCTGATCTGGTTAACGCTGTCCCACGGTTTAATGCTGGTCCTTCCGTGAGATATAACGCTGCGGCGGTGGGTAAAGGGAATGATGGCAAGCTTGACAATATGTGTCATAAATGCCATAAGCCAGGTCACTGGAGACGCCAATGTCCTGAGTGGAACCGTAATAGGCCTAGAGAAGGCATGGTCAGCACCAAAGATGGAGGGTGCGTGTCTGCTGTTCGTTTTGAATGTGTGAGGAACGCACAAAACGTAGATGGTATTAATGCCTTCCCTTCCAAGTGTTCTATTTCAGGGGAAAACGAAAATTTGAATGTTGTGCCTACAACTATTCCTGACGCTGATTACACTCCGTTCGTTAGTGATGGCTATGTGTCCTTGGTTGGTGACTCTCGTAGAGTGCCAGTCAGGATACTACGCGACACTGGCGCCTCTGAGAGTTTTATTCGTCAGTCGGTTCTCCCTTTTTGCTCGACATCAGACACTGACAGTGTGGTCTTGATTCGAGGAATTGGGTTACATTCGTTTCCCGTGCCGCTGCATAGGATTGAACTGAATTCTGGATTTATTAACAGCGAAGTGATTATTGCTGTTCGTCCATCCCTGCCTGTGGATGGCATTGATCTGATTTTGGGCAATAATCTGGGACATGATTGTGTTTTTCCCTGTCAGTCTCCGCCACCACCTGTGGTCAGTACAGGCGTGTTACTGTCACCTGAGTCTGACAAATGTTTTGAGGATTTTCCAGCGGTGTTCACTGCCTGCGCGGTGACTCGTGCTATGGCTCGTGCGCAGCTGGAGGAAGCGCCAGACGTTTCTGGGATGTTGTCTAAATTGTTCATTCCCGACCTACCAGTACCATTATCTGTTGATCAGGTTATTGATGCTCAGAAAACTGAAACCACTTTGGAAAAGTATGTTGCTATGGCTAATGATAATCAGAGTATAGATCATGGTTATTTTGTCCAAAATGGTTTACTGCTTCGCAGGTGGTTGCCTCACGCAGGTGCTGATGTGGCAGGTGAGGTGCTGCAGGTGGTAATGCCCGCAGTGTATCGTAAGTTAGTGTTGAAAGCTGCTCATGGCGAAACATCTGGTCATTTTGGTATAAGGAAGACTTATAATCAAAATCTACCCAACACGTCGTTTAATTTGAAACTCAAAGTAAGTTGGAAAGCGGCTCATAAACTGATGGTTTGGCTCTACTTAGTGGACAAATTCAAGATTACACTCAGAGGTGCTCTGTTAAAATCCAGAGATGATACAAAGATAGTTTTTTTTAGCACATGTTTAGATGAGGAGATCAATGTTTCCCAAGAAGAGTTGTAGAGGTTTCACAAGTCCTCTAATAAAAACTATTTAAAAACAAAACCACTTTTTTTGAATCATGTGACTATACAATACATACAACCTCAGTCTAAGATGTATGGAGTCATTTTTCAAAATTAAACAGCTGTCAAAATGATATCAAATAATACGATACTCAGGAAATATTTAAAATCTAAAGTTGCAAACACAAAGAAATACTGAATATACATAATAATGTGTAGACAGTTATTCCCCATGTTTGACAGATTTATTTTGCAAGCAATCACAATTTTACGTTTCAAAAATGCGACATGGATTTACATAGAAAAACAGTTGATTGGATCTTCCACTGACTCCTTATACAACCATTATATAACAAGAGGATTCTGCTGAGCTCTTCACGTTACAACCACATAATGCACATTTACTTGAGAACGCCTTTACGGTCGGTTCTGTGTGCGATCCTGCTTCTCCTAAACCTCTGCGTCAAAGCCATTTTGATGTCCTGCGTCTTGAGACAGTAAATCGCTGGATTAACCACAGCGGGTATGAGGCTGTACATCATCGTGATAACAACACGAGCCTGAGCGCTAAACGTGAATCCTAAGTTGTAAGAGAGATAGACGAAGCATCTCGGCACGTAGTACAGACACGTGGTGAAGATCTGAGGAGCACAGGTGGACATGACCTTGAGGCTCCGCTCGGCCTGAGACATTTTCAGAGCGGCGACGATGATTGAAAAGTACGAGAAAATGATGAACGCTAAAGGAACCAGGAGAGTGAACAAGGCATTTGCGAGGGCAACCTCAATAACATAGGCAACGCCTTCGCCACATCCCAGCCGAGTTATGGAGATGTGGTCACAGTAGCACTGCATGATGACGTTCAGGTTGCAGTAGGGCAGAGTTAGAGCGTGGAGCACGACCCCCATCATACATATGAATGATAAAACCCAGCACAGGACACAGGCAATACAAATGGTTGTGTTTGTCACCACAGCAGGATATCGGAAAGGAAACCATATGGCAACAAAACGATCCAGAGCCATGATCAGCAGAAGGAAGGAGTGAACGGCCCCCAAAGAATGAACAAAGTACATTTGTGTAAAGCAGGTTCCAAATGACGATATCATGTCATTCCACCAATACCTGCCGATGATTTTTGGCAGCGTCACAGCTGCAAATGCGATGTCAGTCATTGCAACATGAAAGAAGATCCAGTATGTTGGCTTGTGAAGAGTCCGCTCGTACACGATAACTGTTAAGATGAAGGTGTTGCCGACCACAATAGCGAGGAAGAGGAGGAGGAGAAGAACAGACACCAGTCCGTGATAGGCAGGTGGAAGTCCAGGGAATCCCATGATAATGAAGTATTTTATATTTGTGGTGTTTGTAAATGTCATTGTCACCCGTACACAAAAAGTAGCTTTTACACAGGAATGTAAATTAAAAAACACAAACAAGCCTGGAAATGAGAAAAGGGTTAATTAGTAAGCAGCACGTCTCTGTCAATACTGAAGGGGTGTAATCAAAGAAAGGAAACAACCTCTAGTATGTCTAAGAATAATACACAACCTAACACAATCAAATCCTGCATGTCACATAACATATGTATCTTTAACTGGCGGAGGTCTGGCTCGAGTCTCACCCGAGGCTCTGTTTAAATAGATAGAAATGCTCCCAGTAGAGGTCTGATGATGTGGTGGAGAGGAAGAGTCAGAGGTGAAAACTCCCTCAAAGTCCAGATGTAATGTTTACATTACGAACGATCTGAGTTGAAAGAGAAAGTGTTACCTTATACATTTCTCGAAATTAATGTCTATCCTAGTTTGTGTATCGAGCTTTGTTTTCTTGCAGAGGGAATTATCTTCATGAACTAAGACCTTTGGCGTTCTGATTTTTTTGAACACTCACCTCCTATGATACTGACCTTGTTTCACCATATATATAAATTTCTTTATCTTGCCTCCTGAGGAGCCTTCGAGTGTAAAATGATTCACTTAAATAACTGGCAGGAAAACACAGAACCTTACTGGAAAAAGACTTTGACCTTGCAACTAGTTTTGCAATGTACATTTTGCAAAATACACTTAGTTTCTTAGCCAAGAGTTGAATGAATCAATTCAAATCAATGAATCAACACCACACACTTGACTTGACTTGTAAGACCTGACTCTATTTCAGCACTATAAATACACTTTCAAATCCAATTCTGATTACGGCTTTGCAGATTTACAAATCTGTTTACACACACACAAGAATTTCATTGTCCGACATTTCCAGGTAAAATAAAACTTGGTTAGCTGAGTTTTCTCCATCTATTGTACAAATCTGGTGGCTGTGTGCATCTGAGTGAATAAAACACAAATATCCTCTTAAAATAAATATCTTGTGCGCACTAGATTAAAAAAAATACATCTTTTAGGACTTCAGGGGCTCCGTACTACAGTCTGTTAGCTTAGTGTAGCATGAAGAGTGGTGGCAGGAAGAAGGAGCTAGCTTGGCCCTGTCTAAAGGTAACTAACAGCATAGCAACTCTAAAGCCTCATGAGTTTTACAGTCTCTAATTTATTGTACAAAAACTAAGGTGAAAACATATCAAGTTGTTGCTTTTATCTCTCTGGTGACACTGCATCAAGTCCCCAAAAACGTTGTTTCACTTTTGACTCCAAATCAACAAGTCACAGTTTTTTGCTTTGCTAATAATTTCAAGTTTTTTTGCTAAGTTAAGGCCTGCAGTTTTAAATTAGCCATTAGCATTAGCTTCAGCGTGAGGAATAGTGTAAAAGCCAGTGGCAGTGGTAGCCTACACAGGGATAATGCTAGGCTAGTTACTGTAGCTAAACAATGCAGTGTTTTCATATTTCACTGACCCTAAGCTAACTATCCATCAGTTCACTGTGCTGGGGACTTCTACTGATGTGGTTCTGCTTCTGTGAGATTCAATAGAAAATACTATGGCAAATTATCCACATGTCAAATTGACATTAATTTCGCTTAATGGGGTTTGAAGCTCCGAGTCCACACCAGGACAAAACACAGAGAACCAGGTGAGAAACAAGTTATTTTTTAATTAAATGATGATTGGTAAAAAATAATGTAATTGACACCGTGTCGTCTGTGAGGCTGCATTTTGTTTAAGATGACCAAGATGTGGAGTCTAATCTATAAACAGCACTTTGACCTATCAAAATATTTGAATGCGTTTGGTGTAGCGATTGTTTAAATTGATTTATAATGTACTGCATGTTGTAGCTTTTTATGTTTACCCTGAATACATTTAGATTTATAAGGCTACCATGTTTTTTCCCTGCTAATTAAATAGTCATGTCTACATATTCAGTCGACTAAAACTCTTTCTTGTTATCTGGAGAACCGGATGACACTCAAACAAAAAAAATACTCCCTGTAATGTGAAATAATCATAACATATATACAGTACTTTTTAGAACAGGTATTTTTATTTAAATTTGACTTTATTTAAAAATAAAAGTTGCTATACTGCTCACATGAATATGCATGGGCTTGAAAAAATCTTAGGATAAAGTCATAATTTATTGATTTTGATTACAAATAAATAACACTGCATATCTGGACTCTGAATTCATCTCACATATATATATATTTTTCAACACATCAGCTTATCTCATGCTTGTGGAATCTGAACGTGTCTGCCGAAAAAAGGGACACAGGCACACAGCATTTATATTTTGTTTTGTGCTGGAGTTGTGTGTCTGTGAGATAGAGAGAGAAGTTTCTCATCAAGATGTGAATAGAAAATGCATTATTTATAAAGAATTGATATACATTTTATTTTTGCACTTTTTACACAAAGTATCATCATTGGAACTCCAAAAGAAACAATACAACTGGGCTGAATAATAAAACATAACAAAACAAGGAAATAAGAATAAAAAAGTGAAATTAAATACACAGTAAAAAATACAAGGTACAGCTAAAATTGTCTGGTATACAGATGTTTGTGGTATAGAAATACTTTCGATTTCTTTTCCACAAAAAAGGTCAGTCACCTCTACAAGCAGCTTGAGGTTCTCAGGGTACTTTGCTGTTTAAAACTGTAATTAGAAGCTTTATATTCTGCACCTTCAGTCTGAAATTGAATAGAAACTCATAGCGATGTGGCACATTTAAACATTTGAAATATTTACTGCACACTGATCTACAGTATTGTATTTTATCAAGTACTACTATGAATTTTCCTCATTAACAATTTCCTTTTCAAGTTCTCCTTTATATCCTTGGTTTTGAAACAGTATATTATTGGATTGACAGCAGCAGGTAAGAGACTGTAGAGCATTACAACAACAATGCGAACGGGAACACTGAAGGTGAATCCCACATTATTTGCCAGGTAAACAAAGCATCTTGGCATATAATACAGAAGCGTGATGATGAGCTGGGGGGTGCACGTGGACATAGTCCGGACGCGGCTCTCAGGGCTGGAAATACGCGCTACAGCGACAATGATGACAAAGTAAGTGAAGACAATAAAACCCAGGGGTACCATCAAACTGAACATGGCAAGACCGAACGCAATCAGCTGCACTTCTCGCACATTCTCGCATCCGAGTGTTGTTATCGCGATATGGTCACAATAGCAATGAGTTATAATGTTTGAATTGCAAAAAGGTAAAGTTAGAGCATCGAAAACTAAACCCACCATCCAGGATACTGGCATCAACCATGATATCCCACAGAGAACAGACACTTTGCTGTTTGTCAAGAGAGTTGTGTAACGCAGGGGAGCGCACACTGCAATGAAGCGATCGAGAGCCATCACCATCAGGATGAAAGAGTGCACCGCGCCTAAAGCATGAACAAAATACATTTGTGCAAAGCAGCTGTAAAAGGAAATAATGCTGTCATCAAACCAGTACTTTGATATGATCTTCGGTAGAGTAACAGTCCCGAATGCTAGGTCAGTAAGTGCGAGGTGGCAGAAGATCAGATATGTGGGTTTGTGAAGAGCCTGTTCACATTTCACAAACACTAAAATGAAAACATTTCCTGCAACTATAGCCAGGTAGAGGACAAACAGCAGGGCGGACACAGGCTTATACAGGTCCAGTGAGAGTCCGGGGAATCCGATGATGAAGAAATCCGTGATCCGTGTCACGTTCGTGTCGAACATATTCGCTTAAATTTAACAAACACACGTCAAATAGAAAAGAGAGATAAAAAAAATGCTAGGTAAAAAAGACACGTTGACAATAATAGAACTCCTTCAGATCTGGCAATTCTTCAAGCAAAAGCAAATAAGCCAGAACGTAGTAATTTAATTCTACGTTGTCATTGAGCCTCCTGCAACATCTCACTGTAATGCCACCTAATATGTGCTTAGCATCTTGTTCGATGGTTTATGTAAACAGGTCTATCCCAGAGGGCTGCTGTCCCTAAAGAGTTGTACTAGTTTAACTAGTTAAAACTGTATTTAGTTTCCATCAGTGTCTGACTGGAAAATAGACATGTTTTTAGTTTCATTAAGTCACAGATTAACATATACTTGCAGTTGATTACTGTAGAATGTGCTATCATTTATTTCCAGCACATAATTTCTTAATTTTACTCATCAAATTGAGACAAATACACAAACATATGGACAATATATAACACAATGTTTTATATATATATATATATATATATAGAACACAGTTAAAGTCTATAACTTGGGCTCATGCATGACCTAATCTTGCAATCTGATATCACAAAACAGACAATCTGAGGATATAATCAGTATTTAATCTGCTCTCAGTAAAGAGAGAAATCCAATTGCATTAGTTTATATGTATTAATTAACTTTGGTTTTAAGACATATTAAAAATGTTAGACAACATGGGATAAAAATGTCAAAAATGTATTTTAATGAAATAATAGAACAACATAAATGAACAATAATTCAATGTTTACATGCAAATCAGTTCAGTGATTAAAAAATTGATGAACACGACATTAGTGGCTAATGTTTGAAGTTGCCAGAGCTTCCTCAATGGGCAAAGCAACCTGACATTGTAAGACTAACAGCAATGTCTGTACATATTGAACATTTAGACACAAACTGTTTGACTGTTTATGAACAAGTTTTATTCTGTAACCAGGCATCTCTCAATACTGCTTAGACATCAATTCACAAGATAATCACATTAATGTCCACTCTCAACTATGCCTTCTTATATTATTCAAAGTCTTTTCTTAAAATAGAACACATTTCAAGTCTTAAAATGCGAGTGCACAGACACTTGCTTTATTGAGTAGACATTTCATATACGATTTATTTGACATATGGAGATGATAATTTTGTTATAGTAGGATATGTCCTGGAGAAAAACTGAACTTTTTTTTTATTAGTAGGATGTGGCTTTCAATATTAGAAGAAAGTAAAAACATTGAATATTGGTTTCGTCAGTCAGTAACTACAGAAACTTGTGTTTTTTGAGCAAGAGTCCTTTTTTTTAACTGTTTCCTCAAACTCTCCCTCATGTCTTTAGCTCTTAAGCAATAAATGAGTGGGTTAATCATCGGGGGACCAAGGCTGTACAGCATGATAATTACTATTCTAACATCAGAGCTAAATTTAATGCCAACATTACTGGAGATATATACAAGACATCTGGGTAAATAATAGAGTAAAATTATAATCAGTTGAGTGCTACATGTGGACAGAGACTTCAGGCGACCTTGGACATTTGCTATCCTAAGCACTGCGACAATTATGCTGCAATATGAGAAAATGATAAATGCCAGAGGCCCCAGTAGCATAACCATCGCAACAACCAAAGCAGGAAAGCCATACGGGGCCCTGTCCGTGCATGCCAGTGTTGTTATACCAATGTGATCGCAGTAGCAGTGATTGATTATGTTTGAGGCACAGTAAGGAAGAGGGTACGCCCTAATAACTAACATTAAAGCGGGTGCCTTGGCAAAAATCCACGCAGTAATACTGAGGATGTAGATGGTGGACTTTTTAAGGATGAGTGAATATCTGAGGGGATGACATATCGCCAAATATCTATCTAAAGCCATCAGGAAAAGAATAAAGGAATTCACGGTGCCCAGATAGTGAACGAAGTACATTTGGATAAAACAAGCGGTGAAGGAGATGCTCCCTGATTGAAACCAATACTTACTGATGATCTTAGGCAACGTGGTCGTGCTGAAGAGAATGTCACAAGCACAGAGATTCAGGATGATATAATACATGGGCTTATGGAGGCAGCTGTCTGTTGCAAATAGAAAAATAATCGTTGCATTGCCAATCAGAGTTAAGGAGTAAACAAAGAACAACACCGCGGAGGCGAGACCTTGGTATTCTGGATGAAGTCCCGGGAAACCAGTGAGGAAGAATTCAGTCACTGCGCTGTTATTTCCCTCTGGCATGATGGAGCAGAAATATCCTGAACATGACAGAGAACCATATTAACACACACATCAGATTGAACAATTTAACATCAAACATTTCAAGCAATTCTACTATTTAATCGATAAACAGTTTTTATGCTGTATTTAAATTATGTTACAGTAAATGATTCATCTTATCTGACAAATAAGCCTCTTGAGAAGTTCAAAAATCATAGAAAAACTTTTTTAAAGCATGCATCAGATATGTTCAAATGTATGTTTTGTATTTATGTTGGTTTCATGTAATTTGAAATAACATTTGTACAATTTCTCACTAAAGAAAAGACTGTTAAAAAAAATTGTCAAGTGGTGTAACAACAAAAGAACAAGATATTTAAAATATTCAATCCAACCTAAGTGAATGCAAATGTACGAATAAAAATAATACATTCATTTTAAAATATCACATGAACAGGTCATGATGCTGAAAACACTTTTTAGATTCTAAATAATCTTTGACAAACTGAGCGCAATCTATTTAAAACTATGTTATTACTCTATAATAGAGGATCACTTTTCATTCCACATGAATTTTCCTACAGCTATATTATCATATTTTAACTAAACCACAGTGACACAAAAACAATTATAATGTCATTTTAATCAGCACTTCTAATTCTTACTTTTCTTTTGGCACAGCCTTTAAAATATATATTCTAAATTGCATGTCACTGTATATGTTCGTTATGAAAGTGACAAAACAAAAAACCTTACAAATCTTGAAAAAGAAAATCTTGAATCCTGGAATAAAGTAGAAGTCAGTCAGCTCCTGAAGATCAGTGTAAAGAAACTGGACCTTTCTCAAACAGAGCAGCAGCAGACTCCCAGGCTGACTCACCCTCTAATGTAGACCGCTCACCTCATGCCTTATAATGGAGGACTGATATCATCCCTTTTTAAATTCTCAGTGGAGACGATCCAACAGCTGACCGCTGCAAGCACACAACTGGGACTTTCTTTTATCCGACAATTTCAGAATGATATCCATAGTATTTATCTGAGGATAAAACACAGATAATCCACTGGAGTTGGTGATTGCTTTTATAATTTGTCACTGTAAAATAAAATACAATACGTTGATACATACACTACCAGTCAAAAGTTTGGACACACCTTCTCATTCAATGGTCTTTCTTTCTTTTTCTTTCTTTCTCCATTGCAGATTAATATTGAAGACATCAAAACTATGAAGGAACACATATGGAATTATGTGTAAAACTAAAAAGTGATAAACAAACCAGAATATGTTTTATTTTTTAGATTCTTCGAAGTAGCCACCTTTTGGTTTGATGACAGCTTTGCTGCTCTTGGCCTTCTTTCAATCAGATTCATGCGGTAGTGACCTGGAAGGGTTTTCAATTAACAGGTTTGCCTTGTCAAGAGTTAATTTGTGGAATTTCTTCCCTCTTAATGTGTTTTAGATCATCAGTTGTGTTATGCAGAGGCAGGGTTGGTGAATAGCTCTATACAGTGAATAGGCCTATTCGACTACAATTCTAATCCATATTATGGCAAGAGCCACTCAACCAAGTAAATAAAGTATATAGAACACAGTTATAGTCTATAACTTGGGCTCATGCATGACCTAATCTTGCAATCTGATATCACAAAGCAGACAATCTGATGATATATTCAGCATTTAATCTGCTGTCAGTGAAGGGAGAAAGCCAATTGCATGAGTTTACATGTATTTATTACCTTGGGCTTTAAGAAATATTAAAAATGTTAGACAACATGGGATACAAATGACATAAATTTACAATGATTCAATGTTTATGTTCAGTGACTCAAAAACTGATGAACTCGACATTAGTGGCTAAAGTTGCCAGAGCTTCCTCAATGTGCAAAGCGACCTGACATTGTAAGACTGACAGCAATCTCATACACATTTTACATTTAGACACAAACTGTTTATAATGGGAAAAAAATGTTTTTTCATTCTTTATTGAGCAAGTTTTGTTCTGTAACCAGGCGCTCAATACTGCTTAAACATCAATTCACAAGATAATCACACTTTTCCGTCTACTCTCAACTATGTCTTCTTTTTTATTGAAAGTCTTTTCTTAAAATAAAACTAATTTCAAGTCTTAAAATCAAAAGAGTGCAGAGACTTGCTTTATTGAGGAGACATTTCATATAAGATTTATTTGACATATGGAGATAAACATTTTGTAATAATAGGTTTTGTCCTGGAGAAAAAATAAGATGTGGCTTTCAATATTATAAGAAAGGAAAAACATTGAAAATTGGGTTTGTCAGTCAGTAACAACAGAAACTTGTGTTTTTTGTGCAAAAGACCTTTTATTTAACTGTTTCCTCAAACTCTCCCTCATGTCTTTAGCTCTTAAGCAATAAATGAGTGGGTTAATCATCGGGGGACCAAGGCTGTACAGCATGATAATTACTATTCTCACATCAGGGCTAAATCTAAAGCCAACATTACTGAAGAAATATACAAGACATCTCGGTAAATAATACAGTAATATTATAATCAGTTGCGTGCTACATGTGGACAGAGACTTCAGGCGACCTTGGACATTTGCTATCCTAAGCACTGCGACAATTATGCTGCAATATGAGAAAATGATAAATGCCAGAGGCCCCAGTAGCATAACCATCGCAACAACGAAAGCAGGAAAGCCATACGGGGCCCTGTCCGTGCATGCCAGTGTTGTTATACCAATGTGATCACAGTAGCAGTGATTGATTATGTTTGAGGCACAGTAAGGAAGAGGGTACGCCCTAATAACTAACGATAAAGAAGGTGCCTTGGCAAATATCCAGGCAGTAATACTGAGGATGTAGATGGTGGACTTTTTAAGGATGAGTGAATATCTGAGGGGATGACATATCGCCAAATACCTATCTAAAGCCATCAGGAAAAGAATAAAGGAATTCACGGTGCCCAGATAGTGAACGAAGTACATTTGGATAAAACAAGCGGTGAAGGAGATGCTCCCTGATTGAAACCAATACTTACTGATGATCTTAGGCAACGTGGTCGTGCTGAAGAGAATGTCACAAGCACAGAGATTCAGGATGATATAATACATCGGCTTATGAAGGCAGCTGTCTGTTGCAAATAGGAAAATAATCGTTGCATTGCCAATCACAGTTAAGGAGTAAACAAAGAACAACACCGCGGAGGCGAGACCTTGGTATTCTGGATGAAGTCCCGGGAAACCAGTGAGGAAGAATTCAGTCACTGCGCTGTTATTTCCCTCTGGCATGATGGAGCAGAAATATCCTGAACATGACAGAGAAACAGTTTAACACACGCATCAGATTAAACAATTTAACATCAAACATTTCAAGCAATTCTACTATTTAATCGATAAACAGTTGTTATGCTGTCTTTAATTTATGTTACAGTAAATGATTCATCTTATCTGACAAATAATCATCGTGAGAAGTTCAAACATCTTATCTTTAAAGCATGCATCAGATATGTTGAAATTTATATTTTGTATTTATGTTGGTGTCATGTAATTTGAAATAACATTTATACAATTTCTCACTAAATATAAGACTTAAGGTGCCTGAAAATGTTAAGTGGTGTAACAACCAAAAAACAAGATAAAATATATTCTAAATTGCACGTCACTGTATATGTTTGTTATGAATGTGACAAAACAAAAAACCTCAGAAATCTCGAATAAAAAATCTTGAATCCTGGAAGCAAGTAGAAGTCAGTCAGCTCCTGAAGATCAGTGTAAACAAACTGGACCTTATCGACAGAACGGCAGCAGACTCCCCGGCTGACTCACCCTCTAAAGAAGACCGCTCACCTCATGCCTTATAATGAGGGACTGACATCCATCCCTTTTTGTAACCCCAGTGGAGACGATCCATCAGCTGACCGCTGCAAGCACATGACTGGAAGTTTCTTTATCCCGACAATTTCCAAATTATATCCATTGTAGTTATCTGAGGATAAAACACAGATAATCAACTGGAGTTGGTGATTGCTTTTATAATTTGTCACTGTAAAATAAAATACAATACGTTGATACAAACATCAATAATAAGAACCTCATGATTTTCTTATTTCAAATTATAGCTCAATATCCCTGCAATTCATGTAGTTAATATTAATTTAATCATTTGGGAGATGCTTTGTTGTGCATGACAGCCCCTCATGATGGCTGATTGGAAGAAACATTAATTTAATAAAGCTAATGAATTATAAGTCCCACATGGGTAAACCACTTCAAAACAACAAAAACCCCAATGTGCACCTAAATTGACTCTGAGGAGGGAGTGTTAATATCCCCAGTGCTTAATTGTGGTCTCCCAGCATGTGGCCTGGGTTCATCGAGGCAACGAGCCAGGAAACATGGAATGTGAGTTACATGCTTGAAAAAGACAATGACATCTGTGGTTGGTACGATCACTATCTGTAGTATTAACAGTATTTGTATGGGTGATGTAGTGATAGGAAATCTGATGGTAGCAGCAGTTGGATTAGTGGTGTAAGAGATAGTTGAGATACATGGTTACATCCTCCCTGAAATACTTTAACTAGAGTTTTTTGTTTTAGTTTTATAACGAAGCAAAACCATGAATCAGTAAAATATTCTCATAGAATTATTTTGTCAGATGGTGGATTTAATACAAGAGCAATTCTTTTCATTTAGTAAAGCATAGAATCCCAAAAGTAACACAAACATTCTCAAGTGGAATGGTGACATCTTATTGGTAAAAGTACTATAACTACTACTACTAGTAGTAGTAGTAATATCAATACGAGTACATGTACAATGCTGGAGGGGTTGCTTTTATGACGTATCTCACTAAAGTTCACAAATACCTTAAAGCAGCTGGCACCAATTAAAAGTGATGTTGACATTTTGGACATCTTTTGGAGTACTTACGAGGACGAGTCCTTGAAAGGCACAACAAGAGCAAGGCACCGAAAGGGTATAAGAGGACTTCCATTTGGTAAAGCCACTATACCAGGGAACTGTCAGAACCTTCTCCAGTTTGACGACCACAAGAGGTAAACTCTTCAGCTTCCTGTCCCAAGGTCCTCCTTCTGGCGTTCTGTGAGGAAGACGATTGTCTCCTCTGGAAGTTGTCTCCACCGATGTGATGGGGGTGGTCTGCAGGATCTCCACACCTTGGCCCCATACAGCCATGAAGAAGCTGGTGGTCATACAGGTAGTAGTGCATGTATCACACGCTGGACAAAATGGCCCGCGGTCGACAGCCATGTTGTGTGCCCTTCCCATGTTACATGTTTGACATGCCATCACCAACTAACTGAAGGTGGCCAAAAACAGAAGGAAGTGATGATGTCGTGGCACACCCTGAGATTCTGCCACAAGCTGGGGTTTTGTGGCAGTTGGTAAACGTGCTGCAGGGGCATGAAGGCCGAACTTCAGTTCAGATCCATCTGCTTCTGCTCTCTCACACTCTAAGATCCCTCACTTTTCACACATAGCAATGCCAGGCCATAATCTGTGGAAAGTTGAACAGTTGACATAATCAACATGTGTTCATAGAATGGTCTGGTCTATTGAAATAACTTAGTGATAGTCTTCCATGCATTTAATGAAAACTGTCCCATGGCCCAAGGTGCAGACACATCGTAAATGTATATTTGCAGATCCTGTGGTTTTCAATTGGGACAATCCCACCATGTTGTTGTATTTTCTTTAATTTATTATTCGCTTATATTTTAACAAAACATACTTTTGTCTTTAATTTGTAAATAAATAATATTTGCACCACAAAAAATATGGAGTAAGCAGTTTGGGGCTTTTCAACGCCATTTAACACGGTTATCAGAATGTCAATCTGGCTTATTCTCCTGATTTCTTCTAGAAATACTAAGTTTACCAAGTTGATGCTTGTCATCAAAATGTTAAGCAACATGTTAGCAATGCCACCACTGTAAAGTATGTTGTAATGAGAATTCACTGAGGTACAAAGACACCAGGGGGCGGCAGTCACACACTCACACTTTAATCACACACGTGAGACCATGATTGGCACGAGACACTAACTAGTGTCCTCCTGGAACCCGTTTGTGTTTTTGTTTCTGAATAACATTAGTGTTGAAACAAACATGTCACACTTCCTGCAAAACAAAACTTTGTAATAGTTCAGGTCCGTTTTCTTTCTTACAGCAGTGAAAGTAGCAAGAGGACAAATTCATTATATGATATGATGTGATGGGGAATAAGGTTTTGTTCTATATTAGCCTCAGATTGTGTATTTAGGTCTCTTATTTGCAGAGATGTCTTGGAAAGTGAGTTCTCCGTACATTATGCTAGTTTTGTTGAACATGATTTGTGATGAATACACTTCAAAAGTTTGTCCTCCATGCCCACAAAGGGCAAAGTATTAACACTGGAATAGTAAGTGATAAAATACAGATTTTATATCTAAGATGACCAAGACACTAAAATCCTTGTGTCTTCATATTCACCAGAAAATGATGAAGATGCATCTTTAACAGGAAAGTTTCAAATCTGAGGACAATTTGTTGTTGACATTCACAGATAGAGATCCACCAATTCAGCAGATTTCCAAATTAGTATTTTTTAAATTTATCTACAAATCTATCTCGCTACCAGCCGAAATCTGAGGCCAAGGAGCCTGTCCAATTAAAAGTTACAGTGCTGCTGAGCATTAAAACCCTAAATCATGGAGGTTGTCGGTTGAACTCTGTTGTTGGTTGTAGTGGAGGCTGTTCTGATCTTATTTTGTTAAATATGCCTTTTCACAATGCTTCAATCATAGTCCATGAAAGAAACTTTAACATTTGAGTATATCCATAATCACAGAGAGATAAAGTTTTCACAGGACATGAATTAAACAAACTTTAAATGTGTTCATTACAGAAACTGACATTAGAATATCATTTCATACTCGATCCGGTGCTGCCACCTGCTGGTTGATCATATATTTGCACATCATCTAAAAAACCTACACAAAATCAGAAATGAGGTTATAATGAATATGTGCTTTATTTAATTATATTATGACATTATATTTTGTAAAAACGTGAGTTGTGCCTTAATTCCATTATACTCACTACTGCAATACATCACACCTGGAAACAGATCAACATAATAAAGCAGTCGTTTATAAAAATATAAATGATTTTTATTTTAATGGTATTTAACAGTTCATGAGGGAATGTTTTCTTATACTAATTTCTTTCTTTTCCTTTTTAGATGAACAGCAACTGATGAAGTTTCAACATTAGTGTTAATGTAATTTATGGATTAAAAACCACATGTTGAGCGAACACTGATGCTCACATGCTATCTAAAGTTATATACTGTAGATGTGTGCTGTCGAACACAAAACCTGGACATTTAAAAGAGCTTGAAAAAATTCCATAAAGACATTTTGATCAACTCTATCGAAGTCAGAATTGAGAGAAAAGTCCAACCAACAAAGGAATATTGAGGCTGAATTAGATTTTGCTTAATGATATGTTGGCTGCACGGCCTTTTTCAAGAGAAACATAAGGATCACTTACATATATGTTACCGTCTTTTTCTTTTTTCTTTCTATGTTATACTCATTTTGATTTATACAAATTAATTTCAATGTTACAATTTGTATTTTTGAAATGTTCGCCCTGCTGCTTTACAACCAGATTTCTGACAATAAACTGAACTACTACTTCACTATTGTGTAATTTCATTTTAACTGAGCAACACTGCAATTATCTGTGAAATTTATATATATCTCAATATCTTTCCAATGCGCAATCATAATAACATTTTAATTTCCTGTTCACAAGGTGTATTTTATTGCCTTTATTGTGATCCCTTGTGTTTATATTGCATGTTTTACGTATTTATTACTTTTTACGAGTGTTATTTATTTTTACTTTCCCCTTTGCTGTTGTAACGTGGCACATTTCTGTGTGGTGGGACTATTAAACAATGGCCTTATCTTATCTTAAGTGGATATGTAATAGTGGATTTTGGTCCGTTTTGGTTTTGACAATATATTGCTATTGTGAAGTAAAGTAAGTTATTATAGTATAACTTTAACTTTTCATAACCTCACGCGTGTCACTGTCGGAAAACAACACAGTGGCTGTTTACTCTCGCGTCACCAAACCCTCGGAGGTTCATTACAGGAGCTGAGTGCTGAGGACACATCGCTCCTGAGGGCTGAGGGTGACACATCTTTCCCATCAACACATCGTCAACAAGGAGGTCATTAACCTAATGAGCAAAGTTAGAGAAAGAAACAGTTTTATGAGTAAATATGACACCTTGGATAGATGTGTCTTCAAAGTTCAGTTGGAGATTCGAACAACTGAAGGGTGATGACGTTCACCTCCAACTAGTCAGATGCTTCAAAACTTTATTAAAAAACTATTAAAATATTATACGTCTGTAAAACTGTCTTATCTACATGTATGTATATGGATGCATGAGATTGAAAGAAAAAAAATAAAAGTACAAACAAGACAGATAAAGTGTGAAGTTTTAACATATCCTTTAATATACCTCTTGAGGTTCTCCTCTCTAACAAGTTACAGTTTGTATGCATTAACTTTAATACTCCGCTAACAAGTGCATGTTTTTATATGCTGAAAATCATATTGATGTAATTATTTATCTCTGCCAGCTTTGATTTTTTTATTACGTAATATCAAATCATATTTATCATCAAACAGGTGCATTGTTATGTTGTGTGAGAGTAAGTGTGTGTTGTGCATTAAACACTTTAAATTGTGATGGGTAGCAAATGATAAAAAGGGTTTAGTCTTCTTATGACCGACCCT